>NC_042620.1:45938812-46543924 GCF_901001135.1 Rhinatrema bivittatum
GTCTTTATTTTTCTTCCCGCTGCATACTCTCGTGCATCTTTCCTGTGGGTTTCTCGGGAGCTGAAGCCTTGATCATAGTTCACGATTGCACATGCACAGTGTCTCTTCTAGTGCAAGAAAATGTTCCAACAGGGTTGGCCTATAAAATTCAGGAAGTCAAGACAGAGGGCATGCCCGGGAGTTGGTTTTTTTATAGAAAGAATTTCATGATCATGGCATCACTTTCAGATAAAATCACTGGTTGTGGAAAGCAGAAGCTAGGTATGAAATGATGAAATTCACATGGATTAGCAAAACTAGAAATTCAGAACTTCTAATTTGTGGACCATTGTCAGACATTACAACACAGGTGACATCCTGTCTTCTGAATATTTGATCCAATTTGTACCATAATATGACAGTTTGTGACACTAGAATGGCAACTAACACATATTAAAGCCCACTTTGTGCTATTGGCAGGGAGCATTGTAAAATGTTTATTTTTTATTGATGATCCCTATTACTCTTCTTTCGCTGATTAAGGAGTCATTTAATACTTGTGTAGGAACCACATGGATGCCTTACCAAAAGGAGGTACAGAAAGGGGTTAGAATAGCTAGAGGTTTGGGTTTTGCTGTCCCGTGTGGGAGAAGTAGATGGTGTGCTCTGACTCAAAGTGTGGATTTCCTGAATTAACCTTCTAAAGGGCAGCATGCTCTATGCTGTTCCATTAATTTTCCTGGGTCAGGACTCTGGAGTTCGACAGCGTGCCATTTTTTTCCATGGTTTATTTGAAAGCCTTTTGATTAAGTCAGGATCCTGTTTTCTTTCCACCCTTCCTGCCTCCAGTCTGGTTTTCCTTTTGAATGAACTCTTTATGTTTTTGTTTCTGAGGACCTAAGGGCTCAGTGACTCAGAGCTCTTGGGGTCTGAAGAAGCAGGTGCTATTTTCCTTTTACCTGGAAAGAACCTGGGATGAAGAGTTGTCATCAGGAATGGACTCCTATCCATTCTCAGTGAGGAGGAACTGGAGAAGTGGGAGTTGAGATCCATCTGCTACAGAAGCAGGTGAGAGTTATCTGGGAGTGTGAAAATTCAGGTACCCCCTTTGGTGCCACAGAGGGAGAAAGAGAGTTGAGAAATAGAGATTACAGAAAAGGTATGAGAAATTGGGATTTTTCAGACTGGAAATAAATTGGAATAAATTTCTACCCATTCCACTGGGAAGTACTGGAAATGAAATGGTGATGTGAGAAGAAGTGAAAGGACGAGAAAAATGGGCAATTTTGCTGGAAAAATATGGTTACAAATCTAACAACTCGCTTTTTGTGAAAGTCAATTGGTTATTTTATCAATCGGAGATATAAAGAACCATCAATTCACTTTAACAAATTACCCGTAAATTTGAGTTGGAACCCAAACTGTTTCCTGCATGAAAATATATGCTATTGTGATTGGGAGATCATCAGTGCTGTGTACAGAGAACTAAAAGGTTGTTTTGGGATAAACAATGTGAAAGGGCCTTGAAGCAGAGTTTCCCCCCATGGGGGATCCTGAACTCTCGGAGTGGTACATTAAGGGTGTGAGAGCTGTGCAGTTAGTATCCAATATGTGAGCCTCTGGGTCTGTTATCAGGGTTTTTCCCATTCAGGGGAGACACCTGAAATCAGCATGACACGTATTTTAAGTTTGAGGTCGTTCATAAACTCTCCTATCCGCTCACCTTCACTCTGTACTCAGGACTGAAAGATATTTGTTACAGGATTCATGTTTTCTAGCTGTGGGTTATGCTCCAAATATCTGGCGCGCCTCCCTATAATAATTCTTTTCTTCCCTGGCAAGCTGGACGATTGTAAACATCCAGTATAGCTACACCTGCTGCACAGTGAGAACGCTAGCTTCTGTTCATCACATTCCTCTTGGGTGACAATGATTTTCAGGCACAACGGGAATCTTTGTTCAGATCTTTCTTTTTCATTTTCGCTTCCAGGCAGCCTGTGAATTTCAGTTTTGTGAGAAATTTTAGCTAATCTGTTTCCCTACTCTCTCCTTTATCTCATAGCCTGCCTTTCTCTGCTGCCCTTCTTTCTTTCTTTTAACCTTGCACAGGCTGCTCCTGGTACAGTGTGGGGTTTGGCTATGCAAAGAACTCCAACAAAGCAGCTAAAACACGGTTTTGCTGACAAGAAGCACCACGGCTTCTTTTAGCTAAGCCAAACTGAAATAAACAAGATCTTGATCAGAATAGCTTAGCATGTTTTAAGGGATGCCCGCCAACATAATTCACCCACAGCTAAAATGAACCCAGTAATACAAGAGTCGTGCATGAAACTTGGCAATGGCTATTCAATTTCCACAGGAAACAGGAGCAAACAAAAACCGCCATACAACCACTCACTTGCATTCAGCCTTGGACAGGTTGGCCCCTTGATCTTATAATACCAGGAACAGTCTGTTTCAAGTTTCACTTGTAGCCTGTATTCTCCAGCAAGCACCATGAGCAGCTACGTGGTGCAGGGCCATATCTGTATATAGTTGTAACAAAAGTTCTCCATTGTTTAGCAGCCTATGTGCCATCCATTTCATATATAATACTGATGGTGAGGATAGGATGCTACTGAGGCACACAGGAGTACCTCCAGCATACCTGCAGAGAAGGGTTTTCACTGGAGTTGGTGAAGCCTGGGTGAGTGTCTTCCCCAGCTGCATAACCATCTCTGCAGAGAACCCCAGGTCATTGGAGAAACAGGTGCCCTTTGAGAAAACTGAGGAATTTAACCCCTTATGCCCCAGCAATGGCATAACTATGCCTCTAGACTGAACTTGGCAGCAAATAACATTACTAATGCAGAGAGAAGCAGGCTGTACTATTTAATATCTGAAGGGCAAACCCTTTTGATTTGGTCCAAGCCCTCCCAGCACATGTAAGATCCATTGGGAATTATATCAGGATATTCTGTGTTGCGCTCGGGGGTGGACCCTTGTCCTGGGGCAGAGATGGAACGCCTCCTGAAAGGGAACAGGAGGTAATTTCCCCCAAGGGCGAGCACTGGAGGAGACAGAGGCTGGGAAGAACTTCACCACTGGAAGCCCAAGGTCCCCCCGGGAGGAGCCCGTAGGCACCCGGGCCACTTGGATTTAGGTGGGCCTCACAGGGTCTCCTGAGAGAATGAAAGTCCAGCATACCCATGGAGACAGGGGGAGCGCGATCAGGTTCAAAGGTGGCTACTGGTTGGAGCAAGGAGAACCAGAAAAGCGTTGGTGATGACAAGGCGAGGAACAGAGCCAGAATCTGGAGGCGAGGTCAGGTAGGCAAAGGTCAAGATCCAGAGGTCAGTCCAAGGAATGGTCAGCAAAGCAGGGGTCAGGTACCGGAGGTCAGATGAGGTCAAAGGCAGGCTGAGGTCTTGAGGCAGGCGGCAGACAGGCAGGCAGGTCAGGAACAAGCTGAGGTCTTTGAGGCAGGTGGCAGGCAGGCAGGTCAGGATCAAGCTGTGATCTATGAGGCAGGCGGCAGGCAGGCAGGTCAAGAGCAAGCTGAGGTCAGTACCAGTAAGACAGTCCGAGGGTATTACCTGGGTAGACAGACAGACGAACACAGGAACAAGCAGGACATGGAACTAGAATGCAGGAACAAGTCAGGAACAGAACTGGAACAGAAGGATCCTGGAACGAGACTAGGAACAAGCAGGAACAGAAACAAGCACAGAGGCAATCTTAGAACAAACCGACCTGATTGCCAAGGCAAGGAAGCAGAGGCAGGAGCTTCCTTAATTCCAGGGATCAATCAGGGTGCGCCGCGGAGCTAGGACCCACCCTTGGCCCTACATGAGTCCGGGCAGTCCATGCGCACGCACGCGTATGGGCGTGGCTAACATGGCCGAGGCGCCGAGCCTTGGCGTGAGGCCTGGCGCACAGCGGAAGGCTCGGAGACCGCCGCCGCTGGACGCCAGGGCCTGGCAGGACTGGCTACTACTGCAAGTGAGGTGGTCCCGGGGCACGCTGTGGAACCATGAAGGTGCGCAGGCTCGCGGGCGGGGCGGCCGCGGGCGAGGCGCGTAACATTCTGGCTGTACTGAATGAGTATTTCTTGCCACAGCCCTCACAGGAACTTACTATGCAGCTGCAAGAAGTGCTGCACCAATTTTGTGGAAGCCTATCTCCAAGAGGAACAAAGGAAGCATGCATTTAATGTTTCCCAGATTTCATATTATTGATGCTACTGGCATTTACCACAAACCAGCAAAGAGTCAGGCACATCCTTGGAACACTACTTGTTGAAATCAACAGGACCTTCACGCTTTCCTGGGACATTTGAATTTCTGCCACATCTACCACAAGGCCACCATAGAGGAACGGTAACATCAATTTCTTGACATGTGCCAAGTGAAAGTCCTGGCATAACCAATTTTTCAGTGATGTAAAGTGACCTTCATCATCTAATGGTTATTCTTACTTGTGATGTTTCCCCATTCAGTACTGTGGCTACTCTTAGGCACCTTTTTGAGAACTCTCATGCGACATCTTCTGCTTTCTACTCAGAAACCTTAACATTGGATGAAAGGAATTATGCAGAGATTGACAATGAAGTTCTTACAGTCATGGCTTGTATGAAGATATTCCATGTCTACATGTATGGTCTGCATTTTATTATTGCCACTGACCACAAGTTGCTATCTGGCATATTTGAACCAAAGCAACCGACACCACAGCTTCTGTCCTCACATATGAACTATATTCTTTATGACATGACTTTACCATCATATATTAACCAGGTAAGGATATTGCACATACTGATGCTCTGAGTCTTCTCTCTATTCCATTATCTGATCCTGAAGCATCCCTACAACTGGATATACTGATGTTAGAATCACTGTCTGATTTTTTTTTCATATCAGTGATATTGCCATCAAGGAATCCCTGAGTTCTCAACTGGGTATGAAGAAGATGGCCATCTAGGAAGCTTGACAAGAAATTCAAGTCTTGTATATTAAAGCATCATGAACTTTCACTGCACAAAGGATGCTATTTTGGGCAGCAGAGCACTTATCCCATGCCACTGAGCCATCAAGGGTTGGAGGCTCTTCACCTTAGGCATCATGCCATAGTTTGAATGAAGGATCTTGCTTAAAGGTGTGTCTGATGGACCTTGATGAACAGAGGGATTGAGTAGAGTCAGGAATTGAGACATGCTTCTATTTTCTAGACCTGAACCACCCCACGATTAGGTGCATCTTTGGGAAACAACCCTCCCAGTCAAGAATGAAGGCCTTGGCAGGGAAACTCACTTTCTGAACTGATCTGCTGCATAAATGCTGTCGAATAGAGCATTGTTGATTTACTGGATCATGGGATGATGTTTCAAGGACTGTTGAACATAGATGGGGATCAGCTGTTAGAAGAAGGGAGGTGCAGCATCTTCCAAAAAGACTGACAAACCTACTAAGAAGGCTTAGACTAGGATATCGAAGATGGGAGGAAAAAGCTCCAAGGTAAGTAAAAGTTACTCAGGTAAGTAAATCTGTAAAACACTTACAGAAATAGGAAAAAAGAACAAATATCTGGAAAGTTATGTACACTAATAATAAACATTTGCTAGTCATCTTTTACCAAGCTGGTCTCAATGGATTACAATTAAATCTGTAATTAATGCCTCAATGTTAGCGTCGTAGTTTACAAATGCATAGGGAAACATGAATGGAGCATAATAGGAAAGGGGGGTATATAAGAGATGGTTAGAGAATCAAAGATAATTGTAGTGATTCTCTAAGGAGTAGCAAGACAAGATAATGTAAGGGACCTCCTAGATGCCAGAGCTCTAGAGTAAGATACTATTTTGAAAATGTTAATGCTCAAAGCATACTAATGCTCATAGTATGGTTCATAAAGTCCAAGATTCTAGAGGTAGTCATGAAAAATGCTAATCTGGATATGATGCAGTCACAGAGACATGGTACACAGACCGTTCAAAGAAAAAAACATCTGATTATAAATGTTTAATTTTAGATCACTGGCGCCCTCTGTTCTTTTTTATAGGACCTTCATAACACCCAGCAGATACTTTGCTATTTCAATATTTCCACCACTTTCCGGTCATATGTAATCATCAATCCCAAAAATTGTATATTTTTAAAAAAATGTTCTGTTGCTTATAAAATATGAAAAGAATGGTACTTCCCATATTCATGCTCATAATTTATTGCTAGACACCATGGGGCGGATTTAAAAGGCCGCGCGCGTAAATCCTTCCGATTTACGTGCGCAGGGCCCCTCGCGTGCCGGCGCGCCTATTTTGCATAGGCTGCCGGCGCGTAAAGCCCCGGGACGCGTGTAAGTCCCGGGGCTTTCGAAAAGGGGAGGGAGGGGGCGTGTCCAAGGGCGTTCCCGGAAACGACGCGGTGTTTTGGGGCCGTGGCCGCGGCGTTTCGGGGGTGGGCCTGGGGGGCATGGTGCCGGCCCGGGGGCGTGGTCGAGGCCTCCGGACCGGAGGACGGAGCGGGGCTGCTGGCGACGCGCGCAAAGTTATGCCTGCTGAAAGCAGGCGTAACTTTGCCGACAAAAGGTAAGGGGGGGGGGGTTAGATAGGGCAGGCCGGGGGACTGGCGGGGGGGCTGGGGGGGGGGGGGGTTAGGTAGGGGAAGGGAGGGGAAGTGGGGGGGAGGGCGAAGGAAAGGTTCCCTCCGAGGCCTCAGAGGGAACAGGCAGCGCTGCGCTGGGCTCGGCGCGTGCAGGTTGTACAAATGTGCACCCCCTTGCACGCGCCGACCCCCGGATTTTATAAGATACGCGCGGCTATGCGTGTATCTTATAAAATCCAGCGTACTTTTGTTCGCGCCTGCTGCGCGAACAAAAGTACGCGCTCGCGCAAGTATTTAAAATCTGCCCCCATGTTTTACCAAAGATAGGTCTTATCAAATGAATCTAATCAATTACTTGACTGAGTGTCTGAAGAGTGAAATCAGAGGAAAGCGCTAGGTGCAGTGTACCTTGGATTCAGCAAGGGCCTTTGACATGGTTCCACATTGATGATTTATAAGCAAACTGAATGCCATAGATAGGAGCCTAAAAAGACAGACTGGATTATAAACTAGTTGGTGGGAGGCAATAAAGGGTAGCGGTAAACAGGGGTTGTTGCGAATGTTGGCTGAATGGGACCACAGCCCGACTCCCCTACTTACCGGCTCGGCCAACTCCACCTCCTCGGACCTGGGAACCTCACTTCCACCGGTGGTTGCGGCCGGCGAGCCGTACCACGGCCCTCGCCCCAAGCTGCCACGCCGACAAGCGTGCAGGATGGCACGCCAGCGACTCTTGCTCTGGCCTTCCTGCTGATGCCTGGCTTCCAAGGCGTGCGCGTGCGCCACCTGACCCCTCCTCCCAAAACTGCAAGTATTTAAGGCAGGGCCTGCTCCTCAGGCCTTGCCTTGGTGTTGTGACTGTCGGTCTATGACAGCTTCGCCCCGACTACCCTCACTCACTTCTTGTGGCTCCTCCCACTCACCTTGGACGGCCTCCACAGAGTCTGTCTGCCGTCCTCTCCGGCGTCCCCAGACTGGCTTTGGTGCTGCCTCACGCTATGCTCCTCCAAGGTCATTAGGGTGCGCGCGCGCACGCCGCCCTCATCTTTATTCTCACGTTGGCGTGAACCTCAGGGGCGTCCCCCTGATTTGACATCACGCCTGCCGGATATTTAAGCCTACAGCATTTGCTAGCTCATCGAGTTAGCAACAGAAACCCTTACGGATGGATTCGCTCTCCGTACCGAAGCTACTCTGCCACTCCAGCCAGAGTAGCTTCGGGGATACTAACGGGGTACCCGCTTTCTCGGGGGCCCCTTCTACTTCTTTCAGGTGCTATCAGGAAACCGGTACTTCGCTCCTCAAGGGCCCATGTTCCCTGAGTCACTGCCTGCATCTTCAAACCCTTCTACTTGGAAGACTTCACTAAAGTTTCCATCAGTGTGTACGCTACCATCTATTCCACAGTACTGCTTCCCTGGAACCAGGTACTCGCTCCGTGAGGGCCTGCCCTCTGCTCCAGTGCCAGACCTCTCATCTAGTGGAATCACTGTCACTGCTCCGTGAGTACAATACCACTGAGTCTCTCTGCTCTAAGGGATCAGGTACTCATCCTCGAGGGCCTGCTCTCCCTGTCTCAGAGATTCTCCTAATTCTACCTGGGACTCTGAAGGCTTCTCATTGGTGTACTTATAACTCTCAGTCTCTTTCCACCATAGCACAGCCTTGCAGGACGATTCGCTGTTCCAGCGTTCTGTGGGAGACACGCACAGCCAGATTTCACACCTACTACTCACTACTACTACTACTGCCACCTCTGGTGGTTTCCAAGACTGTTTAATAAAGATTCAAATCTGTGTTTGTGTGTCCAGAGTCTAGCCTGACATCGTGGTCCCTCACGGGACTGCCTCCCCATGGGCATGGTCAGCTTGCCACAGTGTCCAAGGATCCACCCAAACACCACTAACCATAACACTTGGCTACTCCTGGCTCCAGTTCCTGTTTGGATTCTCCGTCGTTTGATCTCTTAATTCCTGTCTCCTGTTCTCTCCATGCCAAGACCCTTGCCTGCCTGACTACGAGATACGCTGCTTTGCCAAGACCCTTGCCTGCCTGACTACGAGATACGCCGCCTGCCAAGACCCTTGCCTGCCATGACTATGAGATACTGCTGCCTGACAAGACCATTGCCTGCCTACAACGAGCTTCATCACCTGCCTGAGACCCCCACGTAAGTCCAGCCGGCCCCGGCACCCAAGGGCTCAACCCACAGGGAATGAGGGCTGGTAGTGGTGAAGGTCCGGCGGGGTCTCAGGTTCCCTACAGCCTCGCCTGCCATCATAAAGGTCCTCTGGAGCTCCTCTCTTTGGCTCCCCTTCTGCTGGCCCAAGGATCCACTCTCGTAAAAGGGTTATCAGGAGTGCCACAGAGATCAATCCTTGGTCCTGTTCTGTTCAACATTTCTGTAAGTGATATTGCGCAAGGGCTTTCAGCAAAGGTGTACCTTTTTGCAAATAATAACAAATCTGCAACAAGAAAACACCTTAGAAAGTGTGGAAAACATGAAGATGGATCTAGCAACACTTGAGGAATGTTCCAGAGTCTAGCACAGGGGTTCCCAAATCTGTCCTGAGGACCCCACAACCAGTTGGGGTTTCAGAATATCCACAATGAATATGCATGAGATAAATTTAGGTACATTGAAGACTCAGAATATGCAAAAGCATCTTATACACATTCATTGTAGATATCCTGAAATCACAACTGGCTGTGAGGTCCCCAGGACAGGTTTGGTAAGCCCTGGTCTAGCAGCTAAGATTCAATGCTAAAACAAAATGCAGGGTTGTGCATTTTGGTTGCAAAAACCCAGGAAGTAGTACAGTCCAGGAGTGAAGGTCTTCTTTGCACAAATCAAGAACAGGATCTAGGGGTGAACATATCTAATGATCTTAAGGTGATACTCAAAGAAGATAAGGAAATGTCAACATCCAAAAGGATGCTTGGGTGAGAGGAAGAGAAATAACTATAAGGAAAAAGGAGGTGAATAAACCTGTGGTGAGACCGCATTTAGAGTTCTGTGTACAATTCTGGAGACCACACCTTGAAGAGTATAAAAACAAATAAATCCAGAGGACAGTTAATAAAATGGTCAATGGAATAAAGAAAGAAAGAAATGCACCAGAGGAAGGCCTCTTCCAATAGAAAGGAGATTCTGGAATGAGGGTGAAAGAGATGAGAGTGAAAGAGGGTAGATCAAGAGTAATCAAAATATTTCTTTACAGAAAGGGTGGTGAATGCATGGAATGGCCTTCCTGTGGAAGTGGTGGAGACAAGGACAATATCAGAATTCAAGAAAATGTGGCTCAAATACAGAGGATTTCTGAGGGAGAAGAAAGTTTATAAAGCTGAGCAGGAGATGCAGCTGGACAGACTGAATGGCTATCATACTTTATGTTTCTATGATTGCAGTTTCATGTTGGGTTTCAAGGGCAAACCTCTTTAACTATGATCAGATCATATTCTAAGTGCTTAGAAGTGATCTCTGTATCCTCAATGACATCCCTAGTTGTGCTTTACATCAGCTTTTCACAGTACATGGCTTGTCTGACATTTTTGTTTCAGACAACAGACCCCAGTTCCAATGTAGGGATCTTGATACAATCCATGTCAACGAGTTGATCTGACAAGTCACATCAGCCCCTTTCCATCCAGCAATCAATGGACAGGCAGAACAGATGGTCAGAATGATGAAGATGCATGGAAACAGATTGTTGTTGGCGACTGAAATCAATGCCTCACAAGATTCCTGCTATCAAAGCATATTACACCATGTGCTTTCACCGGCAAGAGTCCAGCTGAACTATTAAGGAAAGGTGATTTATGACCAGGATTGCATGCATCATGACATGGCTGAGGATGGTGAAGGTGCTGCTAACAGGAAAGGAAGCCCATCATGATTTTTATCCATCTGATCCTGTGTTTAGGATTTACATTTCTGAACCATCATAGATTCCTGCAATTGTGACTCAGACCACTGGACTGGTATCCTACCAAGCTCAGACACCATATGATCTGGTGCTGTGATGTATACACGTCGGGTGATATTTATCCACCCTCTCAACACTAGCGTAATGTACACATAAATATAAGAGAGGTTACAAAAGTTTATTGATAATACTATCACAAAATCACATAAAAAGTGTGTCATGTAACTCAACGCTCACATTCATACACATTCACTCATTAAAATCAAAACCAACAGCAATGGTACAGGCATGGAATAATTTTTCATAACAAATGTGAAACATGTATCTATAATCCCTGTGGCCTACCAAGCCACTTACACCCTAAGGGTACCAATATTTAACTGTCTGTTAGAGAATATGTTTCTTACTTCACTAACACAATTGTTTTATAATAAATCTTTTACCCCACCATAAACTTCTGTCACTATGACACATGTGTCTCTGTTATTCAGACTTAATTAATTCACGTGCTCATGTGGCCCATTGGCCAAATGAAAGGGGTCATGTCCTGGACTGATAGGCTTCCATGGAACTTATCACTGATGTTCCTCAGTCCTCAACAAATACTGCTATTCCTGAAGTACAGTGCACTGAGCTGGCATTTAACACTTAACCAAACTAGGAGCACAGTCGTCAAGAGGTTGTCACCAGACCACTAGAAACAGCACTATTCCAGCCATTGATGCAACTAAACCTGAAATGAGGTGCCAACATGTATAATGGCACAGTGCCAGTACCTAAAGGATTAAGTTAGCTAGGGGGAGGGGGTATAGTGTGTTGGTCCTTCAGATTTTCTATACTAGTTAACACTAGCAGGAGAGGCTGCTTGCAAATTCACTTGCAGTCTGTGCTTCAGTCCTGAGCAGGCACAGCGTAACCGGGTATGCACACCCTGCATTTGCATGGGGCAGCACCCCCTGGAGGGATGGCAGCAGCAGGAGAGGATGCAGGGCCACCGGCAGAGCTCAGCTCACCAGTGGCCAAAAATGAAAAAAGGCAGTGAAGAAGAGAGACCAAAATGAGGAAAGGCCGTAGCAGTTTTCCTTTTTAGCTGCACACATGCGTTCACAGCTTCCCCCCCAACCCCCACCCCCATCTTAAAAAGGCCGTTGGGGACGAACGAAAGGAAAGACTAGCCCATGGGGCTGTGGTGGAGCTCAACCCACCACGGTCCAAACTTAAGGCCACTGTTGGAAACAGGATGCTGGGCTTGAAGGACCCTTGGTCTGACCCAGTATGGCATGTTCTTATGTTCTTAAGAAGGAACCTGTGATGCCGTGGTGGAGCTCATTCCACCACGGCCTGAAGTGAAGAGGAGGTGTGTCTGTGTGAGAGCTTGAGTGTGTATCTGTGTTAGAGCTTGTGTTCATATGTATGTGTGTTTGCCTGTGTGAAAGCTTGTGTGTGTATATGTGTCTCTGTGAGAGCCTGTGTGTGAGCATGAGTGTGTGTATATCTGTGTGAGAACCTATGTGCATTTGTGTATGTGAGTTTGTGTGTCTATGAGAGCCTGTGTGTCACATATGGGTTCTCACAGGCATGCTCACAGACACATGATGTATCTGTGCAGGAGAGAGAGCAAGTGTGTGACAGAGCATAGGCATGTATATATGAGATGGAGTGTGTGAGAGAATGAATATGTGTGTTTGATTGTATATGTGGGTGGGTGGGTGGGTGTGCATGTGTATGAAGAACAGGAGATTTTTTAATCCTCATTAGTTTTAATTATTAGATGTAATTTGATGTTTCTGCTGTTTCAAAATATTTTATTATTTTTTTGGGAAATAGAACATATTTTAATTGGATATTTTTTTATTTATCAAATGTTTTGAAATACTGTATTGATGTTTGGGAAATTTAGGATATTCTATTTGTTAACTGGCTTGAAATATTTATTCTTTTTATTACTATGATTTTTCTATTATAATTGATGATTTATATTTCTTGATTTTATTTTTTAATGTTCTATGAAGAATGATAATGTTTCTGTTTTTCCATTGTTGCTCTGTGTATAGATGCTGGTTTGTTATGGGTTCCAGTTCAGTTCTTTGCATGTTTCTATTTATACTTTATTCTGTATTTGGTCAGGGTCTGTCTGTGTTCTCCATGTGTGACCAAGGTGAGATATTCTGCTACCATAACATTTATCTGTAGTTATCTTTAGCAGTCTGATTTGCTCTGTTTTCCTAATAGGAAGTGTATTCATGTTCTAGGGCCTGGTGTAATATGTGCAGTGTTACGTTTTATAGATAAGGTTGCTACTGTTTGAGTGCTGGCAGTTAGGGTTGCATTGGTATAGAAGGTTTACTATATTGTAATGGTAATTCCGTTTATTCATGGCTTTATGAGGGCCAAGCTCACACTCAGCATGCATTACAAAAAGCTAATTCCATAGGAGTTTCAAGTGTCTTTTTTGCAGTATTTTCTGGTTGGTATCACAGCAGTTCACATAAATATAATATGCATGTTGTAAGCGATATTTTTGGACTGTACTGTTGAATGTTCTGTTTTCATGTAAAATCTGTTATAAATGCATAATTGAATTGTGTGTGTGTATGTATGTGTATGTGTGTACAAGGCTGTAAAGTTTGCCTAGGGTACCTAATAACCTCTTGACCGTGGGTTCCATTTGGGGGGATTGTCAGTTTTTAAAAATATAGTTTGCTGGAGAGCGCTGTCCTTTTTTTTGATAGGCCCAGTACAGAGACTGAATGAATTGTGGACAGCCTCGTGACTTTTGTCAGTAATTTGCCTACCGTGTTTCCCCGATAGTAAGACACCCCTGATAGTAAGACGTAGTGGGAATTTTAGGGGGGTCGGCTAATGTAACACATCCCCCGAAAGTAAGACGTACCTGTCATTTCAAAAAAAAATTATTTTTAAATACCTGTCGGAGGGCCGCGTGGGTCCAGGCGGCTGGCGGCGGGAGCCGGGTGGTCGCGTGTTAAATCTAGGCCGCGGGCGGGTGGGCGCTTGTTCCAGGCGGCGGCGGCGGGTGGACGCGCGTTAGTTCGAGACGGCCGGCGGGCGGCGGGTGGTCGCGTGTTAAATCTAGGCCGGGTCGCACAGGCGCGCATTCATTCACTGCAGTGAATGAATGCGTGCCTGTGCAACCCCTGCGATTCGGCGCTGGGGGCTGCCGGTGGGGGCTGCCGGTGGGGGCTGCGGCAGTGAATGAATTCATTCATCCAGGCGGAGGAGCCGGCTGCTTTCGCCGCTGCCGGCTGCTTTCGGCTGCCGCTGCCGGCTGCTTTCGGCGCTCAAGGCAGTCACATGCCGTGACGTCACAGCATGTGACTGCCTTGAGCGCCGAAAGCTGCCGGCTGCCGGCGAAAGCAGCCGGCTCCTCCGCCTGGATGAATGAATTCATTCACTGCCGCAGCCCCCACCGGCAGCCGAGGCAGCCCCCACCGGCAGTGAATGAATGCGTGCCTGTGCAACCCCTGCGATTCGGCGCTGGGGGCTGCCGGTGGGGGCTGCCGGTGGGGGCTGCGGCAGTGAATGAATTCATTCATCCAGGCGGAGGAGCCGGCTGCTTTCGCCGCTGCCGGCTGCTTTCGGCTGCCGCTGCCGGCTGCTTTCGGCGCTCAAGGCAGTCACATGCCGTGACGTCACAGCATGTGACTGCCTTGAGCGCCGAAAGCTGCCGGCTGCCGGCGAAAGCAGCCGGCTCCTCCGCCTGGATGAATGAATTCATTCACTGCCGCAGCCCCCACCGGCAGCCGAGGCAGCCCCCACCGGCAGTGAATGAATGCGTGCCTGTGCGACCCGGCCTAGATTTAACACGCGACCACCCGCCGCCCGCCGGCCGTCTCGAACTAACGTGCATCCACCCGCCCCCCCCCCCCCCCCCGCCGCCGCCGCCGCCTGGAACAAGCGCCCACCCGCCCGCGGCCTAGATTTAACACGTGACCACCCGGCTCCCGCCGCCAGCCGCCTGGACCCAGCATACTCATACCGACAGGTATTTAAAAATAATTTTTTTTTGAACACTCAGGTTTTTTTTCCAATATAAGACATACCCTGAAAGTAAGACATAGTGGGACTTTTGGGGGTAAAAAGAAAGTAAGACGCTGTCTTATATTCGGGGAAACACGGTAGCATAAGAGCACTAAAAGTAAGGTGACTAGCCACTAGAACCTTGTTTTGGGACAAAGTAGAGATTTTTAAAATATAAGGAAAATTAAATACAAGTGGCTGATACTTCTGCTCTGTCACTAGGAAGGCTGAGAGTGGCAGTTCCAAGGAAAGTAAAGATTTTTGAAAGTGGCACTACTTCATAGTGACATCAGTGGAGTAAGGATTTGCTCTAAGAGAAAGAGATTTTCCATGTGGGAAATTAAGCAGAAGGCAGAAGAATTTAGCAGAGGGCAGAACTGCTGATAGTCAGTTCTGCCAAGCCCAAAAGAAGTATTTGTGATGAAACTAGCCTGCATCCTAAGGGGAACATCCAGAAACTAGTAACCTGGCTGAAACTGAGTTCCTATATCCCTGGCAGGGCTGGTGTAAGGTTATTAGGTGCCCCAGGTGAACCTTCTGCTTTGTGCCTGCCCCCCCCTTCTGCTCATGCCCCCCCACTTTGTTCCACGCCCCCCCCCCCCCCCCACCTTGGTCTCAGCCCTGACTCTTATCTCATTTGCACCCACCGAGTAGGTGCTTCTCTGGGCCACGAGCAGGATGGGCACTGCTAGTGGCCTGCCATGTCTCTACTCCTCTTTACTGTGAGAGGGATAGGCTCTGCTTGCAGCCACACATGACTGCTCTTCAGTTCCCCCTAATGGTCAGAGCCCGAGGTGACCACCTAGTTCACCTAATAAGACGCACCAGCCCTGGTCTCTTGGGAGATTTGAAAGAAAGTAAGAAAGAAAGAAAAATAAGATTTGATTCCAGATCCCAGAGATATTCCTGTGCCCTGAGGGTAAAAAAAAAGAAGGGACAGAGTAGTTAATAATCAAAGCAATTGAACAGGAATGTTATAGTTTTTTGCCAGTTCTAATTAGAGGGGAGTGGGATTTTGTCTTGTGTGTACAGTAACTGCTGTTCCCCTGAAACTAAAGACAGGGACTTCCGGATTATCATTTATTTTCTTTGCATAGATAAAACAGTTTTACCAAGCCACTGGACACCTGAAGCAGAAAGAATTTTAGCTTGCGCAAGATAACTCAGTGCCAGGTAAGTAGTCATTGTTTTTGATTTGGTATAGTTAGCTGGTAGGTACCCCTTCTGGAGGTGGACACCAATGAAGGGACAGATGCCAGAGACCTCAGGACCCATTGCCTGGAGGAGACAGTAGCTAGAGCCAGAGACCATTGCATTAGAGATTGCAACACAAAGGGACATAGTAGCCAAGTCCCAAATTCAGATTGGCAGCCCTGGTGCTGCCTTGGAGGAAGAAGGTCTCATGATTGGAGAGCATCAACCTGGTGCAGCAGGAAAGGATCCTGTAGCAAGGACCTGCTCTCCAGGTGATGCATTGTCCTTTCGCACCGAGGATATCTCCCCAAGGCCTATTGCCCAGGAGGGAAGGGTTAGGTCGGCCATCATAGCTGGTGATTCGATTATTAGGAATGTAGTCAGCGGGGTAGCTGGTGGGCGTGAGGATCGCCTGGAAACATGCCTAACTGATGCGAAGGTGGCGGACCTCACACATCACCTAGATAGAATTTTAGACAGCGGTGGAAAGGAGCTGGCTGTCATGGTACATGTGAGCACCAACGACAGGAAAATGTGGGAGGGAGGTTCTGGAAGCCAAATTTAGGCTCTTCAGTAGAAAGCTTAAATCCAGAACCTCCAGGGTAGCATTCTCTGAAATGCTCCCTGTTCCACGCACAATTCCCCAGAGGCAGGCAGAGCTCCGGAGTCTCAATGTTTGGATGAGACGATGGTGCAAAGAAGAGGGATTCAGTTTTGTTAGGAACTGAGGAACATTTTGGGGAAGGGGGAGTCTCTTCCAAAGGGATGGGCTCCACCTTAACCAGGGTGGAACCAGAATGCTGGCGCTAACCTTTAAAAAGGAGATAGAGCAGCTTTTAAACTAGAACAAAGGGGAAAGCCAACAGTCGCTCAGCTGCACATGGTTCGGAGAGAGGTATCTTCAAAGGATACTAATGATGCATTAAAATTAGGGCATCCCGACAGTGAGGTTCCAATAATAAGAAAAGTAGTCAAAGTGCCTGTAACTAAAAACTCACCTGAGCTAAAAAATTCTAATTCAATTAAAAAGCAGAATGAAAATACAAACAAAAAACAAACTTTGAAATGTTTGTATGCTAATGCCAGAAGTCTAAGAAGAAAGATGGCAGAATTAGAATGTATAGCAGTGAATGATAATATAGACTTAATTGGCATCTCAGAGACATGGTGGAAGGAGGACAACCAATGGGACAGTGCTATACCGGGGTACAAATTATATCACAATGACAGGAGCACCAGGGAGGCGGTGTGGCACTTTATGTCCGGGATGGCATAGAGTCAAACAGGGATAAACATCCTGCATGAGACTAAATGCACAAATGAATCTTTATGGGTAGAAATCCCTTGTGTGTTGGGGAAGACTATAGTGATAGGAGTATACTACCGTCCACCTGGTCAAGATGGTGAGACTGACAGTGAAATACTAAAAGAAATTAGAGAAGCTAACCAAATTGGTAGTGTGGTAATAATGGGAGATTTCAATTACCCAATATTGACTGGGTAAATGTATCATCGGTACATGCTAGAGATATAAAGTTCCTGGTTGGAATAAATGACATTTTTATGGAGCAATTGGTTCAGGAACCGACAAGAGAGGGAACAATTTTAGATCTAATTCACAGTGGAGCACAGGATTTGGTGAGAGAGATAACGGTGGTGGGGCCGCTTGACAATAGTGATCATAATATGATCAAATTTGAATTAATGACTGGAAGGGGGACAGTAAGCAAATCCACGGCTCTCGTGCTAAACTTTCAAAAGAGAAACTTTGATAAAATGAGAAAAATTGTTAGAAAAAAACTGAAAGGAGCAGCTACAAAGGTAAAAAGTGTGCAAGAGGCATGGTCATTGTTAAAAAAAACCAAAACATTCTAGAAGCACAGTCCAGATGTATTCAACACATTAAAAAAAATGGAAAGAAGGCAAAACAATTACTGGCATGGTTAAAAGGGGAGGTGAAAGAAGCTATTTTAGTCAAAAGATCTTCATTAAAAAATTGGAAGAAGGATCCAACAGAAGAAAATAGGATAATGCATAAGCGTTGGCAAGTTAAATGTAAGACATTGATAAGACAGGCTAAGAAAGAATTTGAAAAGAAGTTGGCCATAGAGGCAAAAACTCACATTAAAAACGTTTTTAAATATATCCGAAGCAGAAAGCCTGTGAGGGAGTCAGTTGGACCGTTAGGTGATCAAGGGGTTAAAGGGGCACTTAGAGAAGATAAGGCCATCACAGAAAGATTAAATGATTTCTTTGCTTCGGTGTTTACTGAAGAGGATCCTGGATCGCCCCTGGAGCCCTTTTTAAATATTGGGGTTACATTAGCTATCCTCCAGTCTTCAGGTATAAAGGATGATTGTAATGATAGGCTACAAATTTTTACTAATAGGTCTGAAATTTCATTTTTTAGTTCCTTCAGAACTCTGGGGTTTATACCATCCGGTCCAGGAGATTTACTACTCTTCAGTTTGTCAATCAGGCCTACCACATCTTCTAGGTTCACCGTGATTTGGTTCAGTGCATCTGAATCATTACCCATGAAAACCTTCTCCAGTACGGATATCTCCCTAACATCCTCTTCAGTAAACACCGAAGCAAAGAAATCATGTGTTCTATAGCATTATTTCTCTAATTTTCACTAATTAGGTATACCAATTACAGCGACTATAAACTGAGAACGCCTAGAACTTGTTTTGTTGAAGCAATCAGAAAGAGTTAATCAAATAGGCATCTATTAGAGTGTCTTTTTATTCTACTTCACTATGTTTTATCTATAAGAACTGAGTCTTTGTGGTCCCTTCTGTCTTTCAGGTTCTTGAACAATCACTTTTTTCTGGAATTCTTCCTCAGGTAAGTATGAACATTTTATTGTTATCTTTCTCTCTTTTCTATATGATTCTCATGTGAGCTTTCATTTCTTCTTTCTTTGTTCTTTCCTTTAGTGCTCTTTTCTAACTCCTGTCTCTCTCTCGGTTTATTTGTTTTTTATATATTCGTGAGTTCAGGCCTGCTATTTCTTTTTGTTTGTTATGTGCACACTTAGCTGTTGTTCCTGGCATGGGGGTCAGCAGCTGGCAAGTCCTGTTATCTCATAGTCTCTGTCATTCTCTTAATTCTCCATGAGTCTTCTTTCCTACTATCCTACTCTCAAAGAAGTGAAAAAGGAGAAACTAACTCTCTTATACCAAGTCTCTTCCGACTACTAAATTGTGAGGTGTTCCCTATGGCCCGGATTTTCAAAGCCCTCCAGTTTGATGCGCATAGATGGAGTTACGCGCGCCGGGCCTGTTTTAGAAAAGGTGAAAGAGTTGGCGCTCCGCAGAGGCTTCTCTCAGATTTGCTCCTCCTTATTTAACGTGCAAATCTGGTTTCCTTTATAATACCCAGCCAAACTTAAAATTTGGCACGAGGGCTGCATAACGTTTTTTTGATTCGCCAGCTGAGGCACCAAAATTTGTAGGTGCCTTATCTAAGCGACGCTCGCTGCTGGACTGTTGCTTCACTAGGAAGGGAGCTGCTCAATCATAAGGGGACTGTGAGATGTTTTAGAACACGGGATCCCTCTTAGAATTCTCGTGGCTTCCGATGAGCAGTGACCCAGCCAGAGTGGGTTTCAGTTTTTTTTCTTCTCCTCCCTTCGGAATCTTAAGAGCTGTTGTTGGCTGGGACCTCTCTCTTTTCATCGTTTGTTGCTTTCTGATAGAATACTCCTTCATTTGAAAACTGTGCCTGCATTTTCTTTTGTTGTCGGAAGTCCATGAGGTTGTTTGTAACTGAAGAGATACATGGGAGCGTGGAACCCCACCACATATGACTCCTATCCCTTGTTTTTCAAGGGACGAGATCTGGACTTGAGGTGCGGGGGGCTGGGGAGTAGAGGGTGGGGGGGAGGTGGGGAAGAGATTTGGGATTTAATGTTATTAGCTACTCAATGTTATATAGGCAGGGTGGGGGATAGGGAGGAGAAGGGAACAGGCTCTTATGAGGAAGCTGTATTGCGTTTTTTTTTTCTCTTGTCCAGCTGCTCCCTTGTTTCTTCTATGTCTATGGGGATTGGCCGTAGATGGGTGATTTATATGTCTTATACTCCTATGATCTTTTTGCAAGTAGGATCTCAGTGGGAGGCTAGGCTGGGGGCCTCCTATTGTACTAATGAGCTCTGCATAGGCTTTGGGGATCTCATATTTTGGGAGGGATGTGAATAAGTTAATTTCTTGGAATGTTAACGGGCTGGGCTGCCCCATTAAAAGGAAAATATTTAAATACCTATCCATTTTTTATCCACATCACTATGAGCCCCCATATGGTCTCCAAACTGTATATTTGTATTGATGCTCTCCATTTAAAAATGATCAATAAACATGAGTACAAGGGTTTCCAGGTTCCCCTCTGGTGACCACTACTGACACCTTTGAGTTTCTGTGTCTTAGGAAATCTTAGATCTCAAAATCAGTAGGGTTTTAATGGGGAAGTTTTCACCTTCAAAGTATGCTCTGGAGGCAGAGTGTGGTGTCATCCACATCCCCAGAATCCCCTTATCTAACCCCAACCCTCATTTTCTATTAATTTTATTTTATTTTCCTTATTTTTATTGTTTTTAATAGTCCCCTCCCCACATTCCAGAGCTGTGGGTCCTGCTGATGTCATCAATGATGTCAGCATATCCACCCTGTGCTGGGGGCTTCCCCAAGGCCTCCAGTGCTGATTGTACCTTCTTTTATCAAACTGTGGTGGCACTTTCCCCCCTGCATTCCCTCTTCAGACTCATCTCTGTGTCTCGGCCCTCTGAGGGAAGGGGAAGCCAATAGTGGCAGTGGTAGTGACCTGATGCACAGCTAATATGCTCCAGCTTCTCCCCATCAGCTATTTTCTCCATCCTCTTCAATTGTGGCTCCCTGCTACCACTGCCAGCCCTCCTCATTTGCCAGATTAACACCGGGAGGGCCATCTGCTGCAGTGTCCAGTGCCACCTCACTCACACCTGCCCTTCCCTTTGGAAAATCCTCCTGCGCCTCTCTTTCTGACCTCAGGGAGACCACCACCACCACATCCCCATGGTCCCAATTGCTGATCTGGGCCCATCCCACTGCCAACCACACTGCCATGGTAAACCTATCATTGGCTCCCACTGCTTCGGAACTCTCTCACATCGGGTATCTCCATTAGCCTGCACTCCAGTTCACTTGTGGATCTGGCAGGCCAAGGAAGGCCTTCTCTCCCAGGAACTCACAACAAGGTCCCTCTACATCCCAGTCTTTTCCCTGAGCTTCAATCTGTGCAACTGTTCACCTCAACTCTGGCCTCACACCTGCAAAAGCCCGAATCACTAAAGCACCCTGCTGCTTTCTGCTCATGTGCTTTTGCAGCTTCAAGTTGTCTTGTCCCATGCAGTTCCCAGGACTCCCTTCATAGTCTAGCACCTCAGGACCAGGGTACTTAATTTTTAATTTTTTTTTTTGTTTGTTTTACTTCAAGTACCCTAGTTACATAAGGATAACCTGCCTTACATTTCTAAGCCCAGGAGGGTGAGAGTTTCCCTGCCCAATACTTGCCAGGAAAAAAAATGGAGAACTGTAAACATGACCTTTTCTTTCCAAGATCTGATGGGAAAGTGCTATTTAAGAATTCCGACAGTACAGATTTAATTTGTGTACTCACTCTGAGCCTCCAGTGCATTTTGTTGGCACTCCCATTCCCTGAAGGTGAAAGAGATTTGATTCCTCCCCAGGGCACTGAAATAAGAGTCACCCCTGACATCTTGGGCCTTGGAAACTGAACCCTGTCCAGGGACTGTGTTGGAATCCAAGGGAGTTGAAGGATTGGCCCCGGAACCTTCATGTGCCCCTACCCTTCTGGTCCACCACCCAAAGAGGAAGTTACACATTAAACAGTCATGTTTTTTTTTCTGTTGCTTTGAGATAGCCAAATACTCTGATTCTCCTGAGGCCTAACAAGAAGATTAACCTTTCCATTCTGCCTTGATGAACTCCTTTATATTTTTGAGGTGACATGGCTGAAAACTCTCTACTGGCAAAAACTAATCTGGATCTTCCTCAGCGTGGGGATGAGATCGTGGTACCTTCATTGCTCGATATTTCATTTCTTCTTTAAGTACATGGAGTACACCATTCGTAAATCATTACTGATGCAGCTGACTATCCTCTTATTTCTTCTTCAGACTGAGGATGAATTTGCAGAACTATAATCCATTATTTCTTTTCCGGATGGTGCTTGACATACATCAACCTTCCTATTCCTGAATTTATTCTCTTCTTGAATACTTAACTATAATAAATATTTGCACTGTTATTAGTAAGAGATTAAGATACCCAAAAATACCTGAATTATTATTTTCTCATTTTATGGTTTTTTTTTTGTTTGTTTGTTTTATAAATCAAGGAAAAGTATTTAACATGATGCAAATTCCCAAAGCATACTACTTTGAAAGCAGTCAAAGAAACATGTACATTTTTGGAATACAAAAAGAGAGCAATATTGAACATGTCAGAAGGAATTATTGTAGCTTATAATAGGAATGAAAGAGTCCACATACATACCAACCATTAATTGCAGTTCTTCTCAACTGATTGCAAAAATGGAAATGGAAAAGTGACTGCATAGGATAGTCAGAAAGATACGGGGAGCCAAAGACCAGTTATCCATTGAAGTCTGTCAAACTATGCAGGCAGTCTCTATCCTTCTTTAGAAAAGAGAAGATTAAGACTCAGCCGAAGCAATGTATATAAAATTCTAAAGGGAATGGAGGAGATTGATGCAACAAAACTGTTGAAATATTGTCAAAGGCAAGGACAAAGGAGAACACACACAAGGCTGGTACTTAAGCTAGAATGTCTTTAAAAACAAATTGTCAAGGGCATTAATAAGGGTATCGGAGTCTGAATCTGACAGATGCAGCTTCTCCTCCCTCTCCCTCTCTACACACACACACACACACACACACATGCACAAAATTAGAGACCTGTGAGCATAGTTAAAATATTGTGATGCGATGCGCCAATACTGAAATGATTTAACTATAGAAGTGCAAGTGGAAGGTGCAGGATTTATTACTTGCTTATTTCTTTTCTCTAGTGCTTCTTGATCTCATTTCTACACTATCTTTCTTTATTCCCTACTCTATTTACACACATTTTGGAATCAAAGGGGGGCAGTTTTTAATGTGGTCCTATCCACTGGTATTAAAAATGGTTCCTTCCCAGATTCTGCCTTTTTGCTGTGCTTGCTGTGTTTATACTATCAGTGTGGTGCCTGCACGGGTTTCTGTACAAATTTAGCACAGGAACGCTGCCCTCCCCCCCATTCACTAAGCTTTGTAACACGGGACTGGCTAAGCAGTAGGAGCATTCAAACCTTTGCATGCTGATATCCCCCGCAGAAATGAAATATAAATCAGAACAAAAAAAGGATGATTATATTGTATTGTTTGATTGTTTTGGTTGCCAGATGCATTATCTAAAAATATATTTTTTTTTTCTAGCAGTGCTGTTCTAATGCATTCGTTTTCTCTGGTACTAGTGCACTGTCATATATTTCACAGTGCTTAAGCTGGAGGAAAATGAAATTCAACAGACTCTTTATGTTGTGTCACAATTTGCGATACAAATATTCAATACATTTGCAAGCATATAGACAGAGTCAGGTCCATTGTCAGCCTGTAGCTCACTATGACACACACACACACACACACACACACACTCAGACTCACTTAGTGGATCTCTCTGGCTCTATCTACACACCACCTACCACAAAACCCTTAGGCCTTCTCTCAGCTTTCTTCCTCTAACACCAACTGCCCCATCACCCCCTCAGGTTCATTTCCCTCTCTCCTGAATGTTTTCTTTTTTGTGTTCTTTTCTATTTCTGGCTCCTATCCCTCCACTCCCTTCTATTATCCTGATCCTTCTGAACATAAGAAATTGCCATGCTGGTTCAGACCAAGGGTCCATCAAGCCCAGCATCCTGTTTCCAACAGTGGCCAATCCAGGCCATAAGAACCTGGCAATTACCCAAACACTAAGAAGATCCCGTGCTACTGATGCAATTAATTGCAGTGGCTATTCCCTAAGTAAACTTGATTAATAGCCGTTAATGGACTTCTCCTTCAAGAACGTATCCAAACCTTTTTTGAACCCAGCTACACTAACTGCACTAACCACATCCTCTGGCAACAAATTCCAGAGCTTTATTGTGCGATGAGTGAAAACGAATTTTCTCTGATTAGTCTTAAATGTGCTACTTGCTAACTTCATGGAATGCCCCCTAGTCCTTCTATTATTCAAAAGTGTAAATATTCGAGTCACATCTTCTTGTTCAAGACCTCTATCATATCCCCCCTCACTGTCTTTTCTCCAAGCTGAACAGCCCTAACCTCTTTAGCCTTTCCTCATAGGGGAGCTGTTCCATCCCCTTTATCATTTTGGTTGCCCTTCTCTGTACCTTCTCCATCGCAACTATATCTTTTTTGAGATGCGGCGACCAGAATTATACACAGTATTCAAGGTGTGGTTTCACCATGGAGCAATATAGAGGCATTATGACATTTTCCGTTTTATTAACCATTCCCTTCCTAATAATTCCTAACATTCTGTTTGCTTTTTTGACTGCTGCAGCACACTGAGCCGGCGATTTTAAAGTATTATCCACTATGATACCTAGATCTTTTTTCTGGGTGGTTACTCCTAATATGGAACCTAACATCGTGTAACTACAGCAAGGGTTATTTTTCCCTATATGCAACACCTTGCACTTGTCCACATTAAATTTCATCTGCCATTTGGATGCCCAATCTTCCAGTCTTGCAAGGTCTTCCTGTAATGTATCACAGTCCACTTGTGATTTAACTACTCTAAATAATTTTGTATCATCCGCAAATTTGATAACCTCACTTGTCGTATTCCTTTCCAGATCATTTATATATATCTTACAAAAACATTTATATATATCTTACAAAAACACTCTCCTAACTACACACTTCAAATCTTCTCTAAGCAAACGTTCCATTTCTGCAGCAGGTCCAACACAATGGAACTCTCTACCGACAGCACTCAGGACAGAACAATGCCCAATCAACTTCAAAAAGAGACTAAAAACCTGGCTTTTCGAGCAAGCGTTCCAATTATGATAACAATATACCTCAACACCACCACACTAGCCAACAGGCTTAATAAAGACTCTTAAACCAAGCTTATAATATCACATTTTATAATAAGATAAAGTTCCGTTTTTATTTCCCTTTTCTATTATGTTCCATTTTCTTTCCCCACGTATACTGTACCAAGTTTTATGCCCTGTTCTATGTAATTAGCATTCTGTCATGCTTGTTTTCAGTTACAATGTAAACCGAGACGATATGCAAATTTGCATGAATCCCGGTATATAAAAATGTTAAATAAATAAATAAATAAATATATATATATATTGAAAAGCACCAGTCCAAATACAGATCCCTGAGGCACTCCACTGTTTACCCTTTTCCACTGAGAAAATTGATCATTTAATCCTACTCTCTGTTTCTTGTCTTTTAACCAGTTTGTAATCCACGAAAGGACATCACCTCCTATCCCATGACTTTTTAGTTTCATAGAAGCCTCTCATGATGGACGTTGTCAAACACCTTCTGAAAATCCAAATACACTACATCTACCGGTTCACCTATATCCACACGTATAAACCCCTTCAAAAAAATGAAGCAGATTTGTTAGGCAAGACTTCCCTTGGGTAAATCCATGTTGACTGTGTTCCATTAAACCATGTCTTTCTATATGCGCGACGATTTTGATCTTGAGAATAGTTTCCACTATTGTTCCCGGCACTGAAGTCAGGCTCACTGGTGTATAGTTACCTGGATCGCCCCTGGAGCCTTTTTAAATATTGGGGTTACATTGGCCACTCTCCAATCTTCAGGTACAATGGATGATTTTAATGTTAGGTTACAAATTTTAACTAATAGATCAGAAATTTCATTTTTTAGTTCCTTCAGTACCCTAGGATGAATACCATCTGGTCCAGGTGATTTGTTACTCTTTAGTTTGTCAATCTGGCCTACTACATCTTCCAGGTTCACAGTGATTTGGTTCAGTTCATCTGACTCATTACCCCTGAAAAACCATCTCCGGAACTGGTATCTCCCTAACATCCTCATTAGTAACACTAAGCAAAGAATTCATTTAGTCTTTCTGCAATAGCCTTATCTTCGCTAAGAGCCCCTTTAACCCCTCAGTCATTTAATGGTCCAACTCCCCCTCTCCCTCCCATCCTGGTTGATAGCTCCATTTTCCCTTTTCTCTCTCCCTCTCTCCCTTTTCATCATCATGGCCTTTCTTCTACCTCTCCTGCTGCTATTCTAAGGTCTTCCCATTTGCTCCCTTATCCATCCCTCCCAGCTCTCCTCACCCATCTTCCACCAGCAGCTCCCCCTTTCCTTCCTCTCAAGATTCTCTTTCCTCTTCCTCCATAACTTTCACCTAATTTCTTTTTTTTCCCTCTTTCATCTCTATGGTAGGGAACAGCAGCCTCCTACAGGTCCAGGTTAGCATACTGGTCACAAGTCTCAAAAATGCTGAGATTTCATTCTAATGCTTGACTAGGGCAAAGAGGCCAGTTACTTTACGAGAAACATTCATTTCACCTTGATGGGAGGGGATAGGGAAGGCCTTGAAGAAAATAATGTATAAGATTATATTTCCTATGATTTATTTGGGCTATTGAAGTACATTTCTTGTATTGTACATTAACGATATCATAATATCATTTTCAATCATACGATGACAGAACAGCCAGTCAAAACTTAATTTGAATTAATGTCATAGTAAAATAAGTACCAGTCCATAGGGATATGAAGAAGAACAAAAAAGGGGTTTCGGTTCGTCATTTTGATTTGTTGGTACCCAAATTTGTTTTATTAGTTTCCAAACAAGAGCAAAAGATGGCAAGGAGGTGAGTACCATAGATGAAGAAAGGTATTAAAATCCTGAGGAGTGTTTTAGTAAGTTTGCAAAGCAATGTATGACGAGGGCATGATGAAAAGTGGGCAGATACTGTAGGGGAAAGGGATTTGGCTAGAACCTTGAACACAGCTGGATTAGGAGGAAGCATCCTCCGATACCAAGACTGGCTTGGAAGGGCAGCGGCAGCAGTGGTGCTGGTATATCTTAAGAACTGGAATGGTAGGAGCAGAGCAACGCAGTGAGGAGGGTATCCTTAACAGCCCCAAGGGCATTTGCCAGTTTCTTGCACATGCACAGAGTAAGGGAACGAGTGGGCACTGTAATGTAGCAAGAATGACTTGGAGCAGTGGCAATAGATGTTGGTTAATCATTTTTAAAAATTGAAATGGTAGGAGCAGAGCAAGTGAGGTGTAGCTGTAACATCCCCAAAGTTGTGGTATTGTCAGTGTCAGGTCCATATAGCATTTGAAAAATACCTTTTGTAGGCAGAAAATGTAGCATTCTTAGGTACTGCAAAGTTTATTGGAAATTATTAAGGATCCTGAGCTTTGTTAGGACTCGTTTGATATGGTTGGAGCATGGCATACTGAAGCTGGAAGTGTCAGGTCCCAAGGCTTGTGGATGGAGCAAAACAGGCTTATGCAGGATAATTCAGGCCTGAGTGGATATGGTGATGCATGGGGTGCTGCAGCTGGAAGTGCCAGGCCACGGTACTCATGGTTGGAGCAAAACAGGCTTATGCAGAATAATTCAGGCCTGAGTGGATATGGTGATGCATGGTGTGCTGCAGCTGGAAGTGCCAGGCCACGGTACTCATGGTTGGAGCAAAACAGGCTTATGAAGGATACATCAGGCCTGAGAAGAGATGATGGAACATAGGATGCTTCAGCTGGAAGTTTCAGGCCACAGTGCTCTGATTATAGCAAGATAGTTTTTTGCAGGATATGTCAAGCCTGAGCAGAAATGGTAAAGCATGGGATGTTGCAGCTGGAAGTCTCAGGCCACAGTGGTTATGGTTGGAGCAAGACAGTTTTTTTGCAGGATATGTCAGGCCTGAGTGAATATGGTAGAGCATGGGATGCTGCAGCTGGAAGTGTCATGCCATAGTGCTTATGGTGTAGCAAGACAGGCTTATGCAGGATACGTTAGGCCTCAGTAGTAGTGTTTGGAGCAAAGGAGGCAGAGAATCTCACTGGAGTCATGCCCAGTGGTGCTAATTGTAGCAAAGCAGGTAGAGGTCATCTATGGAGTCATGTCTCACTGGTGGTATTTCTCATGTACCACCCTTGGGGCATGTCTGTTTTGCCAGAAAAACTGACACCACTGCTGAGGAATGACTCCACTGAATTCTCCTGCCTGCTTTGCCCCAACAGTTGTTGAGGTGAAGCAGTCAGGTGAGGTTGGTGGAGTCATGCCTCAGTGGTGGAGATTAGCAACTGTTTGGGGGCAACGCAGGCAGGGGAAGTTGGTGGAGTCCTGCCTCAGTGGTGGTGTTTTGGGAAAAGGAGGCAGAGGAACTCCATGGAGTCATGCATCAGTGGTGGCGTTTTGGGAAAAGGAAGCAGAGAAACTCAGTGAAGTCATGCCTCAGATATGCATTTGAGGAAAAGGAGGCAGAGGAACTCAATGGAGTCATGACCCAGCTGAAGTGCTTTGGCTCAGCAAGCAGAGAAACTCAGTGAAGTCATGACCCAACTGTGGTGCTTAGGCTCAGCAAGCAGAGGAGCTCAGTGGAGTCATGACCCGGCTGTGGGGCTTGGGGCTCAGCAGGCAGAGAAACTCAGTGAAGTCATGACCCAACTGTGGTGCTTAGGCTCAGCAAGCAGAGGAGCTCAGTGGAATGACCCAGCTGTGGTGCTTGCGGCTCAGCAAGCAGAGAAACTCAGTGGAGTCATGACCCAGCTGTGTTGTTTGGGACCCAAGCAGAGTAGCTCAGTGGAGTCATGACCTGGCTGTGGTGCTTGGGGCTTAGCAGACAGAGAATTTCAGTAGAGTTATGCCCCTGTGGTGGTGCTTGGAATGTGCATTGTGTTTTGTGGCCCTCGATATGACTTCCCAGGCTTAGAAGGCAGCAGCAGCAGTGTGTTTGTTGAAGTGTTGCCCAACTGGCAGTTATAGGGACGCAGCAAAACTCAACATTGTTGTCTTGTGGCCCTTGGAATGGCTTCCTGGGCCTAGGAGGCAGCAGCAGTATAACTGAGTGTAACTGGGTTTAAAACAGGTTTTGATAAGTTCCTAGAGGAAAAATCCATAAACTGGTAATACAGTAATTAAAAAGCAATAGTAGCTTGTGATTTATCTAATGTTTGGGCACATGCAAGATACTTGTGACTTGGATTGGCCACTGTTGGATACAGGATGCTGGGCTTGATGGACCCTTGGCCTTTCCCAGTATGGCATATCTTATGTTCTTATGTTCTTAAAAAGTAATAATTGGAAAAAAGAAATCCAGTATAGGGGCCTTCCAGTTTGCCCCTTTCCAAACCAAGGGAGGATACCAAGCAGCAACAGTCAGCCCACTGAGGCTATATTCTTGGGGTCTGTCTGGATCCCCATGTTCACCAATGCAAGTAAAACCAAGTTTTTAAATTTATTCAGAGGGGAGAAGAATGAGTGATTATAGTGTGTGAGTCAGTCAATGTGGGAGAGCACTTGAGTCAACATGAGAGAGCATGTGAGCCAGTGAGTATGAGTGAATCAATAAGTGAGTGAGAGAGCATGTGTGGTATTAGTGAGCATGTGCATGAGCATAAGAAACAGTGCATGAGTATCAGTGAGCATATGGGCAAGAGAGAGTGTGTGTCAGTGAATGTGTAAGAAACAATGTATATAGCCATGTAGAGTGTATATGATCCATATAGTCTAATAAACCTGTATATATTTGTATATACTACCAGCCTTATTCACAGTCCCATTTGTTTTTCTGGGGTAAAGGGAGGGAAATCCCACCCACTACCACCTTCTTCCCCACGTGGAGGAATCAGGCGCCATGAACACGAGGACCAACGGAATCTGCCCTGCGGGGGGTTCCGACTAGGTCGGTCCTGTACCAAGGAATGCCTTGATAGGTAAGCAGTCAAGGGGGCTTTATAGTAGAGATGTGAATCGTGTCCTGGATCGTCTTAACGATCGATTTCGGCTGGGAGGGGGAGGGAATCGTATTGTTGCCGTTTGGGGGGGGTAAAATATCGTGATAAATCGTTAAAATCGTTAAAACCCGCTAAAATCGTTAAAACCCGCTAAAACCCACCCCCGACCCTTTAAATTAAATCCCCCACCCTCCCGAACCCCCCCCCCCAAATAACTTAAATTACCTGGTGGTCCAGCGGCGGTCCGGAATGGGCTCCTGCTATTGAATCTTGTTGTCTTCAGCCGGCGCCATTTTCCAAATGGCGCCGAAAAATGGCGGCAGCCATAGACCAACAGGATTCGATGGCAGGAGGTCCTTCCGGACCCCCGCTGGACTTTTGGCAAGTCTTGTGGGGGTCAGGAAGCCCCCCCAAGCTGGCCAAAAGTTCCTGGAGGTCCAGCGGGGGTCAGGGAGCGATTTCCCACCGCGAATCATTTTCCGTACGGAAAATGGCGCCGGCAGGAGATCGCTGCAGGAGGTCGTTCAGCGAGGGTTCCGGTGCCTCGCTGAACGACCTCCTGCAGTCGATCTCCTGCCGGCGCCATTTTCCGTACAGAAAACGATTCGCGGCGGGAAATCGCTCCCTGACCCCCGCTGGACCTCCAGGAACTTTTGGCCAGCTTGGGGGGGGGGCCTCCTGAAGACAACAAGATTCAATAGCAGGAGCCCGTTCCGGACCGCTGCCGTTCCGGACCGCCGCTGGACCACCAGGTAATTTAAGTTATTTGGGGGGGGGGGGTTCGGGAGGGTGGTGGATTTAATTTAAAGGGTCGGGGGTGGGTTTTAGCGGGTTTTAGTGTGCCGGCTCACGATTCTAACGATTTATAACGATAAATCGTTAGAATCTCTATTGTATTGTGTTTCATAACGGTTTAAGACGATATTAAAATTATCGGACGATAATTTTAATCGTCGTAAAACGATTCACATCCCTACTTTATAGTAATATGAAACTTACAGGGCAAAAGATGAGAAAATACAAGTCACAGGGTGGAGTGGTGGTACATCTGTAACTGAAACTGCATCAGGCTTCTAAGAAAACAGAGGCAACCTGCATGGAGCAGTAGTTACAACTCTACCAACAGTAGTACAGCTGTATCAGGTTTCCGAAAAGCCTGGTGTGACCAGCGCAGAGCAACCATAGGGAAACCTCAAACATCAATGGCAGGGGGGAGTGTGGATGTTTTGTTCAGTGGTCTCACTAATCTTGGTGGATATCTGGATTATTACAAAGCACGGTAGTAAGATACAGAAGGGCGCCTGGGTGCTGGATTAAGTATTGACCTTGTAAGAACCAAAGAGAAAGGTAACAATGCCTGGGATAGCCCTACCAGCAGAAGGGTGGAGAATTTGGACCTGCTTAAGACAGACAAAAAGGACAATGGTAGGAACAGTAAAATCACAAGTGCAACCTTAGTCTATGAGGAGAGACAAAAGCAGCAGTCAGCTAACTTGAAAAATATTTAACAAATGCAGCTTAGAAATCTATTTGAGTTTGATTTAAAGCAAGAGGATAGCCATAACATTTAAAAAAAGAGCAAGGTCAGATTAAAGGCATAGGGGCAGAGGGAGGTGCTGATGTTGATTTAAGTATGGAAATACATTTGCTTATTCACTTATTAAAATAGAAAACCAGAGAGGAAGAATCTCCGCTGAGCAGACGGGATAAACCAATTGGTCTTTGTCTGCTGTCGTTTACTGTTAGCATGTTACCTTGTGCTTTCGTTAAATGTTATGACCTTCATTACACTTCCTTCTCTTTTAAATGTTTACTCTTTCAAATAGATGTTTAAGTTGCATTGGTTTCATTTCTTTGTTAGCTGACTGTTGTTTTTGGTGTCTCCTCATAGTCTAAAATTTAGATTTTCAGTTTTATTAGCCTCTCTTTGATCCCCTCTTTCCCCTCTTCTGATCCTGCAAGCAGCATGAAAAATTATAATCTATGAAACGTTTCATTGAGCTTGATTTGTGGAAGGAAGTCTTCCATGCTGTTTCTAAGGAAATCCCTGGATCAATCAGGCCCATGCAGCCTTAAGCTTCCTTCCAGCAAACAGCCAGGCCAAGAAGAAGCTTTCAAAGGTTAGAAAGGCAGTGCCTGTAGGGCCAGCCTAGCAAAGACAAGCTCTCCAAAAGGGTATAGAACTATTACGAGGGCTTTACCCTTCTATGCCAGAACCAATGCCTGATAATGTGATCAGAGTGGTGCCACTGCCAAAGAAATCTGATCTGGCTGCGGAAGAGTCTTTTAACTTTTGTGAGATTTATTCTCTTAATCGATCAATAAAGAACAAAAGGGTGTTTTGTTTTGGACAAAGGGGGGTTGCTACATCATTGAAGGGCGAGTGCATATTGATGTCCTTCTTCAATGACAGCTAGGTAAACTCCACTGATTATCAAAGCCACTGATCAATAGCATAATAGTATCAGAAATACACAATATTTGTGAGAAAGCCTAACATATTAGATCTGAATAAATATCCTCTGATGCTATTAGTACCAGAAGGTAGATAGAAAAGCCCAATACATCAAACATCAAAGACTTAACATGGAAAACTGTCAAAAATGGGCTTAAGATAAGGATGTGTATTTATAAACTTTCGTAGGGCTTAATGCATGTCCTTGTTAATAATTTAAAAGAGATTTTTGAAAGCACAAAGCATTCTTCCTAAGCTAAGATATTTAAAGCAGCAGTCACACTAATTCAAATTTGGTTAAAGTTGAATTGACCTTGCTCTGGGTTGGTTTTCCAACAAAATTTTGTTTTTCAGTCCCATGATTTTTGGAATTAATAGAAAAATACTTTAAAAAAGAATCAGAGGATTCACTTAAATATAGCTGCACTGCACTGCACTAGTTTTCAAAGTTATTTATATATCCTTTTGGTATTATGAAAAGTCAATTCTTCCGCATTATACTGTTTGTATAGTATCTCTGGTACACGTAATAAGATCTTCAAAGTATTTCATTGCGAACAATATCCCCTGTCCCACAGATCTTGCAACTTAACTTTGAGAACAGAACAAGGAGGTTAAATGACTTTCCCCAGATACCAAAGGGAATGTTGCAGAGGGAGGACATCCTGTGTTTCCACATGTACACTTCCATGCTCTTACTACAGCAGTCCTCAACTCAGTCTTCAACACACACCTAGCCAGTCAGGTTGACAGGATATCCACAGTGAATATGCATGAGATTGATTTGCATACAATGGAGGCAGTGCATGCAAATCTACCTCATGTATATTCAGTATGGATATCCTGAAAATCTGTCTGGGTGAGTCCTGAGGACTGGGTTAAGGACCACTGTTCTACTATATTTTCAGCCCAGCCCTTTATTACAGTGGTCCCCAACCCTGTCCTGGGGGCCCACCAGCCAGTTGGGTTTTCAGGATATCCACAATTAATATGCATGAGAGAAAATTTGCATGTTATGGAGACTGTGCATGCAAATTTTCTCTCATGCATATTCATTGTGGATATCCTGAAAACCCGTCTGGCTGGTGGGCCCCAAGACAGGATTGGGGACCACTGCTTTATTAGCCATATGTCTGATGCACTGGGTCCAGAGGCAGGACCCAGCTACTCATCTGTCTCAGTGAAAGGCATTTGAGACATAACTTAGAAAAACATCTATCAAATGAGCCAGTCCTTTGGAACACTTCCCTCACTTACCAGTCTGGTTTCAGGATACCTCTAATGAATATGTATGAGATATAATTGCATATATTTGGTGAAAGAATAATATTGATATATGCAATATATATCTCACATACTGCAATTTCATTAAAGCAGTGGTTCCCATACCTGTCATGGGGGATCCCAACCAGTCAAGTTTTCAGGATATCAACAATGAATATGCATGAGATACATTTGTGTGCAATAGAGGTAATGCATGCAAATCTATCTCATGCATATTCGTTACAGTTTTCGGAACCTCTGAATGAAGGATATTTTGAACCCTATATTTATTATTTATTTATTTTGCATTTTTTTATATACCGACAGCCGTTTGCACATCGTATCAGTTTATACTTGGGGAAAGGTGAGGGGGTCCCTAGTGCTGGTTTGAGAACCACTGACTTAGAATGACCAATCCCAAGTCATGTAATTTTTCTTAGTAGGTTTAGCATACAATTTAAAATTAAAAATCCCAAAGTGGACAATGCTTAATACTGCATACTAAAAAGCCTCACCCAGCCAGGACTGTTCTGAATGTTGAGTACAGGAGTGTCACAAGCCATGGGCACACAGGGCTCCTGCCCAAAATCTACTGGCAGTGGCCAGTGCACGAATCTGAAACAGCTGTTCTGTTTACTGCTTCAGCTCTCTGCTTCCAATCTGCATGGAACAGGTAGGTAGGGGGTTTGAAAATGAAGCAGAAAAAGAGTTTTCTTCTCTGCAGTGTCTGCTTCAGACTATCCCCCTCCCCATTCAGTCTCCACAGGAGGGGAGACCGCAGCAGACGCTGTAGGCGACATGTGGGAAGAAACAGGAGGAGAGAGGCTGGACAAGGGAGTAAAGTAATTGTTTTCTGTTCTGGTGTATCCTCTAGTCTCATCCCTTGCCATCTTGACACTTTCTTTTACCTGCAGGGGAGGAGCTGGACAAAAGCCTGTGATCCCAGGACTCCAGACTTAACTGAAGGTAGGGCAGGAAAGGAGGATGGTGGCATCCTAGATGAGCATAATCAGGGAGCAGTAAGTCATTGATGGGGAGGAGAAAGGTGCTGAAAGGGATGAGATGAAGAGGCACAAGAGAACTTTGTGAGAATGGTAAAGTGTAGCAAATGGCCCTATGTGCCCTGCACCAAAGCAAACCACAAGCAGGGGTTACACGCTTGTAAATGCGCACACAAAAGTGAAAATATGTGCAAATTTCTGACTTTTATAAAATACAGAATAAGCAAGCAGATGCTACTTATGCACCTATATGCTCATTTTTCCTACTCCTAACATTTTGAAAGTTCACCCCTGTGATTGTAATATATATATATATGATTGCATGTTCTAAGTACTGTTTATTTTTTGATATATGGAGAGAGGTGATGGAGAGTTAAATCATTTTGTAAAAACAAGGAATGCCTTATGAAGTGGAACAGAACTGGGGAAGGCCCCTTTGAGAAGATACCGATCAGGTAAGAATCAACCAGTGCAAGTGCATACCCCTTGTCTCTTCCAGGGTGGTTGGTGCCGATTTTTAAAATTGTCCTCATAAAGTCAGCAGAAACTCAGTAACACTAGTGCCCTGCATTTCAGCAGGGTCATTCTTGGTGGGACTTATCGTGCTTCTTGAATTTAATTATCAAGATCTCTGGGGAAGATTCTATGCGCCCATGGACCCCAATCACCAAGTCTTTTAAGTACGTAGCAACTCTTCTGGTTTGGTTGTTTACCACCATCTATATTTTCCCTTCAGTTTCTGGTATTATTTTCCTTGCTCTGACAAAGATGGTTTTCATAAGCAACTCTCTTTCAGTCTTTCCATAAAGCTGATATCTTCTAGATAAAATTTTCCACACTAAAGAACTTCAACTCATGCAGTACAGGAACGAACTCCCAGAAGTTCAAATATATTTGCTACCGTAAGCCTTCAGCACAGAGCAGCGTATTGTGCCTTTCATTAATAACTGATGATGGCTCTTTACTGAACAGTACGTTGAAACAGGGTGAGTAAAGGAAATGTTTGCTTCCTTCAGTAGAAAAAAAAAACAAAACATTTTTCAAGACGCTGATTATGCACTCAATTATGCAATAAAATAAATAGCTACAGCAAAACAAAAAGGAATCTTTACAATGATTTACAACCCCAGCCACCCAGACGGTCTTGAGATTCTAACAGATAAATATTTATTTCCCTTCTTACTCAGGCTGATAACTGTGGGCAGGGAAATCTTTACATAAGAGTACAGGAGGCATTCCGGGAGAGTCCTTCCATGCAGATAGACCGGCTAATCTGGTTGTGATGGGTCGTCCTGTTGCTACGTGAGTAGCTTAAGAACATAAGAACATGCCATACTGGGTCAGACCAAGGGTCCATCAAGCCCAGCATCCTGTTTCCAAAGTATCCAGGCCATAAGAACCTGGCAAGTACCCAAAAACTAAGCCTATTCCATGTTACTGTTGCTAATGGCCAGATTTACCCAGTGGACGACTTACCTGGGGTCAGCTTTGCTGAAAATCCTATCTAAAGTTACCCGGATAATTTTACTCATGTAACTTGAGTTCAATATGGACCTCAGTTCAAAAACGGGCATGGTGTGGGCATAGGTTTGGGTGGGCCGTGGGCGTTCCGGGGCAGGGCCACGAGATGTGCGTACAAATACTTACGCGCCTGGGCTCTCACCCAGGTCCAGTGCCACGTAACTTTACTTCTACCACGGAGGAGTGTAAGCTTAAAAAAAAGAAAAACAGCCATCCCTGAGTGGTTCAAAGGTTCTGGGGTAACTGGAGGGTTTGGAGGAACTAGCTCTAGACTGGGTGGACTGCTGGACGAATTGGTGAAGCTGGTCATGGCATGAACGCACACCAGTTATAAAATTCCCCCGCTTGCGCGGCCTGTACCTGAACATGCGCAGCTGTGCGCGCCCAGTTGCAAAATAGGGCACACATACATATGCATGTCCAGGCTATTTTATCACATACGCGCGGGTATGTTATAAAATAGCCGTGGCCTTGGGCGAGCACCGACAGACATGCGTCAATGTGCGCTCGCGCGTCCCTTGGAAATGTACTGTCTTCTCAAGAATACTTAATTGAATAATTTTTTCAAGGTCGATGAAGAAACAGCTTTAGACTTCAAGGGTAAATGACATAAATAAAGCTGTATTAAAACAAATAACTGCTTCTCCATCTCTCTGGTTTTTTTTCTGAAAAACCAAAGGGAGCCAAAAGGAAAATGCAAACAATTCAGACCCTGTACTGAATTCTGAGTACATGCTATAAGTGAACATTTAGTGCTGTTCTACATTGACACTTATATAACAGTTTATTTCTCAGACAAAAAGAACCAAAGTGATTTACAGCAAGCAAAATAATACATCCATAACATCAGCAATACTATAATACAAATCCGTAATCCAGATTCTCCACCTCCTGCTTTCACTAGAGAAATGAAAGGCCGCATCAAATAAGTCAAATAAAACCATGCCCTCCCAAACACATTCATTCCTTTTCAAATCTGATGCAAGTCTATGGGAGAAGAAGTACCCCTGGACTTTGCACTAAGGTGAACAATTTGAATTTCCTCAAAATACATACATTTGAAAATAAATATTGGATCTTGTTCTATTAACAACTACACTTACTGCTTTAGTTTAGGGGTTTGCACCCAGAATTTTTTTTTTTTTAATTCATTTGTCCTTTTTTTTTATTTGTTTTGTTGGGGTTTTTCTTTTTTTCATTTTTATGTGATTTTCGTTTTTTTTAAAGTATGCACTAAATCAAAATAGTCCTCACTATCAACCGAATTTTTACATGCGTGGCCGGGCCTTGTGTGCGCCGAGCGCATTTTCAAAAGGGCCCAGCCACACGTGTAATTTCCATTATACACAGAAGTGCCGGGCCAAAGGAAAGGGGTGGTCCTGGGGTCCAGAAGGGACAAGGCCGGAGGCAGCCGGGACAGAGGCCATTTGTCGCTGTGCCGGGAATGCGCGTGCCGGAAGTCGGCTGGTGCGTGCAAGTTGCTTCCGCTCCAATGGAGCAGTAAGCAACTTAACAAAAAAAGCAAAAGGTCCTTCCCCTGTCTACACTCCCTCCCTCTTTCCCTGTCCATTTCGGTACAGTGGGAAATTGCCGCTGTACCGGTCGCCTCCAGCCTCACCCCTTCCGGACTACGGACTGCCCCTTTCTTTTGGCCAGGAGTTATGTGCATGGCCAGGCCCCTTTGAAAATGCGTGCAGCGTGTGCAAGGCCCAGCCACGCACGTAACCCCCATTTTTTAAGTGCGTGGCTGATTAAAAATTCGGCTGCATGTGTGCATTAAACCCTGAAAATGAATAAAACTAATGCAGCTCCCTACTTTAGATTAACTTCTTTTTGTACAGGATTTGGAGCTTATATGATCAAAACAAATGTTTGTTTTTCTTTTCTTTTCAATCTAAAGCAATTTTTCAGGCCCAGATTACACAACCAAAGTGCAAAATAAATTACTGGTGCACGCAGATGGAACAAAAAGTTATGAAAATTCCAAACCCCGCCTATTATCTGGAGATTTTCCCATGGATGAGATGTATTGGGCCATGATCACAGATCACAACAATAAGATCCCTGAAATTCTGGAAACAGCAGCATACTTCTTGATCTGGTAAATCTTTTTCTCCTGAATAATACTCCACGAGTCTAGGATCACACTGCTATGTCACAATTTGTTGGCTTGTTTTGACTGACACAATTTTAAAGCAGAGTTCTGAAAAACAGTAGTCCCAATATCTAGTATGAAAATGAACTGTACCTGTAATTATTCCTAATTCCTATGTATGCAAATCACTGCAAAATAATATAAGGACTAGGGGGCATTCCATGAAGTTAGCAAGTAGCACATTTAAGACTAATTGGAGAAAATTCTTTTTCACTCACCGCACAATAAAGCTCTGGAATTTGTTGCCGGAGGATGTGGTTAGTGCAGTTAGAATAGCTGGGTTCAAAAAAGGTTTGAATAAGTTCTTGGAGGAGAAGTCCATTAACGGCTGTTAATCGGGATTACTTACAGGCCGATACAGTACAGAGCGCTTCGATGGAGCGCACTGTTAGCCGGCATTTGGATGCGCGTTTTCGACGCGCTAGCTTTACCCCTTATTCAGTAAGGGGTAATAGCACGTCCAAACCCATCATGCATGTTGATGGCCCTGTTAGGTATTCCTACTCGATTCAGTAAGTAAAATGTGCAGCCAAGCCGCACATTTTACTTTCAGAAATTAGCGCCTACCCAAAGGTAGGCGCTAATTTCTCCGGGTACCGGGAAAGTGCACAGAAAAGCAGTAAAAACTGCTTTTCTCTGCACCCTTCGACTTAATATCATGGCGATATTAAGTCAGAGGTCCCAAAAGTTTAAAAAAGTAAAAAAAAAAAAAAAAAAAATTTGAAATAGGCCTGCAGCTCGTGGGTTGAAAACCGGACGCTCAATTTTGCCGGCGTCCAGTTTCCGAACCCGTGGCTGTCAGCGGGCTCGAGAACCGACGCAGGCAAAATTGAGCATCGGCTGTCAAACCCGCTGACAGCCGCCTCTCCTGTCCGAAAAGAGGCGCTAGGGACACGCTAGTGTCCCTAGCGCCTCTTTGTACCATCGGGCCTAATTTAAATACATTTATTTACTGTATCGTGCGCACAGAAGAGTGTCCTGTGCGCGCGCTGGGAGAGTGGGCGCTTGCCCGCTCTCCCGCGCTTTTTACTATATCAGTCCGTTAGGGAATAGCCACTGCTATTAATTGCATCAGTAGCATGGTATCTTCTTGGTGTTTGGGTACTTGCCAGGTTCTTGTGGCCTGGTTTGGCCTCTGTTGGAAACAGGATGCTGGGCTTGATGGACCCTTGGTCTGACCCAGCATGGCAATTTCTTATGTTCTTATGTTCTTAAAATTCCAGTCGAAGTACCAGCTCTTTTTATCTGCATGTAGAATGAATGAGTGAAACTGCATTAAGTGTTATGACAGCGTCATATCGAGTGTCTCTTTTCTCTGTTTTCTGCTTGTACTATCAAAATGTCAGAAAGATGTCTTTTAAGAAATTGACACAGCAACACAGACACAAAAACTACCAAACTTAAAAAAGGCAAAAAGCGTACTGAAATTTTACTTGCAGTTCTCGGGAGCTCGGCCACAACAGAGAGTACAAAATCCGGGAATAACTAGTGAAAATATCATTTGCCTAAGAAAGGGACTTTCATGGTGTCAGATACTGCACTCTGACCATTCTTTAGCCTTAGAAGCGTAATTCTATTGCAGCCTGAATTCTCAAAGTGGACGTGCGCCCTTCGAAAACCATGCAACTTTTCCCGGTATATGCATACACATACGCGCGGAGAGCTACGCCAGCCTCCGAACAGGTAACTTTCTGTATGTACGTTTCCAGGCATACTTTTCAAAATCAAAATTATGTACATAAATGCTTTCTCCAATCCCAGCTCGGGCCTCCGCCCCAGAACGCCTCTTATTAGTGCCGGAAAATGTACGTGTGAAATGGCGGTTTCACATGAAATTAATTTTTCATATTAATTCATTCTCATAGCACCATTTAACACACATGGAATTGAGTTTCGTGAGCATTACTTGCTTAGAAATTCAAGGCCAAATCATGAGAGGTCTAGAACGGGTAGATGTGAATCGGTTATTTACGCTTTCAGATAATAGAAAGATTAGGGAGCACTCCATGAAGTTAGCATGGGGCACATTTAAAACTAATCGGAGAAAGTTCTTTTTCACTCAATGCACAATTAAACTCTGGAATTTGTTGCCAGAGGATGTAGTTAGTGCAGTTAGTATAGCTGTGTTTAAAAAAGGATTGGATATGTTCTTGGAGAAGTCTATTACCTGCTATTAAGTTGACTTAGAAATTAGCCACTGCTATTACTAGCAACGGTAACATTAGTTTTTGGGTACTTGCCGGAAAATGGCCTGGATTGGCCACTGTTCTAAACAGGATGCTGGGCTTGATGGACCCTTGGTCTGACCCAGTATGGCATGTTCTTATGGCCTAAAGGTAGCATCCCTGACCAGCTACTTTGTTAGTTTTGCTTTAACGTGTTTATTTTTCCCAGGCTAATGCAATGCTGCCGTCTAATTTTCATAATAACAGAATCTGATTTTAAATTTGTCAAATTTCAAATCCTCAAAATTGCTGCTGGTTTTTGTTGCATATTTTGTTGCATATTTTGTTGCATATTTTGTTGCATATTTTTGTTGCATATTTTGTTGCATATTTTTTGTGGCATTGGTATCCTAACCAATGCCAATAAGAAAGACCATATTACTCCCACCCTCATTGGCTTCCCATTCACTCACGAATTATTTACAAGACCCTTACCCTCATCCACAAAAGTATTGCCAACGAACATTACAATTGGCTAAACCCACCTTTCCTCCCTCGGATCTCCACAAGACCCACCCGCTCCTCTCTCCGTGGAACCCTTATCCCCCCTTCAATAAAATCTACAAGACTCATCTCCACCACCAATAGGGCCCTCTCTCTCGCAGGCCCTTCCCTCTGGAACTCCCTGCCTCCTGACCTACGTACTGAAACCTCCACACCCACTTTCAAAAAGAAACTCAAAACCTGGCTCTTCCTCCAAGCATTCCCCCAATCATCCTCATCTCTTACTAACACCCTAACCCGACCACCACCTCTCACCAACACTCCCCCTCAAGACCTACACCCGACACCCACCCCCCTCCAAGAAGCTTCAAATCTAAACAAAAAAAAAACAAAAAAAAAAAAAAACAATACAAAAACCAAAAACTTTGTATATAACCTATGTACATATTAATTGTTCCTCGAACCCCTGTACATATCTTTTCCCCTTGTTCTCCATTTTCACCCCTCCCCCCTCCACTTGTCTCGTATATCCCTACCCTTCCCTCACCTACTTATTTTTCTAGTTAATTGCCATGTTACTGCATTTATGTTACAAACTGTTCCTTGTAAAGGCCTCGCCTATATATTATATGTTATAAGTTATCTGTAAACCGGCATGATGTGCAAACGGTTGTCGGTATATAAAACCAAATAAATAAATAAATAAATAAATATTCTGCTGAAAAGTCTAAATTGATGTGGTTTTGAATATATTGTGCAACTGCCACTCTGTTTTAGAAATGGTGAATAAAGATGCATGAACTTTTTAAAATAAAGCTTTGCAAACTAGTTCAACAAAGCTCAAAAAGTCTACAGGGATGTCGAATTAGGTTTGTAAAGTTTTTTTGTTTTTCAAATCTAATCCAAACCCCTCAAATCATAAAAAATGCATCATGGCTCTAGCAAATTCACAGTATTCTAGGGATCTGCAGTAAACAATTTCAATGCAAATTCCCACAAATCTGAAGTGAATCGGTCAAATTTTCCCTTGACTTGTTTTAACAAATTTTTTCACTGTAAGGTTATGCTTTAGATGTAGGTGGCTGATAAAGAAACAAGGAGGCAGGAGTACCTTAACCACTGGTGTAGTCCAGCAGGAAATAACAGGGTCAGATTAAAGCTGACGTTAATACCTGGCAGGGGCATTGCTAGGTGAAAGACTCAGGGTTTCTGCCCAGAAGTCCTTCTATCCCTCCCCTCAAGATTTTGTACCTCGCTTTGGGTAGTAGAGCAATAAGGCAAGTAATACATTTCTACAATAAACTCAATCACAATCAGCTTCTTCTTCCACTCCACAAATAAGCCTGTAAAAACGAATTATTGAACATCACACTTTAAAATGTTAAAATTAATACTCAACATTCAAACTCTGTATTACCTCAACAACAGCAATGCAAGCTCCCTCTTCTATGAGGCACATTGTGAAGCAATACAAAACCTTGCAAAAAACGCACTCAGACCCTATAGAGCAAACCTGCCATACCAGTACATCACTAACTGCCAGACTCAAACACAAACAATCCTACCCAAGATAAAACAGTACTGCAGATATTACACCAGGACCTAGAACACCAATACACCTCCTACTGATAAACAAGCTGGACTGCTGTACACAGAAACCACAGACTAGCAGAATCCCTCATCTCAGTCACACATGCAGAATACAGACTCTCACCAAATAAACAATGCCTGACTACAAATTAGCAATAAAAAAATATGCAAACAGAAATTGAAACGGAAACCCTGAGAATTCTGCATTCAGTTCAACACAGGAGTAAGAGAAACAAATATGCATTTCTTCCTATCCTGAGCAAAATACAAGAGGTACACAATACAATTCAAGAGATGCACATTCTCAAGCTGACATTCCAGTCTAGATAGTGAAAAGAATATTTTTTTCTACCTTTGTTGTCTGGGCATGCTATTTTTCTAAGTGCATTGATCCCAGCCTCTTTTCCACTTTCTTTTTGTTTATCTTCTTCTAATTTCCAGGGTCTCCTTTACATTTTTTTGTTTCTGCTCTCTCCTCTTGTCCTTTTCTCCATCTCCCCTTCTTTGTCTTTATTAGGATTTATGAATCTCCTGTATCAGTACTCTAGGCGATCTACAAATCAGTCACAAAATAATACAAATAAAGACAATCACAAAACAATTGACATGTAGTCATAAAAATTCACAGGAGTACCATACCAGTCCATAAGCTGGAAAATGAATCGTACTAGCAAATGTTCAAAGTCTCAATAAGCCTAATAGTAGGCCTGTTTTTCCTGACATTGATCTTTCCCTTTCATCTCTTTTCTACCTCTATCCACTCCAAGCTAGGTTTTGCTCCTCCCTTTCTCTTATTCTCCATTCCTCACTCCCTCTTTTCACCTCACCTACTTACCATCTTTTCTCCTCCCACTCTAGTTCCTCTCCCCATTTTCTCAAGCCTCCACAGCCTTCCCGTTCCCCCTGTTCTCACTCCTTCCTCAGCCTGTTTCCCCCCTGTCTTTCTCCCACTCCCTATTCCCCCATTTCCACCATCTGTACTCACCCTCTTCTCAGCCTTTAACTGTTCTCTGCCTCTTATCGCTTCATTAACCCCAAAGTTTTGTTTCTCTCACTCTATCCCCTGCCTCCAGCCCCTTTCTCATGTCTGGTATCACCTACCCAGTCTCCGATTACTTTTCTTTCATCTCCTCTTCTGTCCCATTTTTACCCTCTCAGATCCTTCATAGGCTCATTCCATTTCTTTGCCTCTCACCCCCATGCCGGTCCACTGTCTCTCACTCACTCTCCAACCCACCAAGTCCTTTACACAATATCTCGATCCCTCTCCATCCTTTAGCCCCTCCTTCTCATGCTTCCATCTCACCTCTACAGCTTCATCTTATACCTCCCAAGCCAGGGGTCTGCAACCCCTCAACTCCCGAGTCTCATGCAGCTCTTTGAAGACTTAAATGTGGTTCCATCATGGAGGCATCAGCACATAATGGTACAGGCTGAAGAGATAAAGGCAACCTCAGTGGAAATGGAATGGGGTTTTTTTGAGAATGACTTCTGGGGATGATGGGATCGAAAAGAGGAAGGGAGTAACTTCTGGGGATGGTGGGGGATTGCGAGATGGGGGACTGCTAAAGCCAGTCACAAGGTTGCAAGAAAGAGTGCTGGAGATGGGAGAGATTGAGAGAAACCAAGTGACAGTTAGCAACAGAAGCCGAGGGAAGGAGGCCAGTTACATACATCTACTGAATTTTGACAGTGCTGTGGCTCTCAAAATATTTTGGACAAAGAAATTTGAAATGACTCTTCTGTCCTAGCCCATCTAACACACCCACACTCATATCTCCCCAATCCCTGCTCAGTCTCCAAATTCCCATTCTGCTACCCAGTCTCCAAGTGCTTCTTCTCCCTTAAAATACCTACAGTAACTGAATGCAATCCGTTTTTAAGTGTCTGAAAGGCAGAATATAAATCAAAATAAATAAATATAAAATAATCCCAGGGCCGGTTCTTCCGTTAGGCAAACTAGGTAGTTGACTAGAGTACCAACATTTTTTTTTGGGGGGGGGGGCGGCAAAATCCTGTCAGCATGCAGTCCAGAGGAGAGCTGTGCCAGAACCATTACCACCAAAGAATGAAGCATTGTGCTGGAGCTACCATTGCCGATAGGAGGGAGTGCTGTGCTGGAGCTGCTACCAATAGATAAACTGAGGGAGGGGAATGCATGACTGGAGGCTTGCTTAGGGCACCAAACACCCTTGCTCCAACCCTACCTAATCCCCAAATTCCCACCCAATCCGAGTGCTTGTTTCAATCTAATCCACAATTCTTCGCTCCCCCACTCAATCTCTGAGTGCCTGCTCTTCTCCTAACCCCTAATTTCACAGTCTCCCATCCAAATTCTGATTTCTTGCTCTCCCTCTAATCCCCAAGTCCCCATTCAATCTCTGAGTGCCTTCTCTCCCCTTCCATACCCTAGTTCCCCATCCAAGCCCTCAAGGCTCTCCACTTCTTTCTGCCTTCTTATTTTCTCTGCAGCAGTGGCTCAATGGATTTGTGCCATTCCACTCCTCAAATGTGTCATCTCCCTGCTAATAAAACCACTAGCATGGTGGCAGGAAACACTCCTATGTCTCCCTTTACACCCTCCCTGCCTCTGCCAGCAGGAGGCAGTCAATAGACTCCCAGCTGCTGCCTAAATGCTGGTTGAATGCCTCCCAGCTCCTACTGCACTCCACTGCCACCAGCCCCCCTCATTATCCAGTCTTAAAAAAAAAAAAAGCACTGGGGCCTTCCAGACCATGGAACTTCCCACACCAAAGGACTACTTCACCCATACCCTACTCTCTTGGGCCCCCTGCCTGGATTCCCCCTGGTCACTAATGTAAGTATAAACTTTTTTCGTACTTATACACAGGTAGAGAGGGAGAAGAATGAGTGTATGAGTGTGACTGCGAGTATATAAGAGGGCATGTGTGTGTGAGCATGACAGGGCATATGAGTAAGGATGACTGAAAGCCTGCGAGTGAGCGTGTATGTGTGTATGAGCATGACTGTGTGTGAGAATGAAAGTATGTGAGAGAGAGGAGAAATTCTGTGCCCACCTCAACCCTTGACTAATTCACAACAATCTCATGGTGACTAGAATCAAAAGTTTCCAGAAATGTGGATTTTCTTTTATTCCTTTTTTTAATTATTGGGTATTTTTTATGTCTACTGTTTTGAAATATTTTATTGCTGTTTGGGAAATCTAAATGAAAATTATTTGAGTTTTTAATTATTAGATGTTCTATTTATCAGCTATTTTGAAATATATTTTTTCTTTTATTAGTATGGTTTTACTAATATTATTGTTTTATATTTCTTGATTTGATGATTTGATGATATATGAACAATGTTAATGTTCAAAATGTCAATGTTAATGTTCCCTCTATCTTCTCAAGTCAGAGACCTAGGAGCCATAATTGACAATAAAATGAACCTGAAAGCTTTTGTAAACCGCACCACTAAGGACTGCTTTCACAAACTCCAAGTGTTGAAAAGGATAAAACCGCTCTTCCACTTTCAGGACTTTAGAACTATACTACAAGCAATAATCTTCGCAAAATTAGATTACTGCAACGCCATCCTTCTGGGCATTCCATCTTCATTCACCAAACCCCTACAGATGGTACAAAACACGGCTGCAAGAATTCTCACAAACTCCAAAAGAAGAGACCACATTTCACCCATCTTAAAAAATCTTCACTGGCTCCCCATTCACTTCAGAATCATCTACAAGTCCATCACCATCATATACAAGTCCATTCATCACCTTACAGCTCTGGACCTTCAATATCCATTTAGCCTACATGTCTCTCAAAGACCGACCAGAGAAGCCTACAGAGGATCCCTCCAGGTACCGAACACAAAATCCACCCGGCATGCAACTTCAAGAGACCGGGCTTTCTCGACTGCCGGACCCTCACTCTGGAACTCCATCCCTACGAATCTGCGCCAAGAACCTTGCCTACCAACATTTCGAAAAAGATTGAAGACTTGGTTATTTAAACAAGCCTTCCCAGACAACTCTTAACCACCTCCATTTCCTCCCAAACAATGTAGCCACGTGGCACTGTAAATAATTAACTTATGTTAACCTATACTGCTCTTTTCTCCTTCTCCCAGTTCTATTACCTTGTTTCATTGTAACTGCAACCCTGATGCACCAGTTATAGTTTTATTGTTCTATGCACCCCTTGTTCTAATGTAAACCGGCATGATGTGATCTGCTCATGAATTCCGGTATAGAAAAAACCTAAATAAATAAACAAATAAATAAATGTTTATTTTTCCAGTGTTGCATTGCATACAGAATCTGGCTTGTTGTGGTTTCCAGTTCACATTTGTCTACACATTTCTATTTATACTTTTGGGGTTTTGGTAAGGTTTGTCTATGTTCTACATGTGTGACCAAGGTGAAGCATTTTGCTAGCATGTAGTTTCTATGTAGAGCTCTATAACAGTCTGGCTTGTTCTGTTTTCCTAATAGGAAGTGTATTGGTATTTGCAGTGTTCCCTTTTTCAGCAATATTGCTTCTATTTTGGTATGGGAGGTATACAATACTGTAATTCAATTTACTCATGGTTTTCTAAGGGCCAAATCCAACACACCTTACAATAGGCCTAATGTCATATGGGTTCCAATTGTCTTTTTGGGGGTTTTTTGCTGAGTTTTCTGGTTGACACTACAGCAGTGAATGTGCATATAAATATTATATTTGATTTGATTTAGCTCATGCATTTTCCTTGGTTATTCAAGGTGATTTCCATTCAAGTTCAATAAGTATTTCTAGGTCCCTTGAAAGCTTACACAATAAAGGATCCTATTTACTAAGCATTTTTCCCATAGACACAAAATGGGAGAAAGTCTTTAGTAAATAAGCTGCTAAGTTTGTACCTGAAGCAACAGAGAGTGACTTGCCCAAGGTCACAAGGAACATCACTAGGAAACAGAGAGTAGGATTAAATGGTCGGTTTTCACAGTGGAAAAAGGTAAACAGTTGAGTGCCTCAGGGATCTGTAATTGGACCGGTGCTTTTTAATATATTTATAAATGATCTGGAAAGGGGTACAACGAGTGAGATTATCAAATTTGTGGATGACACAAAATTATGCAGAATAGTTAACTCTCAAGCGGATTGTGAAGAATTGCAGGAGGATCCTGAGAAACTGGAAAATTAGGCTTCCAAATGGCAAATGAAATTTAACGTGAATAAGTGCAAAGTGATGCATATAGGGAAAAATGACCTTTGCTGTATTTACACAATGTTAGGTTCCATCTTAAGAGCTACCACCCAGGAAAGAGATCTAGGTGTCATAGTGGATAATACATTGAAATTGTCGGTCCAGTTTGCTGTAGCAGTCAAAAAAGCAAACAGAATGTTAGGAATTATTAAGAAGGGAATGGAAAATAAAACAGAGGATGTTATAATATCTCTGTATTGCTCCATGGTGAAACCGCACCTTGAATACTGTGTACAGTTCTGGTCACCGCATCTCAAAAAAGATATAGTTGCGATAGAGAAGGTACAGAGAAGGGCAGCCAAAATGATAAAGGGGATGGAACATAGAAACATAGAAATGATGACAGAAGAAGGCCCATCCAATCTGCCCAGCAAGCTTTCACACTTATTTTTCTCATACTTATCTATTACTCTGACTGCTGAGGTCAGGGCCCTTATTGGTAACCTTTTTGTTCTTATTTCCTTCCATCCCCGCCATTGATGTAGAGCAGTGGTTCTCAACCTTCTAATGCCGTGACCCCGTAATACAGTTCCTCATGTTGCGGTGACCCCTCGCCCCGCCCTCGCCCTGCGAGGGCGGGGCGAGGGCGGGGCTTTGGGTCATATGGGGCGGGGTTATGGATGGGGTTGGATTTTAGTGCATACTTATTTATTATGACATTATAAACAGAACCACCATTCCTCATAAAACAATAAAATTAAGAAACATAAAGCATCAGTTATAATAGTAAAACCATACTAATAAAAGAATATTTTAAAATTACTGATAAATAGAATTTCTATTAATTAAAATCATATACATTTTTATAATTTCCCAAACACCAATAAAATATTTCAAAACAGCACATATATCAAATAACACACAATAATTAAAACTAATAAGGATTTTAAAAAGCCCCTGCTGTCTATACATGGGAGCTCTTGATTTCCAGTCACCCTGATATTGTCGAGGATTAGGAGTTATCCTCTCTCTCTCACACATACTCTCACATGTCCATTCTCTCTCACACATACACTGTCACATACATACACATTCATGCGCTTATACCCCACCATAACCTCTCGCTCTCACAGACACTGATACACTCTCAGGGTGTATGACACTCTCTCCCCCCCCCCCCACACACACACACTCTTACACCCTGGATTTTCTCATACACACTCATGCTCTCACTCTTACTGGCTCCCTCACAACCTCAGAGCCTCTCAGATAAAACTCTATGCAGCAGAAATAATGCTGAATGTTGAGAATTGTGTTATGCAGACTAATCTGGAAAATGCACTAATTTCTACATGAGTCATAATGAATCAGTCCTCAGCTGCAGGCTTCAATTGATTATCCTGGCTCCCTTTAATTTAATGTTTGCCAAATACAGTTCATGTGTAACAGCAATCCTAATTCTCCACCAGATCAAGGTGATTTCACATCCCACTTCATACTTTGTCACCTCCAGCTGAGTCAAACAATCAATCTAATTACTGCCACTGCTGCCACGTGGCTATTGGGGAGGCGCTGATTGCTGCTATTGGCACTGAAGCCCATTCTGCTGCCTCCTCTGTGCAGGCCCCGTGGGTTTCCACTTCCTCCATGTTGATCTCGTACATTGTGAGATCCGCCATAGAGAAAGTGCTACTCTTGCACATTCCCAAAGATTACATGTACCAATCAGTAAAAAGTAATTTATTTTTTTTTACATCTGCTTCCCTTTATTTTTTTGCCATTTCCTTTTATATTGCCTTTTTTTCTGTTTCTTTTCTCTCCACCTGTCTTCTTCCCTCAAACACACAGTCAGGTTTTCATTCTCACATGCATTTCTCTCTCAAACACACATACACACACAGGATCTCACTGTCACATGCTCTTTCTGTCATGCAATCATTCATACACACAGTCTCTCACTGGCACAGGCTGTCTGAGTCTCACACACAGGCTCTCTCACACCCCACATGCTGCCTTGCTCAAGCACAGGCTCTCACTGTCACATGCTGTCTCTTTCACACACACACAGAGGCTCTCACATGCTGTCTCTGCAAACACACACAGTCTCTCAATTCACTCTCACACACAATCTCTCAACTCATCTCATACTCGCACACACCTCTTTCTCACCTCTGGGCCTCTTCTTTACGGGTTACCACAGGATGGGCTCTGCAGCGGCCCTAGTCTTCCCGGCCCCGCTGCTCCTCTTCTGCACGCGGCTGACGCGCCTCCTCCTTCCTGCCCGTGCGGCTCCGGCAACATTTGTCTTCCGGGGCAGGGCGGGCAGAAAGTAAGTAGGAGGAGCACCGCGACGCGCTCCCTTTTGGGGTTGGAGGAGGCAGGTCTCCAGCTTCGCCCCGCCTCCCCGCAGCAGCCGCGGCGCCACGGACCGGCAAAAAACCCCAACGGCCCGGTACTGGTCTGCGGACCGGGCCGTTGGGGTCGGTCCGCAGATCAGTTTTGGTCGAACGACCTGTGTTTTGGTCGAACGACCAAAACACAGGTCGTTCGACCAAAACACAGGCGAAGCCTGCAGCTGAGGACTGATTCATTATGACTCATGTAGAAATTAGTGCATTTTCCAGATTAGTCTGCATAACACAATTCTCAACATTCAGCATTATTTCTGCTGCATAGAGTTTTATCTGAGAGGCTCTGAGGTTGTGAGGGAGCCAGTATGAGTGAGAGCATGAGTGTGTATGAGAAAATCCAGGGGAGTAAGAGTGTGTGTGTGGGGGGGGGGGGGGGAGAGAGTGTCTTACACCCTGAGAGTGTATCAGTGTCTGTGAGAGCGAGAGGTTATGGTGGGTATAAGAGCATGAATGTGTATGTATGTGACAGTGTATGTGTGAGAGAGAATGGACATGTGAGAGTATGTGTGAGAGAGAGAGGATAACCTCCTAATCCTCGACAATATCAGGGTGACTGGAAATCAAGAGCTCCCATGTATAGACAGCAGGGGCTTTTTAAAATCCTTATTAGTTTTAATTATTGTGTGTTATTTGATATATGTACTGTTTTGAAATATTTTATTGGTGTTTGGGAAATTATAAAAATGTATATGATTTTAATTAATAGAAATTCTATTTATCAGTAATTTTAAAATATTCTTTTATTAGTATGGTTTTACTATTATAACTGATGCTTTATGTTTCTTAATTTTATTGTTTTATGAGGAATGGTGGTTCTGTTTATAAATGTCATAATAAATAAGTATGCACTAAAATCCAACCCCATCCATAACCCCGCCCCATATGACCAAAGTCCCGCCCTCGCCCCGCCCTCGCAGGGCGAGGGCGGGGCGAGGGGTCACCGCAACATGAGGAACTGTATTACGGGGTCACGGCATTAGAAAGGTTGAGAACCACTGCACTAAATGCACAATTAAGCTCCAGAATTTGTTGCCAGAGGATGTGGTTAGTGCAATTAGTGTAGCTGGGTTTAAAAAAGGTTAGGATAAGTTCTTGGAGGAGAAGTCCATTAACTGCTATTAATCAAGTTGACTTATGGAATAGCCACTGCTATTACTGGCATCAGTATCATGGGATCTACTTAGTGCTTGGGTACTTGCCAGGTACTTGTAGCCTGGTTTGGCCACTGTTGGAAAAAGGATGTTGGGCTTGATGGACCCTTGTTCTGACCCAGTATGGCAATTTCTTATGTTCTTAGAAAAACGCATTAGGGAGTTGAGGAAATATACTGTGGGTCGGTTTTGGAAAAATCCCCTGGACTATTTTCCTGCAGTCCACCCCTGCCTATATCCCATCCCCTACTGTCCCCTTCAGGAGCTAAGCGCTTGATCCTGCCCTATCTTTCTTCCCATCACCCCCATCAGTGTCCCAGCTGGTACTGTAAGACTTAAATTTCTTCCTACAGTGCTGGCTTCTCCTCCTTTCCTGTTGGGGATCCTGTGGTTCATATAACAATATTATTTGAACTACAAGGGACTCTGTAGAAAGCAGCTGCATGAACCATACAGGCTGTGACAGTAAGCAAGGGAGATCCAGTGCTGCTGGAAGAAGCTTCAGTTTTACAATATTGGGCTCAGACACTGATAGAGGGAGGTGAGGTGGAGAAAGGCAGGGGCAGGTTCAAGTTTCAACCTCCTAGATGAATGGCTGAAATTCATAGCATTTCAAAGAAAACGTGGAGCACAGGCCTCATGTCCCCATAGCTAACAACATCCTTGGCATGGAGGAGGAGTTTGGTTTTGAATGGTGGGCAGATAGCAAGAACCTCAAAAGAGAACTTGCATAAAAGCAGAATAATTATATAACTCCTTGTCCATGGGGACAAAGTCATGCTTTTAGCTATTGCATGCATGAAAATCTACTTCTGCTTTTCTCAAGGAACTCAATAGGGCAATCCAAATTCAATTTCCATGCAATCAATGGGGAAAAACAAGGATTGGCTTAGCTTATTCTACTGGACACGGAGTTACATGGTCCATCTCCATAAAAGTCACATTGGATATAAATATGTGTTTTTAGATTAAATATAATTTAAGAAAGCTACATTAAATGTAACATCCTTGCAAAAAATAAAATAAATAAAGGATAGGGCATATCATAAACCTGGACATTCAAAAAGCATATGGCATGGATTCATGCCACAGATCAAGAGCTGAAGTGAAGAGTCAGGGAAAATACAAAGAGAAAAAGATGGAAAAAAAAAAACTGCCTTTAAAGCAGGAAACAGAATAGGTATAAATGGAATCTGTCTTAGATGGATAAGGGACTTAAGTATAGTGTATCAAATTCATTGTTATGGCTACTTCTATTTCTCATAAATATAAATGTACTAGAAGGGAATGCTGAAAACCAGATTTCAAAATAACATGGAGTTTGTATGCAAAGCTAGCAATAGGATTTATATATATATATATATATATTTGGAAAAACTAATGTAACAAGAATTCTAAATGAAAAGAATCACTTTATCGAGCATTATCTGTCTTTAGGGGGATATGGTATAGGATCCTTGAAAAATACCTTGCTGTATGATTCTGTATTTTCCAGCAATTTGACTAGTGCAGGAAGATAGAGACTGTAATTGCAGTTTCATAATACTTTTTCCAACCAAGCAAATAGAAAAAGTTACCACCGATCAAAACAGTTCCAAACAAAAGCTATTATAGCTTTATCCAAGAGTAAGGATAAAAAAAAAAAGTCAAGAGCAGTAATATTCAGCCTTTGTCACTTGGTGGACCACTTTCAGAGTGAATGGCATTTCAAAGAGCCAACTCAAATACTAATTTCTTTTGATCCTTAAAATGTAAATAGAGCTTTCCTTTAATTCTGTGATATTTTAAAAAGTTTGTGGTATTGAAATCCCAAGCTGAGTGTCCTGAAGATTCATAGGTTGAGCATTGGTAATTAAGAGATGAAAGCAAAAGTAAGGATCTACATTCGTTTCAAATGAATTTCAAAACACGACAACTAAGGGCAATTTGTTTCATTTGGGAGGGCCCCAAACTGACTCGGGGACCCCCAAATGAAACAAACCTTATTTGTTTCATTGTTTGAAAAGAATGCATTTGGTCTAAGTCTAGACTCTAGGCTGGGGCCTCGCCTAAGGCATAGGTTGAGGACTAAAGCAGGGACTGGGGCCTATGCCCTAGCATGACACTGGTGCCTCAACCTAAGCCTAGGCCGACACCCAATAAGGGTCTTAACTGATCCATTAGGTATCTGATATCAAGGACAGGCCTTGGCCAGACCCAGGCCCAATGCCGCAACCTGGAGGCCAGGTCCTGATGCCTGGCCCTTGGCCTAGGTCGGAGCCTGGACCCAGGCCTGATGCCATGACACGGCCCGGAGACTGGGTCATGACACTGGAGCAGGGGCCTGGACCCAAACCTAAAACCAGGGCTTGGCCAGAAGGCCAGGACCCGATGCCTGGGCCTCAGCATAGACCAGGCCCAGGCCCGGAGCCCAGGCCTGGGCTCCAGGCAGCTGCTCTTGCGTTGTCCTCTTGATCTCTTCTAACACACAATCTGCTGGGGTAAATATGCTGGAATTAATTATTAATTCTGGTGCATCCCCAGCAGATGGCATCAGAGGAGAAGAGGACAACATGGGACCAGCTAAGCCTGGGCCTAGGCCCAAGCCCTGGCATCGGGACCCAGCTTCCAGACCAGGCCCCAGCATCGGGCCTGGGTCCAGGCCAAGGCCCCGGCTGGGACCCGGCTTTCAGGCAGGGTTGCGGCATCACGTCCGAATCTGGGCTCTGGCCTAGGCCTAGGCCCAAGCATCGGGACATGGCATCTGGGTTGGGTTGTAGTATCAGGTCTGGGTCTGGGCTGAGGCCTCAGTGTCAAGACCCAGCCTCTCAGCCATGTCATGGCATTGGACCTAGGTATGGGAACTGGCCTGGGCTGAGGCCCTGACATTGGGACCTGTCCTGTGGATCAGGTAGTGGCATCAAGCCTGGGTCCAGACTGAGGCCCCAGCAAATGGACCTGGCCTCTGGGCTGGGTTGCAGTGTCGAGCCTGGCTCCAGCCTAGGCCTAGGCTTCGGGCCTGGGTCTTGCCGAGGCGTCAGCCTTGTGTAGGCTGACATCTGTTGGGTTTGTGGCATATTGTGGACTCTTGGTTGAAGTGGTGATGACTCTTCCCATGGGGAGGGGCCCCGTGGGGAACAACAACAATTGGCTAGACTCTAGTAAGCAGACACTGAGGAGAGAAAGCTTTATTATACTGCAGTTGATGAGTAGAATCTTGCCTAAGGAATGGACAGTGCTGTTGTCCAGAGATATCACAGTAAGCTCAGACAGTCTCTGTAGATGATGGTCTCACCCAGATGGAGCAAAGGTCCGGTAGTGTTCCACAGCGCGGGATAGGCCGTGAACCTGAAGGGTGGAATAAGGAGAGCTGGAGCGTAGTGATACTCACAGAGTAGCAGTGCTGATAACTTCCTTCGGTAGAGAAGAGAGGGACCCGAGGTGCAGGATACCCTGAGCAGAATAGGCCCTCGAGGAGCGAGTACCTAGGAACGCTGAGGGATCATAAAAGAAAGCAGACAGGACCCCCGAGGGGCGGGTGTCCTTAAGGTTAGGCAGGTTAACCCCGGAGGGCAAGTAGAAGCGAAGGCCCCCAAGGAGCAGGTACCCAGAGCTTCCGTAGTAGCGAGATACCCCGGAGGGGTAGTGAGGAATCCAAGTGAGCATCTTAGAAGCAGTCAGAGTAGCAAAAACCGAAGTCCTTGCTAACTCGTTCAATTGGAGCGGAGCGGAGGCTTAAATACCCAGAGGTACTGGCGTCATGCGGTGGGGCCGCCCCCGAGGTTCCTGCCATGTCGTATTCAAAATCGTAGGCAGTGTGCGCGTGCGTGCCCTAGGAGGCCTCAGGAAGAAGCATGGCAGACGGGGACGCCCATGCTTGCTCGGAGACGCCGAGGGTTTTCTGCAAACAGCAGAGGAGGCAGCCATCCTTCCAATGGAGGAGGAAAAGGGTAAAAGAGAGGTGAGGCAGAGTGGTCGCAGCCGTCTGCGACTGACGGACGCAACAACGTCGTGGTGAGATACGTCTCCCTCAGCCTTTACAAAGCAGAGGCGTTGGCCCGGACTTAGGCCTCGCCAGCAAATCCCCCACCGGACCAGGTAAGTGGGGACCAGGGGGGATCCTAGCCCTGGCATGTTTTGGGGCAAGCAGGTGAGAGGCGCCATAGAGGCCTCATTTTCATTTTTTGGCCATTTTTTTTGGGGGGGGGGGTGTTAATTGTTTGTTTTGTTTTTTTCTCACAAACAATCCATGAACTGAAATTCATGAGAAAACACGAAAACAAAAACAAATGTTTTTACCTGCACATCCCTAAGCAAAAATCCACAGAAACCCTTGCTAGAGCTGATTATCTATATGCCTATCTGGCTTGACTAAAAGAAGATATTGGTTGTATCCTAATTCATATGCAAAGGCTCATTATACCAATAGTAGATAAATTAATTAGTCAAATACAGAGTACAAAATACTAGAAGCCCCTAATTTACCATAGGTGTTATAGGCTAAATGCCGTTTGAAACATTTTGACTGTATATGTGGCATACAAAATGGAGAATCTGGAAACAAAATGGATGCTTGTCCTGTTGTTCTCTGCACATGTGCTGACAAGCTGGACTTTTCTAAGGCGCAGACAAAAGCCTGGTATGAGACTACATAAATAAACTTATTTGCAGAGCTGACCTGGAAGCAAAGAAAGGACTATGTACCTGCAAAAACCGAGCCCGCAAGGCACCTCTCAGTCTGGGGTTCTCAGCTTCATTGTCCAAACCCCCAATCAGTGTTTAGGGGCTCATCAGAAATATATTTACCTCTCAAAGCCTGTTGAGTGTCAAGCTGGCTAAGGATAACCTATTGCATTTAAAAAAAAAGCACACAAGAATGTTAGACAAATCAGATGGTCATACTAATGAGCTAGAAAGAGACAGAAGAATAGTTATAAAAGAGGAGAGACAAAATAGGGGTTTAGTGGAAATTCCATCTATTAAGAATGGACATTTGGGTGAGATCAGAGATTATGTCTTTTCTGTAGTGGGAATCAATGCCTGGAATAACATGTCAGAACAATTAAGAATACAGAGTGAGATAGCTACTAAAGAGGTGGCTGTTTCCATGGGAATTTGGAGGGGAAGTTTAACATGGAGTCCCAGAAAAAAGGGATTATTTACCTTTAGTTTGAATAGAGTCCAGGTCAGCATTATATTGTATTGTGGTTTATATTTTATGTATGTGATCTCCAATTGGAAACCACTGCGATATTACTATGACTGGCAGTATAGACATTTTTTAAAATAAATAAACGGTTTCACTTCGGTCATGAGGAACATCGTTAAGAACTCTCAGCTCTCTTCTGCCACTCCAAGTCAGGAAGAAAACTTTTGAAGTTCCCTTCAAGGAGCTATAATGCTCCTTTAAATTAAGCTGGACTAAGTGCAGATAGGATGCCTCCTGATGTCTTTTCCAGCAGCGAGACAGCATGGCCAACGATTCTCCTGCAGTCAGGGATGAGCATGACACAGAGACTGCATAACAAGCTATGGGCATTTGTTTTCCTCACAGGATTTCAGTCAGAATGCCACTTTTGTAATTTATAAGTGCGAGAAGCAGTTGATTTAGTATGCCAGTGCCTTCCTGATTATATAACCAAAATCTTTTTTCCAGTTTTAATCTTTTCTGAATCCTTGATCCTTGTAACTCTGATAAGTAATAAGCTTATAGCAGTAAGATCATTATGTTACCTCTAAAGAAATCCCTAATAAATTTCCATTATCTAAGACAAACAGAGTAGTTTTATTTTCTGATAAGCTCAGATCATATATATATAAAAGTAGAGCTATATAACACTTATATGCTCAGTCCTTACAGCATCATGTGTTCAGATAAGTCCAATCTTATTCCGACTGCTTTATGGCAATCTCTAGTACTTGGTAAACCAAAAGAAGGAGAAAAGTATGATGAAAAGTATTTTTTTCAATCCTACATATAGAAATCAGCATCTTGAATCTTTTGAAAAACATCAACATAGGTAATTAAGCCCAATAATCTTTTTGTCTCCAATCTCCAGCTTTCTTTTGTTACCTCTTATTTTGTATCTTCACTGTGGAATAAAGATACTATGTCAACAAATCATAGTTGGAAACCTGATCTAAATTTGGAGGCCGTAGATATACCTTTAATTGTACTTCACTTTTACTGCTTAACCTCTATTAATATTCTTTATAGGTGGATGGTTTTACAATACAGGATAGCATTTATCTATTTCTTTAATTGAATGTGTTGAGAGACATGATCTGTATAGCCCTGGATATATGTAAGCCTAAGTTTCTATAGTGTAAAAAGAGATTTGAATATTAGAAGGTAGTCTAAGGGAGCAAAAGTATTCCTAGCTTCTGGGGAACACCCCTTAAGGCCATCTGAGGTTCAAGTCCAGAAGGGCTTCTTCTTTTATGATGGATGCTGGTATGCCAAATAATCCTCCTAGGTGAAATGCCTAGTCAGAAGCTCTAGGAATGATCATTGACACATTTATCTAATAAAACTATTTCCTCCAAGTTTGTCCTATGCCGTCTAAAATGCCATTACTGTTTTAGACTGTACCACCCACCCAGAAGGGTTTTCCAAACATCCACCATCCTTTCTATGAAAAAAAATGATTCCTAATGTTGGAAGACTTAAGGCGAAAAGTCAGGAAATATTATTTCAAAGATGTGTGCAAATCCTTTTTGGGGTGGGTGGTGGAGGCTAAAACAGTAATGGTGATTAAGAAGGCATCAGATATACATGGAAGATACTTAATTGCTAAAAATGAGGAGACTGGAGAACGCATGACTAGGACATGTGTTTAAGTGTCTCGGCTTATGGCGCCATACTAGATTGATTCAACAGTGAGTTAGGACCTCCAGAATTATTGACAAAGCGGGTAATTTGGTAATGTTAGGGGGTAATGTTAGAACTCATAGTGGAAACACAGGCAACCACGTTGCCATGTACAACTGATAGGCTGTGATGCTAGAATCAATTGCTAGCTGGGTCTCTTTGGCAAGCTGCAAGTTCTGTGCTACCTAAAAGTTGCAGCAGAAATGCAGATACTCATGGCAGGCCTCGCAGGGGATCTAGGAGTCTTACTAGTAATGTATATATATAATGTGTTTAAGAGGAAGTTGTATCTTTCTGTTTGTAGCAGAGGATCGGAAGATTCATCTACATACTTCTCCCAGCAGAGGCCACCAGAGGACCCTATAATCTGTCTATGCTTCAACATCCACAGTCACTACACTGTTTCCAGCTGCAGAAAACTGGAAGACTCATTTGCATACGTTTCTCAGCAGCCCCAGGGGAGGACTCCAGAGGACACTGCAAGCCTTTTAGGTTACAGCTTTTACAGCCTCTGCATTCTTATAAGCAGCAGAGGACCTGAAAGCTCATTTTCATACTTCTCTCAGCAGAGGACACTACAAGTCATCTAGGTTTGAGCTTTCACAGTCCCTGCATTTGTTTTCTAGCACCAGAGAACCTAAAGACTCATTTGCAAATTTCTCCCAGCAGTCCTGGCAGAGGAATCCAGAGGACACTGAGTTGTCTAGGCTTCAGTTTCCATGGCCCTCACACTGTTCCCATCTGCAGAGAACTGAAAGGCTCATTTGCATACATCTGCCAGCAGATGACACTGTGAGCCATTTAGGTGTGAGCTTTCAGAGTCCTTTCTAGCAGCAGAGGCTCAGAAAACTGATCTGCATAATTCTTCCAGCAGCTCCAGCAGAGGGTAGAGGATACAGCTAGCAAGCTAGGCCTCAGCTTCCACATTCTAGCTTCCACATCCCTGTTCTTTTCCAGCAGCAGAGGTTCAGAAGGCATGTGCCAAATACCACTTCCTATAAATTTCAACAACAAATTTTTATTTGAAACAATAAAAGGGAATTAGTTCAAAAGAAGGGTCAATAATGTGTGTAACCAGGTAGTTATAAATAGATTAATTGTAATGTCTGGAGGATCACTAAAAAACAAATATAAAATATACAACTAGATAATAAAAAAATATATTAAATTAGTGTGAACATCACTGCTCCCTTAGAAAATGTAAATCAGTAAGAACTGAACAAAATGAAGATGCAGAAAGTTGTCCAGCAGTAAGAGGGGGACTATCCAATCTTTTGCACTGAGTGTCACAAGTATGATTATCTACCAGTTGGTGAGAGATTGTATGTGTGTACTCGATGCTAGGGATGTGCATCCGTTTTCCACGGATTTGTAATCCGCAACTTATTTTTTGCTATCTGTTAAATACGTGGGGAGGCGAAACGCATCGCGACCCCCCACGTATAAAACAGATATCCGTTTTATTCGGCCTCCTAAATAAACATTTAAACCCCCCACCCTCCTGACTCCCCCAAGACTTACCAAAACTCCCTGGTGGTCCAGCAGGGAGTCAGGAAGCCATCCCTGCACTCGTTTGCGGTTTCCTCACGGCGCCGATAGCCTGTGTCACAGGGGCTGCTGGTGCCATTGGTCAGCCCCTGTCACATGGTCACCGACGCCATCTTGTGCTCCTACCATGTGACAGGTAGGTCATGTGGCAGGAGGTCTCTCTGGGACCCTCGTTGGACCCAACCGCAACTTTTACGGTCTGGGGAAACAAATAAGAAAGGGGATAACTTGCTGATGCGGCAGTTACTACCCTAAAACCAATAAGCCTGATACTTTGATGCAACTCCAACATTGCTCTCTGCTTCAACGGCAAGGGGTAACATGGAATTGGATTCAAACTGCACCCAACAAGGGCCCTGATGTTTACGGTCTGGGAAACTGATAAGCGTGGGGGTAACCTGCACAGTGTGGCAGATACTATCAAAAGCTTGCTGGGCAGACTGGATGGACCATCTTGCCCTTTTCTGCAATTATTTCTATATTTCTACGTCTTCCTCTTTGCGTGATCTCATACAGTTTATGAACACTAACTTTTTCTCCCTTACGTTTTCAGCTACTTTTTTAGAAAACCATAGTAGCCTCTTTTTCCTCTTCATTTTAATTTACTCTCCAACCAGTCTGCCTAGTTAAGAGTCTTCCACATAAACGTCCCATATGCAACCTAACACCAACTCCCCATCCCACCCCCATGTCGTCTTTTACCTGCCTTTTCATCCCTTTCCCTTCACTTAACCCCATATCTGTCCCTAGCATACACTAAACCTGTTAGAGTGATTTCCTCCACCATCTCTGCTGGTAGGCAGTATTAGGCCTTGTCATCTTCAGCTTTTATTCTTACAAGACTAATGCTTATCTCAACAACCAGGCTCCCATCCATGTCTTAATTAACAAGTTTTGTAAAACTCCCCACAGTCAACTAGTGAGGTTGTTGTCCAAAAAGAAAAACCCAGCCTTCCCATGCTCATTGAAGTTTAAGTTATAATCATGGTCCCTAGGTGCACGTTACCCCAGCTATCTTGGAAGCCTGATACAATGATACCACTGCTGTTCTGTGTTGTAACTGCTGCTCTACGCAGGTTACCTCAGTGCTTCTTTACCATTGTCTTTGCCACTAGGGATCCTATGTGCTTATAATATATTTTATGGAATTTTGTTATTTCTTCCCATCACTTTCTCCAGGAATCCATCCCATACATCTGGTATCCTTTTTGTGAATACATATTTACTGATATTGCTCCTAGACACAGAGAAACTTGATAATAAAAAAAAAATATTATACAGTTTAGATTGTCTGCCCATCCACAACTACTCAGCTTTGTAATCCCTACCTCTCTTTCAGAGGTCCCCAGTGCTGAGCTCATGCTTTCTTGAATTCAGGTACTGTCCTTGTTTCCCCCATCATCACTGGAAGGCTGTTCCATATATCCAACATCCTTTCTGTAAAAAAAAAAATATTTTCTTAAATCACTCCTGAGTCTATCCCTTTTCACCCTCATCCCATGACCTCCTGTGCATGGATACTGTGGAAGTATTCATAAGTCTCTATCACATCACCCCTGTTCCACCTTTTCTGTAGGGTATATATGTTTAGATCAAGTCCATTAGGAAGGCCATTGACCATGTAGCAGCCACCCTCTGGACCAGCTCCATCTAATTTATCTCCTTTTGAAGGTGTAGTCTCCAGAATTGTACACTGTATTTCTAATGAGGTCTCATCAGGAGGCTATACAGTCAAAACATCACCTCCTTTTCTTCTGCTGACCATTCCTCTCCATAGACACCCAAGCATCTTTTTCTGCCTTTTGCCATCGCCTTATCCACCTGTTTGGTCATCATCAGATACAATCAATCACTCCCAGATCCTGTCCTCAGTTTGTGCTCAGAAGACTGTAGCATTCCCTTGGGGTTTTGCAGCCCAAATACATGACCCTTTTTATTTATTTATTTATTTTTAGCATGCAAATGTAGGAGACCTGAGTACAACAGAAATGTGATGCAAATCAATGTAACAATGATTCAGAAGTAGCTCAGTGGAAAGGGACTCAGAAAGGCTGTTTTTATTTTTTTAGTCTGCAGACCTTTACTGGTGCATCAGGGGGGCTGTAAGCAAATCTCAGAAAGTCTCAAATTGCTATTTAGCAATCCTGGCAGAATCTCTTTAAGGTGCCTCAAACCTGGCTTTAAATTGCCAGGCAACTTCCTTGCAGATCAGTCATAATCACTTGTACAATCCTGACATCTGTTACAGTAAGTACTGCATAATGTGCACATGCTGAAAAGTCACAAGCCTCTCACAGGTAACAAAATCAAGCGTCTGGAATAGCTCCAGTACTGCATTTCAGTGCTACAAATGCTTTTATCTACCCTGTAACTTCTTAATTCTTGCTCTGCATCCTTTTACTAACCATATTAAAACTAAAGAAAAACAATTCTGGGTAACCTAAAACCAATCTTTTTTTTATTCCTTGCTTTTTCAGTTCCGTGTTCACATGCATAGACATGGCTAGATTTTGCCTTCTGCAAGAGATAGAAATATACAGATGGAAAACAAATAGCAATTGAGCTGTAATTCCAATGTGAGATTTCAGTGAGATCATAAAAGAGCAAGAACAAAGCTTAGGCTCTCTCTGTGAAGTCATTGAAATCCCTGGCTGGAAGGCAGGTATTTCAGATTTGCTATTTCTGTACACCAAATGTTCATCTAATAAATAATGATGTGGTGGCTGAAATCTCTATAAGCTTTGGCTTTACACACCACGAGAGCGGCTCAATTTTCTCAGCAGAAACTTTCAGCATGTAATGTAATCCTTTTTTATGGCTGCTATTGCATGTCTGGCTTTGAGATACCCACAAAATAAAGGATTAGATGACAGAGTAGTACCTTAGCTTACATTTCCTCTGAGATAGGGAAGCTTGCAGGAATGTTTGTAGACAAACCTGTCTAGGCCGTTTGTCAAGCAAACCCCTTATGAGCCTCTGTGCTTAAGTATCCAGTTTAGTCTGCTATGGTTGAACATCTGAGCATTTTCTTGCATTTCATCCACATCCATAGCTGAACTAACAATAATCTGAGTTTTCATGAAAAAATAAATACTAATGCATTCCTTGTGAAATATGACTGTGCTTCCGTATTTATATGTAGCAGCCATGTTAGAGGGCTGAGAAAGAGGGACATAGCCATTGCACCCATGCATGGAGTGTTTGATGTTTACATCTGCAATATGGCCATTAGAATTTGAAAGAAACCATGCACCTCTACTGCAGCAGAGAGGAAGAGGAAGGGGCCTAAGGAAAAGAAAAACAGAGCAAGTGCCGCCTGAGAAACAGCAGGGCCCTAGGATAGGGTGTGGAGGAGAGCATAAAAGATGGACTGGCTGGATATCAAAGAGGCAGAAGAAGAAGATAAAGGAGAAACCTAAGGGAGCCCTCCCCATCTGCAAGAACAAGGAGTTGTGGAAAGGCAACAGCAGGCGGTTGGATGAAAACTAGGCCCACCGAAGTGAACCAGCTCTCAACATAACCCTCTCCATCAAGGGTTCGCTGCAGCAGACGTGGAGCAGGATAGGCGAGAAAATTGAACTTTCTCTGAAGAGAGAGCGGTGTTAAGTGGTGTACCACAAGGATCGGTGTTGGGACCGGTCCTGTTCAATATCTTTGTGAGCGACATTGCGGAAGGGATAGAAGGTAAGATTTGTCTTTTTGCGGATGACACTAAGATCTGCAACAGAGTGGACACGCCGGAAGGAGACGGGATTTAAGGAAACTGGGAGAGTGGTCGAAGATATGGCAGCTGAGATTCAATGCCAAGAAGTGCAAAGTAATGCATATGGGGAATGGAAATCCAAATGAACTGTATTCGATGGGGGGGAAAGGCTGATGTGCACGGAGCAGGAGAGAGACCTAGGGGTTATAGTATCTAATGATATGAAGTCTGCGAAACAATGCGACAAGGCGATAGCAAAAGCCAGAAGAATGCTGGGCTGCATAGAGAGAGGAATATCGAGTAAGAAAAGGGAAGTGATTATCCCCTTGTACAGGTCATTGGTGAGGCCTCACCTAGAGTACTGTGTTCAGATCTGGAGACCGTATCTACAAAGAGACAGAGACAAGATGGAAGCGGTACAGAGAAGGGCGACCAGAAAGGTGGAGGGTCTTCATTGGATGTCATTCGAGGAGAGATTAAAGATTCTGAATATGTACACCCTGGAGGAAAGGAGGAGCAGGGGTGATATGATTCAGACCTTCAGATACTTGAAAAACTTTAACGATCCAAAGACAACGACAAACCTTTTCCACCAGAAAAAAATCAGCAGAACCAGGGGTCACGAGCTGAGGCTCCAGGGAGGAAGACTAAGAACCAGTGGCAGGAAGTATTTCTTCTCGGAGAGAGTGGTGGATGCATGGAATGCCCTTCCGGAGAAAGTGGTGAAGTCCAAAACTGTGAAGGACTTCAAAGGGGCGTGGGATAAACATTGTGGGGCGGATTTTAAGAGCCCTGCTCGCCTAAATCCGCCCAAAACGGGCGGATTTAGGCGAGCAGGGCCCTGCGCGCCGGGAAGCCTATTTTACATAGGCCTACCGGCGCGCGCAGAGCCCCGGGACTCGCGTAAGTCCCGGGGTTCTCCGAGGGGGGCGTGTCGGGGGAGTGTCGGGGGCGGGCCCGGTCGACGCGGCGTTTCGGGGGCGTGTCGGCAGCGTTTTGGGGGCGGGTAGGGGGCGTGGCTACGGCCCGGGGTGGTCCGGGGGCGTGGCCGCGCCCTCCGTACCCGCCCCCAGGTCGCTGCCCGGCGCGCAGGAGGCCCGCTCGCGCGCGGGGATTTACGCCTCCCAGAGGGAGGCGTAAATCCCCGGAGAAAGGTAAGGGGGAGGTGTAGACAGGGCCGGGCGGGTGGGTTAGGTAGAGGAAGGGAGGGGAAGGTGAGTGGAGGGCGTTAGAGGATTCCCTCCAAGGCCGCTCCGATTTCGGAGCGGCCTTGGAGGGAACGGGGGTAGGCTGCGCGGCTCGGCGCACACAGGCTATACAAAATCCATAGCCTTGCGCGCGCCGATCCAGGTTTTTAGCAGATACGCGCGGCTCCGCGCATATCTACTAAAATCCAGCGTACTTTTGTTTGCGCCTGGAGCGCAAACAAAAGTAGGCTATTCGCGCTCCTTTTAAAATCCGCCCCTGTGGATCCATCAGGTCTAGAGGACGTGTATAAAGAGGAGGCAGCAAAACACTGCACGGAGTGGCAGTAGCCACAGAGGCATTCACGGAGCGGGATGCCAGTGGCCAGTGGTTGGTGTTCCACCTTCACGGAGCGGAAGGATGGAGGGCTGCCATCTCCAAATTAAATTAAAAAAACAAACAAAAAAAACATGGGTGGGAAAGAGTATGTAAAATTAACAGAGAGTTCATAGGCTATAGGTATTACCAATTATTAGGCTAATTCAATATTTGTTGATAGTTAATGTGGCTTTCAATGCATACTTCACTTTCAATGCATATCCAGCATAGCTCTCTGCTTCAACGGCAAGGGAGAAGAAAAACTAATACTTCACGCATATCCAGCATAGCTCTCTGCTTCAACGGCAGAGGAGAAGAAAAACTTAATACTTCACGCATATCCAGCATAGCTCTCTGCTTCAACGGCAGGGGAGAAGAAAAACTAATACTTCACGCATATCCAGCATAGCTCTCTGCTTCAACGGCAGGGGAGAAGAAAAACTAATACTTCACGCATATCCAGCATAGCTCTCTGCTTCAATGGCAGGGGAGAAGAAAAACTAATACTTCACGCATATCCAGCATAGCTCTCTGCTTCAACGGCAGGGGAGAAGAAAAACTAATACTTCACGCATATCCAGCATAGCTCTCTGCTTCAACGGCAGGGGAGAAGAAAAACTAATACTTCACGCATATCCAGCATAGCTCTCTGCTTCAACGGCAGGGGAGAAGAAAAACAACCAATAAGGGCTGAATAACATAGTCTGGGTAAACAAATAAGTATGGGTGTAGCTTGCTTGTTGCGGCGGTTACTACCCCTAACTAATCGGGCTTGATGTTTCACTTGGCTGCAGCTCCATCACTGCTCTCTGCATTGATGGTGGGGGTGAAAGGGAAATGGAACCAAGGGTGGCTGGGAGCCAAGAGAAACAGATAAGTATGAAGGGAAGGATGTGTGAGGCTTGCTGGGCAGACTGGATGGGCCGATTGGTCTTCTTCTGCCGTCATTTCTATGTCATAAAAAGAGCTAGAAAAGAGTCACTTCTGGAGCAGGTGAAAGGAGCAGCCTTGAATGCAGAGCCCAAGATCCAAAAGACATAACTTTAAAATTTAAATGCCAAGACTTCTGAACTGAAAGATTTTCCCAGGCTCAGTGCCTAAATTTAAATCACCTTAAATCACAAGATTCCTAAAATCACAAGATTCCTAAATTTAGGTGCCTTTAAAGGGGTGGGATCAGGGCAGGGACACAGGTCTCAGAGCTGATTTCTAGCATTGAGCACCTAAATGAGACTTCTAAATTTAGGAGAGTCAGTAACTCACCTATGTCCAACTACCTCGAGTTTAGGATCCTATATTCAGTCATATAAAGCACCTTATTTGCGGATCTTATGGAGGCACCTATATTCAAGTGTCTTAAGGCACCTTATTTAGGTGCCTGAAATGACTGAATATAGGTGCCTAATAAGGTTCCTAATTAAGTTGACTTAAATCAGGCTCTGAGCCCCCTGAATATCAAGTGTTTGGTGGTAGAAAGCCCAGTAGACACAAAACCAACAGAAGTGTGGTAAAGAGGTGAAAAACCCCAGGACCATCTGATTGCCCCAGCACCAGCAGTGATCAAGCATTAGGCAGTAAAGGAGAACAGCTAATGCCAGACACACTGGCACCTAAATTGTCCACTTCTAGAACCAGAGGCAGTTCTCTAAGCAAGGAACCAGGAGAGCCAGATGAATAGAGCATCCTGCAGTAGTAAATCGGATACTGCCTCAAGTCATGTGGGGGGTTTAAACACAGGCCTCTAGTAAGCCTACGCCCTTATCCCTGAGAGTCACCACTGGCTGGGACCTGTGGTCTGCACCTTCCCCGGATAAGGATGAGGGAGGCATTAGGGCAAGGGGCCTAGATGACAAAGGCAGACAGGATAAGCTTTCAGGTTATTGCCAGCGCGCCAAAGTAGTTTTCACCTACTGAGTTTTAAATTTGAGAAACAACTTTATTTTGATGAATGCTTCCCCACGGATGGCTGGATTTCATGTTTGGAAAACTCTGTACCTTCCTGCATTCGTCACCAGAGAGGGTAATTGGCTCAAAAAAAAAACAAAAAAAAAACCACAGCATATTACCTGGACAAGCCAACCTATGCTGAGAAGTACTGGAGGTTTTCCAGCTCATGAGAGGGAAGCTAGGAGTATCTTTAGCCCAAAATAAACAGAGGGTCCCAAGCAAGTCATAACTTTTGCAGGCATTGGAACTGATACCAGGAGAATAGAAACTAAACTACCGGAAGGCAAAATGAAAACATTGAAATGTCTCATTACATGCACAGTGGGAAGCAACAAGGTGATGCTGAAACAGCTGCAGGCTTTAATTGGCCATTTGTGTTTTTCATGCCAGATAATGCCAATGGAAGCTGGCCCATTCAACTGCTGGGATGCAAACAGGCCATCATTTTAGTAGGGTTAATGCCAACATTAGGGACGTCTTGTCAGTGTGGAAGTGACTGATGGATTTATATAACAGGAGAATGTTGCTAAGGTTACCTGAAGTGAGAATTAGGGAGATACAGGTGAATCTGGAAGGAAAGGATGCAGGATGTACTTAAACAAAAAATGGTGCACGGAGGAGTGGTCTAGAGCGTGACAAAATAGAGGCTTTACCAAAAATGTATTGGTTTTGGAGCTCTTTCTAATAGTCATTGCCCTGCACATATGGGAGTCAGAACTGAGGAGCAGATAGGTAGTTTTCAGAGACAACAACATGACAGTGGTACAGAAAATAAACTCGTAAGCTGCACACTGTCATTCAGTAAGTATTGAAATTAATTGGGGAGCTGTTTCTAAAGTATTTGAATCTCAGTATGGATTAATGGCAAAGAATTTGCCTAGTAATGTAAATAACATTGCTCATGCCCTTTCCTGCTTCTAATGGTGTTCTTTCAGGTGACTGGCACTGGAAGATGAGGAGCAACCCACATGAATCCTGGCAAGGTTCAGGAAGATTAAGAGTGTTCATTCATTTTGAAATGACATGAAAAATGCAAACAAAACACTCTGTATCAATAGGAAACAAAACAAAAAACACGAATGGCCAGATAACAGAATGGTGCTGGACTCAGAGCTGGCCAGTGCCATTTTGAAAATGGGACCATGTGAGACAAGAGCAGCTGGGGTCTGACCCTGCCCCATTGCAACATCGTAAGATACATGGATGGGGTAAGATGGGACTCTTAAGGTTGAAATGAGGGTAATTTTTTATTGCAGCTGTGCTTTGGGGTTGTCCTTCATTTCTTGGGGGGGGAGGGGGTTCCTCTTTGATGTTTATTTCAGTCAAGTAAACAAAATGAATCAAAATAAACATCAAATGAAAAGTAATGAACTAAAAATCACAACTCAAATGATAAAAAACAAAACGAATATTTTTGCCCTTGCACAGAGTTTCTAGCAGACTGACCAGAGAAGTCACTGGTAAGGACTGGAAAAAAATTAAGACATGAAGAGAGGTGGGTGGAGTATATGATCAGAGGATGGAAATATGGCCCAATTCAGAGAGGAACAAAAGAAAAAGGGTGCTTTATGGGCAACATTAATTTATTTCTTGCAGGTATAGATTTCCTTTTAAGATTTAGCAGTAATGAAGATCTAACCAAAACATTTTTCATAAAAGAGCTAACGTAGGCACGGAGAAAGCAGGAGAGCTCAAAGAAAGATTGGAGGTAGCAGAATCAATGCTCTTGAAGGACCAGTATGGGGCATCAGTAAGAATGGCAAGGGACAGTTATGAGTGCAGATTATATAAGGTGGTTGTTTGGATCATGGTTTTCAGGGCATTTATGTTGCGTAAGGGACCAGAAGAAGCAAAAAACATTGTACATGGTCCAGCACTCCCTTCAGAGGGGAGACGGCAATAAGATAAAGATATGACTGATGTGCTCTAAGATGGATACGACAGCAGCAGGAAGAAAGATTCAGAGCTAAGAAGGAGAATCTGTACCAGGCCATCAGACGGGGGGGGGGGGGGGGGGGGGGGGGGCATATTTTTTATGCATAAGGATCAGAGTGTGTTGTAGCAACTTTCACTTCCTGAGGGTAATGTCTAAAATACCTGGAGACAATGGGTGAGGGATCCCAAAAATTTCTGGACACACTCATCCAGAGCTGGAGTGGCTTTGCTTGTCAAGATGCTGGGCAGATCAGGGTTTGGAAGTTGGACAGTGAAAGGTTACGTAACATGGGAACAATACTGAAATGAATGCTGTCTTTGTTACAGAGGCAGAAATAGTGTGGTGCTCACTAGAATAAACTACTTGGACGGTGGGGTATTCCTTTACATTTTGCGCCTGGAAGCAAGGGATTGGGCATTTCACATGAGAAGGTGGTGGTGAAGTGGGCGAAGTGAAACCATGAGATACCTGCATTTTGGCAGGAGGCAAGGGGGCAACCAAAGCCAGACATAGCCATAATCCATTTAAGAGATAATGACTTGGTGTCCCTTGAAGGCATCAGTCTTAGTAGTAAAAATCAGAAAAGGCATGCAGCGGTAACACTGATGAAAATGCAATGGCCAAGGGTGACAATGCATTGGTCTTACGCAATTCCACGGTGGATCTGGAGGGGAGCTGGGAACGCCAAAGGTAATGAGAGGAGCAGGAAACTGAATAAGGAAGTGAGCGAGTTTGTTAGAACTTTCAGCAGGGAATAAACAAGGCACAGCAATTTGAAAGGTGCATACGAAGACCTTTTTGGGGCAGATGAGGTCCTCCTTACAAACACAGGGCTTGACATATTTAGCCAGGCAATTCAATTGGCAGACAAAAACATGGGGGGGGGGGTGTGGAGGTAAGCCCATGTAAGGTTATACTGGCCCCTCCTTGTGGCAGCAATCCAGTGTCTAAAAGGAAGAACAGCTGGAAGTGGGGTTGTTAAGATGTCATTAGATAGGGGCCACCTGGCCTGGCAGTGCTGTGTGTGTTAGTTTTGTTCAACGAAGGCCCCTGATAGCAAGGGGGGGGGGGCGGGGGTCTGGAGGTGAAGTTTTGGAAACTGCCTCCTTGCCAATAAGTGTTTTTCTCAATGTTTGAAATGTGTTATAGGGAATATATTGTTATTATTGCTATTGCAAAAGGTTGCAGCCCATTCATCTGCATATAAAGGTTGTGGTATTAAGGTCCATTAGAGTAGTTGATATTCAGAGTAAGAGATTCTGGCATATTTATATGGAGGAAAGGCTGAAAAGGAAGAAAGTGTCCGTGTGCAAGTATTATGTACAGGGCACACTGTATTCCTTTCCATCCTAAGTCTGTCTCGGTCAACTCAGAGAAAGTAAATGCTTCATTTCCTCTGATTATTTCCACAATGAATACAATGAGTCTTTCTCCGATGAATATTTCCACATGAATATTATTACAGTAAAAGCCTGATTATCTGGCATTCAACCAACTAACTGGCATCCAGCCACACGGCTTTCTTTTCTCTTTTACTGCAGGACCATGCGCTCATGCATCCTTTTACAGCTCTGCCATACTGCACTGAGCAGGGCCTTCTGCCTTAAAGGTAAAGGAAGAGAAGCACTGGGGAAGGAGGGAGAGCAGAGGAGAGAGGGAGGGAGTATGGAGAGAACTTGGGGAAGGGAGAGCTGGTTTTAAGCACAACAGGACCACCTGATGGTGCTTCGTTGGGGTGCAGGAAGAGCACTGGGGAAGGGAAAGCAGAGGAGAGAGGGAGGAAAAGCTGCGGAGAATGGAGAGCAAGGGGGGGGGGGGGGGACAGCTGGTTTTAAGTAGAAGAGAATCCATCTGATGGTGCTTAGATGAGGTGGAAGGAGAGCACCGGGGAAGGGAGGACATTTGGGGAAGGAAGAGCACTGTGGGGGCTAATTTCAGGGAGGGGGTGGCAAAGAGAACCCCCACATTACATCTCAGTACCAACACTTTTTATCCTAGAAAAAAAAAAAAAGCACCAATCTTGTCTATTCTGCAACGATGGCTAGTACTAGTACTCCATCAACAAGCGAAGGCCAGAAACAAATAAGTGTGTGGTATAGATAGACCCTCAAGCAGAAATTGGACATAATCAGTGTCCTGTCTTCACAGGTGTTTTCCTGTTTGTTTATTCTTGTCCTTCTTTCACAAAGTCCTGCTACCATAGCAGCTTTGTCGGTTTCTGTTTGTTAATGCTGTGTCCATGCTTTTATTCTACATAAAGTTTCTTTATTTGTTGTTATACCACCAATTGGTGGTTGGCCCGGATGTTCAATGCTTCTGGTGTATATTCACTGCAGCTGGCTCTGAAGAGTTAACCTCTGAGGGGAAACCTCAGAGTTTTTACTCATATGTCCAATCACCTCGGCTCGGCCTATGTGCTTCATCAGCTGACCTGCCCTACTCTAGCCCTGCGAAGAAGCCTCTTTTTACCTGTCTTTATTTTCTGTGACCCAGACTGCTTTGGTTGTTGTTTCCTCCAGTTTATTCACGGTAAGATTCTTTTACCTGTTTTAATTTTTAATAAGGCTTGGAGATGAAGAAGTGAAGCAAATACTGAGTTAAACTATCTGTATAGAGCCTTCCGAGAACAGGAAAATGCCTACAGTATCTGAATGCAATCTGCATTGAAGTGGCTGAAAGGCAGAATATAAATCAAAAGAAATTAAAAGAAAATAAATACAAATAAATAGAATAATCACCTGGAGAAAGGAGAAAACTGAGACAGGTTGATGCAGGAAATCAATGTTGGCTCATCTACAATCTACAACATCGAGGCACAGAAGATGGAATTACTGACACAAGCAAAGCAATTGATCAATGCGGTATGATGCACAAACCCAAACCAGAACATATAGATAAGGTAATGTTTGACTGCTTTCCCTTAAAACATTTTGAGGGAACTCCAATTTCTGTTATAATGCAGTGATTTTTGCTGAGGGATCTTCTGAGGAAGAATTTGAAGATTTTAGTGTATGAGAAAAAGAATTAATCAAGAGAAATTCTTGATGTTCTTTCAAATACTGACCCCACACACCCTGTCACTAAAATTAAAGAGACAGATATTAGAAACATAGTAACATGTCAGTAGAAAAAGACTTTATGGCCCATCCAGTCTGCCCATCCATCCAATTAATTTAGCATTATAATTCCCATCACTTCCTTAGAGATCCCCTGTATTTATCCCATGCTTTCTTGAATCAGATACTGTTTTTGTCTCCAGCACTTCCACTGGGAAACTTTCCACACGTTCACCATCCTATCTGTAAAGAAATATTTTCTGAGATTACGCCTGATTCTACCCCCTTTCAACCTCATCTCATGGCCCCTTGTTCTAGAGCCTCTTTCCATTGAAAAAGGCCTACCTCCTGTGCATGGAAGCCTTTGAGATATTTAAATTTCTCTATCATATCTCCCTTATCCCACCTTTCCTCTAGGGAATACATGTTTAGATCTTTAAATCTATCCCATATGCTTTAGAACGAAAACCAAGTAGCCACCCTCTAGACTGACTCCATCCTGTATACATTTTTTGAAGGTGCAGTCTCCAGGATTGTTCACAGCATTCCAAGTGAGGTCTCACCAGGGACCTATACTGGGTAATATCACCTCACGTTTTCTGCTGACCATCCCTCTCCCTAGGCATCCAAGCATCTTTCTGGCTTTTACTGTTGCTTTATCCATCTGTTTGGCCATCTTAAGATCATCAGATACAATTACCCCCAGATGCTGCTCTTCCTTTGTTATTAGAAGAATTTCACCTCCAATACTGTACCTTTCCCTTGGGTTTTTTAATCTAAATGCAATACTGTACATTTTTTTAGTAATAAATTTTAACTGCCAGATCACTCCTGCTGGGCCTTCCCGCCTGCACCACCAAACCCCTCCAGATGGTCTTGAATGCCACAGCAAGAATTCTCACCAACGCCAAAAAAAGGGACCATATCACCCCGATCCTCCAGCATCTCCACTGGCTCCCCATTAAATACAGGATACAGTTCAAAACCAGCATGATGATTCATAAGGCCCTACATAGCATCTCTCCACTCAACTTAACCTTCCAGCTCCAACTACACACTTCTAAAAAGCCAACCAGAAGGGCATATCAGAACAGAATGATCACCCAACCAGCAAAATCCTCCCTGAGGAAACGCGCACTATCCACAGCGGGCCCTTCGCTCTGGAACTCACTACCACCAGACCTCCGCCTTGAGCCGTGCCATTCCACGTTCAAAGTGAAACTCAAGACTTGGCTCTTCCTACAAGCTTTCCCAGAGAGCTAAGAGCAGGAAGAATAACAACCCTCCCATCCCACAGCAATTTTGTAATGTTTATTTGCCTTATTTATGTGTTCTTAGTAGATCTTAGTTTGTATTCTACTTTATAATAGATTAACTGTTCGATATGTTCCATGTAAACCGCCATCCCGGCGATAGTTATCTCTGTTATCTGTGAACCGGAGTGATATGTATATTATACAGGAACTTCCGGTATATAAAAACCAAAAATAAATAAATAAATAAATCTTAGATCATTCCTTGAGCTTCATTAGATCCCTCCTCATTATTCCACTTCCTCCTGGCTGTTCACCCTGTTACAGATTTTGGTATAATCAGCAAAAAGACAAATGTTTCCCAACATCCCTTCGCTTACAAAAATGTTTTAAAGATGGCGCGGGCCATCCAGTGCTCCTACTATGTGACAGGGGCCGGCCAATGGCACGGATACCCTGTCACATGGTAAGGTCAAAGGCCATTGGCGCCATTTTTATTAGTGGCAGCCGACGGCCCGAGAGTGGGACATCGCTCCCGGGACTCCCACTGGACCACCAGGTACCTGTAAAAAGTTTTGGGGGGAGGGGTCGGGAGGGTGGGGGAAGCTAAGGGATTATTTTTAAAGGGTCAGGGTGGGTTTTTTGTTTATTGGCTTGGGCGCAACTGATAAAAAAACCACGATCGGGCCGGACGAAAAAAAACATGATGTGAATCGGAACCGGAATCAGAACCAATTCCGGTTCCGATTTACATCTCTATTAAAATCCCTTAGCAGCAGCACCTTCCTTTTCACATCAATGTTGTTAATATCCTGCATTAAATCTCTATCCATCTCTTCTGTCTGTGATAGAGGTCTGTATATTACACCAATATAAATAGATGTTCTATACTCTCTTTCCAGATTAACACACAATGCCTCCTCCTTACCTCATAAGCCCAGCTGTGCTGTTGCTTTAATACTGTTCTTTATATATATATATATATTTAATGCCAAATCAAAACTTTAATATTACAAATAACCCTTACTTATGCTAAAATTATAGAAAAAAATCGTGAATTTGGAAAATTCCACTGCACCTGAAGAAAAGGAGCGTTGCTAGGTAATTTATAGACCCATAAGTCCTTCCTTTCCTTCAACAGAGTTGCCATAATTCCACAGACCAGAAATGGACACTTGAGGTCTGGGGGGTGGGGGGGAGCAGGAACCTGATCACCTGATCCTCCCCTTCTTTGCATACATTTGCCCCTGAATTGGCCTCCTCTCTCTCTCTCGCTCGTCCCTCTGTTCCTTCTTTTTTAGCATCCCCAGGATAATAGTAATGAACAATCTAACAATGTATCAACAGAACCAACAGTGATGAGTGATGCACTCATGAACCAACTTGAAAGAATATGAAAATGATGGATCATAATCTGAATAGATGCATGCATTCCATTAATTGTGTGCATGTATGTGTATTATGGGGGCATTGCTCATTTTTCCTAGTGTTATGAAAACTTTATGAGTGCATCTATCATCTACATTCTTCACTGATCTCTTCTTAAGGTGTTCCCAACAGCTGGCTGAGGGCCCAGACACAGCATAGAGAGCATACAGCCTTTAGATTATATTGTGCTGTCTTTGATGCAGAAAATTAATTGATAATGAATCCTCTGAAAAAACAGAATAGCAAACCTCCCATTCCAAAATGGCACTAACTGCCAGAACTCAAATCAGTAACAACCCTACCTCTGAAAAGGCAACACTGCAAATATTACACTAGTATAAACAGAAATGTGCAGATAAAACTGAACTGGAAACCACAAGAAACCAGACCCTGTATGCAGTACAACAATGGAAAAACAGAAACATCACATTCCACAGAAAACATCAAACTTTAAAATCAAGAAATCTAAAACATCATGATAGTAAAACCATACTCAGAAATTGAAAAAATATTTCAAATAGCTGGCAAAAAAATATCCAATTAAAACAATAAAACATTTTCTATATTTATCTTAAAAGATTTATAGCATGCACCAATAAAATGTTTCAAAATAGAAAAAACATCAAATAACATGAAATAATTAAAACATTAAGAAAATTTCCAGCTCTCCATACTTGGAAACTTTTGATTTTCAGTCATGTTGAAATTCTCATGGATTAAATGGGGGGGGGGCGAGCGCAAATTTTCTCCTAACTCATATACACTCTCTAACACACATACACTCATCTACTCACACATGCTCACTCTCTCACACCCCACACATGCTCTCTCTCTCTCTTCCATATGTTCTCGCATGTCCCCTTATCTCTCACACACACATGCCTGATGCTCTCTCTTTCCCTCTCCCTCTTCCCAGAACGTAGAGACAGCTTCAGCCTTCTCCTTGGGCTTGCATATCATTTCTTACCCACAGACATGCTCTCATGCAAGCTTTCTCACATGCTCTCTTACATAAGCTCTTACATGCTCTCTGTATTTTACATACACACCCCCCCCACACACATGCTGTCTCTCTCTCTCCCTGTAACATGCAGGTGACAGCAGCAGCCTCCTCCTTGAACCCACAAAGCATCTCTCACACACATGTACTCTCTCTCTCTCACGCATACATAGATATGCTCACAGCACAAGCTCTCTCACATGTACTCTCTGTCTCCACCCTCCCCACCCCCACCCCCAATATGTTTTCATACAGTATGCACTGTCTCTCTCCCTGGAAAATGCAGGCAGCAGCAGCCTCTTCCTTGGGCTCATGAGGCATCACTCATCACTCAAGAATTCTGACTGGTAAAAGTAAAAGAGACCATATCACTGAAACCCTAGCTGAACTACCCTGGTTACCCATCGAGCAAAGAATACAATACAAAACCCTATGCACCATACATAAATTAATACATAATGAAAAAGCTGAATGGCTGAACACAGCCCTTCGCATACACGTCCTTCACAGAAACCTGAGATCAGCAAATAAAGCTTTACTAACCATTCCCTCAATTAAAACAGCAAGAGTAACCCAAGTAAGGGAAAGAGCACTTTCCTTAGCAGGACCTAAACTATGGAACACCATGCCTGTCGAGATCCGCTTACAAAGAGACATCAAAACCTTCAGAAAACATTTAAAAACATGGTTATTTAAACAAGCGTACAACAAAGAGAAAGGAGAGTAGAACACAAGGAAAATGGGAGGCGATCTGCAGAACACCCACGCACACTACCCTAATCTATATGGGTATGTATTTTATTTTTATATATTTTCGCTCACCACCAAAGAATAAGATACTATACGTTATCTATTTTAAATCTGTCACTGATAAGAATGGACATGATGTATCATACCCACCAATGAGTAATTATAACAAACTATGTTGGCACCTGTTTAGTGGATAGAAATCAAGATTTTTTTCCAACATTAATATTTGTGCCTTATTGTAAACCATTGTGATGGCACCTAACTTAACGATGGTATAGAAAAGTTTTTAAATAAATAAATATACAAACAAGCTCTCACAAATGCTATTGCTCACACATACTCACAAACACAAGTTCTCACTTATGCTATTGCTCACACACACACACACAAGCTCTCATGCATGCTATTGCTCACACACACATACTTTTTCTCTCTCTTCCCGGAATGTGCAGGTTGCAGGCAGCAGAAGTGTCCTCTCTTTGACTGAGCTGACACGGCAGCTTCATCTTTACTACCACATGGACCAGATATAGCAACCCTCTCTAATCAGCACACAGAGTGGGTTAACACAGCAGCTTTCTCTCTTCAGCTGCATGACCTAGCCTGACACAGCAGCAGCCCCTTACGTTTAGCCACAGACCGAGCCAACACAACAGCTCCCTCTTTTCAACTGTACAGGAGTAGGGACCTAGCAGGCATATGTGGTCTTAAGAACATAAGAAATTGCCATGCTGGGTCAGACCAAGGGTCCATCAAGCCCAGCATCCTGTTTCCAACAGAGGCCAAACCAGGCCACAAGAACCTGGCAATCACCCAAACACCAAGAAGATCCCATGCTACTGATGCAATTAATAGCAGTGGCTATTCCCTAAGTAAACTTGATTAATAGCCGTTAATGGATCTCCTCCAAAAACCTATCCAAACCTTTTTTGAACCCAGCTACACTAACTGCACTAACCACATCCTCTGGCAACAAATTCCAGAGCTTAATTGTGCGTTGAGTGAAAAAGAATTTGCTCTGATTAGTCTTAAATGTGCTACTTGCTAACTTCATGGAATGCCCCCTAGTCCTTCTATTATCCAAAAGTGTAAATAACCGATTCACATCTACTTGTTCAAGACCTCTCATGATATTAAAGACCAATCACTACACCAGTTTGCCCAGTCTACCTCAAGATCATCCAGCCTGCACTCCCCCCATTACCCTGGACCACTCACCCTGGTGTGCTAGGCCTAAACAGCAATTCTGCAGGCTTATACCTCATCTGGAGCAGCAGTAAATCTACAAGGCTAATAAGCCGCCACCATGCACTGCAGCCGCCGAATTAAAAATATGGATTTACATGCATAACTGTTGGGCCTGCCCCAGAACGCCCCGACATGCCCTAGGTCTACCTCTTTTTTATTTTACTTGCGCATACATATATATATGTGTGTAATAATTTCTGGCTTTTAAAATACTCATTGGCCTGGATACCTGTGTATATGGGCCTTTTAGCAGAAGCAAAGCATTTAAAAGTGACCCCTAAATCTACTTGGTTAATAACAGTTTATGGACTTCTCCAGGAACTTTTCCAAACCTTTTTTAAATCCAGGTATGCTAACTGCCTTAACCATATCCTTTGGTAATGAATTTCATAGCTTAATTGTGTGTTGAGTGAAAAAGTATTTTCTCTGATTTGTTTTGAATGTGCTACTTATTAACTTCATGGAATAGATCCTAGCATTTGTATTTTTTGAAAAAGTAAATAGCTGATTTACATTTATCTGTTCCATTCCACTCATGATTGTATAGACCTCTATCATATTCCCCCTCAGCCGTCCTTCTCCAAGCTGAACAGCCCTAACCATTTATTATTTTGAACACCCTTCTCTGTGCTTTATCCAATGCAGCTATGTCTTTTTGAAATGTTTATGTGTTTCACTGGATCTTCTTATGAGAAAAGCATTGAATAGTACTATAAGCAATACAATCCTCATTTAATTTTCTAGGCAATGCAGTTGAACTGGTTTGCAAACAGTTTTGAATGAGTTCCATGTTGACTAAAGACATCTCATTCTTTTGCAAATATAATAAAAAAACATTTGACAACATGCTTCCAAAATCACTGAGTATGGCATTGAATTGAGAATTGAATTGCACTTCCTTAGTTACAGACAAATGTCAGCAATGTGAATCCTAGTATGACTAGATATGGAATTGTATGCATGCCATGAAAAATAATTCATCTTTGTCAAAATGTTCTGGAAACTAGGATAATTGATGCTGATATAGCAGAGGGCAGCCCAGCCATTTAAAATTATTTTATCATGCTTGCAAGACTTTCATAAAGCTTGAAAGCATTAAAACCTATATCTTCTTTTGTAAGATCAAAGAAGGAAGAGCAGGATTCCAGAAAAATGTTCACTTGCTTCTTCTACCATAGGTGGAAATGGGATTGTCAACCCTCGCACGAGTGAAATTAACACCCTTATAGGAATACTAATGTTGTTAGCATTAAACACCAACTTTGGAGTCATTTTCAAACTGTCAGCCTTGGCGAAAGGTCCATGGGTAGTTTGCACCGATAGACTTTGCTAAAAAGGTATAACATGTTGTGCACACCAGCCGTATTTTCAAAAGGAAACTCCAGGGAATCTCATTTTTTGCACTTTCCAGGAGCACATTTTCAAAAGATTAGTAGGAATCCTACACATATCAAATAAGGAGTGAAGCGCGTAGATTGAAGGACTTTCATTGCTGCACTTTGCTTCATTTTTTGGGTGTTTGTCAGCCTTGTCTGTCTTTTCTGTTTGTGAATCTGTATGTGCCTCCTGTTTGGGTGATTGTTCTGGGTGAGCTGGTAGTAGTTCTGGGTGAATAATTTGTGGGTAATAGTGCTGTGAGCACTGTTAATGTGTAGATTCTGCAGAATCTGCATTGGCGGAGGGAGAAGCAGCAAAGAAGAAGGTAATTCATGGAGAGGATATATAGGCCCAGGACCCAGTTTTTAACTTACTGGAAGAGAAAGTGCTGCACAGTTTCAGATTTGATAAGGTGACCATAATATACTTGTGCCAGCAGCTAAATCATATCCACACATATTTAGCTGAGACTGTTTATATCCCAGCCAATAAAGCAATCCAAATTCACTAGGAAGACCTTTTTTGGTTTCTCCTATGTAGAGAAGTAGCCATTGGCTAGAGCAGCAGGCTACAAACCAGGAAGGCTAGGGCTCAAATCCCACTGCCACTCCTTGTAAGCTTGGGCACTTTACCCTCCATTGCCTCAGGTACAAACTTAGATTGTGAGCCCTCTGGGGACAGGGAAATACCTGCAGTGCCTGAATGTAATCTGCTTTGAAGTGCTAAAAAGTGGAATATAAAAATCTGATAAAATAATTTAAGGACAGTAACATGAAACATGGCTTAGACTTGTTAGGCAACAGCTACCAATCAGTCTGCATAGAAATAATAAACTAGCCTGGGCCTTATGTATGCATCTAGGAAGGAATGTGCAGTGTCTGCCAATCTCTCAGTAGCATTCTGGCTGTCTGGTGCAAGGTCTGTCCTCTCTGGGGCTGGCAACACCTGAAGGGAGTTGAGTACCTCCATGGCTTAGCTGGAATCAAGTCCACAATGTCCATATAGATGAGAAATGTTTCTTATCAATCCTGGGAAGGCAGAAGGCTTTCTGCAAGGAAAGACTGGCAGATGAGTCTTTTCAAGCTAGCATTTAGGGGCTGGTCAGGCTTGCAACACGTGTAGATAGGCAGGGACCACATGGAGGATGTCAGTGTGGCATTCAGCACAGGCAGAGGTATAAATAAAAGTTCAGCAGGTAAAAACCCTTGCCTTCTTTTTTTTTTTAGGTTCCCTCTTCTTCTTCCTAATCCCTTTCTCCTCTAGACTGTCAAGGCTCCAGGTTCAGATGTGAATGGCCACTGTCTCCCAAAGGTAAGCACTGATTGGATATGCCACACTCCATGGGTATAGCACTGGTGGGTAATTAAAAGCTGATTTGCTCCTTAGCAGCAGGTTCACATGATGGAAGACACAGAATGTCCTGCTTAACTGGATACGATGTCTGTGAAGGCCACTGCAGCCTCAACAAGTTCATGTCCAGAGATAGTTTAAACTTTAGAGTGTCCTGTTTGTGGAACAATAACAGTTCTTTGTTCCATGCACTGCTGCGACATCCATCTTTGGTTCAGGACCAGGTTTGCTTAGCTCATTGACATGAACAGCTCTTTTAAGAGTGACCTGGGTTAGGCCCCACGAGGGGAGAGGGGTGATCTGTGGCCTTCCTCACAGAGACACATAGAAATACAGAAATGAAGATCAGGCCGTGCCCCTGCCAGTGCACCTGAAAGTTACCACAGCCTTGGGTTTTTTCACTACCAGAAGCTTCTGGACTACTCTGGGGGTCACAGCAGGAATAAGCCAGTTATCCACTTTACTCTGTAGTACTCAAGTTTCTGAGTGCTATTCTCAGGATAATGCATCAATATATTTCTTTTCCTGAAGAACTAACAGAAAACAATGACAGAAATGGAGGAATAGCCTAGTGGTTAGAGCAACAGGCTGCAAGCCAGGCTTCAAATCCCACCGCCGCTCCATGTGATCTTAGGCAAGTTACTTCACCCTCCATTGTCTCAGATACAAACTTAAGGCCTCATTCACTAAGCCACATTAGGCTTTTTTTTGTGTGTGGTAAATGGCCTAATATGGGGATATCATGAGATACTTGAAATATCTTGTGGAATCTGAGCCCTGGCATGGCACGTATTTAAATGAGCTCAATATTGCCCTAAACTATGCTAATCAGATAAAGCAGCTTGCCAAAAAGTTTGCAAGCCGTGTTATTTGACTAGAAATTAGCTACAACCTAGGAGTTTTGTGACTCCTGCAGTATTTTTCCCTCAGGGAAAAATAGCACAGGTTAGTGAATGATCCTCTTAGGTTGTAAGACACCTGGGGACAGGGAAATACTTACAGAGCTTGAATGTAATCTGCTTGAAATAGCTAACCAGTCATAAAAGACAGACTATAAAAAGAAAATATTTATGATGTTGCTCAGTTTGGGGAGGCAGTTGATTACACACACAAGCCACCTTCAGGGAGGGAGGCTAGCTGCTGTAACCATAAGACCTTTCACTGCCTGAATATGCAGGTGATCTGCTGATAGCAGAGAGTTAGCAGAAATGCAAGTAAGAGAAGCAGAAGCTGTACAGCACATGGAACACCTTTAATAGTTTGTACAAAAAGATGGAGTCAGAAAACTTCCTGCTTCTTGTACAGAGTGCAGAGGAAGCAGCCCCTTAAAAAAAAAAAAAAAAAAAAAACCTTTAAGCAGAATAACACTGACAAATACACAGTTTCTATACAACACTAGTACACAGCTGAGAACAGATGTTTAATAACATTCTGGATTCAAAATACAGGTCTAACATCTGCAATGCATCAGGTTCCATCACTGATATTGTATCAAGGTTCACGGCCTCGTTCCATGATTCCTATATTTTGTCACAGTCAGGCATCCATGACCATTTGGAAAGTGGCAAAAACAATGAGGTGGCTTGAAGGTAAGTAAGCAGCTCTGACAACTACTCTCCGCCTAAGAATTACTGTGTTCTCTCTATAGCTGGCCACTATCTGGAAATCACCTGTTCACATCTGAGGTAAAAAAGACAAAAAAAAATTGAAAAAAAAGAAAAGAACAGCGTTGAAACTGGGATGAGATGATGAATTTGAAAAGAATAAAAGGTCTGAGGGACCCGCCCCTCCCCCGATGTCATCGCTCACAGAACTGATCCATTATAAGTGCCAAGCCAGCAGGCGCCGCGCACCGTGCATCGCGCGACAAAGGGGCACTCCCCTTTGTGCACCCCTTCGTGCAACCCCTAGTTTTAAATATTCCCCTTGTTATCTTTATTCCCTTGCTAACAATTTTCTACTTTATAATTGTTTTACATTTCTGACAAAGGCAATGTATGCTTTTTAGTATAATTTGTTGATTGTTCTATGTAACGCTCACAGGCGAAGTTATGTTTTTATTGTAAACCGGTGTGATTTGTATTTTATACAGGAATGTCAGTATATAAAAGTTAAAAATAAATAAATAAATAAATATACACCCATAAAAAATTTTTCAGATTGACAGAAGGACGCTCATTGAAGTAGCAGCAATGGGCCTGCCATATTACACTGCACCTTTGCCTCCCTAATACTAATCCTTTCTGCCATCTCCCCTCAGGTGAGGGGAGATTAACCCCTGAGAAACTGACATATGGTTCCCACTTCAGTCCCCAGAGTTCAGCAGAGTAGTGCAACAACCCAGCCCTTAAGCAGTCCAGGGCTATAACAGAAAGAACGTTTGGCATCCTCAAGGGCTGTTTCAAGTGTCTAGACTGAACAGGTGGGGCTGTCTTGTATGAGTCTACCAAAACCTGTGACATATTTATGGCCTGCTGTATCCTGCATAATTTAGCCAAGACCTGCCAGCAACCTCTTTTTGAGAGGCTTCAGTCATAGCCTCCAGAAAATGATGCTGCAGAAGAGAAAAGTGCAATGTCAAAAGGTTCACTTTTTTGTGTGCTTTTATTTACAGAAATGGGGTGAATGTTATGTGGGTCACCTGTCTGCACAAGTCAGACAAGCTTAGGCAACTAGAATTAAGGATTCAGGCTCATGTGCCTGTCAAATTTGTGACTGGAACTTTGATCAAGGTGTAGGGAAGTAGTCCTGTTAGAGTTTGTTTGCAATAATTATAGCTTATTGTTTTAATGCATTCATATTTGCTGAAAATAATGTATTTTAAGGGGAGGGGTTATTTTTGGGCAGATATAATTCCCTGTACTTAGATATAGATTTGGTGGCAGGTGTAATCTGTTCCTGCCTCCTACATGTGCTCTACAGCATCAGTTAACTGTTAGACACAGAGCCACTCTGATTGTGCGACATTAGCAATGTATTATGGGGAAGTGTGGTCTTTATTACTTGCAGTGCTATGAAATCCAGATTGCCTCTCTAGTAAAAATTTGTGCAGCACAAATATTGTTGGGGTTTTCATACATTAGGGGTATACATAGCAAAAATTGTCATTCAGTTTCTCATGTTGTTTTTTTTTTTATTAGTTTCATGTTGGGTTTTTGTTTTTGTTTTTCTTTTGCTTTCAGAAAATATTGCATATTATTTGTAAATAGTGTGCACTATGGTCTGAATTTTAAAAGCTTGCTCATGCTTAAAAGCTCATATACACGAGTATGTGGGCCACACATGAGCGATATGTATTTTAAAAGCTGGAAGTTACCTGCATATATATATGCGTGCATGAATAACAAAAAGGGTGGCACAAAAGGGGTAGGGTTGGGGGCGGGGCATGGACATTCCGGGGTGGGGCCAGCAGTTACACTTGTTACTCCACATTTTAAAACCAGATGCCGCAGTGCGCAGCAGCTGCTTAACCAAGTAAAGTTACTTCTCTTTCTGATGAGGAGCAAGACTGCAGAAATCACATTTTAGGGCTTATATGACAGAGCGAGGGATCTGGGTCAACTTGGGGGGGGGGGGGCGTGCAGGATGAAGAACCAGAGAGTTCTAGATCACATCAAGATAGACTGGGCAAACTGGTGGACTAATTGATAAAACTGGGATTCTCCCTCACGCAAGCATGGTTTAAAATCCGTTTACCTGCGTGCGTTAAAGTCAATAATTTCTCAAGGAATATACATGAAGTACGTTTGCTCGAGTAACGGCTTAAAATTAGGAGCACACATAAGCGCGCAAGGTGTATTTTAAATTTTACATGCGTAAATACGTGCACGATTTAAAATTCCAGCGTATGTCCTCTCAAGCACTCATTTTAAAATTAGCTTGTATTTACAAACAGCACACCCATCACATGGTAGGGTGAAAGGGCAGCCAGTGCCGTTTTTCAAAAAGATGGCCGCCGGGTCTAGAAGCAGAAAGGTTGCTCCTAGGCCCCCACTAGACCACCAGGCATGATTTTGTGAGTTTGGGGGGGGGGGGGGGAGGGAACAGGAGGGTGGGCTTGGGTGGGTCATGGGGAAGGCCTGCTCTCAGGGAGGGGCTATTTTCTAAAAAGGGAAGGGGCTGGGGGTGGGATGAAGCCTGTGACTGGGGTTTTATTTTTAAAAAATACTACTTTTTCTCAGGAAATGGCTGCCTGCAAGGGTGTCAAGGGGGATGGTACAGGGGGTCTCCAATAACCTTCAAGTTTGGATGTTTATTGGGAGTACCTGTGCATACTATTTGCAAACAGTGAGCACAAAAAACAATAGAAAAAACCCACAAAATTTCATGAGTTTCTTTTCCCTGTCATTTAGTCTCAAAAACAACGTGTATGGGGCCGTTTTTGCGCAAGCAATGCTTTAAAAATCTACCTGAATGGAGGCAGTGCATGCAAATCTATCTTATTCATATTCATTATGGATAGCATGAAACTCTGTCCTGTTTGTGGCTCTCAAGGACCGGACATGGCCCCATCTCTGCCATTAGCCCCTTGAGATGGCCGCCATGTTCTGATGCAGTCACTTCAGAGCTGTGACCACACACCTGGCTTCTGTCAGAGAAGCGGGAGCTCCTCCAAAAGATCCAGGCTCAAAAGCTATGGCCAGCTCTGGAGGAGTAGCCTAGTGCTTGGAGCAGCGCCGGGCTATGAACCAGGAGACCAGGGCTCAAGTCCCACTGTAGCTCCTTGTGACCTTGGGCAAGTCACTTTACCCTCCATTGCCTCAGGTAAAAGCTTTGATTGTAAGCCCTCTGGGGATAATTTGCTTTGAAGTGCTTAAAAAAAAAAGTGTGATTAAAAAAAAAAAATCTAAATAAACTTACGGCTTCTTCCTCCAAAATAATGAGCACCTTGGGACCTTCATCCTCAGCTCCCAGGGCAAAACTAGAGGGAGGTACAAGAAGGGGGATAAGGCTGAAGGAAGTAGTAGAAGAAGAAGTAGGGGAGGTTTCAGCCTCCAGCAGTCCTGAGAAAGGTGATGGAGGAGCTGGTTCTGACTCCAGGGCTAGTGGCAAGGGTGCAGCTGGCAGCAGGGATGAAGGAGGCAGGCAGCCTGTGGGACCAGCAGTGTAGCAGAGGCCTCAGTAACCTCATGCCCCTCTGAGAAGCTGGAGCTATGCACATCTAACCCTCTTCCTCCTCCTCAGAGGACCTGGTGATATCTGTTAAAAGAAAGAGATATGAGGTTTATTTTATTTATTTTTATTTTAAATCTTTTCTATGCCGTCGTTCGGTGGGGACCGTCACAACGGTTTACAGTAAGGCACATAAAAGTAATGATACTAGAATTTGTCAGTTTAAACAGGTGCCATAAGGTTCGATAACATACGGGCCAACACAGTAAGGTGCGGTAGAAAGAGGTGCGTTAGTGCCGGGCGCACCCGCATTTGCCGCACGCACACTCTGGGTCACATACCGCTCGATACTGTATTTAAATGGCATGCAAATGCAAGCCGCGTCCAACGCGCGTCCATGAAGCGCAATCCATTTTACTATATAGGCGCTATAAAGCTGGCGGCGAGACCGGGCGCTCCCCATGGCTCCCTATTCTCTAAAAGGTAATGAGTGCACGCCGTGACCTCGGACGTCGCACACCGTAACCTGAGCACCTGGCTGGACGTCCGAGGTCATGGCGTGCGCCAGCTGACCCCGGGAGGAGGGGAGAGAGGACTGGGGCTACTCCGGAGCTGTCAGCACGGGAGATGGACGTGGCCAGGGCAGGTGAGCGGGGGCTGGCGGAAAGTTTGCCCGATTCACTTTGGTCTTGTCCGGGGAGTGAGGGGGTCAGGCAGTGAAGCGGGGCTGGCTGGGGTTGCTCCGTGGCCCGTGAAATTTTGTCTCGGCTTGTCTGACGCTCCACACTAACGCAGGGGTAGGGGTAGGCGGAAAATTAGCAGGTTAAACGCGCGGCAAAACTTCAGGTTTAAAAAGCGATAATCGGGGCGCGCGTTACTGTATGGGAGGGAATAGCTAATCCGATCGTTTACATCTCATATACATGCCGCGGGCGGAAAGGGATACCAGTTGATTTAAAGAGGCAGTAAGGGTGGGTTAAAAGGGATAGTGAATCACAGGTTGGACGTGGCCAAATTATGAGTAGAAAGCGGGTTAGAAGCAGGGTAACCGCGGCCGCACTTTACTGTATCAGCCTGATAGTTTGTAATCAATGTTAATTGGTAAATGTGATGAATCATGTCCAGGTCTCTCTATCTCAGATTTTGAGTACAAAACTATCTTTATAACTGTAACTTATCCTTTAGTGATAAGCTCTCTATTAAAAACTACACATTTAGTGCATACAGCAGTGTATGTGGGTGTTTTATTGTTCGTGCTTTGCTCAACCCTGGTTTCTATTCACCCTTCTCTTTCTGAAAAGCTTGTTTAAAGAGCCAGGTTTTTAAACATTTTCTAAAGGTTTTGCTGTCTCTTTGTAATCTTAACTCCAAGGGCATGGAGTTCCATAGTATGGGTCCTGCCAAGGATAGCGCCCTTTCTCTTACTTGTGTTAGTCGTGCTGTTTTGACTGATGGAATAGTTAGGAGTGCTTTGTTTGCTGACCTTAGGTTTCTGTTAGGGACGTGTACACGAAGGGCTGTGTGCCAAGGTTGTCCCTTGGCAGTATGAAACTCACTATGAGCATATTTGACAAAAGTGTAGGGTTGACACGGAGAAAGCCTTGCTGTAAGGGGAAGGTAAGCTAGAACTGGGGGGTACCCTGCACTGAGCATGAGCTCAAGCCCAATTCTTGAATGCTATGGTAGGAGGAAATTGTTGGCGGCTACCTCCCACCACTTAGTAGCTGCGGTGATTATTAAAGATCTTAGTTGTGAGCCCTTCTAGAAAACATGTTGGAAAGGATACACAATTTTCATTAGAATAACAGAGCTACAGTAAACAAAAAGATTGCATAGTGCCTATAGGTTCAGCAATGCATAATTACAACGGAGAATAAACACACATTCCTGTATTTGCATCAGTCCCCCTTACTGCCTAGCTTGTGATTAGTTATCAGTACTATACCAGTGCCTGGAGGGATACCTTGAGAGACAGCCTTCTGCAGAAGTAGGACACACAAATAGTGTCTATAGCCCAAAAGTGCACATAGAGAAAGAAATGTGAGAACTCTATGGATGTGATATTAGTGTACTTACCTATGGCCTGCTTAAGCTTAGCACAGGCCTGCTCCAACCACATCTACTTGTGGGGCACATGTGCTGTCTCTTCTTCTGTAAGTCTTCCACTTAGATACAAAGAAAGACAGAGATATCGCATGGGAGCAGCCTCATGGTGTGCCCACTTTCCTTCCTGATGCTTAGCTTCTCATCCCTTCCAATCTTAGGATCTAGGAATCCTCATTGCATCTAACATGCTGTCTGAAATTTGGTTTATCATTTCTGTCTGTAGCACTTGCCTTGGGAGCCCATTCCATGCCCCCCATCACCCTTTCCATGAACACAGTAATATTGTCAAATAATTAAAAATGACCAAACCCACCATCTTGTCCATCCAGTCTGACCAGTTATCCTGTCTCTAATGAGGATTATTCCCAGCTGCTAGGCACTTAGGGGTAGATTTTCAAAGGGTTACGCGCGTACTATACGCGTGTGACCCCCCAAAAACCTACCCCTGTGCATGCAAGCCCCGGGAGCGCGTATGTCCCGGGGCGGGCCCGAGTCCTCCGGCACAGCAGCAGCTTTAGGCACACTCGTCAAATAAGGTGGGGGGGGGGGGGATTTAGGTAAAGGCCGGGGAGGTGGGTTAGAAAGGGGAAGAGAGGGAAAGGTGAGGGGGGAGATCCAAAAAACTTTTCCCTCGAAGGCTGCTCCGATTTCGGTATGGCCTTGGAGGGAACAGGGAAAGCAATCGGGGCTCCCCTTGGACTCGGCACGCGCAAGGTGCACAAGTGTGCACCCCCTTGCGCACAATGACCCTGGATTTTATAACATGCGCGCAGTAGCGCGCGCATGTTATAAAATCGGGTGCACATTTGTGCGCACCGGGTAGCGCGCACAAATGTACCCCGCGCACGCTCCTTTAAAAATCTGGCCCTTATTGTGACCACCTGCCACAGTTGTCCTTATCCAGAATAAATGGAAGGCACTGAAGTGATGTCTCTTTGGCATCATCCTCTAGGCAGATATTGCCATTTTTAAAGGACCGAGATGTGAGTAGGAGTGAGTGGGGTCCAGGGTGGGATTTCCCTGGCTCTGAGCTGCAGGCTGGCCCTAGACTGGTTTGGTTGGATTCGTTTTTTTGGGCCCAGTATGGGGATTGGAGAGGTCTGAAGAGATCCAGGCTCCAGGGGTTTCCAGGGCCATGGAAGGCCCAAATACCTGAAAAATTTCAGGTATTTTCATAGAAGGCTATTTTCAGTTCAATTAATTTGGAACAAACCAAAAATGGCCTCATTACTTGCATTTTTTGCATTTGTTTCAACCAAAAGCGCTTCCCTAGTTTTTAAAATACCTGCATAAATGTAGCCATGAGCCATTCCATGGCTAGGTGCACACTTGCCCACACTTAAATGCGATTAACTTATGCCATCATTCGGAAACAGGTAAAGTTACACATGTACATTTAGCATTATAACAACCCAATATTTAAACACAATGCAGGTTCCTTGTCTGAAACTAGAGTTGTTTTGTGCTTTAAAAAAAAAAAGAAAGAGTAATTTTCCAGATAAGCACCCTCCTGAAAATGTACTTAGTACATTTAGTGCATCATTTTGGTGACCTTCCTTTTAAATCACCTCTGTCTTTTCTATGCTCTTTCATATATGTGAGTTTCAGAAATGGGCACAATGCTCTATGATTTATTATATTTAAATTGCATATATATTTTTTTATGTTTTTAGTTGTGATCTGCTTAGAACAACAGTCTTAGTTGCATTGAGCAGAATTTACATTTTTTTAAATCAATGCAATAAATAAATTTCACCAGTATCTAATATCTATACAATGATATTACCACTCTCTTTCTACTAATTATACCTCTCTTTAGGCACCCTGTTAATATTTTCCATTACTTTGTCACACTGACTGACTACCTTCATGTCATTAGAGATGACTGTTGTGAACTCCGGCCGCCCCTACTCACCCAGCAGATGCGGCCTCCGTCTGCTTCCAAGGTCCTGCCAGGCAGGCTGCATTGGGCCTTTGCTGCAGTGTTCTCCCCATGAGGGAGACGCCACCAACTCCCTCCTGGATTCTTCCTCCCAAGGCGCGCGCACACGGCCTAGCTCTGCATTTAAAGGGAGTGCGGCGGGAAACCTCGGCCCGGCCCCCAACGAGTCATCACGGCTAGGGCTATAAAAACTCACTTCCTGCTTCTCTTCCTTGCCTTGGCAACAGGTCAGCTCATGATAGTAGCTAGTTACTTGTTCCTTGGCATTCCTGCTTCCATTCCTGTGTTCCTGCTTGTTCCAGCTCCTGTGCTCCTGCTCCTGTGGTTCCGCTCCTCTTCCAGTTCCTGTCTTCGGTTGTCTCCTTGGCTCTGACCTTGGCTTGGTGTCCTGATGTTCCTGACTTCTGCCCGTCCTGACCTCTGGCATGTTCTCTGGTTCCTGCTTGTCTTCCGCCTGCCCTGACTTCTTGCCTGGTTTACCGTGTTGCACCGCAGCTGCCCGCCTCGACTCCTGGACCATCTATGTTCTTCCGGATCTCCACCAGCCTCAACTTGGACCGTCTCCTGGACTCTCCCTGCCTGGAGACCTTCGCCTAAGTCCTGCTGGCATTGGCACCCAAGGGCTCAACCTGCAGGGAACAAGGGCTGGTAGGTGAAGCTCCAGTCTGGTCTCCTGGTCCTTCTCTGCCTCCCGGCTAAGAGTACCATTAGAGGGCCTCACCTCGGTGGATCCATCTGCTCTTAAGCCAGCTCAAGGGTCCAAAAACTCAACAATGACTCCGTTTTTGCTGACCCAACTGCCCTTGAATATCTGAACCTTAAATGCTTGATTTTGCATTTTTAGAAAATTAACAGTCACTAAAACCTTGTCTAATCGTCAAATGTTTTAAATCATCATTTGTTTTATCTAGGACACCAGCATGTTAGATTTTCATGTCATCTACAAAATGTCGCACTATCCCTTCTAGTACTTCCTCAATGTTACCTACAGAGACTTTGAAAATGACCAGGCATACCACTGATTTTTGCAGCACCCCATTAGTCACCTCTTCATCAATATGAAACTCACTTACCACCAATCCCTAAATCAGGTTTATGAACCAACTTCTTACCGAGTTTGATGATGAAATACTCAGTCCCTTGTTGCTTAGGTCAACAGGCTGCTGCATCAAGGTTGGTAGTGTGTCAAAAAGTTAAAATTGGAATAGGTCCTTATAACTACCAAAATTCACTTCTGACTCAAATAAGAAAGATCCAGTCATTGACATGCTAAAGCTCATAAACAGGCCAATGTAGAGCGCATAATTTTACTCTCAGTTGTACGCACATTTTCGAGCATAAATGTTACTCTCACTGCAGCAAGGAGTTTTGCATCCTGCTTAGCACCCTTGCTTGGAAATGCCATGCAAATGAATGCATTAACTATTATCCCCAAAAGAGAGAGGGGTACTGGCTTCTTGGTGTTTGGTACTTGCCAGGTTCTTGTGACCTGGTTTGGCCTCTTTGGAAACAGGATGCTGGGCTTGATGGACCCTTGGTCTGATCCAGCATGGCAATTTCTTATGTTCTTAAATCAGGTTTTCTTAGCACTGGAAATTTTACTTCTGCTTAGAGGAGTCAATCTATGGGCAGAAGCTACAGTTCTAGCACCAAGACCTATAATGAGATTAATGCACAGAAAATATGCTTTGCGTACACAAATAAATACTTTCCTAGGTTTATGCACACAAATATATACTTTCTGTGCTTAAAGCACTTTTGTGCCCATAAATCATTTTGTGTGTGCATAAATGTCTTTTTTGCACACAAAATATGAATTTTGTGTGCATATAAATCATGGATGAGAGACTCCCCCACTCCCCTGAGTTTAATATTTGCATTCAGCCCATACTGAGCGCACATTTCATTTCCACTTTGTGTGCACATTTTCCTGTCAGTGCACTTTTCTTTTTAACTCTCACTGCATTAACCACACTATTACCATGCCTGATCAGGAGTTAAAACATTTATTATACCTGTGCTTTATAAAATGTGTGCTGATTTTCAGGCGCAGTTTTAATCCACACATTATTGCATTGACCCCCAAGTCATGCTTCCTCAAATTCATTCCTTTTACAACTAAGCAGGACAGTTTTGACAAACAAGATTTCTATTCTCCAGTACAACTAATTCAGGTGTATGATATAACTTTCTCATTGTCACTGCTTCAAGTTCTTTCTTATCTTGGCATAACCATCATGTACAATGTCTTCCTGATCTTATCTTACCATATTTCATTCGGAAATAACTGCAGGCTTTTATTAACAGTGCTATAGAGTTCTATTTATCAGTAGGACAGGTGTATCATCACCTGATAAAGCAACGGGATCTCCTGAATGCATGACTTATTTTATTTCTTTCTATACTAGTAATCAGAGCACACAGCATAGCACCACAAGGGGCATTTTTCATTTCTTACTTGTGGTACAATTGTAAATTATCAGTTTTCAGCAATAGCTCTTGTCATTTAATGAAAAATAAAGCCCAATCATATCTCTCGAGGGTCATAACAGAGAGTAAATTAAAACAAAAGTTGTATTAAATTTGATGACAAAATGAAATATTAGGACAACTGTGTGCATGAAAGTTATTTGTGCAGATAATACGCTAAAGTGATTTGAAATAAAAAGACTTAATTTAGATGTTTAGAAAGAGAGAGAGACTGCACATCCTTTTCTTGAAAGCAAATAGTCAGCCAGTTACATCGCACCTTCTTCCTGAAATCTAGAAATTCTCAGGCTACACAGAAAAATGAATACATGGGAAAAAAATCTGAAGTCGCCAAAATTTAAAAAAATAAAAAAGTTTAAAGTTTCATCTCACTAGAGCAGGGATGGGCAATTCCAGTCCTCGAGGGCCGCAAACCGGTCGGGTTTTCAGGATATCCCTAATGAATATGCATGAAAGAGATTTGCATGCACTCTGCCTCAGTCATATGTAAATCTTTTTCATGCATATTCATTAGGGATATCCTGAAAACCCAACCGGTTTGCAGCCCTCGAGGACCGGAATTGCCCACCCCTGCACTAGAGTCTTCCTGAATCATTTGTTAGCCTACTTTCTGAAGAGAGTGAGGCTTATAGGGATGTGAATCGTTTTTTGACGATTTAAAATATCGTCCGATATATTTTAAATCATCAAAAATTGTTAGAGCCGCGATACAATAACAATTCCCCCGATTTATCGTCAAAAAATCGTAAATCGGGGGAAGGGGGAGGGCGGGAAAACCGGCACACTAAAACAACCCTAAAACCCACCCCGACCCTTTAAAATAAATCCCCCACCCTCCCGAACCCCCCCAAAATGCCTTAAATTATCTGGGGTCCAGAGGAAGGGTCCCGGTGTGATCTTTTACTCTTGGACCTCCGTGCGTTGTAGAAATGGCGCCGGCGCTACCTTTGACCTTTGCACAAAATGGCGCCGGCCGTACAGCAACACGATTCGACTGCAGGAGGTCGTTCCGGACCCCCGCTGGACTTTTGGCAAGTCTTGTGGGGGTCAGAAGGCCCCCCCAAGCTGGCCAAAAGTCCCTGGGGGTCCGGCATGACCTCCTGCAGTCGAATCGTTTTTCCGTACGGAAAAACGATTCGCGGTAGGAGATCGTTCCGGACCCCTGCTGGACTTTTGGCAAGTCTTGTGGGGGTCAGGAGGCCCCCCCAAGCTGGCCAAAAGTCCCTGGGGGTCTAGCAGGGGTCCGGGAGCGATCTCCTACGCTCCTGACGTCGGGGGACAAAAAACCAAAATGGCACCGGCGCTACCTTTGACCAGTCATATGACAGGTCAAAGGTAGCGCCAGCGCCATTTCTACAACACACGGAGGTCCGAGAGTAAAAGATCACACCCGGACCCTTCCTCTGGACCCCAGGTAATTTAAGGCATTTTGGGGGGGTTCGGGAGGGTGGGGGATTTATTTTAAAGGGTCAGGTGGGTTTTAGGGTTGTTTTAGTGTGCCGGTTTTCCCGCCCTCCCCCTTCCCCTCCCCCTTCCCCTCCCCCCCACTGGACCCCAGGTAATTTAAGGCATTTTGGGGGGGTTCGGGAGGGTGGGGGATTTATTTTAAAGGGTCGGGGTGGGTTTTAGGGATGTTTTAGTGTGCCGGTTTTCGATTTACACGATATTTAAAAAACCCAAACTGCGACGATCCGATTCCCTCCCCATCCCAGCCGAAATCGATCGTTAAGACGATCGATCACATGATTCACATCTCTAGAGGCTTATGCCATCATCCTGTCAGGCTGTGTCTGTCCCCTACGAATAACTTTCCCTTTCTGTGGCCTCTGATCCACACCAAATTTTCAGGGATTATTTGCGGGGTGGGGAGGGAACATGAATATTCTGACAGGGTAATTTTATTTGATCCACGAATTCCATGAACACAAATGCAATTGTCATCCAGCAATATGTGTGGGTTTTGCATGTGTTTTACAACCAAAGTCACATTAAATTCTTACAACATGTCAGGGGGACCACTGGGAGTTTTTGTTTGAAAATTAGATTGCAGATCTGCAAAGGCCCCTTAGGGTTTTAAAATTGCATTCATAGTTTATGCTGTTTTAATATGCAAAACAACAAACTACAAAAGAATAGATGTTCTCTGGTAAACTGATGAGTTCAGGAGATTGAAGCAAATTTTACGCACTTAAGAACAAAAGTGGAGAAAAGAACCAGCACCCCAAAATCTATGCCTATTTAAGGTACAGTTAGGAAAATACAGACCTCTGATTAATCAAGCTAAAAGGAAATATTACTCAAGTAAATGTCATGATATCAGATTTAATCCAAAACCTCTTTACTCAACAGTGAAATACCTCACAAAACTATATGCCAAACTTTAAATGACAAGAACAATTGTTTGTCACCATCTAAATGCAATGAAATTTCAGACTTCTCTAATGACAAAAATGAAAAGTTGACTAACAAGTTCCCCCCCCCCCCCCCCCCCGTACAAGAGACACAACTCAGTTATCAGACTACACTCAGCACAACTTGGAATTACTTCATACTGACCTCAAACCTTGAAATCCAAGAAATCATTGTGAAAATGAATCCAGCCAATTGTCCATTAGATCCATTTCCAACCACTGCTTGGAAAGCCATCCATTGCCTGTTATAAATAAACTAATTAAGTTGTCCCTTCAGAATGGTCTTTTATCACCTTCTTTAAAAAGAGCCTCCATTAGACAATCCTGAAGAACCAGAAGATCGATGAAAATGTATTAGGTAGCTACAGACTGATTTTCTCATTACCCTTCCCAGCTAAATTCATGGAAAAGGTAGTACTTCACCAACTGACTGATTATCTTGAAGAAATAGCTTGCTCTACCAGAATCAATTTGGTTTCAGAAAGAACTATTATTACTATTATCCATCTTTGATGTCAACTGGTGACGTTTCAAAAATGGATAGAATTACATTCTTGTACTTGCTTGACCTCTCAGCAGCATTCAACACAATTGACCACAATATCTTATTAACAAGACTAGATGTCAGAGTTATTTGGTACTCAAATAGATAAATTCTTTCCTAGACATTAGATCATTAAGATATAAAATGACAATATTCATCACATAGACCCATAAAAACTGGGGTACCCCATGGGTCTGCAACCCTCTTCAACATATACCCTTGACCTCTATATAAACTTCTTGCTGGTCTTGATCTCAATTTCTGTATTTATGCAGATGAAGTACAATTTCTCATTCTGATTACTCACTCTATAGCACATACCCTAAAGCACTTAACAATCTATATCACAGTTATCCAAAAATGGCTATTTCACAATAGACTTACATTAAAAATTGATAAAATACAATTAATCCACCTTATAAGAAAATTGACCACTGAACCAGTCCTAATTTTCAGATTTGGCTCCAATACCATTGCTATCTAAAGCTCAGCATGTGATCTTGGGATAACCCTGGACAGCAAACTCACCCTGATTATTAATATTTGGGCAATGATCATATCCAATTATTATAAACTTTGTATGTTGAAGCATTTAAAAACACTACTTGAACACGATAACTTTTGTAGAATTTACAAATTCTCATATTTGCAAATATTGCAAAATGCAGAATTTGTGCAGAATTCCTATGCTTCACAGAATTTTTATTTTTTACTCAGAATTTGTAGAAAGGCCTGCGATTCATGAGTGGAACCCATCCCGCTCATGGCTGATGAACAGGAAGGCTGCGAGCTACAAGCGAAGCCCATTCTGCTCATGACAGAAGAGTGAGACTGCCAGGCCACGAGTGGAACCCATCCCTCTTACAGCCAAAGAAGACAGGAGAAGCAAGAAAGGCAAAAAAGCCTGTGTGAGAGAGAGTATTGTTGTACTCTGCACGTAGGATGACTGTGTGTGCCAGACAGAGAGGAAGCCTGTGTGAGAGAGTGTGTATGTGAGTGGGAGATTAGGAATCTGTATGTGAGAGAGAGGGATAGGTTGTGTATGAGGTCTGGTGCATGTTTGTATGTGTACGAGAGAGGGAGAGCCTATGTGCAGGGGTCTGTATGTATCTGTATGTAAGAGAGAGAGATAGTCTGTAAGAGGGTGAGTGAATATGTGTACTGAGAGGGAGGGTGTGTATGTGGGAAAGAGAGAGAAGCAGCTTGTGTGAGTGTGTGTATGCATAGTAGAGAGAAAGGGAGCATGTGTGTGTGTATGTGTATGCGTGAGTGGGACAGAGGAAGAGTGTATTTGTGTATGTGCACAAAAGAGAGGGGGGAGCCTTTGTGAGTGGCTGAATGAGAGAAGGGTCAAACACTGGGAGTGGAAGGTTGGGGTTGAGATAGAGTGGAAGGGGTTGAATGTGGAGGGGAATGGGAGAGATTGTGGAGAGACTGGAGATCAAAGGAGTTGTGGCCTGTGAAGTCAGTGAAAGGGGTCTGGCCAGGGTAATAAGGAAAGGGTCAGAAGGGGCATTCTTACAATATTCATTTAGGGGAAATCTGCTCAAAATATTGAAAACTGCATCTTTGAATAAAACTTTTCTGCATTTCATTTAAAATTAATTATTTTGACCAATATAAAATATGCAGAATTTTACATTTTTGTGCACAGAATTCCACTAGGAGTAATTATTGCATTTCTTTATTCCTGGATCTACCAGCAGGTACCCTGAGATCCCGCAAAATGCTTCAGATTTCAGCAGCTTGTATACTTAGGATCAAAAAAAGTGACCATAATACACCTGTTTTATCTGCCTTTCACTGTCTCCTGGTTTAATATCACATACAATATAAGGTACTTATACTAGCTCACAAAATCATCAGTAATGATGACAATGTTTGGCTAGGGGCCACACTATGTTTCTATGTGCCCTTGTAGGGAGATATCTCATGTTTACCACCTAATCATCAAATATGAATCATCTTTATCTTTATCTTTATTTGTATTTATAAACCACCTAAAGCAAGAAGACTAGGCAATGTACAGGTAGTACAATCATAAAATACATAAAATAATATGCAAAAACATATCACATAAAAAACACATTCATGAGACCAGCTCAGTTACAGCTAATGTAAACCAATAGTTTGATTAGACGATTCTCAGATCAAGCTATATGCTTGCTTAAATAGCCATATTTTCAGCAAGGATTTGAAAGATTTTAGACTATCAACTAAATGTAGGGCCTCAGGCAGTGCGTTCCTCAAAATTGGAGCTGCCACAGAAAAGGCACAGTCCTTGGTGCAGCATAATCTTGCTTGGCGCACTGAAGGCACATCCAGGAAGCCCCTTTGAGAAAAGCGTAGTTGGCGTGTGGGGCAGTACATATGTAAAAGTGCAGGGCCGGATTTTAAATGCCCTGCGCGCCGGCGTGCCTATTTTGCATAGGCCGCCGGCGCGCGCAGAGCCCCGGGACGTGCGTAAGTCCTGGGGCTTTGTAAAAGGGGCGTGTCGGGGGCGTGTCCTAAATGATGCGGCGTTTCGGGGCGTGACGCGGCATTGCGGGGGCGGGCCCGGGGGCATGGCACCGGCCCGGGGGCGTGGTCGAGGCCTCCGGACAAGCCTCCGGGTCAGGTGATGGCGTGCCAGCAGCCCGCTGGCGCGCGCAGATTTACATCTGCTTTTAGCAGGCATAAATCGTGCAACAAAGGTAAGGGGGGGGGTTAGATAGGGCCGGGGGGGGGGGGTGGGTTAGGTAGGGGAAGGCAGGGGAAGGTGGGGGGAGGGTGAAGGAAAATTCCCTCTGAGGCCGCTCCGAAATCGGAGCGGCCTCGGAGGGAACAGGCAGCGCGCGCTGGGCTTGGCGCACACAGGTTGCACAAATGTGCACCCCTTGCGCGCGCCGACCCCGGATTTTATAAGATATACGCGGCTACGCGCGTATCTTATAAAATCCAGCGTACTTTTGTTCGCGCCTGGTGAGCGAACAAAAGTATGCGCTCGCGCAAAATTATAAAATCTACCCCACATTGTTCCATGGTTACATGTCTAAATAGATCAGTTTAAAGGTGGTAATAGTAATTTTATATTTGATCTGTTCCGTGATGGGGAAGCCAATGAAGGTCCACAAGCACAGGGGGTAGTGTGGTTGTGTCTTTTTTGCCCAGAGATAAGATGGGCAGCTGCATTAAGCAATAATTGCAGAGGCTTGATTGTCATGGCAGGTAAGTCGAGAAGAATGGAGTTACAATAAACCACCAATGATAGAATTGATGCTTACACAACCATCCTAAAGTCTGGTTCCTCCAAGAGATGATTAAGACCACACATTACCTGAAGCTTGTAGAAACCAGATTTTAGCAGGCTTCTTACATGGGGATGGAAAGACAGAGCAGGGTCTAAAACTACTCCTAAATTCTGGATACAGACGTCAAGTGAAAAAACAGTATTATCAATAACAATTGATGTTTGTTGAATCTTAGTTGGAGATTGCTGAATCAGAACACATTGGGCTAGATTTTAAAAGCCCTGCGCACACAAAGCCCTGGGACGCGCGTAAGTCCCGGGGCTTCGTAAAAGGGGCGGGAGGGGGCGTGTCCAGGGTCAGGGGGTGGTCCGGGGTGGGTCCGGGGGTGTGGCGACGGTTCGGGGGCAGGCCGGGAGAGCGGTCCTGATCCCCCGGCACTGCGGCTTTGCCGGGGGATGCCGAGGCGGCGCGCGCAAGTTACGCCTGCTTCAAGCAGGCGTAACTTGCACAACAAAGGTAGGGGGGATTTAGGTAGGGCTGGGGGGTGGGGTAGATGGGGAAGGGAGGGGAAGGTGGGGGGACACAGAAGGAAAGTTCCCTCCGAGGCCGCTCCGATTTCGGAGCGGCCTCGGAGGGAACGGAGGCAGGCTGCGCGTGTCGGCACGCGCGGGCTGCCGTTTTTGCGCAGCTTTGTGTGCGCTGACCCCGGATTTTATAAGGTACGCGTGGCTACGCACGTATCTTATAAAATCCAGCGTACTTTTGGTCGTGCCGCATGCGCGTACTTATTTAAGATCTACCTCAGTGTGTTTTTGCAAGGTTCGGAGATAGTTTATTCTAGAAAAGCCACTTCCTGATAGTTGTAACACTTAGGTTTACAAGATCTACTCTCTCTGACCATGATGGACATACATGGATGAAAAACTGGATGTTATCAACGTATAGTTTATATCCTTCTCAGAGGCCCACTAAGACCTTACACAATGGGGCTAGTATAAATTAAATAACATAGCAGATAAAGCTCACCCTCATGGTAATCCAGTTGTGATATGTGAGCATTGCAAAGTCAGCCGCACAGCCAATCGGGGGACAGCCCCTTTGGCTTAAATCGAGGAGCGGCAGGCAGAAAAATCCTTTTCGTTGCGAAAGGAGCTCCGGGGATCGCTGAGGGCCTGCGCATTCGGCGCCGAGACCTGCCGGGGTAAGGCCTTTAAAAATTCTCAGCTTACCCACGGCAGTCCCAGCGCCGACCACGAGGCTGTCCCGATAATACCGCGCCTCTTCTCCGCCTCCTCCCTCGCCGGAACCAATCGCCAGCTCAGCCGCACAGCCAATCGGGGGACAGCCCCTTTGGCTTAAATCGAGGAGCGGCAGGCAGAAAAATCCTTTTCGTTGCGGAAGGAGCTCCGGGGATCGCTGAGGGCCTGCGCATTCGGCGCCGAGACCTGCCGGGGTAAGGCCTTTAAAAATTCTCAGCTTACCCACGGCAGTCCCAGCGCCGACCACGAGGCTGTCCCGATAATACCGCGCCTCTTCTCCGCCTCCTCCCTCGCCGGAACCAATCGCCAGCTCAGCCGCACAGCCAATCGGGGGACAGCCCCTTTGGCTTAAATCGACGAGAGGCAGCTGGGCGTCGCGCGCCGAAGGAGCGCAACAAAGGGGCCTGCCCCTTTGTGCGCCCCTTCGTGCGGACCCTTAGAGCGGAGAAGAACACCATAGCGCTAAGCAAAAGTACTCCAGCTCATCCTCACGCTCCCTTCAGCGAGTTTCAACGTTCAAACTCAAATTGGCTCACACTACAGCCACACCAAACATTAATCATATATATATGACCAGTCACCTAATCCCTCTTCAAACGGCTGCAGACAGACAGCACAAACAGATAATCAGACAATACAGCACAGACAACTAGACAATTAAACTATCCAAACGAAACGTCCAGACCCCTCAACTCAGACATCAACTCAGACAACAACCTCCAGACAACAATTCAGACAATAACTTCCAGACGCCATAACGCAGACAACTCAGACAACAACTTCCAGACGCCATAACGCAGACAACAACTCAGACAACAACTTCCAGACGCCATAACGCAGACAACCCAACTTCTACTTACAAACACCACCAACACTTCGAATAATGCAAACAATCTGCCACGGTCTCCCAATACCAATTCTCCACCATCGAACGCTACTTGCAGAAAAATCATCAACAATATTCTACAATCAACGCTCCTATAAATCCCTTATACCTATCATGATTGCCCCAATCACCCAACTTTTAGGATGTGCTCTCTTCTCATTGATGCTATTTAATGCACAATCACTTTCCAAGAAATCACTGATCTTAAATGACCTTCTCCTAGATTCAAATCCAGACCTCTGTGCTATAACAGAAACATGGCTTAAATCTACAGATACAGCTTTGATTAACCAGCTACCAACTCAGACCTACGACTTCTTCTCCATCCCCCGACAGAAGAAAAGGGGTGGGGGCATTCTCCTAGCAGCTAAAAAAGATTTTAGACTCACACACTACCCAATTAAATCGGACTCAAAACTAGAAACAGGCTTGTTCAAATCAGACACTCTCCAAATCCTTCTAGTATACGCCCCTCCAGGCCTCCTAGAAGCAGATGCATCGCCCATCCTAGAAATTATAGCTTCTTATATTAAACCAGGCTCCCCAACAATAATCCTAGGAGATTTTAACTTACACGTAGACAACCCCACACTCTCAACCAGCTGCGAAACATTCCTTACCGCTATGTCCGCAATGGGATTCAGACAAATAATCAATGAACCTACACACAAGGCAGGTCACACACTGGACCTTATCTTTCTGAACTCAGGTATAACAAATTCTGCACATAACACATGTAAACCAGTTCCCTGGTCGGACCATTCACTAATCTCCACCACTTTGTCGATGACCCAAACGAGCAACAAACACCCACCTCAACACTCATTTATCTACAGAAAAGTATGCTCATCTGACGAACTCAGCAACCATCTAATCTCGGATCTCCTACGCATAGACTACACGACACCCAATTCAGCGTTAAATTCCTGGTCAACCATAACGGAAACAGTGGCAAACAAACTATGTCCACTGATAACAAAAAATGTCAAACAAGGAGCAACAAAAAGACAGCCTTGGTTCACAAATGAACTTAAAACCCTTAAACTTAATTTACGTCAAAAAGAAAGTAAATGGCGTAAAGCCCCTTCTGCCGCTACACTCGCTATCTACAAACTCGCCCTCCACTCATACAAGAGTTCCACCTTAAAAACAAAAAGAGACTATTACGCACACAAGATTCATGACATCATCTACGACTCCAAAGCGCTTTTCACTCTCGTCTCCAATTTAACTCAGGAAAATCCACCAGACATACCATCTAACCTAGCTCAATCAAGAGCAGATGAGCTAGCAATCTTTTTCAGTAATAAAATCACGAAACTTCTAACACAACTTAAGCCCAGTACAAGCACAACAGCCAGCACATACGTACTCCACAACAAGGAAATAACCCTCCAATCTTTTGAACTCACCACTGCCGCAGAGATCCAAACACTTCTGAAGAAAATGAAACCCTCTTCCCATCCCTTCGACCAAATCCCATCTAAACTACTACTACTAATCCCGGACACCATAAACAAAACTCTAGCAGACATCATAAATTGCTCATTCTCCCAGGGTTACTACCCTGATGATCTTGAACTAGCTTCCATCAAACCACTTCTCAAGAAACCAAACCTGGACCCCAAAGATCCTAACAGTTACCGTCAAATTTCCAATCTTCCTTTCATTGCCAAGGTCATGGAGAAACTAGCAAACACGCAACTATCGGATTACATAGAAGAACACAATATTCTATTCCCTACTCAATTCGGTTTCAGAAAAGCCTCAAACACCGAATCACTACTCATCTCACTGACGGACTACCTGACTTTGGGCCTTGACAAAGGACAGGCCTTCCTATTGATTTTATTAGATCTATCGGCAGCTTTCGACACTGTAAACCACGCCATATTATTAAACCAGCTGGCTAACATCGGTATTGCAGAATCAGCGCTGACATGGTTTAAGACTTTTTTAGAGAACAGAGGTTTCAAAGTCAAAATCCTTAACAAAGAATCCCATAGATACCCATCCTCACAAGGAGTTCCTCAGGGCTCCTCTCTCTCACCTACACTCTTCAATCTATACCTTCTCCCACTTTGCCAACTTCTAAACAATCTGAACCTATAACACTTTATTTATGCCGACGATGTCCAGATTGTGATCCCCCTCCAAGAATCCATCAATAAAACTCTAAAATTGTGGGAAAACTGTTTCAAAGAAATTAATGACCTCCTATCCAGCTTAAACCTAATTCTAAACCAATCAAAAAGTGAATTCCTGCTAATCTCACCGGACAACTGCAAAATCACTACGAACCCGCCAGCCAATTTACAAATCTCAAAAGTAAGAGATCTAGGAGTTTCCATAGACAACAGACTAAACCTAAAAGCATTCATTAATCAAACAACTAAAGACTGCTTCCACAAACTTCACACATTAAAAAGAATAAAACCCCTATTTCATTTCCATGATTATAGAACAGTGCTCCAAGCAATCATCTTTGCAAAAATAGATTATTGCAACGCTATACTACTAGACCTCCCATCATCCTATACCAAACCTCTCCAAATGATTCAAAACACGGCAGCAAGAATCCTAACTAACAAGAAAAGAAGAGATCACATCACACCAGTCCTTAAAGACCTTCACTGGCTGCCAATCCACTACAGGATAATCCATAAATCCCTAACCACAATCTTCAAAAATATCCATGGACTAGCTCCACTCCATCTACAAATAGCACTCAAAAAATACTCCTCCAACAGACCCACTAGAGAAGTGTACAGAGAACTTCTACAGGTACCACACGCCAATACCACCCAACATATAACCCTGAGAGACAGGGCCTTCTCTACAGCAGGCCCTCCACTTTGGAACTCAATCCCCTTAGAATTAAGACAGGAACCATGTCTTCCAACCTTCAGAAAGAGACTTAAGACATGGCTGTTCAAGAAAGCCTTTCCGGACTCTGACTGATGCTCTTTCACCAAATACAGAATGACGGACTATCTCCCACTAAACGGATACTGACATACCAAACACTGCACGTTCTTATTCTTGTTAAATTTCTATCATCTTCTTCTTCCTCTCCCAGTTAGAACCATCCTTGTTTTATTGTAACTGATTTTTCTGCGCACTTTTATAACTTGTTATAATTTGTAATTGTATAAAACGTATACTCATGTTATATTTATGCACGTTTATAATGTATTGATCACCCCCCTGTTTTATGTAAACCGACATGATACGAATCCCCGTGAATGCCGGTATAGAAAAACTCAAATAAATAAATAAATAAATAAAATGTTGTTGTGCTCTATACGTTGAAACTGCTGTGAAGAAATATACAGGCCAAAAACTGACAGGCCACAAGCACTGTCATAGCAAGAGAAAGACTTTTACCCAGATGAACTTTAAAAATGCACTGTCTCAATGAAAAATGAAGAATTTTTGTCCTGTTACACTGAAGGATATCTTATCAGATCTGCCTATTTGCATGTTTCTGTGTCAATAGGAGCAAAGCAAACAGAGAGACAATGACTTAAGCTCCTAAGCGAATGTCAGGGATGAGCCAAAGTGAGTCCATAGATCAGAAATACCCCTGGGGGGGGGGGGGCAGTCAGAGATGGAGAAATATGCTGACACTGATAGATAACTTGTCATACAGACATGGTAGTTCTTCCCCCTAAGAAATGAGGAGGGGGAAGAACCCCGCCCCTGAAGTAATGGGGATGCTGGAAAAAGACCTGCAATGCGGCAAAAGACCTGCCACCCACCAAGTGGTTGTGCATGAAATTACGCATATTCATCAGCTGGGAAGTATAAGACAGGCGGACAAAGAAGGAAAAGGGAGCAACCCTGAAACCAAAAAGAGGAGGGATGAAGCTATAGACACCCTGGGAAGAGCAACCCTGAAACCAAGGGGAGGAAAAGGCTGAAGGAAAGGACCCCCTGTAGGAGGAAAAGGAGAAAAAGAGCACAAATACCAGGAGAAAACTCGGAGAGCGAATCCTGAGAAAGCAAGAAGCTGTGCCAAAATATCCCTGCAAGTGAAAGGGGAGGGGATTAGAAGCAGATCAGCACAGGGAGAAGAATAGGTGTGGCCAGGAGACTGGAAAAACGAGGTGCCAGATCAGGTATGGAGAGTGACATGGAGTATGAGATGGTGAGGGGCACAAGCAAGTCCAGACAGCCAGCCAGTACCAGAGCCAGAAGCAAATCTCCTTCCGAGACCACCTGTCTGCTCTGCCAGGTCCAAGCCCAGGAAGCAGATCTTCCCTGCATACATTCTCCAGCCGGAGCCTGTTTCAGAAGTGAACAGAGGTATCACCTGAAGTTGAAATCAGGGCTAAATAAGTGAACCTTTAAGTGTTAATATATTAAATAGGCTAAGGTTTATAGCATGTCTGTCACCACTGACGCATAGTGACCAGGATGGTAGAGACAAGAATTGTTGATATTTTCTAAATGTTTTATAATGCCAAATATGATAAATAAAAGTCTATTTCTGGGGAGAATATATGTTGTCTTTTTCCTGACATAGGATCGCAAGTAAGGTGGGAGGGCAGCTGGCAGTGTCCTGTAGCAGATAGATCCCTGCACCCCTAAACCTGCTTACACCCTAGAGGACGTTAACATCAGCAAATAAGGGGTCACTTAATGTGCCCATTTATCCACTGCACACATCTCATGGAAGTATATGAAGAGCAATTTCAATAGCAGGGCCAAAGCTATGGAACACAACACTAGAACCTCTAAGAACGTTAATCGATCCAACTAGATTATTAAGATTATATTCTCTAAATCTCTAGTCTATCTCTCTCAAGCCCCTGAAGCAGACGGGTATCGTCGAAACACTGGCAGTGGTCGGGCAAAGGGCACCAAGCAGGGTGGCATGTTGAGCCACATATAAGTCAAATAATTTAAACATGTACAATGTTGTTATTCCTTCCTGAGAGGTGCGCTGATAATACAGAGAGAGTAATGGATATGTTGACTTCTAGTTGAAGAAGAATTTTATTTGCGCATATAAAAAGGACTTTAAAAAATTGATGTTGGATATATATATATATATATATATATATATATATATATATATATATATATATATATATATATATATTAAAACAGTACTTGGATAAATTGAGGGTTGCAGCCAGAAGGTTGGTTAGGACCCCTACACAAGATACCGGAGAACAGAGATTATTAAGAAGTAATAACTCCCCACATTTTTGTGTTTGATGTATTTCTAGGGGAAAGTTTGATGGGCTCATGGTATTTTATGGTTGAAAACTAGGGAGAAAAGGGTTCAAATCCCCTTTCTTCTACTGAAGTCACTATCTCCTGTTGCCACCAATACATTTTGCACCTGAATATTAATGGTGCTGTAAGACCCCTCAAGCATCATTTGTAAAGGTGGGCTAAAAATCCCCAAATGGATTATCAAAGGGTATATAATCAAGCTACCCATGCTGTAGGTGAACCCTGCAGGTATTTTTTTCTTGTAGGACTTGCCAAAGTAATTAAAACTACATACTTAGCCCCACAAAAAGTACCTGCTCAAATTTGCATCTGCTGTTTAATTTTATGTAGGAGGTGTTTTTAAGCAAAATTATTTCAGCAGGTAAATTATTCACATAAGTGCCTCCCTCAACCTATTCCCACCCTGGGAACACCTCCAAAGCTATGAGGGCAAAATTACCCATGTTGCTGACTTTCATGGGTATTTTTATCCACATAAAGGGCAGGCAATAATCAAAAAGCCCATTTATGCAGTTAAAATAGTGTTTTACCTGTGGAAAGGGCTTTCAGAATTGCTAACTAATTATTACATCTAGTGCTTCTTCTTTTCTTCATCTCTCCTACAGTCTGGCCTTCCTCCAGTTTCTTCATATTAATCTTTCATCCCTTCTTCCTCTCTCCTCCACTTCCAATCTGGTTTTCCCCAGCCTTACCCCTACCGCTGATCCCTCCTTCTCTCCCAACTTCAAATTTCCTAACTTCTTCCCCTTCCTCTCATCTGGTTTGTTCTCTTGTTGCCCCAGAATATCATCCCTCCACCTACCGTCTCTCACTCCTGATAATTCATATTATTCTGACAGATCTTTCCCCCCAACCTCATTCACTGTTGCCGCTCTCCTCCATTAGTTGCAGAGTTCTGTTTGCTCTGAGTAAAATGGCCATGGGCAGGAAGAATGTAACTGAAGCCGATGGCAGCATCTGGGAAGAGGAGCAGTATGAAGCACTGGGGGTCCTGCCTTAGAAGGGCAGTGGTGACTCCAGAGAGCGAGGAGGGGGAGGGGAAGGGGAACCCCCACACCCCACATCCCCCTCCCAGTCTGTCCAGATCACTTTGATTGGGTGGTGGGAAAGGCATTTGGCTCTCGCCCACCCTGAAATTCACTGTGTGCCCCCTCAATCTTTCCCCCATTTAAAAATTGCTGGAGCTGTCACTGAAGGGGTGGGCAGGCAGGAGGGCACAGGAGTCGCTGTGCTATTCTCAGTGGCAACATGTAGGGGGAAAGGCAGCAAGCACCAGTGCTGGCCTCAGAAGTGGGCAGAGGGAAGAAGTAGGAGATGCTGGGGCTAACCACAGTGGAGATGGGTAGAAAGATATAGGCACCACTGAGGCCAGCCTTAGAGGCAGTAGAGGGAAGAAGCAAGGGCTTCCAGGACCAGCCTCAGCGGCAATGTGAGGAAGAGACCAGCACTGTGGGATCTGGCCTCAGCAGCGGCACAACAGGATGGAGGGAGTAGCAGGGGTCAGTGGAGGGTAGAAATGTGGTTAACTACATTTCCACTGACAGTGCCAGGGAGGCAAAAAGAACAGTTGTACATCGTCCACCACTCTTAGGAGCCTTCTAAAATGCTTAAGTCGCTGAAGAAATTGACAGTCTTAGAGCTGAGTTTGGGATCGTGGAAGCAACTGCTAAGGCAGTCATGCCCAAAAGTACAAGAACCAATCCTGCAAGCCCAAAGCATAGTTTAAATTAGTCTAAAAGTCCATGTGCTGTTCTAGAAGGCCACCAAAAGTTTCAGGTTGAAGCAGAATTGCCAACTGACTTCAGATTTTCAGGACAGGTTGATCCAATCCTGGGTTTTACATCACTGCATAAAGGAACTTGTAATTTTGCTTTCCTTAAGGCATGCATAGGTAAGTCAGAACTACAAGTCCCTGCATGCAATAGGTAAAACCAGGACTGGATCAACCTGTCCTGAAAATCTGGAGCCATCTGGCAACCCTCAGATTGATATGTTTGTCAGCTGTTTATGTGATATGATAAAATGCTAAGCTTCAATAACAAATTTGGATTCTTTGATGATCCTACATCCATATGAATGTAACTCATTTACAGAAATATGTTCTTAATTCCCTCTGTCCCACCACCAGACATACGGTATGTACTTCATGTCACATCTTTCTTTGACATTCACCTTGTGTCTTTGCCAGGAGAAGGTGGAATAAAATCTGGAAAGCCATGCATACATTTTAATAATCAGATCAGATGCAAATAAATAAATAAATAAATAATGCATCTATTCTGTAACAAACATGCCCAGATGATTTGGAAACAAATTTTCCCCAGAAAAAGCTGTCACATTCTGCAGTTTGTTATTGACATCTTTTCTCAGCACCAGTAGCATTTGTAGGGGCCATGACAAGAAGGAGAACAAAGAAATCCCAAAGAGTACATAGCTACAGCAAATTGTTACTTGAAAGAAACAAACTGTCTCAGCCGATCCCAATGTAGGCATAGCCCTCCGCACGGGCCTGATGTTGCGTGTGGGCGTGGCTGAGCGGGATGGCTCCTCCTCAAATACCTTAACGTCAGTGAAGAATAACATTCTGACCTCACCAATAATCACCGAGGAGTCTGCAAGACTAAAAGCTATTAAAAAGAAATGTGTGACTGTAATAATTAATAAAATATGAAGTAAATAGTGCAATAATAATAATAAACCAGTTTTTAATATATTTTTCCTTTTTTATCCTTGTTTTTTGTTATCACAAAAATTTAGTGCCTCAAATACCATGATTAGTCTTAAAAGCAAGGGGTGGGGGTGGGGGTGGGGGGCACTAGTTTATACCTTTCCCGGGGCCCATTTGTATTTTCACACAGCATTGTCCACAGCTGCAAAATCCCAGGAGAAGTAGGATTTCAGTTTGCACATACTGATGGGAATTTATGAAAAGCACAAACTTAAAGGAAATAAGGATATGTCTGGGATCAGCATCAAAAGTGAATTTATAGTGTGAGGACTACAAATGACCATGTTCTGCATTAAGAAAGGGACTCCATACAGTCATTCCTCATTTCCAAGAGTCTCAATTTATTGAATATGTTTTTATTTTTATTTTTTTAAATATGTGCCATTAGTCATGAATAAATTAAGCAATTAGGAATCCTGGACTTTTTCGAGTCATTACAGAAACTCTGAAAGATGAGGTTTTTAACCCCATATGAATAATGCGCTCTCATTTTAGCTAGCCCAGAGCTATCGTCTAACCATTTTGAAGCTGTACAATATTTTAGAAACTATATGCTTTTTTCTTTTTTTTTTAATTCTATTGTCTGTGACAAATGGTCTACCAGTTTAAATCCTTAATCAATGAGTGCATTAATGTCCTGGTATCCTGAAGACTAATTTCTAATCTTGTAACTCCGAAAAATGTGTTAACTAACTATCATGCTTTCATCTCATAAAATCTGACAGGGAATTACCAGTGTAAAAATAAACCTCAAAGGAGCTAATATTCAAAGTCACCTGACCAGCTAATAGAAGAGTTAAGCAACCAGACTGGCATTTTCGAAAATCTGCCAGCGCTGGGCATTTAAATTTAGCCACACAACATCTGGGTGGAGTTAGGTCAGGGGATGGAATTTAAGCCAGCTAGCAGGTGTAATGACCCACTGGGGTTTATTACTTTTAATTCCCTTAGTTTAACTCCTTTTAGCTAGGGACAGCATAGGTTGGAGTTAGGGGAGTAACCATTCTTTACAGCCCCTCCCTTTGAGAGTGCTGGGATGGCCATCCTCCTGGTAGGAAATACTGAAGGGAAAAAAACGAGAATTGGATGATAAGAAGCCCTTTATTAGAAATTGCCCGACTCTGGCCGAGTTTCGCTCTTTACATAGAGCTGCCTCAGGGGCAATTGAATTGGCAGGACTTAGAATGTGCCTGCAGGGCCAATGAAGCAGTGTCATGCAAAGTCTCAAACTTGTGCCTGCAGAATATGTCACCGATAATTCAGCAGCTCGATAGCTGACTTAGAATGTGCCTGCAGGGCCAATGAAGCAGTTTCATGCAAAGTCTCAAACTTGTGCCTGCGGAATATGTCACTCGATAGCTGCTGAATTATCGGTGACATATTTCGCAGGCACAAGTTTGAGACTTTGCATGACACTGCTTCATTGGCCCTACAGGCACATTCTAAGTCCTGCCAATTCAATTGCCCCTGAGGCAGCTCTATGTAAAGAGCGAAACTCGGCCAGAGTCGGGCAATTTCTAATAAAAGGGCTTCTTATCATCCGATTCTCGTTTTTTTCACTGCTACACAACCAACTGGATCGGCTTCCGCTTAGCTTTTTAGGAAATACTGAAGGCAATGCTTTTGGGCCTGGTCTAAAGACTCAGGCAAACCCTGGCTGGTGTTCCTGAGCAAGGTTAGAACGCAGCCCTTCCAGTCCACTCACTGGCTAGCTAGGTTTGTTTCCAGGGTTGTTTGGGGTTTTTGCATTTTTCTTGGTAAAAAGCCTGCAGAGAGGACATGGGGAAACCTCTCCCTAATTGGGGGGGGGGGGGGGGTTGGCCGGGATAGGAAAGACTGCCCCTCTGCAATCTCCTGCAGGACAGAGGAATGGTGGTGACCCGCAGAAGAGAACTTCTGGTGTTAGGATTCATTTTTGAAAAGATACTTTTTGGTTAGAGTAACAGGAAGGAAGAGATTTGTTGCCCCCTTCCACCCCTGGAGAATGGAACATCGAGAGCTGTGTGTTCCAGTGTGGATTCCTGCCATCATGAGATTCGAAAGAGTGAGAGAAATTGAGAGAAACATTGGAGATCTGTAAGACCAAACTGAGATCTATCAAGGACCCCCAATTGGAATTTTTGACCCCTAGGGAGAAAGGGAAAGTTTGACTCTCTGGAGCCAATGTATTAAGACCAGCAGCAAAACAGGCACTAGTTATGAGAGCGGGTTTTGATTACTACGTATGGCTAAAGCTGGCGCCTCTGCGAGATGTAAAAAAAAAAAATTATGCAAATGATTTGCACACAGAAATCCACGCAGCCATGAAGAAATGCGCATACCTACGCACGGTAAGGCCCTATGCAACAAGCGGCTGCATCCGCACTGAAAATCTGCACCGAAAATCCACCCACAAAAGCAAGCAAGCGAACGGGTCTCCCTATTCTGTGAAAGTATGACTCTGGAATGTATTTTTATTATTTCAAATAACTCTGTACTGCAGAAAAAAAGGGCAAATATTTTCATGGGTGCTAATTCATACTGCATGGCAGTGAGATAGGCGTTCAGCTGGGTGCAAATCTGGATGCTCGGATAGGCACTCAGCTGGGCATGACTCTGGATGCTCAGGCACCCAAAAAAGTGCCTAGCTAACCACGAATCTGTGAATACGTCTCCCTATTCAGTGAAAGTATGACCCTGGAATGTATTTTTATTATTTTGAATAATTGTGTGCTGCAGAAAACATGGCTAATATTTTCATGGGTGATAATTCACACCATATGGCAGCGATAATGGCGGGTCTTTTAAGAGCGGGAAAAGCAGTGCCTGTTCTATTTGCTGCATCGGTAAGCGTGGGAAATGTAGCATTGGCTGTATAGGGGAGAGCAGGAAATTCTAGCACACGTTTTATTGGTTTTGTACAGTAAGAACATAAGAAATTGCCATGCTGGGTCAGACCAAGGGTCCATCAAGTCCAACATCCTGTTTCCAACAGAGGCCAAACCAGGCCACAAGAACCTGGCAATTACCCAAACACTAAGAACATCCCATGCTACTGATACAATTAATAGCAGTGGCTGTTCCCTAAGTAAACTTGATTAATAGCCGTTAATGGACTTCTCCAAGAACTAATCCAAACCTTTTTTGAACCCAGATACACTAACTGCATTAACCACATCCTCTGGCAACAAATTCCAGAGCTTTATTGTGTGTTTAGTGAAAAAGAATTTTTTCCAATTAGTCTTAAATGTGCTACTTGCTAACTTCATGGAATGCTCCCTAGTCCTTCTATTATTTGAAAGTGTAAATAACTGAGTCACATCTACTCGTTCAAGACCTCTCATGATCTTAAAGACCTCTATCATATCCCCCCTCAGCCGTCTCTTCTCCAAGCTGAACAGCCCTAATTTCTTCAGCCTTTCCTCATAATGGAGCTGTTCTATCCCCTTTATCATTTTGGTTGCCCTTCACTGTACCTTCTCCATCGTAACTATATCTTTTTTGAGATGCGGCGACAAGAATTGTACACAGTATTCAAGGTGCAGTCTCACCATGGAGCGATACAGAGGCATTATGACATTTTCTGTTTTATTATCCATTCCCTTCCTAATAATTCCTAACATTCTATTTGCTTTTTTGCCTGCTGCAGCACACTGAGCTGACGATTTTAAAGTATTATCCACTATGATGCCTAGATCTTTTTCCTGGGTGGTAGCTCCTAATATGGAATCTAACATCGTGTAACTACAGCAAGGGTTATTTTTCCCTATATGCAACACCTTGCACTTGTCCACATTAAACGTCATCTGCCATTTGGATGTCCAATCTTCCAGTCTTGCAAGGTCCTCCTGTAATGTATCACAATCCGTTTGTGATTTAACTATTCTGAATAATTTTGTATCATCCGCAAATTTGATAACCTCACTCGTCATATTCCTTTCCAGATCATTTATATATATATTGAAAAGCACCGGTCCAACTAGAGATCCCTGAGGCACTCCACTGTTTACCCTTTTCCACTGAGAAAATTGACCTTTTAATCCTACTCTCTGTTTCCTGTCTTTTAACCAGTTTGTAATCCACGAAAGGACATCGCCTCCTATCCCATGACTTTTTAGTTTTCTTAGAAGCCTCTCATGAGGGCCTTTGTCAAATGCCTTCTGAAAATCCAAATACACTACATCTACCAGTTCACCTTTATCCACATGTTTATTAACCCCTTCAAAAAAAATGAAGCAGATTTGTGAGGCAAGACTTCTCTTGGGTAAATCCATGTTGACTGTGTTCCATTAAACCATGTCTTTCCATATGCTCTGTGATTTTGATCTTTAGAATAGTTTCCACTATTTTTCCCAGCACTGAAGTCATGCTCACTGGTCTATAGTTATCCGGATTGCCCCTGGAGCCTTTTTTAAATATTGGGGTTACATTGGCCACCCTCCAGTCTTCGGGTACAATGGATGATTTTAATGAAAGGTTACAAATTCTAACTAATACTACTCGACCATCATCATTTTACTTTATGTTAAATAAACCATTTGCACAGGTTTCACCTTATTTTATTTATTTAAAGGTTCTGTCCATCAATTTCTATTCACCTAAGGTACTCCCTTTCCCAAACTTTCTCCCCCTTCAATCCCTCTTCCCCTCCTCTCCCAGGCAAGACTGGATCCTCACATATTCTCTGCTCACTAATCCCTTCCCCACTACAATCTCTCCCCTACTCTTCCCACTTTCTTTATAATCCCAACCCACCCACCCCCCTTGTCATAAGAGAGTTGTGTTCATCACAGCACACACCCCCTCCCCTTCTCCTTTGTAAACTGTTCACTATTTTAAAACTCCTAAAACTAACTCACCTTCTGTCTGCCCTTCCCAACATCCTATTTAATTGCTGAAGCCTAGCAAAATAAAGGACACACTCACCGTTTCAATTAAAATATTATTTTTTATAAATTATTTAAACTATTTACAATATTTAAAAAAAAATGGAAGCAGTGGGATTAACTAAGGAGAAAAACTATCTACATGAAAAAAAAAATGGGCTGGGACGGTAGGGAGGGCAGAGGCAACAAATTTAGGGGATTTTGCTGATGCGGAAATAGGCCCATGCGCCTAGCTAAGGCCAGCAGAGGTCTGGTGTGATTCTGCTGGACCTCAACTAGGTACATGGCAGCCTCAGCAAAAGCCCCAAGGGCTGCCCGATTCACCATCATCTTCCCCAACATCTGGACGGCTCGAGCGAATTGCTGCTGAGAAACCGGCTCTTTGCTTGCAACGGTTGCTGTAGGCAATGAGCCAAGTTCTCCAACCAAGCCACCAGATGTTGAAGGCAGAGATGGATGGTGAGAGAAGCCTCCCTTTGGCAGCCATTGGCGTCCGTTTTCATTACTGGCAGATGGCCGGTTCTGAAAACCGATGCCGACTTTACCTGTGTCAGTTTTCGTAACCGGCAGCCGCCGCGGGTTCGTGTTAGCAAGGAGGCACTAGGGGCGCACAAGCGACCCTAGTGCCTCCTTGCTAATGCGACCCCCTATTTACAATATAGCATGGCACCCCCCTTGCAAGCACCATGCGCGCATAAAGGAAGTGGGCGCTGACTTTTCAGCTCCCACTTTCCGCGCGCTTTTTTTTTTTTTGCATCAGCCCCTCTGAGTCCCTGCAACCTTACTGCCCCAATCAGAATGGGGAGGAGGGTGGGGGAGAGGGTACTGTGGCTGCGGTGGGGGAGGAACATCCTGCTGCTCCCCAGGAGCAGATGCAGCTGCCTGGACGGGGCCCAGGACTGGTGTGTCGCCGGCGTCCATGTCCTCATCTTTCTCCTCCTCCTCCTCCTCTTACTCTTCCAGCAACGGGATGTTATCTGTAACGAGAGCAAGAAATATTGTCATGCAATTTGCACCCAATCTTTTTAAGGGCATAGCTTTACCAGTTGAGATGTAGGGAAAGGAAAAAGCTAATAGGTCCAAGGAACCTAACCCATAGACAATACCTTTGAGTTTCAGATAAACAAAATAAAAAGGCTGAAGTTTGATGTTGCTTTGCATGTGCATTGGGTGGTGTTTTGTTCTCCTTGACAGAGTCTGAAGTGTGGGTTTCACCACTTTACAAGTTATACATGAATAATTTAATATAAATAAAACTATGGCTTTATGCATAATGTTATGCCTCTCGGTCGCAGACGGCTGCAACCGTGAGTACTCACATCCTGCACTGCTCTCCTGCCCTCCCCAGGGCTGCTCGCTGTGCAGGCCTGTCTACATCGCCGCACTCCGCGGGACTTCTCTCGGCTGCATGGATGCCGCTGCTTCATGCTCCAACGCTGGGCCTTCCTAGGCACACGCGCGTCACAGGTCCTGCCTTTGAAGCCTCTTCGGTGGGAACTTCAGGGGCGTGCCTCTGTGAAGACGTCATTGGCCTCTCGTATTTAAGCTCCACCTTCACCTCCAGTAAGCTGACTTGGCAACAAGTTCCATTCATGGTCTGAATTCCTGTATGTTCCTGAGACGCTGCCTGCTGCCTCGCTCTTGGACCCTCCATCAGAACACCGGCTCTTGGACCCTGATCTCCATCGGAACACCGGCAACCTGAGAGTTCCTCGTCTGGCCTCTCCGCTCCTCGGGGTTGCGCCTGTATCTTCACCAAGTCTGCCTGCACTTTCCCGTTCCTTCTATTCAAGAGAACTACCTAGTTCCACCCCACTCCTCGGGGCTGATCTCCAGCTTGTTCCTGTCAGCTGTCCCACTCGTCGAGTCAGTCCCTTGCTATACTGCTGGCAATACCTCCGTTCTATGGGTTCCTGCCCACGTCAGCAGCTGGGTTCGGGACCAGACTATCCTACCCCATGGGTGGTCTATATCTCTTACCTACATCCACCATGCTGCAGCTCAGCCCCCTTGGGGCTGACCTCCCAGAGAACCTCCTACATGACTATCCCTGTGCTTACCGCTCCGCGGGTCACCTGGCGTCTCTATTTCCAAGGACTCTCTCCAAGAACCGCCTACAGCCTACAATCCTGCAGTGGTTAGCTCCTGGTCCCTGGGGCCTCTCCACCGCTGTGCCTAAAGCTCCCCACTGTGCTGGTATCTCACCTCCTGATGGTGCGGACCTGTGGGGCTCCCCCCCCCCCCCCCCATAGGCTGTAACAACTTGCGCCTTGGGCCAAGGGTTCACATACCCACAAACCATAACACATAAATTTCACAACTGATACTAATGACCCTCCCCTTGCACAATATTCCAACTGACATCCCATGCAGTATAATACAAGTACCGGCCCCTGGAGCCTCACTCAAGGCAGTAAGTACCCACCCCATGGACAACATTCCAACTTCCAACCTCTAGAGATCCCACCCCAGGCATTAAATACCCAGTCCAAGTCCCTGTAACCCCTAACCCAGGCCCTACTCTATGTAAATGAGAGGCTCCTTTATTGAATTCTTCCCTCAGCTCCTCCCAGGCTCTTGCCATCTTGCTGGAATTATGCCTCTCACAGCACCGATAGAGGTTTTCCTCATTAGCTACCACCAGTGATGCCAAAAGGGAAACATTCCTGGTGTTAAAATTGGGCTGGTGTGCTAGTGGGGCATTGTGGCGACACACCCAAGCAAACAGGAAGGTCTGCCCTTGCGAAAGTTAATACTAGCATGCGCGTGTGCATTCGTGCATGCTCAGCCAGGCACGATTCAGAGTATTTGGGTACCCAGAAAGGTGCCTAGCTAAGCTGGCCACTCAAGCACCAAGATAGGTGCATAGCTGGGCACAATCCAGGGCACTCGGCCACTCAGAAAGACACTTAGCTAAGCTGGAATCTGGCACCTTATCTTCCTCCTTCCCACTACTAACCCCCTTCCAAGTGTTACTTCCACCGAGCCCTCTCCAACCACCCTTCTCCATCCTCCTTCCCCCTCTCAAAAGTTCAAGAACCCCACCACTCTCTCTCCTCCCCTCCCCTCCTCTCACAATCATGGGTTTCTCCTAACACTGTATCTTCCCTTCCCCTACTACTAACTCCAATTTCAACTATTACCTCCACTCATCCCTCTCCCACTACCCCTTTCCCATCCTACCTACCCCCCCAAACATCTACCAACCCCACTGCTCTCTCTTCCCCCCTTCCCAAACATGAGTTTATCCTAACACCTTCATCTCCCACTACCAACCCCCCTTCCCACTACTACCTCCTCTTCTTATTTCCTTCCCCCTTTCCCATCATCCCTCCCCCTCCCAAAACCATGTGGAAATTTTCAGTTCCCAGCACACTAGTATCAAAATACTGGTGTCCATAAGCCCAGAGACTACCACCCCAGTGTAAAGGAAAATTAACTGAAACATGGTTGCTGAGCTTGGCAGAGTTATGCTATGTGTGTTGCCTGCCCAGTTTTGTAAGGCAGTGGACCCTGGACACTAGGCTGGCAAACCCAAAGACCACACCATACAAAGGACAGGATCCAATGCAGTAGAGAACAATTTAAAAATATAATTCTTAAAGAAATAAACATTGATTATCAATACATTAAACAAAATGTACAAGAACAGCTATGAGAGCCTTCAGTACAATTCCAGAACTTTCTGGCACAGTCCAAAAGAGAATGGCACTGCTCATCCAAAATAGTCTGCGATGAGCTATCACTTTATTTCATTTCCCCTACACTGTATTGTTGCTTTCTGGTGCTGGAGTGCATATCTCTGGCTCTGTTTCAAAGTCCGGGTTCAGTTCCTGCTCGATGCCATACTGAAAGGCTATAATCGTGCAGCATACAGCATGCTACCACATATCAGCTACTTTTTCTGGGGAGTATTGTAGAGCCCCTCCTGAGTGATCAAGGCACCCAAATCTACTTTTAAATAGACCAAATGTGCGCTCTATTACACCCCTTGTTTTTGCATGTGCCTCCTGAAATTTTCTTTCCACCGCAGTATGACACATTGCCAATGGCATCAGCACCCATGACCTGCATCCATACAGATAATCCCAGAGCCGCGATCGAGTAATAGGATGGCCATGGGAGGGATTATCTGTAAAGAAGAAAAAAATCCCCAAACTGAGTTAGCAATTCAAGAGGTGTTCCTGACGAAGTGGGCAGTGAAACATGATCATGTCAAACTAAAACTCTGGACTGGGTAATTGAATATTCACCTGAAAAGGTGAAGTACTTTAAATAACATTGAACAAAGTCAGTGAAAGTGGTTTTTAGTTATCAATAAACAAAGAAAAAATATTCTAATATTATGTGTGGACATTATGGACCAATGATTAAAAATGACCCTATGCGGTAAAAATGTTGAGTAACATTACTCTCTACCTGCAGGGTGTTATGAAGGTCCTTGAAATAAGGAAAAAGAAAATGAAAAATGTAAAATAGTGAACGTTCACATAACATTTTTGGGGATAAATTATAAATAAGCTGAATTTAGATTAAAGTTAATAATCGACATTTTGTTTAAAAAAATATATTGGATTCGTTGATTACCAAGAGGAGCACAATTGTTTGTTAGTGGTCCGATTCTGGTATGCCATCTCTCTTCCACGAGGAGGGGTGAGAGCCACATGGGTACAGTTGATAGTTCCCATCACATTTGGCATACCAGCTATGTCGGAAAATGCTCTCATTTGCTGCCACTCCCGAAGCTGCTGTGGGTAACTCATGTACTGCTTGACCCTCTTCAGCATGGTCCTCAGTACCTGGGTGAAGTGACAGGAGAACGTGGATTGCTCCATGCCAGCCACCACAGCCACTGTGTTCTGGAAAAAACTGGTGGCCAGAAAATGAAGGGCTCTGAGCAGCTTCACAAGGCATGGGATGGCATGTCCACGTTCTGTGAGGGGATCGATGTCCTCTCTGAGCTCTTCATACAGGCCCATAATAGCCCTGGCACTCAGTCTGTAGGTCCTCACACATCTGACTCCTGCATCCCCATCAGTGTGGTCCTGAGACGAAAAATCTGCTCCCTCCTTACTGTTCTGTGGCCTGTTCCAGCAGGAACGAGCCTGCTCCTCAAGATTCCTCCTCGCCAACTGCTCACTCCTGATCCTCTCTCTCCTGCCACACCTTCTACTACTGTCATACTTTGGCAAACCTGCAGGATATACCACAGCATCAGGAACAGCTGGACACAATCAGAAATCTCCATCATAAAAATCAAACCAGAGCTGCGTGGTCAGACAACCACACCACACCAATGCACGCAATTTCGGCGCTGTCACTTAACTGATCCTCTGACCGTAACAATAAAAAACCCGCATTAAAAACCCACACTTGCATTAGTCCGGCTCTCTGCATTGTCTATGATTAGGTAATACCTCCTTTGCATGCCATTAGCATGCATTTGCACAGGGAAAACCCCGGGTCAGTAAGTGTGTTCATACGTGCTTTTTTCTGGTGTCCAAAACTCTTATTACATCCCCATATAGGGCTTTGCATGGGAAATGCACGTACAAATACACGTACATGCATGCGACAGCTTAGCGCACCATATTAGAACTGCCCCCTCTGTGCGTAGACTGTTACCTATTTTTGCCAGTTTGGAAGGGTTTTATCCTGCCCATGCAAAGGATACCCTGTCCACTTGGGAGCCTCATTTTATCCAAGCCCTGGAGTGTGAGTGCTTCCCTGTCCTGGTATTGAAACACCCATACACAGATACGGGACAGACTGTAACTGGGACTGTGGTGCTGGGGACTGTAGTAACTGTGTCATTTCTTTATCTGATTCACCTTCAGTAAAGTATTTATTTTGGACACTCAACCAGAGTCTCCAGTGTGTTATTTGGCACTAGCATCATTCACAACAGTAAAAAGGGTATCCTATCCAGGAAAGAGAGTTTGGGAGACAACTCCCCCAGATTTAGATTGGCTAGATTTAGGCTCATTATCAGCTGCAAAGATGGCCACCTACATTCAACTGAAAGTGGGCTTAATTTAGCCAGCCGAAATCTGGTTGGCTAGGTAAGGCACTTTGCCCCATACTGAGAATGTATGTTTATTGTAGAAGTCATCATGATGAAATGGTCTAATGACCGGATTAAATAGCAATGCAAAATCTACTAAAAAGGGCCTTATTTTTTGCAGCTTCAGAAACATGTCATGGTTGCAATGGAGATTGTTCTAGCTCTATATTCATGAAATATAGCAGAATTTGTGCGAATTGAGGGAGGCTATCGTGCAACGGGATTTGTTGTTTGAGACGCATTGACTGAGACGTGTCAAGTAACCTCGTAATGAATTCACTCTGTGCAGTCTTAATTGACTTTGTTCATATGTAGAATTCACTGCGGGTTTACAATCCCATACTGAGGGAAATCAAGTGTAGAAATCTTCAAACAAAAGATAAAAAGAGCAGGAAGAGTGAAGCAACTGATCAGCTCTATACTGCAAAATCATATTGAGTTTTTTTTCTTTGGTTCATCTTAAACAGCAGAAATAAAGTTAAGTGACATGGGGGCCGATGTAATAAGCTGTGCTGACTTTACCATGGGTTTTAACTCCTAATTTAGCATGGCTTTTTCGGTGCTAACCTAACCTTGGTATGTAATAGGGGTTTTAGTGCCGGAAAAACCCTCGACGAAGTTAACACATCTCATGCTAATTGCAAGGTAATAAGTCTTATTGGCTATTACCCTGCAATACAAGGAGGTGCACTAAGGGTGAAGTAGCCTAGCGTGACTCCTTTTTAATGCTTTATGGAACCAATTTCCTGTCACACTGCGGAAAGAGGAATGCAACACAATGTTTAAAAAGGACCTTAAGTCTAATTTGTTTAAATTAGCTGTTTATTAATATATTTGTAACAAAGTCAACACTTCATTGAACAAACTATATGTCTATAGATTTATTCTGTATGTGCATTCTTTTTTCTTATTTACATGATTTTATGAATGTGATATTTGAAAGCCGCCAAGAACTTTGAATTGAGCGACATATAAATTTCATAAATAAATAAATAAATAGCGAGAAATTGAACTTCTCTCAGAGGCAGGAATAAAACCCTGCAGGAACGAGGAAAGCAGGGTTTATAGTATGGCCAGCCGAGCCTCCAAGTCCTCCCACTCTCTCTCCCTCTCCAAGAATGCAGAAACTGCTCCCTCTCACCTTGAACAAAGGGGTCGGGAGTCCCTCCTCCCTCCCTCTCCCTCTCAGCTTTGCTGAACTAACTTCCATCTCTGAAACCCCAAGGAACCTTACCTCCTCAGACAGGGCCCTTTTGGCAGAAAAATTGGTCCCTCCACTGTCACATGCCAGTGAAAGCACCATTTCAGAATTCTGAAAGGCCAGCCTTCTGAAAGGGGATTGGTCCTTTCCCTGGCATGTGACAGTGGAGGGACCAGTCAGCTGCCAGAAAGGGAACAGTCCAACCAGAGGAGATAAGGTCTTCTTCAGCTGGTGTTCTCTGAGTGAGGAAGGTGGGTTTCCAGAGATGAGAGTTAGTTCAGCAAAGTTGAGAAGGAGGGAGAGGGCAGAGGGACCCTGGACCCAGACCATTTTTTTTTAAGGTGAGAGGGAAGAATTTCTGGATTCTTGGGAGGGATGGAGATAAGAGGAAGAATTTGCCAGCCCAGCCATACTACCATCTGCTGGGTTAGAAGTCATGGGTCAATTAAGAGGCAGAAAAGGTTTTTTTTGGGTTTTTTTTTTGCATGGATCGGCATGAGGATAGACCATGAGCAAGAAAAGCATCTTTTTTTCAGTTTAGTGAGCTTTATTTTTTAATCCTGGTCTATTTGTATGTCATTAGCTTCCTGCATCCCAAGGGAATCTGAAGTTTTAACATGCACATTAAATAAACTCATTCTAAAATCTAACTCCGATTTTAGCATGAGTTTTATTATATCATCCCATGGATAGAATGTACTCTTTGCTATTCTGACCATGCCATCTTGGAGCTTTTTGAAGGAATTTGCATGCTGCTTGCAGAAGTGCAATGTCAGAGAGAATGTTTTACTCAGATTTTGCAGTGAAGTAGAGGAGCCAGTTACCCCTGAGGCAGATATTCCATCTAAACATGGTGGCCTTGTTTGGGAGATAAGTCTTGCTTGGAGTGGAGTCTAAGAATTTTGAACACGATAACCCAGAAACAAGCTAACATTTCATTAATACCTTCTCATCAGTTCAGAAATGATGAAGCTGTACCTCTAAGAAAAGTTAAAAAACAGTTATAAATAAATTAAATATACCTTACATTTGTTTCTGATTCTCCTTGTTTTGTCAACAAGGATTTTCATTTTCAACGGATGGTGTACCTGCATGACTGCAGGAAACAAACAGCATTTATATCAAAGAGCTATCAGTCATTCTTGTGTACTGCAGCTGCTAGCAAAGCCATAGGACAAAGGCATTTATATGTGAGATAAGCTCATTCTGCAGAACAAATTAATGTGAGATGGTGAATTAAATGGCATGTCTTTTGGACAGCTAATTAGCTGTGTGCTGCTCAATTAAGCTTTCAAAGGACACGTTGTGTTTCTTGATGGAACTAAAAAAATAACATTTCAAGGCTCTGTTCTGGATGATGATTTTTAGACATTAAATTGTGATTCCCTACCATCACAACACAAAACAAAAAAAAATGATAGGAAAGAAAGCAAAGATGAAAAATGAGTTGAAATGATGAAATTACAAAGGACTGGTTAGCCCTTTCATTTGGACTATGGTATTATGCAAGATCTTTAAGGCGATGCCAAGAGAAAAGTATTGAAACAAAGCTGGCACCGTATGCATTAATGTTATCTGAAGGATATGGAAAGCACATGTGGGATTATGGAAAAACACAGCAAAATTATTTGTAGACTCAACTGTATACGTATCAGAATTTACAGCAGAAGATATAGACACATTAACTGTCAACACCTTACATCCAAGCAAAGAAAGAACAATTTATTCAAAGACCCAAGATTTATCAACAATGCCTAAAAAGACCAGGGTAGAAAGCAGTTTCCCTCCATAGTCCCAGAGTATTCACCAAACAAGCACTATTCTCAAATGTGGTTTGGTTTCGTGTTTCACATACTTTTCAAGGGGGTGCAGCTTCAAAAAGAAAGCTAATATTTAGGGAGTCATTATCTAACAGGCTGCAAAAATGTGCAGGCTGTTATGGGCCCAATTTTCAAAGCAAACCTACACATGTAGACTTGCCTTGAAAATTATCCCGTCAAAATGATGCATGTGCAATTCCATTCTATTTTGTGTGCGTCGTTTTGCCAAGAGAAATTTATGTCCATGCTTTTTAAAATCAAAACAGTATGCATGTACATCCCAGCCCCAATCAGGCTCCATCCCTGGAATGCCTCTCCCTTATGTGTGTAAAACTTAAGACCCGTGTGCGGGCGCACATGTGCGTGCATTTGCCAGCACACGCACATGGACGCCGCGATTTTAACACATGCGTACATATATGCACATATACGCACGCGTGTTATTAAATCAGCTATACATATGTACGTGTACATTTTATATTGATGCACATCTGTGCACATATGGTGACGAGCACGTAAGTGGGGGAATTTTAGTAGATACGCGTGCTGACTTAATTATCTGTTTCCCCAGTTTGTTCCCAGTTCGGCACATTAACGTCAACCCTGCCAGTTGACATTCAGGAAAAAACTCAAGACCTGGCTGTTTCAACAAGCCTTCACTTAACTCAGGCCCGTCTCAGCTATGCCACAGTTCATATACTAATGCCTTCTATTCAGTGCACTCCATTTCAGACATTGTAAATGATTTGCTATAGTTACCGAGTTACCTTCTGCTATTGGCTTCTCTTCTCCCTAGTTCCAGTACCCTTGTTTTATTGTAACTTTTGCCTTTTCCTCTATGTTAATGTTATAACCCCCTGTACCTTGTAAACCGATATGATATGATCGTATCATGAATGTCGGTATAAAAAAAGCACTAAATAAATAAATAAACAAATAAATAAAGGAAAGGACTTCCTAAATCCCCTAGCTAATTTGACTCTCTTTTACCCTATTAGCCCCAAGCTTTAAAACCCCACTGACTAGCCTTGTTACCTAGTTTCTTTTCTTATATGACTTACACGCCGTCCATACCAGAAGTAAAGTTATGTGGTAGGGGATCCCGGCGCGCACTTCTCATGTAAACACTTACTCGCAGACCTCATGGCGCAGTTCTGGCCCTCCCAGACCATGTCAATGCCTCGCCCCGTTTGGCAAATAAAAAAATTGTATGCATGTACTGGGAGATATGCGTGTACCTGCGAGGGTTTTAAAATCCACACCGCATGCACTGCGCCAAGTCACACACATATTTCCCGGCTTCAGCGAACATAGGGGTTTTAAAATCTACTAGATAGAGTATATAATTGCATGTGTGTATCGGCCATGGCATTCTCTAAAAGACCAGTTCTACAGTTAAAGCACTAAGTTACTCACAAAAGTCCTTTCGAAAAGCATCCTTTTAAAGGTCTGGTTCACCAAGGCCTTTTCCTATTCTGTGTCTTTGGGATAAGACTTTGATAAATCAAATCCGTGAAGCTGCTACTGATGCAGCCAATGGTAGATGACAGACAAGTCTTCAATCAATCAATTTACATACCAGACAAAAAATTAGTCAGAGCAGGATGATATTACATTTTTTCTGAACTCTGCTATTGCCCACATCTTTTCAAACAGAAATAATTAACAGATTTTAATAAAAGTAATCCGATAAAAAGAGGACAAATTCCATTTTCTCACTCATCACTTAAAGGATTAAAAATATTTCAATAGGAAATCCAAGCCATCTCCTTTTAAAACAATAATTTAGGTTTATCTCCTCCCTAACAGAGATTTTAATTAGTTCAATACCCATAAAACTGAACTCTGACAAATTGCCCCACAAGTATTATTATAATCCCCTGCAATCCTATCCTGCTTCATAAATGATACTATATGTTCATATATTCTGTGCTTTAAGCGCCTCTTGGATCCTGCCACATATTTCTGATTGCAAATATAACATAAAAATCTGAGACCGATGCTCAAATTAAATACTCCCACACACATACAAGGGTGTCATCTTCCGAGACTCCTGGGCTGTTTGTTACTTGGTGAAAAATACATGGATTCGTGCTGTGGTGGAAAATATTCATCTATAAGACCCAGGGGATCAGACTCCAAACAAAATCAGTCCATGCAAAGTCTTGTGTTCCAAACTAAAAGATAGGGACGGTAACTTTTTTTTCTCTCTCTCTTTATTCATTTTCAAAGCTTACATTTCAAGAAACGATTTACAAACAATTGTGAATAATTATACAGAAAAGTCAAACAAGTGAAATATATATATATAAAAAAAAACAGAAAAAGTATAATCTTCACTTTAGACCTCATAAAAGGGGGGGATTTAATCAGGAAACAAACAACGGAAATTTTCTACCGCAGGATAATGTTTGAAAGAACCCTGCTTTACCTGTTAGGAACTGGTATCCAAAATAGACTGAGACGGATTCCTATTTTGGAGAAAGCCTTCCAATTGTTCTGGTTCAAAAAAGACAAATCTGGCACCAGCGAACTTAATCAAACACCTTCAAGGAAATTTTAAAACAAAAGTTGCCCCAAGATCAATCACTCTGTTTTTTTATCCAGAAAAAGCTTACGCCTTTTCTGAGTAGATTTAGATACACCTGGAAATAGAGATATTTTCTGACCTAAAAATAAAACATTTCTCTGATGAAAAAATAGTTTGAGTGCAAATCTTATTTAGTTCTAATGCATATGTTACAGCAAAGTGGCTCTAGCTGTAATTTCTTCTTGAGAATTTGTAAGATTAGATATATCAGAAGGTCTATCAACCTGCCCTGAAGCACTTGGATCAGGGCCAGACTCTCCTGAAGAGGCTTTAGTTCTCGGAGGAATTGATTCAGGAACGACCTTAAGGCATTCCAAATAGTACTTTTTCTTTTAACATATAAGACGACTTTGGAAAAGTTAAAAATTGTAACTTTAATCTCCTTGCATAATTTTCCATGTTTTCTACTCTTTTATGTAAATTACAAGTATTTCTGCAAAAGGACAAATCATTATCTAACAATTTTTTACACTGAGATTCACATTCTATCTTTCTGTCTCCATGCTCACACACACATATGCTCACATACACACACATATACAAGGGTGTCATCTTCAGAGACTCCTGGGTTGTTTGTTACTTGGTGAAAAGTACATGGATTCATGCTGTGGTGGAAATATTCATCTATAAGACCCAGAGGCTCACACTCTGAATAAAATCAGTCCATGCAAGGTCTTGTGTTCCCAACTAAAAGATAGGGATGGTAACTTTTAAACACACGGGCACACATGTACGCACATTTGGCAACTCACGACCAGATATGCGTCCATTTTACAACAAGCGCGTATATATGCATGCATATATATATTTCTCCGATTAGTTTTAAATGTACCACATGCTAACTTCATGGAGTTAGCTATGAGCATGTTTGGACATGTGTCTTGGACACACCAATCCCCTTATTGCATTGGGTGTTAGCCTAACGTGTCCAAAATGTGCATCCAATCACGAGCTAACCTGTGCACTAGCCTGAGCGCATGATATTGCATCAGTCCCTTAATGTGATAAACCCATGTCTTTCTGTGTAGACAGGTGAAAATATGGCTCCCTTTAACATAAGGAACAAGTTCATTTTCTTACAATTTAACCTTGGAAACCTATGCTAGGAGCTTCCCATTTTCTGTCCCTAAGAATATGTCTCTGCCCCTTATAAACAGGCAGTATGTGACTTCAGCTGGTTAGGGAGGTCTCACAAGACCTTGGCTGCCTATAGTGTCAGCATAATATCAAGAGTTGAGGGGCAAGCACCATTGTCCATTGGGGGCAATATGAAGGTATAAAACCCTTGCTCCCATGTGAAATGGGGCAAGAGCGGAGTTGGAAATTCCAAGATCTGGAGTCTTATTTGTCGTGTGGAGTAGGGATGTGGAGGGGAAAAAATACGTTTTTGTTATTCTGTTCTTTTTGAGAGGTTTTTTTCCCCACAAATTTTCATCTTGGATTGCTTGATTTGTTTCATTCATGCGAAAAAAAATGAATCAAGCAATAAACAAAAAAAAGCCAAAAAACAAAAGCGAAACCTCCCTCCCAGCCTCCCGGAAAAATGCCAGGGCCAGAATCCCCCTTGACCCCCACTTATCTGGTCTGGTGAAAATCCAAAGGCAAGACTAGGCCAAAGCCTTAGATTTGCATAGTCTGAGATCGTGATAGGTCGCCACGGCCTTGGCCAACTCAAGGCCAAAGTTTCAGCCTAGGCTGGAGCATGGACCCAGGCCCAATGCCGCAGCACAGAGGCCGGGTCTTAATGCGGGGACCTCTTCCTGAACCCAAGCCGAAAGCTGCATCCTGACCCAGAGCCCAGGTCCCAACGCCAGGGTCTCAGCCCGGACCAAGGCCAGATGCCGCAACCCAATCCTAAGGCCAGATCCCAACACCAGGGGCTTGGCCTAGGTTGGATCTGGAGCAAGGCCCAATGCCATGACCTGCCCCAGAGGCTGGGTCCAAACACCTGGCCCTCAGCCTAGTCTGGAACCCAAGCCCAGGCCCAATGTCATGATCTGACCCGGAGACTGAGTCCCGACACCGGGGCCTCAGCTGGACCCATGCCCAACACTGTGACCTGTCCCAGAGGCCAGGTCCTGATACCGGAGGAGAAGTCCATTACCTGCTATTAATTGAGTTGACTTAGAAAATAGCCACTGCTATTACTAGCAACAGTAACATGGAATAGACTTAGTTTTTGGGTACTTGCCAGGTTCTTATGGCCTGGATTGGCCACTGTTGGAAACAGGATGCTGGGCTTGATGGACCCCTGGTCTGACCCAGTATGGCATGTTCTTATGGCTTTGGCCCGGGCCCAGGTGCGATGCCACAACCCACCCCAGGCCCGATGCCACAACCCAACCCCACCTGGTAGCTAATGTTTGGGACTCAGTCTAGGCCAGAGCCTGAGCCCAGGCCAAATGCTGCGACCTGTCCCAGAAGCCAGGTCCTTATGTCAGGAGTTGTTATGGGTGCATCAAGGGTAGCACTAATGTGCTCTTCTGGAACCCAACAAGTGTCTCTATGGGGCAGCTAGTACAATGACTTTGCATATATGGCCAATCATAGATGCAAGCTAAATACTGGCCAGGTTCGAAGGGCAGGAAAATATTCACGTTCATGTTCTAAACATTTGCTTGGTCATTTTACTGGTTACCCCATAGAGTGGCACCTGTTGGGTTCCAGAAGAGCACCCATAACAACTTCATCAGGCAGGCAGTACATTTATTCACAAGCATTGATGGGACATTAAAAAGCATGTGCAAGGTAGGAAAAAAGACTGAGCACATTTTTGTGAAATCTGCATTTTAAGCAAGTCTCGTATGTAGTGTCTTACCTTTTCTTGTTTTGTGCTTAAATAAAAGCTTGGAAACCTGTAGCTGGTACCTTGTCTGTCTGTCTGAAATGGCCCTTAGGCAATGGGGTTGTCGATTTTGCCAAATTGACAGTGGCTCAGCCACTACTGACCAATGTAAGGTAACTAATCAACATACAAAATTTTGCACTGTTTTTGACGATTAATTTATGAAAATATGTCTAAGCAAATATGTGTCAAAAGCTAAAAGTGCGGTAAACACAGTAAACTGAGCTGCATTGTACAATTTCACATCTCTAGCTCATTTGCATATTTCACAGTTGGGTGACAAAGATGGCTCTTTTTAACATAGTGCATCCCTGCATGCAAATGATGCTTGTCTATGGGACTGTAATTCTGACACAAGCAAGGATAGGTCTAAGATGAAACAGAGTAATTTTTATAGCAAATTAGGTGCTCTATCAAATTACATTAAAAAGAAAACAATTAAAAAACTACACAGTAGAGATATCTGCACCCAAAAAATGGTGAAGATTTGCATAAAAAGATGACATCATGTCTTTATGTAACTATATCTTTGCTTCCAGTTGGCTGCAAATCCTCTTAGTGAAAATCCTGGGCCATGACTACTGACCCAGTTATGGCCTGAATCAAAGGATACATCAGGAGCAATGAGGAGTCAAAGTAGGCCTTAAATTTCTTTTGTAAACTTTTTCACCTAATTTGCGGGCCCATAATAAGGGAGGGAAGCTCACGTTAGGTTCCATACTTTGCACCGGGACTTACCACCAGGTGTTGGCCTGTAGCACCTGGACAAAATGGCCATTTTAGGTTGTGCGGAGCATGATACTCAGAGGTAACCTTCATTCAACTGCCTTTAGCTCTCCAACCAATGGAGATCCAGGTGAAAAATTTAGTACAGTTTTGTTTGAGACCCTAGAGAACATCCATGCAAAATTTAGTTCGATTTGGAGGAGGTTGAGTGTGAACCCTTCATCCACTTGATATGGAATGACCTGTATGCTGAGGCAATACCACTGAATTTCACTGCTGAGAGTGACTAGAAATATAAGAGAACCAAGAAAAAACAGAACCAGATATACCCACTTCAGAAAGATGAGTCAATAGAATGGTATGATCTAAGTGTCAAAAGCTGAGGAGGTGTCTAAAAAAAGGAGAATATAGCCAAGTGCCAGAATAAAGATTAGTACTGTGATGATGACAAAAACCGAATTGATGCTGGTAAAGGATTGAATTCTCAAAAAATTGGGTAAGCTGTTTCAAGAGAAAAGATTCAATCAATTTGGCGAGAAAAGGAAGTGGAGAAATTGAATGAGAGCTTGACAAACTGGAAGGATCTAAAGAGCTGTTCTTCAATATGTGTATAACAGGCAGATTTAAGGTGGGCAAGTAGGATTCCTGTGGAGAGAGAAGATTGGTGATATTCGCTAAATGAGGAGCTATTTCATTGCAGCAGCATTTCAAAAGAGCAGTGGTGCAAGGATCAAGAGAGCATGGAGTACTATTGGCAAATTGAATTATCTGAATAATATGGTCTGAAGAAATGGGGTGAAACTTTGCTACAAGGGTACAGAGGGATTAGGTGAAATAGAGGTTAGATGAGCAGCTGGGAAGTTATTATTAGGGATGTGAATCGTGTCCTCGATCGTCTTAACGATCGATTTCGGCTGGGAGGGGGAGGGAATCGTATTGTTGCCGTTTGGGGGGGTAAAATATCGTGAAAAATCGTGAAAAATCGTTAAAAAATCGAAAAATTGAAAAATCGAAAAACCGGCACATTAAAACCCCCTAAAACCCACCCCCGACCCTTTAAATTAAATCCCCCACCCTCCCGAACCCCCCCCAAATAACTTAAATAACCTGCGGGTCCAGCGGCGGTCCGGAACGGCAGCGGTCCGGAACGGGCTCCTGCTCCTGCATCTTGTCGTCTTCGGCCGGCGCCATTTTCCAAAATGGCGCCGAAAAATGGCGGCGGCCATAGACGAAAAAGATTGGACGGCAGGAGGTCCTTCCGGACCCCCGCTGGACTTTTGGCAAGTCTCGTGGGGGTCAGGAGGCCCCCCACAAGCTGGCCAAAAGTTCCTGGAGGTCCAGCGGGGGTCAGGGAGCGATTTCCCGCCGCGAATCGTTTTCGTACGGAAAATGGCGCCGGCAGGAGATCGACTGCAGGAGGTCGTTCAGCGAGGCGCCGGAACCCTCGCTGAACGACCTCCTGCAGTCGATCTCCTGCCGGCGCCATTTTCCATACGGAAAATGGCGCCGGCCATACGCGTATGGCCGGCGCCATTTTCCGTACGAAAACGATTCGCGGCGGGAAATCGCTCCCTGACCCCCGCTGGACCTCCAGGAACTTTTGGTCAGCTTGTGGGGGGCCTCCTGACCCCCACGAGACTTGCCAAAAGTCCAGCGGGGGGCCGGAAGGACCTCCTGCCGTCCAATCTTTTTCGTCTATGGCCGCCGCCATTTTTCGGCGCCATTTTGGAAAATGGCGCCGGCCGAAGACGACAAGATGCAGGAGCAGGAGCCCGTTCCGGACCGCTGCCGTTCCGGACCGCCGCTGGACCCGCAGGTTATTTAAGTTATTTGGGGGGGGTTCGGGAGGGTGGGGGATTTAATTTAAAGGGTCGGGGGTGGGTTTTAGGGGGTTTTAGTGTGCCGGCTCACGATTCTAACGATTTATAACGATAAATCGTTAGAATCTGTATTGTATTGTGTTCCATAACGGTTTAAGACGATATTAAAATTATCGGACGATAATTTTAATCGTCCTAAAACGATTCACATCCCTAGTTATTATAGTGAGATTGTGTTTTATTTTCAAAACATGAAGCAAACTCAGTGACAAAGGTGACATGGGTCCCCAAATCAATAAGAGGGGGACTAACATGAGGACGCTGCATGAGAGATTTGACAATATAAAATAATTTCTGAGAATTATTACCAGACTTCCTGATTCAGTCATTCAAGTGTGAACACTTTGCAGAATTGACAGCTGTGTGGTAATCATCAAGCAGAGATTTTAATCTGTCAGATTTTCAGAAGATGGGATCTTATGCCATTTGGCTTCAATTCTGCGCAAAGCGTGTTTTTTTTCTCCAGCAAAATGGGTATAACCAGGGTGCCGAGATAGAGCACTTTGGATACCATGATCTTAAAGGAGCTAAAGTGTTTTCAACTTGTAAGTCCAAGTCATGCGATGCTCAGTAAGAGTTCAAATCATTGATAGCAGCGTTTAACATAGGAATTAGCTTTTCCTTAAAGAGAGCAGAGTCAATAACATGCCCACATTTTGTAATCACAGGCTTATTTCTTTATACTACTGGGAGAAATAAATTGTAAAATATCTTGAATCAAAAATTGATCTGACTAGAAAACTGGTGAAATGTGAATATTCACTGGAGAAAATGAAAAAAAAGGTGGAATTAAGAAACATCAACTCAAGCACATGGGCCTGCTTGATGGGGGGGAGCAGAAACAATCTGCCCCCAGCCACCAATATGCATGGTATCTAATAAGAATTCTGCAGTAGTAGAAAGAGGAGAGGCATCCATACGGAGCTTAAAGACACCAAGAATTATAGCTTTAGAAAGATCAGTATTTAGAGTACAGAGAAATTCAAACAAAGGTGAAATATTATAAGTAAGGAGGCCAGGGGAACAGTAAGTCAGAGGTACATTGAAATCTTTAGCTGAAAGAAGTACGTATGGTTCCGTGTTGGCAACGTGATGATGAGACAATGACAAAAAATTACTGTGAATGATCAACAGGCCACCTCCCCCTCGGAGATTGCGAGGCTGAGAAAAAAGGAATAATTAGAAGGACAGCATTGGTTCAATACAGCCGTGTCAGATTCAGAGGCCCGGGTTCCTGATATACATTTTCTTTGGTGATACCATTTTATCCACGACAACTTATTTAAAAAATGTCATAATAAGGCTAATATATCACGTTCTCTTTCAGGGATACTAATATTAAAAGCAGCTCAATGGGGAATCTCATCTTTCAATCTTCCAGCTGAAAATCAATTTCAGGAAGCTAGTTCCCCCTTAATTCCAATAGAAAGTCTCTAAAAGTCCAAAGCAAACAGAGGATGTGAATCGAGGCCTCAGCTCAGGTGACTGTTAGGAGGGAAATAAAACCCAAGTCAAACCAAACCAACAGAAACAAAGAAATGTTCTTTTTGCTATCTTCCTCATTATAAACAGAGACAGGCAGGAACCGTTCAGATGATTATACTGTTAACAATTGCAATAGACTCCTAGGCTGAATACCAGGCTGTATCCAGGATTCTTACTGTGGAACCACCAGGCTGGATTCCTGTAATTGCATAACTGTGAGGACGTCTATTGCTTTCTGTCACAATGACTGCATGTTTATGGATGCTTCAATCCACAGGCCACTGAGCACACTGCTTACCTACGCTGGATTTTACCAATGGGTAATCCTGGAGAAGGACTTATATGTGATGTCTCTACAAATTCTCATCTGAGCTCCACAATACTCAGGATTCATAAGGGCATGTAGGGATACTAATAGTTCAGAGTTCAAATACACGGTGTCTTATCAGTCTCTCTTCTGGGGACCAATGGAGAATTTTTCCTTCCTGAGCAACCCAGCTCTATGTGGTGTCTCTCCACCAAATTCTCAGGAATGGGCACCGTTGCTAGGTCGGTATCAGAGTCACCATCCCAACTACTATGTCAAGGCAGTGGGCCATACTGGTGAGTAAATGAGGTAGAGCAGAGCTGGAGGTCTATTGAGGAGATTAAGGCAAGGATTTTTCAAGCACAAGAGTCAGAGGGGGTCATCAGCATGGAGGTTAATGTCCCCAAAAATAAGGAAAGGGGAAGATGTTTCATGGAAGAAGCTAAGTCAGCAAGAAAGGAGGAGACAAAGAAACAGAGGCAGCAATGTTGGTTCTGTAATTTTGTTTTCTTGTGTTTATTTTAATATTATGAGTGTTTTTTGTAAACCACTTTTATTGGGTTGTTTTTTTAACTGATTTTTAGTACATACATTTTATAAAATTATCAGGTAGTCATAAATGACAGCTACCCGCAGAGGTAATATGGTGAAAAGGTGATAGAGCAGGCCTCAAGGAAGAAAAGGAATTGGACCACAGCCTACGGACAAGGTGTATGGGAGAAAAGATGACCTCTTTGACAGAAAGCAGTGACTGAAGCAGAGTTCTCAGGAGAAGGCTAAGTGTCAGTGTAGTGAAGAAACATACTTGGCAGCTATTGCACCAACCAAAGCCCCCACAAGCAAGAGTCACCAGAGAAAAGATAGGAAAACACTGGACTACATTTCCCAGGTTCTCTAGGGAGAATCTGGACCTATGGGGCTCATGAGAGTAGGGTGAGTTAAACTGGGGAAGATTTGAATCATAAAAGGAGAGAGGAGCGAGGACACGACTCCAGCTTCCGCCTGCAGGGCAGTTGGGAGTGGAGACAGCTGAGATAGACACAGGCAGGGCTACCAGGTGAGCTGGAACTGGAAGTAGGCTGAAACACTGCTGCTCTAAACTGTTTTTCTGAACCTTTGTTGTGGGTAGAAAAGGCAGCCTAGCTACATTGACTGGTTGAAATGTATTGCTCCAAACCCCTACATGAATTATTGAGGGAAGGAGTGGGAGGAGAGCACATTACAGGTGCAAAGGTTTGTTTGTTTGAACCTTGCAGTGGGGAAGAGAGCAGCCTGTCTGCAGGATTTTTTTTTTTTTATTATTATTATTATTTGGTGGGAGAGTGTTAATTTTTGAAGAGCTGCACAGCAGCTGTTAAAACTCCTGCCGTTATTATTGGAGAGAGCAGGAGTGAGAAAATGCTGCTACCACAAACATTTCTTTATTTGAACTTTGCTGTGAGGGAGGGAGCAGGCCATCCACAGAGACAGATTACAGGAGATCTTTTATTGCTGCAAAGCCCGGCTCTCATTGCTAAACTTGGGAGAAGGAGAGGGACTTGGTCTGGGCACCCGTGGGGTTCATCTCTTTAGTTGAGAGGATCAGACCCATGTTTTAAAGGAGGGAAGTAAACTCCCTATAGGGTGAACCATTTGCAGAAGCTGCATTAAGGGCAGACCTGCACACACTCAGTCAAGGCGAGAAGATGAAATGTGTGTAGGGAGTCTTCATTTTTAGTTTAAACCAGTTTTCACCAATAAAAGCCCCCATTTTTCCCCAAACATGACATCCAGTTTAAACTGGGCTTCACCCTAATCTTAGGCTGATTAAAGAGCAGCTCCAGAGCTCCAGATGCAGCGTCTCAAGGTCTCCAGCAACGGCAGATGTCAGTGTGGGTCATAACGCCTGCAGCGTTTCACGTCCCGCACTCCAGAGCTGCTGATGTGGCTGTCCCCTCCTACCCCTAGGCACCCGAGTGCCCGCTGCACGATGCTGCTAAAGCAGCGTGTGAAACGGGCCTCGCCCACCAGAAGGAAGTCCCTGGCCCTGCATAAAAGACAGAAATGCAGTGTTGCAGAGCGCGGGAGTCTCTGGAAGGATTTTGCTGAAGGAGCGAGGAAAGGCCTGGAGCCACTATTAGTAAGGATGAATGCTGTCACAATGGGGGGGCGGGAAGAGGGATATTTATGAGGGGTGTAGGGAAGAGAAAGGGACATGCTAGGCAGGGGATGGGGGTAGAGATGGAGATGCTGCTGAGTGGGTTATTGAGGGAATTTGTTTAATATTGTTTTATTGTTCTGGCTTCTGTCCACTAAAATAAATACCCATATTTACCCAGAAAAATAATGAGTCACATTTTTCTACTGATTTTTTTTCCTGTTTTTGTTCTTGTTATAATAATCTCTGATACATTCCTGTGAAAAATGTAAAAAAAAAAAAATGTAAACTGAAATTGTCTGAGACATACAGAGATCATGTATGCATGCAAATTTGTTGGAAACTGTGAACGAGGGGAGGGAGAAGGGGGATAGAGATAAGACTGTAGGGGGAATTGTTTTGATCTGCATAGAGGGGGTGAAAGTTACCTTGAAGGGCCAGGATTGGGATTGATATCCCCAGCTGAGAACAGGAGGAATAGAAGAAGGCAGAGAAGAGGTGGAGGGGTGACAACAGTGAGGAGGATAATATGCTTTCAGGGAGAGTGGAAATGGCTGGAGGACAGGGAAAAAAAAAAACTTTGAAGTTCAAGAGCAGTGGACAGGGCAGAAAACAGACTGGCAGGTGACATAAAGAACATAGAGAACGGGAGACAGTAGATGATGTTAGTAATAGTTTACAATGCCTCAAGATCTTTGTACACCGTTGTGATGTAAACACGAACGACGGTATATAAAATCTTTTTTAAATAAAATAAATAAATAAAAATACAACAGGGAATAAGACTAGAGAAGATTCGCATTAAGATGTAGGGAATAAAAATGGAGTGAAAACTCTGTAGACCTAGGTAATTCTGTGGCTTGCACCTCCTGGCTAGATGATGGAAACCCAAGAGGGCTGGGGTGTCCTGAAGTATGCAGGTGCAACCTCACCAGTACCTGTCTGACTACTCGTGGACTGCAGGGTGGGAGCAAGCCGGGCCCAGGGTGGGTTGTGGTGACTTTCAAAGCCAATCACTGAGGCAGCTAAGGAGAAGTATGCAGATCCACTACAACCTCCCGAATATCTTCATGTTGCTTCTTGAGCCTGTCGCCTGTTAGGATTCCAGATTATACTCCCAACGCTAATTTAGCTTCCAGACACAAGTTAGCTCGGCAGGAACAACAATAAGTTTGAATGACTTCTTTGTTTAAATACCTTTCTTCCAGTATCCTGGTCAAATTCCACTGACTTTGCCCTGTTCCCTTACCCCAGCCACAGTCTCCCTCACTCTACCTCCCTGCTGCATCAATTCTAGCTGCATGGCATCCCCTTTACTTATTCCATTCCCTCATTCTGCATTGCTGCACAGCCTTTCCTGTAGCTGTTCTCCTCCCTTACTGTAGCAATTCTAGCAGTTCTTGACAAGTAAAGAGTTGCAAACTCTAGTCACAGTCTGTCTTTCGGTGCAGTTACCTTCAACTCTGTCAACGCACCTTCTAGGACGCTTGTTTGGGAAGTCTTCCTTCTGCTGGCGGAAGAGAACCTTCTCTTTTCTCTCCCACTGGCATCAAAAATGGCCCCTGAGCCTTCCACCCATCCTACTCCTGGAAACCCCACCCCCAGAACCCCATAATTCCACTATCCCCTTTGCCCTCTGGGATTTGTAGTCTTTTGTTTATAACTTGCCCAGGGAACCTCTTGATTTTTACCTCTCTCTATTCCAGAGATCACCCTCTTCCTCCATCAACAGACATGATAGGACATATATCCCATCACAGTGCCAGTGTGGTGATATGATGTGTCCATGAAATCTCTTCCCTGATTCCCCTGCCCTCAGGTTGAGAATCACTGTGTTATATATATATATATATATATTTTTAAAGATGTTCTTTGGATAGCTGACTTAAAGATTACATCTCAAATTCTATTTCATAACCTTTTTTTTTTCCTAGCAGTTTCTGAAATTGCCTGCTCTTACCTGAAAATCTTGTTTCCTAGAACAAATCCTTTCTAAACATTAAAACTGTTCCTTAGGAATTGATCAAACTCAAAGGAATGCAATGATCTGTGTGCAATACAGAACCTTTTGCAGTTGGGTTTATAAAACTCTGAGCTATTCACAGAAAGATCCTCTGCAATAATTAGTCTGACATCTAAAAAATCAGTTTGCCTCTGTGTTGTTGAATTAAATGATAGGTTTAAATCTTCATTCTCTAAATAAGAACAAAAGTCCTTAAATTTAATGAATGTGCCTGCCCAAATCACGATGTCACCAGTATAATGCATTTAAAAATGATCTTGGCCCATCTGTTATTTCCTTTATTATATATATATTCATGCTCCCGCCAATGAAGAATAAATTGGAAACCATCATGTTGCCTCTGTATTGACAATTTAACCAATATAACATACAATGCCACAACAAGATGACAATCTATCAGCTTGACAATTAATAACGAGCCATGGGACAGCTGTACCTTGAGTAAAGTTTGCAGTTCTGGTCGCCCCATCTCAAAAAGGAGACATAGCGGAACAAGAAAAGGTGCAGAGGAGGGCATCAAAGATGATAAAGTCATTGGAACATCTCTCCTATGAGGAGAAACTACACAGGACAAGGCTCTTCAACCTGGAAAAGAGATGGCTGAGAGGAGACATGATAGAAGTTTATAAAATCATGAATGGGGTGGAACGGGTAAATAATCATCCTTTACTCACCCTTTCAAATCCTAAAAGAAACTATCCATCAGCAGATTCAAAAACAGATCGTAGCAAGAGCTTCTACTCTGGGTGCACAGTCAAGCTGTGGAATCTGGTGCTAGAGGATGTGGTCAAGGTGACTAGCACAGTGGGGTTTAAAACAGGTTTGGACAAGCTCCTGGAGGAAAAGTCCGTAAAATATTATTACCAGGTAGAATAAAGAAAGCCACTGCTATCCCTCGGAGTGAGTAACAGGAAATAGATCTGTTTTTTTTCTTTTCTCCCAAGAACCTTTAACCCAAACGGGCTACTGTCAGGGACAGGATGCTGGGCTTTATGGACCTTGGTCTGACCCAATATGGCATTTCTTAAGTTCGCTCTCTCTGGCCTCTACTTACCCCTTCATGTAGAAAGGGGCAGGTGCAATATGGAGTTGCTCCTCTCCTGCCAGCTCCTCCTCCAAAATGGTGCCCGAAGGCCCTGAGGCCGGAGCTATTTTGTTGTACAAAGCCATATAACAAAATGGTGCTGCGCTGGTCCTGAGATGGCACCTTTTTATTTTATGGCCATATGCATTGCATTCCTCTTATCTGTCAATGCCTGCTTCCTCCTCCCCTGGCTCACTATGAAATGTTGATCTGTGCAGCTTGGCAGGTCCCTCAAGACTACAAGGTCTGTGCAGCTAGTGAGCTGTCAGAGGAGGAATTAGGCAATCGCAAAGAAGAAGCACTGCCACTGCTTTCCTCCTGCCACAGGAGGGTAGATGACATTGAGCAGGCGTGCGCCGCTGGTTGCCCAAAAGCTGGCCCTGTGTGTGTGTGTGCGCGCTCTCCTCCTGTACTGACTGCCAGCCCCTGGATAATAACTACATGTGACTGCCACTAGTGCAGCACCCTTCAGCCAAGGCCACGATTGCCACAGGGATGCGACAGCTCTGGCTACTAACTCTGCTAGTAGGCTATTCCATGCATGTACACATTTTTCAGTAAAAAAAAAGAAGTGTTTTATTGCTCCCTCTGAACCTTTCTCCCTGCAACTTCATGCCATTACTCCTTCTCCTTGAATTTCCTTTGTTCTGGAAATTGTCATTTTTCTGCGCTTTATTGAAGCTTATCAGATATTTGAATATTTCTGTCAGGTTTCCCCTTTCCCTTCAGCAAGTACCTTTTGAACGTCATAAGCCTCGGCGCTGCAGGACTGGTATTATTTTAGTAGCCCTTCTCTGAACCGCTTCCGTCTTCTCAAAACCCTTACGAAAGCATAGCCTCCAGAAATGGCGTCCACTGCTCAAGGTGGACGCTCACTTGCCCCCTATACCAAGGCAATGGTCCTCCTTTTTCCTGCTGGCGGTACCTCCACGAGCACGGTTTGGTCTGCCAGCTGCTTTATCACACTGACCAGCTTCCTTCAGTCCTGATGCCCTGGTGTAAGAAATGCTGGCCAGGTCTGGCCTGAGGAAAGCCACGGCTGCTGCCACTGTTGCTGGGCCAAGGTGGAATGGGTAAGGAGAGTGCCTGGAGGGAGACCAAGGAAGCGGGAAGGAGATCGGATTGGGAGGAGAGTGTCTAGAAGGAGAGGAAGGAAAAATGAAAAAATAGAAAGAAAGGAGAAGAAGCAAAAAAACATATTAAAGAACTGACATAAAGAGCAAAATGACCAAAGAGAAAAAAAGGAATGATAAAACACAGAAAATATTTTTCCTGGCTCCTAAAAATTTTATCTAGTGCAAAAGTTGTTTTTTTATATATATTTTTCCACTACAGTTCTAATTGATATATGGATAATTGAATTTTGCATCTCAAATGTATGATTTTATGCTTTTTAGTATTTTCCATACTAAAGACCATTCTTTCATTTTTTTTTTTTCACCCATTCAGGTTTCTCTACTCTGTTACAGACTTTTGTAGCGTCTGCAAACGAGCACATTTTCCCCTTTTAAATTTCCTCAGCAATGTCACTAAAAGGATATTGAAAAGATCCGGTCCTAGCACAACTTTGGAGGTGCTCGCCTGGTTACTTTACCGTGTCCAACGTGGATTCGATTGACCAGCCTCTCTGCATCCTGCTGCAAAACCAGTTTCCTACTCACTGTACAACTGACCGGTCTTTGACACAAAACTGTGTCAAAAGCCTTACTGAAGTCCAGATAGGCAACATCTACTGCATTTTCTTCATCTACTACATTACGTCATTTGAAAATGTTTGCTGTTTATTATTCTATCAAGAAAATTGAAGGGTTTTTCAAAACATTCTCTGGCATGGAGTAATAGTTCCACTATGCTAGCTGCTTACCCTGTAAAATGGATGGAAATCTAACATGGTCTTCAGAGCTCATGCACAGCCTCACCTTTGGACAATTTTGTCCAATAAAAGGGGTTGTAACCTACAAAGATATCTATTTTCATCAAAACTAATACAGTTACTAGAATTCTGCAATATGACATTTGTAGGGAGGGCAGGTTTCAACCCTTCAGCTTTAAGTTGACAATCTTTCCTCTCACCTATAGTAAGAAAGAGCTGTTTTCATTTAAGATAGGTGATTTAGGCTTTGCATCATAGGTGTTGTAATGCTAAAAATTTAGATCAGTACAGAAAATCCTGGTGAGACGTAATTCTCAAGTAATCCTCCAAGCATTCCTGAATCTACTTTTTGCAGTATTAGAAAAATGCCATAGGTATTTGAACATTTTTACAGCTCTGGAATTCTGATGAATTGAAGCCGAAGTGAGGTTTTATGAGATTGGCCCAATATTTTCAAAGGGGCTGGTATATAACCTTCAATCCTACCCATAGGCACCCAAAGATTTTGATGCTTTGTGCTTCCCCACCGTTTGCCACCTCCAAATCTTTTTTCCCCCTTTTATTCCTCTCCTTCTTTCTCTCTCTCCTTTACAAAGTGAATTTGCAGAGATGGAAAGTGGAAACCATCATGCAATGTGGATCATATTTACCTGCCAGAAACAAAGTAGATTGGGCTAAGGAAGAGCACTTTTCTCCTGCAGTATGTCAGCAAAACTAAGATATTTAAGCATGTTACTCAAGATAATAACATGCAAATCGCTCCAAAATCTCAAATGAGTAATTCATTCCCTTTTATGTGTTGCAATAATAAAACTGCAAAGTATAGTATACCTGAATTAGGTGGATGAGTAGCCAAATTATAAAATTGTATCTTCGAGGTGTATTCCTTGTTCTTTCTTTCCTCTTATCAATGCGAGAAGCATGGTACAGAAAAGCTATTGTACTGCAGTTCAGATGGAATAATTCTAATACATTAAATTTGTTAGAGATCTCATTTACAAAATCTATTAAAGCTATTTGTTTGATGCAGTGCATTTTAGTGTCTTCATTCCTTATTTGGACCTTCAATAAAATGTATGCCTTGAAACAGACCAGACTTTAATCTCTAATGTACCTTAAAAGGAGCCTGCTGAATCCATGTTAGGAAAAAAAAAAAGAGAAATTGTTTTTGCCTTTAATCTGAATTTTGATGGCTGGTGGAATCACTGAGGTCTATAACTTTTTAAGTTACCCTAGATTTCAATATTTCCCCCTGCTGACTGGACACATTTTGTCCAGATAACTCAGTATGGGCACAAAGATTAGCCAGATAAAATAAGTGACCATGATGAAGGCATTACAAGGGCATTGTTTAATTTCAGCTGGTGAGTGCTGATATTCAGTGCTGCCTGGCTACAGTTAGCCAAGTAAGTCAGGTTAGAAAAATACCTGTCCTAACTTTATCCAGGTAATTTTAACTGGGTATATTTCACTGAACATTTATCTGGTTATGTTTCTCTGAAAATCCAAGTAAACACAAGGGGATACATATTAGAATGTCATTTAGACGGATAATCACAAGTTATCCATCTAAATGGATTAAACAGCACATTGAGCCTATTACCCAGCTAAATTATAGCTGGATATATTATTATCCAGCTATAAAAGGGGCATTTCAGGAAGGAGTCCCATTAACCGACAATTGGATATATCCAGCTATAGGGATGTGAATCGTTTTTTGATGATTTAAAATATCGTCCGATATATTTTAAATCGTCAAAAATCGTTAGAGCCGCGATACAATAACAATTCCCCCAATTTATCGTCAAAAAATCGTAAATCTACGATTGTGTTGTCTACGGCCGGCGCCATTTTGCGCAAAATGGCGGCGCAAAATGGCGCCGGCCATAGACAACACAATTCGACTGCAGGAGGTCGTTCCGGACCCCCGCTGGACTTTTGGCAAGTCTTGTGGGGGTCAGGAGGCCCCCCCAAGCTGGCCAAAAGTCCCTGGGGGTCCAGCGGGGGTCCGGGAGCAATCTCCTACGCTCCTGACCTCGGGGGACAAAAAACAAAATGGCGCCGGCGCTACCTTTGACCTGTCATATGACAAGGCAAAAGTAGCGCCGGCACCATTTCTACAAGCACCGGAGGTCCGAGAGTAAAAGATCACACCGGGACCCTTCCTCTGGACCCCAGGTAATTTAAGGCATTTTGGGGGGGTTCGGGAGGGTGGGGGATTTATTTTAAAGGGTCGGGGTGGGTTTTAGGGTTGTTTTAGTGTGCCGGTTTTCCCGCCCTCCCCCCCATTGGACCCCAGGTAATTTAAGGCATTTGGGGGGGGTTCGGGAGGGTGGGGGATTTATTTTAAAGGGTCGGGGTGGGTTTTAGGGATGTTTTAGTGTGCCGGTTTTCGATTTTCACGATTTTCACGATTTTTAAAAAACCCAAACAGCAACGATCCGATTCCCTCCCCCTCCCAGCCGAAATTGATCGTTAAGACGATCGATCACACGATTCACATCTCTACCAGCTAATACCTAAATTCATCATTTTGATATCATTTTTGCACCTGTGATAAAAAAAAGGGGGTAGAGAGAGAGAGAGAGAGAGAAAGAGAGAGTCCTTATAAGGGTCTCTTATTAGTCATCTATTTATACCACTGTAAGAGGGTCAACTAGTCAAGGTGAGGTTTTGGTGGTGGTCTAGAATTTGGAGGGCAGTTTTACATGCACACTCAGATGTACGAATAGCACAGTACACATCAGTGAAAATTTGATGTGATTGGGAGTGAGGAAAGTCACACAAAGGTGAGATTTCTACAATGTACTTTCGCATGATCTTGATGCACTCCCTACCTGACAACTACGTGGGCTACTGCAGAGGTTCTCTCTCTCTTTCACTCACTCACTCACTCCTCTCCTCTGCCCAAAACAGGATTCACAATATTTATCATGAATCCCAGTTTGGGCATGTCGCACAGCTTAACACCACAAAAAAAGGTGTAGTTATTTTCAGCGTTAAAACATGCCTTATGCTACTGCACTCATTAAGCACCCCTCATTTTCATAAACCCTGCCCAAACTCCTCCCCTTTGACTACATTTTCAAAATTTGCATTCACATCTCATAATGCAAAAAATAACGCATGCGTTATGGTGTTATCGTGGGCATTAGGGTCCTAACGCCCATGATAACACCATAATGCATTTTGATGAATGACCCCGTAAGTTAGCCGGCCTTGTGGGACCGTATAACTTTGGACTTAACTTAACTGGATATATTCTTTTTTGAATAGTTCTGGTTATGTTCCCTTAAAAAAAAAAAAAGAAAAAGAAATTGCGGCCTGATCCTCGCCTTCTTCCCACCACCTGAGTTGCCAAGGCCCTATGGGGCCAAAATGGGCCATTCAATATAAAAACTGACATTTTTGGCGCCGGGAGTCCCCCCTGCCCCTCCCCCACCCCCTGCTCTGACTTTCCCTTATAAATCTAAGATTTCGAAATCGCACCCTCCAGATTTACCCTGCCATGCCCAAGCCAACCCTTTCCCTTCTTCCCCCTCCCCCATACCTTTCTTTCAAATTGGTTTCTAGGATTGATGCAGCCTCTTACCGAGATCGGGAACTGGTGCTTCTGGGGACACCTCTGCCATTGTTAAGCAACTACGACAGAAGCATGTGCCAGATAACTTTTCCACTAAATGTCCTACTGAATGTGAACCCCATGATATCTTGGTAACTTTATCTGCATAACCTTTCTGCTTTTTGGCCTACTGAATATCAGCCTCACTATTAGTAGTTTTGACTGGATTTCGTGGGAAGTGTTCTTAAATAACATTTTTAAAAAAATATGCTTCATTGTTGCAGCATGACACTCTGTAATAGCAGCTTTGTTTATACAGTATTTTTGGCAAATCTTTGTGAGCATTATGCTATATTCTAATTGATTTGTCTAGCATTTTTGAAGGCAAGGATTTCAATCAACATGATCTTGGAGTATCCAAACCTGAATCATGCCAGAGAGACATTTCCATCCTAAAAAAAACAAAAAAAAACTTACAGCATCATGACAAGGGTGGACAACTCTGGTCCTCAAGAGACACAAACAGGTCAGGATCTCAGAATATCCACAAAGATTATACATGAGCTATAGCTGCATGCTCTGCCTCCACTGTATGCAAGTCTACCTCTCATGCATATTCATCTTGATAAGCAGACCTGTTTGTAGCTCTTGAGAATTAGAGTTGGCTTCCCTCCATTATGGTGTATCACAAACAAAAGATGAACTGCTATTTTGACAGAGGCAAAACTACAGTATTTCACTGAGAAAAACAGGAAAAAGCTGACAAAAGTTAGACATTATTAACCATCAGCTTGTGATATTTTATATTTTTTTCTAAAGTACACAATTTTTTCAGAAAAAAATTGTTCTTTTCATAGAATTTATATAATGCACTATGCACTGCTGTATATTCTGGTTGGCTAGCAAAATTAGCTGAATAAATTTATGGTGATATTCAGCAGCACATCTTTTGTCAGCTTGTATCAACTTTCCCTGGGGGTTTTCTCCAGTGAATTACGATTGTTTTGCTTCAGTCAAGTTAGACAAAATAGCAATTCATCACTGTGTGATAGTCTGTGCCGCTGAATATCCCTGGCTATCTTAAAGTTAGCTAGATATGTTTATCCAACTAATTTTAGTCCAGCTATGTTAGTCGGATAATGTTGAAATTGGCATTTATCCAGCTAATTTAGCCAGATAGCTGAATCCGCCTGCAGAACACCCTACACTTCACTAGACAAATGGCACTGAATGTTGACCTCTCTAATTTTAACTTAAATACTGTTAAACAAGTATCATTGCTTTCTGAGTTTAGCTCAGTTGAACACAGATGTAGAACTGGTTCTGGCCAAAATGTGACCCACCACATGTGTAGCTGATCTGTGCCCTTCCTGGATGATACAATTATTGGGAGGTGAAATGGTAGAAAGGATTACTTATATAATAAATGCCCTTCATGAAGATGAGACTCTGCCAGCTATTCTAAAGTGTTGTGGTCCATCCAATTTAAAAAGAAATTTTTGCTGACTCCCTGCAATGTATATAATTATAGAGCTATTTGCCATTTCTTGGTAAAATTTCTGCCATTTTTCAGCAACTTCAATCTTTAGATAGTAGGAATAATCCAAATATGAAATTTGAACCAAATAAGTCAATTTTAGTTTTGGCTTGAGTCATCCAAACTAAATAGGATGCAGTCCTCCCAAAAATCCAAATCTTTTTTGGTTCATCTGTTTCAATCCCATTAAAGTCTATGGAGTACAAAATGCCAGACAGAGCAGAGCTGTTTGAGGACGATATAAGGAAGGAGAAGGATCAATCTTGTTTCTGCACTTTTTCAATCAGCCTACCTCAACTGATGGCTGTATGGATTAGTTTAATCATTTTTCTAGGTGAAAGTAAAAATTGAGCAGCCAATGATCGTTTTGTTCTGTTATTCTACTATACGATCTCAAAGAGAGATTTTGAAGCATCTTTATTGAAAATTCTAGAGCTAAAGAAAAGATTAGAAAAAAGCTTTAGATTTGGAGGAGAAAGCAAAGCTTCCTCTTAAAGTTATTGTCACTGTGTCCTAGCTCTGCTGCTAGCAGCAGGAAAAACTATAATCTCTCTGTCAGAAGGTTAAAGTGTAACTGGATATCAGCAGAGGTAAACTGTACTTCTTTTGTACAACTGGCAGGCAGCAGGTATCAGTGTCTATAAGATACATACTAGAGATGTGAATCAGAACTGGAATCGGTTCTGATTCCGGTTCCGATTCACATCATGATTTTTTTTTGTCCGGCCCGATCGGTTTTTTTTTTTATCGGCTGTGCCTGAGCCGATAAACAAAAAACCCACCCCGACCTTTTAAAACTAATCCCTTAGCTTCCCCCTCCCCAAAAAACTTTTTACAGGTACCTGGTGGTCCAGTGGGGGTCCCGGGAGCGATCTCCTGCTCCCGGGCCATCAGCTGCCACTAATCAAAATGGCGCCGATGGTCCTTTGCCCTTACCATGTGACAGGGTATCCGTGCAATTGGCCGGCCCCTGTCACATGGTAGGAGCACTGGATGTCTTCCTTCATGGTGGGCTACCAGCAATAGGTTTGAAGTTTAGACAGGGTTCTACATTGACCAGGATGTCCTGAAAGTTTAGAGTCGTGGGCCCAAGCCAATAACCTTTTTCTGAGGTTCTTGGGTACAATAGTCTTTTCTGCAGGTACTGAGTGGGTAGCTGCCAATATGACCTTCTCAGAGTCAATGATGTGTTGCGGTTCTTCAGGTATGTCCTCTGAGAGGAATGAGCGAGATAGAGCATCAGCTCTGATATTCTTATCTCCAGGGCGGTGCTTGAGCACAAAACAGAGACCATCTCGCTTGTCTATGATTCAGGCGCTGTGTGTGGTGGGGGTATTCCAGATTCTTGTGGTCTTTGAAGACCGTTACTTGATGTTGCACTCCTTCGAGCCAAGGGTGCCATTCTTTGAATGCCATCTTTATAGCCAGAAACTCCTTATTTCCTATTCCATAGTTTTTCTCTGCAGGAGAGAAGTGGCGGGAGAAGAATGAGCATGGTTGTGGAACTTTTGAATCACCAGGTTGGCTTAATACAGCCCCTCCGCCAACGTCTGAGGCATCGACCTCCACAATGAAAGGCTTGGAGGGGTCTGGGTGTCGAAAACATGGCTTGCTTGAAAAGGCATCTTTTAGTTTCTGGAATGCAGCTATAGCCTCTGGAGACCAATTAGCAACATTGGCACCTTTCTTCATCATAGCTGTAAGCGGCACTGTAAGTGAAGAGTAATTCTTGATGAAGGTCCTGTAATAGTTGGTGAAACCTAAGAAGCGTCTGAGAGCTTTTAACCCGGTGGGTTGCGCCCATTTCTTGATACTCTCCAGCTTCTGTGGGTCCATTTGGAAGCCTTGATTGGAAACGATGTAGCCTAAAAAAGGCACTGACTCCTTGTGAAATTCACATTTGGATAGCTTGGCGTAGAGATGGTTCTCTCGGAGTCTCTGTAGTACTCTCTTAACATCCTCCAGATGAGTCAAAGTAAATAACAACACACTTATAGAGGAGATCCCGTAAAATGTTGTTTATTAGATTTTGAAAGACAGCCGGGGCGTTGCACAGGCCGAAGGGCATCACTAGATATTCCAAGTGGCCGTCCTGAGTGTTGAAGACCGTCTCTTACTCATTGCCAGCTCGAATGCGAAGTAAATTGAAGGCTCCTTTCAAATCCAGTTTGGAAAAGATTTGAGCTCCTTGTAGTCTGTCGAATAGCTCTGAAATCAGAGGCAGGAGGCAATGATCTTTTATTGTTATTTCGTTAAGGCCCCTGTAATCTATACATGGACATAATGTACCTTCTTTTTTGCCCACAAAGAAATAGCCTGCGCCAGCAGGGGACTTGGATGGTCTTATGAAGCCTTTTTGGAGATTTTCCTGAATATATTCAGACATGGCTTTATTTTCTGCCACGGACAGGGGGTACACCCTACCCTTGGGTGGCTCCATATTAGGCTTCAGATTAATAGCGCAGTCATAAGGTCTATGAGACAGAAGCACATCTGCAGCTTCTTTTGAAAAGGCATCTTGGAAAGATGCATATTGAAGCAGCAACCCCAGCATCACTGGGGTAGTAGGCATACAGAGTAACGTAGCTACCTCCATCAGGCATTTGTCATGGCAATCTGGACCCCATCTTGACAGTTCCAGTGTAGCCCAATTGAATTGAGGCATATGCTACTGCAGCCAATGCAATCCCAGTACTATAGGGTGCATGGCCTTCTCTAAAACAAAGAAGGAGATGGTCTCCAAATGGAGGGCACCGGTCCGAGGGCACACTGGTTTGGTGCATAATGTTACTTCACCCTTTAGACAAGTTTCAGGAGGAAAAGTCCATAAACAGTCATTAACTAGGTGACTCCAGAAAACCTAGTACTTGTTGAGAATGAATAGAAAAAAAATTGGATCTGCTTTTTGGGATGAGCCACTGTCAGAGACAGGATGTTGGGCTTGAAGGACCTTGGTCTGACCTGGCATGGCATTCCTTACATTATTATGTGGATACCTGGCAGCAAGTTTCATAAAGCTTGGATGGAAAATCTCAAAGTTAGAGTCGAAAATAGGATGCATTGCTTCTCCCATTGACTTTAATGGAAACAAATTACCCAAATGTAATGAACCAGGAAACAAATCAAAAATCTGAATTGAAATGAATTTTTTTTTATGTGCACCCCTTGTTAGATAGTGAAAATTGTTTAGATACAATTGGGTTTAAGATCAGAATACAGTACTGAAACTGCCCTGTTGTCTCTAGTTGATTATATTCATCAAAATTTAGACAAGAGAAGGGATTCTTTAGCGTTTTTGCCAGAGTTATCAGCAGGCTTCTGGGCTCCACGTTACTGGATTGGCTTTTCTGATCTTGGCGCTGCAAATGTAGCCTTCCATGGGTTTCTCTCATTCCTGGAAGAAACCCGAGTTGGGTGAGCCACTGCTGCATTCCTCATCCATTTTGTATGGAATCCCGTAGGGTCGCACAGTTTCTCTTATACTTTTTAACATTCATCTGCAGCCTTTATCTAATAATTGGAAGCTTTTTGGTTTACATTACCAGGCATCTAAATGAAGGTAGTATGCACATTTCTTAATTTTTCAGTCCTCCAGCTTGAGCAGTTTGTTTGGAAAGGCTCCTGCTGAGCGGGGTACAGTATAACACAAAATCTAAAATTATAAGCAATAAAATGCATAGTTAGATAATACACCTTCAACTGTTTAGAATCTACCATGGCACCATTGTACAAAATATCCTACCACTAATTATCCTTTCTATTGCACTGCTTGACATATGATGCTCAAAAGAGATAGTCAGTGTTCCATGGAGCTTACAATCTAATCAAGATACACATACAAGATAAACAAGAGGCAACGGGATATTAATTTTTTATAGAAAAGTGGATACAATCAAAAAGTCTAACTTCAGGTTTAAGACTTAAGCAGCTTCGAAGTGATGGGTTTTTAGCTTACATCTGTATATGGTAAAAAAAAAAAAAAAAAAGCAAGATGCACAACTCAGGAAGACATACGGTGCAGCAGGACAGAAAGTGCGGAGTCGAGAGCTGGCAAATGAAAAGAAGGGCACAGATAAAATGCAATAAAGTTTAATGGAGCAAATATTACAGCATTTGCTCTGTTAAATTCAGAGGTGTGCACTGGAGAAACTCTCCTCAGGATGGAGCTCGCCCGATTATTTTCTCTTCAGCAATAGAAGAAGAAAGTCATTGGCCAAATGATTCCTGATATTTGTCCATTTGTGGGGCTCGGGCATTTTGCAGATATGGGATTATTGAATTGGGATACTAAGGAATAGATTGTCATTCGTATGGAAAATAATATTTCATGCATCTTTTTAAATAGTGCTGTGTGTATATCTTCTGCTTAATGATCGGAGAACCTAGTCCATCATGTAGAGAAGCTAAACTGTCAATAGAGTCTGTCAACTCAAAGCCAAACCTTGAGGTTTCATAAATAAGATTTAAAATATTTTTGGTTCATAACAGTAGCTTAATAAATATTTTTAATATTTCTTGTTCTGCCTCCTAAGACTTAATTGAAAATCACCAGTGCTCTTGGAAAATAGCCACTGCTCTTACTAGCAACAGTAACATGGAATAGACTTAGGGCCGGATTTTAAAAGGGTTACGTGTATAAGGTACTCGCGTAACCCTTTTAAAACGCCCCTGGGCACGCCGAGCCTATTTTGCATAGGCTCGGTGGCACGCACAAGCCCCGGGACACGTGTAAGTCCCAGGGCTTGCAAAAAGGGGCGGTCGGGGGCGTGGCCAGGGGGTGTAGTGTCGGCTCGGGGGCGTGTTCGGGGGTGTGTGGGCGGTCCGGGGGCATGGCCGAGTGCCCCGACACAGCGGCTTGTGTCGGGGCCTGCTTCGCCAGCAGACAGCCGGCATGCGTAAGTTACTACTGCCTGGAGGCAGGCGTAACTTATCGAATAAAGGTAGGGGGAGTTTAGATAGGGCCGGGGGGGGTGGGTTAGGTAGGGGAAGGTGCAGGAGGATGGAAGGAAAGTTCCCTCCGAGGCCGCTCAGCGTGCGCAAGATGCACAAATGTGCACCCCCTTGCGCGCGCTGACCCCGGATTTTATAAGATACGCCCGGCTACGCGCGTATCTTATAAAATCCAGCGTACGTTTGTTTGTGCCTGGTACGCGAACAAAAATACGCGCGCGCGTAGATTTATAAAATCTACCCCTTAGTTTTTGGGTACTTGCCAGGTTCTTGTGGCCTGGATTGGCCACTGTTGGAAACAGGATGCTGGGCTTGATGGGCCCTTGGTCTGACCCAGTATGGCATGTTCTTATGGTCTTATGTTCTTAAATGTATAAATGGAAGTTGCAGGCTATTACATACAATGCACAAGATTTTATTAGTAAATAAGATTGCTTTAGGTTAACTTTTTGTATTTGCTGTATTTATATTTTCCATTATTAGTGTTAAATATATATAGTGAGCTTACACAGCCAGGAAACTTATCTGTGCTCTTTGCCTCCATTGCTAATTCCAGCCTCCAAGCCTTCAGTCTTGCAGGACCCCTATGCCTGGAACGGCCTCCCTGCGTAAGTGTGTCTTGCTTCATCTCTGACCATATTTAAGTCCTGCTGAAAGGCCCATCAGTTTGAGATTGCTTTTAAATCCAACAAGTACGACTCTTCCTGATCTTAGCCCTCTCATGTTAAATATGTTTTACCTTGTTAGGTGATTACTAGAAAATTATTTGTCTTGTCTGTCTTAACTAGATTGTAAGCTCCATGGAGCAGGGGCTATAATACAGTACGTATGTATCTATACAGACTGTGTAAACTGCGCTACATAAATAGTATTTAAAACCAATAATGGAAAATATAAATACAGCAAATACAAAAGGTTAACTAAGAGCAATCTTATTTCATAATAAATTCTTCTGTGCGGTTGTAACAGCCTACAACTTCCATTCATAAATTTCTAAAGACACTGGTGACATTTCATTAACTCTTTTAAGAGGTAGAACAAGAAATATTACAATGTTTATAAAGCAAATGTAATAAGGTGCACTTGGCAGAGCGAACAGTTTAAACTGCACTTGTGCACACTTTTTCGGTGTACAAGCTTTATTACTGATGCAGCAAGGAGTTGTGCACACAAAAAACGTGCGCACAACAGTGTGTGTAAAGTTTAGTGTTCTCTCATGCAAAGTTCACAATGATGATGGCATTGGCGTTTACTCACCAGTGCAAAGAGTTGTGCTGGCTTACCTCATACATTCTTAGTGCTGGAAATGTATCTCCCAGTCCAAGGCAGAATAACGTTTCCAGGGCTAATGTTAGTCTATAGGTGGAAGCTAGAGTTGCAGTGCTGGGGCCTGTAGGAAGGATTTTATATGCAGAATGCATGCTTTCCGCATATTAAATATGATTTATGTATACAAAAAATGCTTTCTGTGCTAGTTTTTTTAGACATATAAATAATATTGTATGTGTACACATCGGGCCGGATTTTAAGAGGTACGCATGTTATAAAATCCAGGGTCGGCGTGCGCAAGGGGGTGCACAATTGTGCAACTTGCGCGCCGAGCCGCACAGCCTTCCTCCGTTCCTTCCGCCCCCCCCCCCCCCACCTTCCCCCTCCCTTTCCCTACCTAACCCGCCCCCCCCCCAGCCCTACCTAAAAAAAACCCCTTACCTCCGGGCAGGCATAGGTTGTGTGGGCCGGCGGCTGGCCCGCGATCCTGGGCACAGCGGCAAATGGCCGCTGTGCCTGGAGACTCCGGCCCCGCCCCGTACCGCCCCGCCTATGCCCCGCCCCCCTTTTTCAAGCCCTGGGACATATGCATGTCCCAGGGCTTGCGTGCATCGCCAGGCCTATGCAAAATAGGCTCGGCACGCGCAGGAGCGGGTTTAAAAGGGTTACTCGCGTATATTATGCGCGTAACCCTTTTAAAATCTGCCCCATCATGTTTCCATGAATGCTAAGGCTTTTTTTTTTTTTACACACATTTTTGGGCTTCTACACGTTTTTTACCTCCCTATGCGTTAGTATACTTTGGGGCAGATTTTCAAAGCCCTACGCGCGCCGGGCCTATTTTCAAAAGGCCTGGTGAAGTGCGTAAAGCCTTGGGATGCACATATGTCCCGGGGCTTCAAAAATGGGTGGGGGCATGGGCGTGGTGTGGGCAGGGCCAGAGCCTTCAGGCACAACGGCCATTTGCCGCTGTGACCGGGATCGCGGGCCGCCGTTGGCCGGCATGTGCAACTTATGCCTGCCCAGAGGCAGGTGCAACTTATAAAATAAAGGTATGGGGGGGGTGGAAGGAAAGTTCCCTCCAAGGCCGCTCCGATTTCGGAGCGACCTTGGAGGGAACGGGGAAAGCCAGCAGGGTTCCCCAAGGGCTCGGCGCTTGCAACATGCTCTATTGTGCACCCCCTTGCGCACACCGACCCTAGATTTTATAACATGCGCTCAGCTGGGCGTGCATGTTATAAAAGCGGGCGTACATTTATGCACACCGGGTTGCGTGCATAAATGTACGCCCGCGCACAGGTATTAAAATCCGACCCTATGTTTATTACATCAGCCCCAATAGTACTAGTAAAAATAGAGGTAGTAACAAACAGAAGATACAGTAAAGTCGCTTGATGGTGCTGTGTTTTCTAGTAAGATCAACCGAGTTGCTCTCCCTGAGAAAAAAAATCACTTAAAATTGGAGTTAACATAAATTCAGCTCTCAGTTCTGTAAATAAATAGTACTTTAATCATAAATCTTTAGATATGAGAATACTCTGATAGAAAGAGAATAAGGTAAACAAAGCACCTGAAATTAGAATACAAAACCATGACTAAGATGTTAATAGTATGCCCAGCTAATCCCTGGCAAGCTAGAAAATCCACTGTCTCTCTCCCCCTTAAAAATATTAAAAAGCAAAGTGTGCATCAAAGCCAAGTCAGACGTAATAGTGGGTTAAACAAGGTAAGCGTTGGTAAAGAGAATCACTGAGAGTGAATGATAGCTTCATGATCTGTAAGAGGCTTCCCTCCTGTTCAATTAAATCAACTGATTTGCCCAACTAGAACATCTGAGCTACCAATCTATTCAAACCAGGCTCTCGCAAAGCTGCCTGAGTGTTGCATCCTTTTCCATTCCATATATTGAACAGCAAAATAATGAACATAAAGAAGGCCCCCCAAAGATTAAGATAGTAACTTTTAAACAGGCGCACGAGTGCACGTGTCTGCGCATGTGCCTGCTCGCTTCAAAGGACGCGGCCGTTTCATAACATACGCACAGATACGCAATTACCGGTTTGTTCCCAGCTCACCCAGGCAAGGAATTAGGACTTCCAAACCCTCCTAATTTAAAAGCCTTCCTGTTCCCCTGTTGGCCCCGACCTTTAAAACTCTGTTGACATGCCTAGAGTTTATTTTATTACTACTTACAGGCCGTCCACAGCAGAAGTAAATGTAGGCGGCAGGGGACCCCAGCACATACCTGTGTGTGTGTGTGTGTGTGTGTGTGTGTGTGTGTGTGTGTGTGTGTTTATTTATGCACAAATTTGAAATCCAGGAGCACCCCGGCTTGCCCAGACCACGTCTCGCCCACGCCTCACCCCTTTTTCAGGACTTTTCATTCGTGCGCGTAGGGGGAGATATCCGCTCAGCACGCGCCAGCCCGACGTATTCATGGAGTTCCCGGTTTTGGCACACAGTGTCCAGGCTTTTTAAAATTCACCTCCGAGAGCGTAATTACATTTGAACCTAAACAGTAATGATGCTAGGCCTCCCTTCTGAGACATAGGGAGATGTTGAATAATGGCCATAAGACAGAACTAAATATCCTCCTCTGAATATCTTCTTTTTCTATGCAAGGATAGAATATCACTCGATATTCAACCATTTACAGCTCAGGAATTTTGCAAAACTGAGGCTCATATGAAGGAATGTAAAATAGCATCCTCTAGAAAAATGCTAAGATTCTTTATTTTCTTGCACTGGAAATATACATTCATACTGCTTTTGGAGCAGAAATACAAGGTATATTAAAAACTGTGCAGCTCCCCACACACAGTTTATTAAACACTAGCATTAATCTTTGCATGTCCACGTAAGCGTGCAAATGCTGATAGGTTTGAAAGTTGGGCTCATAAAGCAGAAGGAACACAATTAATTAGCTTCACTTAGAATTAACCTTCCAAAGTTCCTCGCATATGAATCTCTGTTGCTTCCCTATTTTAATTGCATTTAACAATCAGCTATGTTTTATGTTTTTTCTTTTACCCTGATGGGTTATAAATTGAGTTATTGGTGTTATGTTTATTTATTCTGCAGCTTGTAATTTTGCTGCTATTATCTGGTTTTTTTGGTTAATTTTTATGCATGTAACCTGCCCAGAATTATAGATGGGTGGGAAAAAAATAAAATGAATAATGATCAGACTTAGGGCCTGACATACTAAGCTTTTCTTTCCCTCATAGACAGAGACTTGGAAAAAAAACCTTAGACGGTAACTTTCATACAGGTGCACATACGCACGTATGTGCCAGGATGCGCCCCAGGATACGGCCATTTTATAATATATGTGTGTGTATAAGCACGCATGTTATAAAATAGCTTAGCAGAGCGCACATGTATGACCGATTTTAAGTGGATGCACCTGTGCATGCAAATGCCGCTTCTACTGTATCAACGGGGGGATTTTATGTTCAAAATGGTTTTTATTGATTTTATCCTAATAACAACACAATGATAACAATACAAATATGTGCAGGTATGGTACTGACCTTTATATAATAGAATAAAACCCCAGCCGGACCTGCTGGCCCGACCTTCCTGTATGTCCCCTCCCCCCCCCCCCCCCGTTTTGAGGAGCCACCACCAATCCATTGTAATGGTTGATCATCCATGTCCAAATCATGAAGAGGTCCAAAGGAAGTTCCCAATATTCCAGAATTGTAGATAGTCAATCATTCAACACCAAACTACGTGCTCAAGTCGGGAGATGCTGCAAGTAGGAGTTCCAGGTTGCAAGGAACATTCGCCATCGACGGGGTGATTCCCGTGCCTGCAAATTCTCCATCAGCATCAGCGTGTAAAATTGATTTTTCCAAACCCAGAAGGATGGAGAGTCTACCGAGCGCCATACAAATAGAATTACCTTTTTCCCCACCAAACTAGCTTTCTGTTATAAAAGGCGAGAACCAGGATCTTGGATCCGAATCGGGGAAATGCAATTAAATAAAAGCCATAAGGGGGATACCGGGAAAGCCACGTCTAGTATGTCTGCTAAAAATTCGGCCACCCGTTGCCAAAAACAACATACCGGGGGGCAGAACCAAAAAGAGTGAGATAAGGTACTAGTATGAACCGGACAGCGAGGACAAGCTGCTGATGAGAATATTGTTAGTTGCTGTGCCCTCTGTGAGAATACATAGGCGTGACACAGAAATTTAAGTTGCAATTCCCGGTAATACATGTTGGAAGAGATCCTAGTTATTCGCCTAAAACAGGTTCGCAAAATACATTGATTTACTCTAAAATCTCCATCCCAATTCCAACGGTCCTCCAGGATAGAGTAGATGTTCACAGAAACCATACCGCTTAGAGTTTTATAGTATACTGACAAAGAGAGTGTTCTGGGACATTCAAAATGAAAAACCTTGTCGAGGGCCGAAAGCACCTGGGGCTGTCTAGTAGATTCCGACAGGACCTGGATATAGTGACTGAGTTGTAAGTATGCGAACGTTTGGGAAAGTCCCAATCCATAAATCTGGGTCAGTTCCCCCAAAGAAAAAATCCTCCCTTCCTGAGAAAGGACATGCCCCAGCCTGGTTATACCCTTAGTGCTCCACAATTGAAAGGAGCTTGATTGCGACCCTGGGAGAAAATCACAATTGCCCACTATGGGAAGAAACCCCGCACATGTCCGTGGAATCTGAAGCAATGTTGTCAACCATAGCCAGGTTCGTCTAAGCGGTCGAAGCAAAGCAGATTGCGTTAAAAAAAAAGGCAGACCAGAAGGTCGGGATTGCAAAACATAAGGAAGGGCATATGGATATATGTGTCATGTCTGCGATCAGGGGAGCAAAGTGTGATTGATCTAGCAACTATTCTCTAACCACTCGAAGGTTACAAGCCAAATTGTAATGGGCGAGATTCGACAGCCCCACTCCCCCACAGCCCCAGCGAGCATGTAGCCCTCAACGGGGAGATTTTAAAAGGCACGCATGCTGACCCCATTGCCAGTAAAACCAGTTCAAGCCCAATAGACCAAGTTAGCAGCTAGGTCCTCCAACCCCCCCCCCCCCCCCCCCCGAGTATAATAGCCTTCACTCCCCCCGGGTACCTGACCCTTAAAACCCTGCAGATCTGCCTAGTTTTCTTAATTTTATAATTTGCACCCTCACCTTAGCAGAAGCAAAGTTATGCGGCTGGGGACCTTGATGCGTGCCCAGACACGTTAAGTATTTAAGTGCACATTTCTAACGCACAATTCGAAATGCCCGTGCCCCGCCCTGTCCCTGTTTGTAAACATTGGCAGTGTGCGCACTCCAGGATATACGCGCATATCCAGGTGGGTTGTAAAATCCTCTCGGCGCGATTGAGGCCGATTTGTGTGTGCATCTCCCAGTTTGGGCGTGCACCAGGCTTTTAAAATTCACCTTTTAGTGACTCTAGTACTACCACTAGTAGTACCGCTATTTATCATTTTTAAAGCGGTATTAGGAATACATAGTGCTGTGCAAATAATAAACAGTAACTGCTCCATGGATCTTACAATCTAGTGAAGAAAAACATACATAACAAGCATGAGTCAGTGGCCAGTGGTATTTATTTTAGAGACATGTTTAGAATTTAAAAGCAGCCTCAAAAAGGTGACTTTTTGGACTAGACATGAATATGGCCAGAAACGGAGGATGACGCACCAAATCAGGAAGTTTATTCCAGGCATATGGTGCAGCAAGATAGACAGCACAGAATGGGAAGTTGGCAGTACAAGAGAAGGGAATAGACAAGAGCAACTTGCATGATGAATGATGTTCAAGTGGAAGGGTGTACAGAGAGGGTAGGAAAGCTAGGCCCTTAAAGCAGTACTACTAGGAAAAAATGTTTTAGATAATTTGCTTGGTAGTTAAAAGACATTTATTAAGAGATCCTATTCATTCCAGATGCAATATTAGTTTTTAAAGCCTGGAAGTTCTTTCTATTTAATTTCTCATTTTATACTTTACAGTAAATCTGAGTAATATTTGCAATTTTAATTACAGAAGGTTGACTTCTCCTGGTTTGGCCAGGATCGCAATGAGAATGGGTAGCAGGGTGTTAACCACTATCTCTTGTACAGGTTCTCAATTTCAGCCAAAAGGCAGAGAAGGAACCATCGCTGTGCTTACCCTTATCAGAACCCACTGACGGCATTACACTGATCCATGTAAAGCATGAATACAGCATGAAGAGCTGAACCGCAGACTCAGGACTGGAGATTTTTAAATATAGACGGTACGACCATAATACAAGATACACATCTTTGATCTGAAAATATGGAAAAAAAAAACTCAATATAATAAAATCAAAATGAAAAGCTTAGGGAATAAGACACAAGGTGAATTTTTGCATCTTGTGCTTTTACTGAGCCAACATAAGAATTTATAAAGATTTTGTAGTATGTATGCTTTCAAGAGTTCATAAGACTCTTCTCTTTCCTCACCTTCATCTGATGGAAAATACCCAGTTCATGGGCAGTATTTTAGATCATGATCCTAAATTGAGATGTTTTTCCTCATCTCTAATTGAAATCACTCTGAAATATAGGTAGCACCCCTATGGTTTGGCCACTAGATGTCACTAGGACCCTGTATAGAATGCACCATCAATGAGCCTTCCATCTCTCCTCAGTCCCTCCCAACCTGGTGGGCTGTGGTTGGACGCCTCAACCTATTTAGTCCAGCCATTTTAGAACTTAGTGTGATCAGTTTTAGAGAGACCGAAAAATGAGAATGTTTTGGATTTACTCTCTGGTGAGGCCTCCCAGTCTCACTCTGCACCTGTGATCTGAAGTGATACCTCATCAAGCTCTCCCTGCCAGAGAGTGCTTCTTATATTAATAAAAGAGAGAGAGAGAGAGAGAGATTCCCTTTTGGAGCAAAAAGGCTCTCACCCAGAGGACTGAAGACCTGTAAACACTCTACAACCCTAGGTGAGGCAAGCACCAGCAACAGATCCTGCTGACAGAAACAGTGATAGCTGATGATGTATCCAGCTTTACCTTTTAGAAGTATGTTTTGGACATTGGCTGTATGGGGAGGCTTTTTTCTGATTCACCCCTCTCCACAGGGATGCAGTGCTGAGGTAGCTTGATCCCTTTCTGACTTTTCCTGCAAGGGAAGTCCTCAATAACCACAGCTAAGGAGAATGCGTAAGGCCGGGAGACTCCAGTCGGATCTCTACCCATGGGACCCGGACAGGCTGGATGTCTAGGAAGGATGTGGATTCAGGTAGGATTGTTTTTGCTGTGATTGAGGCATCCTTCAATAGGATTCCTGGTTAACTGCTGGGTGAGCTTTGCACACTAAAACCACCATGGGAGCTCTACCCAGAGGCCTGAAACAAAAGGACACCTATCTACGGAGAAATGTGCACACATGTACCAGCAGTCAGATGCAACTTCAACATTATGGAGAAATGGACTTTTATTTAATCATTGCCAAATCAATAAACTTTATTTTAACACCCAGAGCCTGGTCCCATCTGGTTTGTTCCAGCATCTCATCCTTTGCAATGTAGCTACCATCTACACACAATGAAAGCAAGACACCATGGTCTGAGCTCATAAGCGAGAGCTTCCCCCATAAAAAGAATCCACCATGGGATAAAGAGTCAAGCATGGGAGTTAATTGCTGGCTGGAGCAGCCCCGAAGAAAACAAATATGTTTGTGTGCCCTTGGGACTTAATCCCACTCTCCCACCCCCAAGCAAGGGCTACGTTTTGCTTGATTCGTTTATACACTGCTTTCATTGTGCAACATTAATGCACATACTGTATTAATACATGGGCCTCTATACCTCCATCTGCCTCAGATCAGAGGCTCTGAGCACTTCCTTGGCAGTGTTCCCAGCCTGGTTGACTCAAGACGCTGAAACTAGGGTTTGGAAATCAAATCGGGGTCTACTCTACAGCAGGATATTATTACTTTCCCTCCTCCTCCTTAAAGTTACTGGAGTACGAGGGATTGTGCTGACGCTTTCACCCCTTCTCTTCATGAGGCCTAAAGTTATGTTTTCAGATTTCAGTAATGAAGGTGGTTCACAGATGGAAAGAATTTACCAAATTTGCTCAGAAAGTAAGCGCGTGTAATTTGAAATTTCGGCAAGTATAAGGGGTCCATTTTCCATATGGCGTCTAATTGCTAAAATATGCACACATTTTTCAGCCTGCACAAACCCAGAAACAGAGCACCCATGTGTACACCGAGTTTGACTATCAAAGTACATGATTACACTTACAAGATGTTGAACGATGGCATAAAATATGCATTAGTGTGGCATGCCAGTTAGGCATATATGCTTTTGAAACGTAATTTCCAACCATGCCCCTAAGAGGCCCTACCCCCACCCTGGAATGCCTAATGCTACTAAAAGTAGCGCTCTGTATATGGCTGCACACTACTTCTCTGCTGGCAGTAAACAGAAGCCCGTATCTTTAAGGCACAGACTGCCTGCCTCTGTGAATCCCAGATCTTGTTTCAAATCTTGTTGAAGGCCTCCATGCAACCAGGCTACCGTATGAAAGTTTTATAAGTAGCTTACATTTGCAGGGGAACTTATAATGGGAATTAGAAAAATAATGATTGTGTTCTAGTTGCCCGTGGTTTGAAAGATATATTAAAGTAAGAGAATCCCAGATCTGGCTTCAGGTCTGCAGGCTGTTGAAGGAGGTCTCCATGCTACCAGGCTGCTGGATGAGAGTTTTTCTTTTTACAACTTTCTCACATTTTCAGGGACTAAGCAAAAGCTGTCTGTCTTGACAAGAGACTGAGAAGGAGAAAAAGAGGGTCGGTGCCCAGGCGTAGGTGCCCTCCGCAGAGGATTTGAGAGCAGAGAGAGAGAACGCTGACCTCCCAAATGGCTCTTCTCTCCTCCCCTCTCCTAGACTGTGCTGTACGAGAGTTCACGCCTTCAGTCTGGTGCGATACCGAGATCCCTATGCCTCAAGCCGCGCTACCTCACTTTCACAAAAAAAAAAAAAGCTAAGGCATCGGTTTTTTTGGCCGCGTCTTCCCTTAGTCCCCTCGGCAGAGACGCTCAGTCTTTCCAACCTCTCTCCTTGAACCATCAAGTAAGGACTATAAGTTATACACCCTGGCCTCTCCATGCTATCCACTGTAAATTTGATTCACTTGTGATCGTGTATGACCTTCGACTGCGACGGTTACTCTAAACTTGTTTTGTAATCCGCCTTGCAGCCCCTCACGGGAAAAGGCAGACTCTCAGCATAATAAAGCCTGATAAATAGTTGTTCGTTGGAAGCAGAAGCTGGCAGAATTTCTGCTGGAGCTGATTCCTCTCTCTCTCTTGCAAGTGGCAAACAAAATACTGTTGCTGGACTGGTAAGGCGCAACATTATTAACTGCAGTTATGCTCTCTAACATGGCATTAAGAAGATGTGGGTTATCCTAAGCCAAGGAAGAAAAACCTCTGTTGTAATTGCGTTTGCTTTAACGGGTGCCTCGACACATGCCCTTGTTAACTACTGCTGTTGCTGTGACTTAACTGAAAACTCCGCTCTCTCTTTGCAAAATCACAGAATAGTTTTGTGTGTTTTCAGAGGAAATTATATGTAAGATTGCAGTTGGCAAATTGTGGTTTTATTTTTATAGCAGGAAATATATGCGGCCAGTTGTAATCCAAAGTGCAGGTTAAGATCTGCACTGAGTCTTTGCATTTAACTGTAACCTAGACCACTTTTTGGGTTACTAATAGGTCTTGCAACAGTCCAGTGCAGTTAGGGAAATAATTAGGGGAGTATCCATTCACTGACACCCCTCCCACTGGCGGAGCTGTAATGGATACCCCTGGTCCTGAGGTTTTACAGCAGAGCTCTCCAACAGGCCCTGAGGGCAGTCTAAGCCGAGAGTGAGAGGTTGTATGTTCCTAAGTTGGATTTTGGACCTTCCTGGAGCCTCAGAATCCTCCTGACACCCCTCCAGGATAGGTCAAAGGACTCTCGACACAAGGTGCAGAGTAGCTGCTCTGGGACTAAATTTGGGATTTTGGATGTTCATTTAAAGGAACCCTGCTGAAGGCCTGGACCTTTCCGAAGTCCAGGGAATGAGGAACCCTGGGCTGAAGATGCCCAGTGTTTAGGGAAGTTCTGCCCAACCAAGGTGGTGACCTATTGCAGTGGATTCCTGCAGTTATCTAAGCTGGGGAAGAAGACTTGTTTTCCAACATCTGGGAGGAAGTGTTTTTCTGCCTCTCTTCCTGCCCATCAAGGGAACTGTCAAGAACTGCAGTCCACAAAGATTTCTACCACCAAGGAACCCACCAGAAGATTAATCTACTAACTGAGAGTAAAGGGTCTACATTCAAGGGAGGACACCCATCTGGCATCCACAAAGAGCCCTGAGGGATAAAGACATTAATTCTGTGCCAAGACAGATTTTTGTGCCATCGGAAAGAGTTTACTGAACATCCAAGGGGGCCTGGCCCAGAAGGGTCACTCCATAATCTAATCCAGAAGTGTGGATGGATTCCTGCTTAATAATGACTAATGCACAGATAGAGGAGAAAAGATCTGCAATTAAGAGAGAAACTGCAGAGATTGTGGTGTGTGATTTGCCATATTTAATTGTGTCATTCAATGAAACTGGATCAGTAAAGCATTATTTTGGACACTGCTTACGTGGTCCAAGTGTGGTTTGTTTGGCACCCAATACCCAGCACACAGCAGAATGAGTGAGCTCCATCCCAGCTCAGTAGTCATCCCGTACTGGGACCGGAGAGGACTCCTTTCCACCCCTAGTCTGAAGGACCTAAATCTTGGGATGAGAGGAGAAGTAAAAGTTAGCCAGGGTCCCTGCCCTAAAGAACTTACAAATAACATCATGCCCTTCTCCGTACTGGACTTGCACTTAAAGGAGGGGTTACATAACCTTCTATTTTATTTTCTCTACTGACTCCCAAGACTGCCTCTGAGGTAATTCTACCATTATAAGATCAGAGCATATGATAAACACTTCAAGAATCAACTATTTCTTTATCCTGCTAAAACAGAGTCCTTGTGGATCGGTCGCCATTCTTCGCAAGATGATAGCTTAAGCTAACCATTGAAGAGGTACATTTGTAGAAAAGGCGAGGGATTTAGGTGAGTGCATTGATTCTCGCCTGTCCTTTATACCACAGATTAGGTAGAATTTTTTAAATTGACGTTATTGTGCCAACTGAAGCATAATTTCTAAAGAAGAAAGACCAGGCTTTTGACTCAAACATTTGACTTTTGACTTTTGACTACTGCGATTCATTATGTAGGTTTGCATAACTGTTGTATTAGTGTATTGCCAAATACCACTGCACGACTGGTCCTAGGCTGCTCTTTCTGAGCACCCGTAACTCCCATGTTAAAATCCTTACACTGAGTTCTGGTTAAGCACAGAATTCAGTTGAAGCTCCTGTGTTTAACCTAAAAGGTCTATAATCAAGCAGGTCCAGCTTACCTTGCAAATCTACAATCTCCATACACCTCACTGCAGAGCCTTTGACATCTACTTACTTTTCCAATTGTAAAATCTGCACATTTGTAAGCCACTCAGTCCCAGGCCTTTTGAATTCTAGGTGTGGAGAGCATTCCACAGGTCCAGATTTCAGAAGAAAGTCAAGACATTTTCTATGTCTTGCATTGGCCAGGGCCCTGCTGGTGCTGTTTTGTAGAGAAGGCATTTGCAGTGGTGCTGCACTGGTCCACCAGTGCCCTTTTTAACTGCAGTGCCAGTGGGGCAGGAATGACCAGGCACAGTTCCTATCCTGGGAAGAACATCAGCTTGGTCAGAAGGTATGAGGAAAGGGGGGATTGGGAGGAGAGCTTGGGGGGGGGGGGCAACATTTATTTTCTGGTTTGTTTTTAGTTTCTTTTCTCCTTCATTTGTTTGTTTGTTTGTTTTTTTTATTCATTTTAAAGAAATGAAAAGTAGCAAAGAAAGCAAAACCAAATGAAAACAATGTCTGTGCACACCACAAGTTGCAAATGGTAAGAATAAGTTTTTTTCAGTACTTATTTCACTACTGTCAAACTTAACAGCAATTTCATACCAAAGAGAGAAGATGCACATTATTCTTAAAAAATGCGGTGGCATAAAAAGAAAAATAATAGCACAGCACGCTTGCTTTGTGCTGTAACTGAACATAAAAGCTCATTTTCATCCATTATGCAGATTTATAGATTTACTTCAAACATGGAAATGGATTTGTTTGGTATCTTTGAAATGTTTATCCCCATGCTGTAGAAAAGATTTTCATTCCAGTTTTATGGTGAGAAATTATAGATAACAATAGGGTCTACAGTTTTACATTGAATGCTTTGATTTACGGATGCTAGGGGTGTAGTGGAGGAATAATCTAGTGGTTAGTGCAGCAGGCTGGGAAACGGGGAAGCCAGCGTTCAAATCCCATTGATACCCCATGTGACCTTCCATTGCCTTCCATTGCCTAAGGTAAAAGCAGAGAGGGTAATTTTATGATCAAAGAACTCTGTGCGGCCCCATATGCATGCATACATGGGTACACAAGGATCTACCCTGGTATTTTATAATCTGCGCATACTTGGTTAGAGAAGATTATAAAATATGGGTATATCCTAGCACATGCACAGTTTGGTTCCTGCTCTCATGTGGAAGTCCTGGGGGCCACTTGCACCCAAGGGCTCAACTCACGGGAAACGGCAGCTGCCTTGGGCGAAAACAGAAATTCTAGATTATCCAGCCTCTCCTTTGCTTAGCCGTCGCACCTTTCCTCCATGCCATGACAGCTTGGACCAGCCCAAAACAGTGGTCAGGCTAAATGGAGCAGCTTCATGCTTGCATAAAGAACCTTATGGAGGCAGTGCCAGGGCTGCAGCTCCAGTTTCGCATCCTTCAGATAAAGGTGGAATCCCTCCACGGCCTACTTCACGCCAAAGCACCCCTCCTCTGCAATCTCAATTGCCATTGCCAGAGAAGAATGATGGGAATGGGGGTGAATTGCAGGCGTACTTGCATTAGTGCGAGTTTTTGTTCCCTTTAGTCCCGCACTGCTATCCTTTGGAATCACTGAAGGTGGGTTTTATAATAATACAAAAAGACCTGTCGTGAGTAATGCCATTACTGGGGTGAGGTGATCCAGTCCTGAACCAAGCAGACTCGCTCATGAATGCCCTGTTTCAGGCCTTCGGTGATCTAGATTGCATTCAAATGGCTAAAAATAAGATCCTGGGGCTTCATCGGGGCCAGTGCAGTGTAACCAAGTATGCAATGGAGTTCAATCTGTTGGCAAATGATTTGGACTTTAATGGACTGGCCCTGTATGCTTACGTCTGCTGGGGTTTTAGTGTCCCACATCAAGGACAAACTGGGCCACTAGAAACCCCAACCAACCTAGAAGCCCTGATCCCCTTGTGCGCTAGAACTGAGAGATGCTCAGGAGAGCAGAGCCAAGAGAGAGCTACAAACCCTAAAAGGACAGGTTGTCCCCACGAACAGGTAGTTAAACCTCTGGTCAATGGCATGAAACACCGCCTTCCTGAGGAAGAAAAAGAGTGGCACCTTTGAGAAGGTTTGTGCCTCTATTGTGGCCTTTCAGGGCATTTTTTTAAATTCCTGCCACAGCAGATCTCAGAATGAAAGTCGTATCCAGCAGAGAAACAGACTCCCAGCCCCAGTAGAGGAAATGTCGGGAGATAGTTATACCTCTGAATTTCAACACTGCCCTGGGGACATCTGTCTCTCATGTCACTATTCCTGTCAAACTGTCCTGGGAAAACAACATAATTCCTGCTTTAGCCAGGATTGACTCTGGAGCATCTGTTTTGTTTTTTGGACCACGCTTTCGCTTAGCACACAGGTCCCCATAAGACAGAAGGGATTAAGCATCGATGGCTCATCCTCATTGTCGGGGCCTGTAACCGCTGAGACTGAGCCTCTTCTTGTAACCACAATACTTAACCACCAGGAAATGTGTTTTTGATCTCTATAGAGCGCCACATTTCCCAGTCGTGCTTGGTCTGTGTTGGATGGAATGACCTGAGCCGCACATCAGTTGGAAGATCCAACATGTAATATTTCCATCAATATTTTGCCAGCAGAATTGTATGCCCAATGAAGAAGCCAGGAAACGGGGTTCGAAGAAGAGAATCTGGGCCATCCGTGTTGGTCTGGCAGTCGATGCTGGGATTGGGCAATTGTCTGAAAAGTATGCCACATACTGAGATGTTTTTGACAAAAAAGTAGCTGATACTCTCCCCCTGCATAGACCTTAGCCCTGCCCCATAGATGTACTTCCCTTTTGGAAGAATCTATTCTTTATCACAGCTGGAATTGAAAGCCCCTCTGGGAATATTTAAAGGAAAATTTGCAGAAACATTTTATTCACTATTTAATTTCACCAGCAGGGCCCTCCCATCTCCTTCGTGCCCATCGGCCTTGTATTGATTATTGAGCCTTGAAAGCCATAATGATTAGCAAGCTCTACCCCCGCCTCTTTTTAATAAACTATTGGAATACCTTCAGATGGCCCAAATATTCACAGTCCATTGCACCCTAGGCAGACCAATGTAACACCGCCCTCCTCCAAAAACCCACCCTGAATTGAACGTGCCCACCTTACAGTGGGAGATATATAGAGTGTCAGATTGGCCCTTTAAAAGAATCACTTTCTCTCTTTCTCTCTCTCTCCCCTCATCAGGACCAGTAATAAAGTTACCTGAGTTATTCTTGACTCGTGTATGGGGCCATTTTTTGCGCGAGCAATGCTTTTAAAATCTTCCTGTGTTGTTTTATGCCATTTGGGGACAATTTTCCAAGACATTAGATTTTTTTTCGATTTTTTTTTCAGGTTTTGGAATTGGTGCGCACTATGAGGTGAATTTGAACATTCTGGCGTGGGCACACGTGTGTGCGTTTTCCGGCTTGCACACATGCGCTTATATATGTGCATACATGTACCTGTTATAAAATCGGTTATACGCGAATACACGTGTGCACGATTTTATATTGACGCGCGCATGTGTGCGTGAATACCATCTCGATCACGTGAGGGGGATTTTAGTAAATACACACGCTGATGCAATTACCTGTTTCCCCAGTTTGTTCCCAGTTCGCTCCAGTAAAGGAGAGGACTTTCTAAACCCCCTAGATAACTTGCCTCCCCTTTACCCTATTATCCCCGACCCTTAAAACCCCACTGACTACCCTAGTTTATTTTATTTTAATACTTACACGCTGCCCATAGCAGAAGTAAAGTTACGTGGTGGGAGACCCTGGCGCGTGCTTGTGGGCGTAAATACTTACGTGCAGACTTCACGTTACAGACTCAGCCCGCCCATTCTCCGCCCCTTTTTTTAACTTTACAATTTGTGCGTATCTCCCAGCTTTGGCGCGCTTAGGGCTTTTAAAATTGATCAGTATGGAGGTAATTTTCAAAGGAGTTACGCGTGTAAATGTAAAATACTACTATTGTAACTATTTTCAAAAGCCACTTATGCAAGTAAATCCTATGGACAATTCAATGGCATATATTGAAACAATTTTCAAAAGCCCACTTTCTTGAGTAACGCGCATTTACATGTGTAAAACCCAATTGTAAGCATTTAAATGCTTTTTAAAATCATGCCATAAGTTTGCAAATAGGTGGAAATTTTCAAAACAATTTACACGTGTAAACGTAACTACTATTATACCAATTTTCAAAAGCCTGTGTAAAGTGCACTTATGCAAGTAAATCCTATGGACACTTCAATGGCATATTTTTTGTAATTTTCAAATTCCACTTACATGGGTAAAGTGCATTTTCATCTGTAAAACCCAGTTTTAAGCATGCAAGTGCCTTTGAAAATCAGGCCCATAGTGCACTAAAATTGGTAGAAGGAAAAATACAAAATTTCATGAGATTTTTCTATCATTTTGTTTTGAAAATGACATGAAACAACGTTGACAATGTCGTTGACATAGTCGATGTAATTTCAAACAAATGCACATCCTTAATTCCTTCATCTGTCTCTTAATGCCACTGGCATGATTAATTTTCTTAGGAAAGAAACCACCAGTGGATGAGTACGGGGTTTTAGAGAATCACAGGGCCTGATTTTCAAAATGCTTAAAACTATGTTGTACACATGTAAATGCACTTTACCCATGTAAGTCAGCTTTGAGAAGTGCTACAATACATACCATTGAATTGCTCATAGGTTTTACCCGTGTAAAGTGCACTTTTGCAGGTAAATAGCTTTTGAGAATTGCTACAATAGTATGTTAAATTTACATGGGCAACTCCTTTGAAAATTCACCTGACAGTGCACGCACACTACAGTAACTGCAGACACAGACACAGCCATTATTCTGAGAAAAAACTAGGGCTGGCTATTGACTAAATGCTGCAGTGAGTCACAAGAACACACTGCAACCTGTCACAGGGTACACTTATTACTACAATCACTCTGCTGCGTTTTTCATTTTGTTTGGAAATGAATGCACACCCCTATCAGAAAAGGGGCAGTGAATTTTGAAATCTAGGGCTTGATTTTCAGAGTTTACATGCATAAAACTTTGTTTTTCCTGTAAAAAGTTTGCATAAGTCGGCTTTGCATGTTCCTTCATGCCCAATGCAAAGAGGCATTCTGGGGAGTGGAGTTGGGGCAGGGAAAACATTTATGCATGCACCTTTGAAATATGCGTGCAGATTAACATGCTCAGGAGCTGATGTAAATATGTGCATGAAGGTCGGCACAGTGGTTTTGTGCACCCCGAGGAATTTTCAGCGCGGGCTCATGTGCATAAGTCCACTTTAAAAATTCACCTTTCTGATTGCATGAACTTTGTACTCACAAACTTGGGCTTGTGTGGGCCACTGAAAATTAGCTTCCCTTTCCGAAGTTCTAAGAAAGAATCTATTTTAACAGACAAACCGAGCTAACAAATACTACTGGTAAATCAGCAAACTGTCATCCCTACAAAGTGACTTTTTATGCAAGATGGCATTTTTTCACTGTTGATCTGACTGATAGGATGTGACATCAGGTAATAAGTGTCACTGATGTATAAAGTGGCTAAAAGGGATATGACAGATATATAGGTGGCTGTCAGGTTTCATATTGCGTGCTGAGTCTGAGCAAGCACCTAGCATACAGCAAAAAATTCTGTACCACTGTGAAATAGACTCTTTTTGACGAGCCTTCAATTTTCTTTCCAACTTGGCAACTGCACGTTGCTATTGCAATGTTTTGCACTGAGCGTGAAATAAAACATATATAAATAAACAGACTAGTCTGATGGCATAAAGGGATCCCAACAGCTTGTCCTATGAGCTGCCAAGAAAGAGGTATACGGGTATACGTTCCTCTCCTGAGCCTGCTCCCACCCCTCGGTCTATTTAGGGTTAGAGTTGCTACAAAGGCAAAACACACAGTCCGTGGGAAGGAGGGAATTGTGGGCTGTTCTGTGATAATCATCACGCACGTCAGAGTACAGGGGCATGCTCCGAATCACTGTCCTAGATTTCTTAGAGTCTGGGGTCCATTGAAAGCCCTAGTGTTATGGTTTTGAGGTGTTTGAGTGGATTCTTGGGTACTGTGGAAAATGACCACGCCCACGGGTAGGAGCAGTACTGGGCTAGACTCAGGACGGACAAACACAGAGTTTTGTCTTTTACTGTACAGCTGATGTATACCACCAGAGGTGGCAGTAGTGAGGTGATCCATAGGTAGCAGTCCAGGGACCCTCAGCAGAGGGAACCCGTCTCACCAAGATGGTATAGGGAGATCCAGGTGTAGGCTTCCCAGCACGGCAGAGCTGTAGATGAGACAGACTGAGAATTAGATTACTCACTAGATGGTAGCTGTAAGGTTGACGATTCCACCAGGCAGAAGTAGATGGTTACAGGCACCGAGGCAGGTAGAGCAGGCCCTCGAGGAGCTAGTACCTGATCCCAGTAAGGCACCTGAAAGAAAGCAAAGGGCCCCCAAGGAGCGGGTACCCAAGTTAGAGAATACCCCGAAGGGTAGAGAGGGCTTCCAGCGGCAGCAGGGAAGCGGCAGAGTAGCTTAGACTGGACGATTCCCATCCATGCTAACTCAATGAGCTAGCAAACAAACATAGGCTAAATACCCGGATGGCGTGAGGTCACTCGAGCGGGATGCCTCCAAGGTTCCCGCCATGACGTGGATAAAGATGTGGGTGGCGTGCACACTCTAGGAGTCCCTTAGGAGAAACATGGCGTGAGGCTTTGCCATAGCCATTCCGGGGATGCCGGAAAATGCGACTTGCAGACGCGGTGGTTGCCATCTTCCCAAGGCTAGTGGGGAGAACAGAGAAAAAGGTGAGGCACAAGGGTCGAAGCCGTCTGAGACCGACGGACGCAACACCTAGTTTCTGGTCTTCAGTCAAAAGGACAAGGGGAGTAGCAATTAAAAGAAAAAAATATGGAGGTCATATATGCCATAGTCACAAATAGGAGAAAAACCTTGGTGAATCAGTCGCATAGAGAGAGAAATGAAGTGCAGCCTGAGTAGGTGAAAATAAGACCAGGATGAGCCCAGAGTACTTCAAAAGAACGTAGCCATGTCTGTAGACAGAAGTGACATAGCTGCGACTTCTGCATCATTGCTACAGCCCTATGCATCTGTTATGAACTGTAACAATATTTATTAAATAATACAGAGTAGTATATGTCTATGCAGCATAAGACTAAGGCAATAAAAAGTATGAGTCAATAAAGGCAATAAACAGTAGAGATGTCCAGGGAAATATTTTTTCTTTTGGTTCATTTTATTGTTTTTTGGAACATATTTTATTTGTTTTTTCATTTCATGGGCAATTTTTTTTTCTTTTTTGTTTCGGAAAATAGTGCATATACTATTTGCAAATAATGTGTGCTATTTTCCAAAATGAATGCCCCAAAACATTTTGGAGATTTTTGGGGGTATTGTGGATTTATTTCTGGGTCAAATAAACTGAAATGAAAATGCCCCACTTGGTGTGGATTATCATTAAAACAAATGCACATCCCTAATCAACAGTATAGAGCTGATATTCAAATGCTACTTATCCCGCTAATTGGTGGCCACTGAATATCCAGCTATATTCAGTGACCGCCATTTAGCCCGATAAGTCATATATATATGGGTAAATATATAGCCCATATATATAGGTATAGTTGTGGGCAGGCAGTGGGCAGATCGGGGTGGCACTACTTATCTGGTTAACTTGGCCAGATAAGTAGTGATATTCAAACTTATCCAGTTAAATTAACCAGATAAGTTAGACCAGAGGTTTCTAACCTGTTCTAAGGGTACCCCAGCCATTCGGGTTTTCAGGATATCCACAATGAATATGTCTGGAAGTAAAAATTGGAAAAACATTTGTGACCTGATTTTGGGACCTATAAATCTATATAAGAAAAGAACAAAAACATAAAAAATTTTAAATGTGGGTTGTTTAATGTAAAATATATAGCAGCAAAGCAAAAAGCAGAGGGAATAATATAAAATCAAAAGAGAGGAAAGAAACCCCCCCTCCCCCCCCAGAAAATAACCCCCCACAAAACTAAAGAGATCTGCATTAACCTCCATGCAGATCAATTACACTGGCTCCAGTAGAGGAAGTTCGGTCATCAGTGGAAGTAAACGCTATCACCACCTAGAAAAGAAGAATGAGAAAGAATGTACCAAATAACTGTGATATAAAAAGAAAAAGAAAAGCATTGCAAGAAGGATAGAACCCTATCATCAACAAGTAAAGCACCCCAAGTCCATGAAAGGAACAAGGCGATACTTAGAAAAAAATACAATGAAAAGAGTCAAGTAACATCTTAAGCAGATATAGAACCACCGGAATGTCTCCGTATCTGCTGTTGTACTTGCCTACGCGCTGCCAGGTTGGGATTGGGGCCCTCACACCAGGTCCTTTAGGCGTCTTCTGCGCCTGTGGAGATGCAATAAATCCCCAATTCTGAAGGATAGGGACAGCATCAGAAACAGAACAAATCTTGGCGGTCTCTCCTTCAATAGAAAAGTACAAGCCAAATGGATGATGAACCCATCTGTATTTAATATTCTCTTTACGTAGAAATGTAGTAACATCTTGCAATTCCTGCCTATTTTGCAGAGTGGTTTGGGAAAGATCAGCATAAATTGCTATGTCTTAGCCCTCTTAGGACCAGGAAAGTTGCACTTTGGCAGCAGCAGCAACCTTTTCTTTTATAGTAAAATCATGAAAACAGACAATAATATCACGGAATCGGTTGTTATTAGAGACACCAAGAGCCTGATGAGCCCGATCCAATTTTATAATGGGAGAGTCATTCGCACCGTCCTCAGAGCGAGAGAGATTTGCAAAATCACTCAATTAGGGCCGAGCAGTCAGCGTTCTCTGGGGACTCACGAAAGCCCCTAAATCGCAGGTTTCCCCGCCAAACTCTATTCTCAAGATCAGCCAGTTTTTCTTTTACGGCAATGGTGTTGTCTTGTAGATCAGAACAGACCTCCTGAAGATGTATAGTGGATTCTGCCTGAAACTCCATGCAAGTATCATGTTCATCAACACGGCGCCCCAGAGTGGGGATCTCCTCCTTAATTTCCTCCATCATACTCATCAATTCCTTTTTAAAATCTCTCAAATCTTTTCAGAGGCCACAAAACTATTCCCAGTACTCGTCACAAGAAGGTAAGTCTGCCAACAGGGTAAACAAGGCATCAACTGGTTCGGGACAGATCTCAAGGTCTTCTGGAAGGGTGATGCGTGACCATCTCCTTCTTCAGCAGCAGTGCCTTTATGATAGGAAAATTGGCGATAATCAACCGATTTTTGCTTATCTGCCATGTCACAGGCGATATCAGAAAGGGACTTGCCAAAAAGATGAGGTTAAAACATTCTAAAGGCTCCGATGTAGATAGATTCACTAAGTGGTTAGAGGAACTCCTCGATGAGACCTCCATTATCACTGGTGATGTCACTTCCTCCCTCACCCAGCTCGGTTTCTAACAGGGATAATCTTGCCCCCTAAGTCTTGAAGTTAGAAGGCTAGATTGTTTGAAAATTGATCCCCTTAGTTACTATGTTTTGTGACTAATGACCTAAATAACTCAGTTATCAATAAATAGCAAGCAATGTTTAAAGGGGTTTATTTTTTCTTTAACTATACTGAAAAGGTCTGTAGAATCAGGTGCCATTTGGTGCCATAGATCACAGACAGACAGCACTGAACAGAAAAAAAGATTTGAAAAAAAAGACATCCACATCACATATCAGCAATTCCTTTCTGTTGGAAAACCTCTTTAAAAACCATGACCTTCAAATTTTTTACTGTTTGCAATTCCATATTAGTAGAATTAGAATAAACATTTGCACAGGGAGACAAATTACAAAATGAACTGCCGAGCAATACAATGCTATATCAGGGACCCCCACTGGCCGCTGGTTTCCCCTTAAATCACTTATAGTTCTACAGTTCTATCTGCATAATAGAACTGAAAATGACATTCACACAACCACAAATGCAGCAAAATACAAAAACTCTGGGGGCCTTCTTCTCTGAGCAGTGGAAAAACAGATTCTAACAGATGCTGATTGCTGTTTCTCTCAGTTCATTTTTATCAAAAGTTCACTTTCCTGTAATCTGCAACTTAGGATTCTCTTCCTTTAAGGCTGATGTACTAACAAGTGAAAAATTACACAACTAGTGCAGTGTATGCTAAAAATCAAAATACTCCACATTATTAGCAATATCACGCATTATTGGAGAAATGTAGCCCCTTCAAAGCAAATAAAAATGTATGCATAGTTTTCCACATACAAACTTTCATTTAAATCAACAGTTAATGAGCTGCTGTTATGCAAAATCGTGCCAAGCTGCTCATTAATTATTAGCAAGCAGAAAAACTGCATGCACTTTTAGATTCGCAGAACTTTGCAAAAAATAACTACATCTTAAGGAGATATAGGGCCTCATTTTCTAAAGTATCGCAGGCCTGCGATACTTTAGGAAATGAGGGGCGGGGGGCCGAAACGGGGGGTGGGTCTGCGCTAGCCGGCAGCGATCGCACCGTCGCGGTGCAATCACTGCCGGTTTCGCACCCAATAGCGCAACCATAAGAGGTGTAGCTATTGGGCACGAACACGGACGCGAAAAGGCCCTTACCTTTTTGTCATCCGCCGCAGCTTCGCGGAGTCGGCCCCGGTGATGCCCTGACTCCTCCTCTTCCGGGGCCAACTCCGCCCCCATTTTGGTATCGCACACGAAAAGGGACGTTTCGCGTGCGAAACATCCCTTACCGCGTGCAATACCTTTAGAAAATAAGGCCCATAGTTGCTTTTTTGTGAAATTTTGCATAGCTCAGTTTTGCTTGCTGTTTTTCTATGAAGCTTATTTGCATGTATAAAAATAATAGCACATGAAAAACTTAACAGTAGTATGCAAAACCACACACTTTAGTAAACAAGCTTCTTTATCTGTGCAACTCAGTAGGTTGCATAGTATGGATGAGCAGCCCCAAAAATTTTTTTTGTTTGTTTTTCCTTTCTTTTTTTTTTTTTTTCATTTTTTCATTTTTATTTGGTTCATTGAATGGTTTCTTCAGTTCTGTTTGTTTGCCAAACTGGAAAAAAAAAAAGCAGATTTCTGTGCTTTTCAGCAGCAATTGAAAACTCTATTTTTTTAAAGAGGCATATGGATGAGAATTCTGTTTATTTGGTAAAAAAAATTTCTGTTATGTTTTATTTGCAATTTAGTTTTGTGTTAATTGTTTACATTTTATGAATGTTTGCATGTGATCCACACCAAACAAATGTTTTTTAGAAGGTTGCGGAATACAAGATTTTAAATAAATAATAATAAATTAAACAAGAAAATAAAACCCAAAACAAATAAAAATTTAAACTTTCAAAAAACATACAAGCGTTAGGCAGCCCTGGTTGGCCTTCCATGGCAACAAACTGTACAGAAACCATCCCAGAGCCCAGCACTTAGTGGGCCAGCACCAAGGCCTAATGCACTGCCAGACCTGGTGCCGAGGACTAGCACCAGCACCGAGGCCTAGCCCCAGGTTGGACCCAGCACCAAGACCTATTCCCTGCGACATGAATGACACCAAGGTCTAGCCTTGGGACCAAGGCATAACCCTGGGCCAAGCTCAGCTCCAGGGCCTAGACACAGCACAGATGTCTAACCCCAGTTTGCACCTGTCATTAATACCTAGCCTCTGTAGCAGAATCTAGTGCCAAGATCTAGCCCAGGGACCAAGGCCTAACTCTGGGCCAGATCCAGTTCCAAGCCCTAGCCCCAGCATCAAGGCCTTGCCCCTATGGTGTGGTCTGGTGCTGAGGCCTAGCCTTGTGCTGGCCTGAAGTCAAGGTCTAGCCCTGGGATGGGTCCAGTACTGATGCCTATTCCTGGCACTGAGACCTAGCCCCTGTAACAGGGCCTGGCATCCAAGGCCTAGTGCCAGAGCCAAGACCTAGCCTCGAGCTGGGGCCTGGTGCCAAGGCTAGTACGGCTATACAGCCAAATATCAAAAAGGTACCAGCTGCACCGATAGAAGGCACTGAAGTTATGTTACTTCAGTGCCATCCTCGGGACCTGGGTGGGAGCTGTTGGGCACAACTCATGCCCATTTCAACACAGTATCCGGGAAGGGGGTATGAGTGGGTCCAGGTTCCCCATTTCCAGAACTTGTAAATGTCCCAAGCCCAGCCCAGGAATAGGCCACAATACCAGGCCACTAGAGGCATTTTTTTAAATTATTTTTTAAAATACAACAATATTTACATGTTCAAAAATTGCAACAAAAATCCATTCGGAACCAACCAAAAATTGCCTCATTTGTTGCATTTTTTGCATTTGTTAAAACCGAATGCACATCCCTATTACAAAACTTAATTCTGTCTTTTGAATTCTCCTACCTCAGGTCGCATCATTCAGCTACCAGACTTTGGGAGGTCTTTCTCAGGGTCAATTGCCTTGACATCTATAATGTCTAGTTCTATTCTGTTTGAGATATTTTCTAACAAAACTAGCAAGAGAAACAAAAGTGTGCAGTTTCTTCCAAAATATTCCAACTCCTCAGATCTTATACATGGCAGCACTTTTAGCAATGTATAAGCAATAGCAGGGTAAAAAGAGGGGGCAAAATTAAAATTAAAAAAAAAAAATTACCTGATTGGAAGAATTGCAGGGATTTTTCCCCTTCCCTCTTGAGTTCAGGAAGCTGGCATGGCAGATGATCCATTGGTTAGACTGGAGGGAAAAGCTTCTGGCAGGCTTTGATCAAGCAGCTCCATGCTGCTATAGAAAGACCAGTGCTGTAGGTATGAGGGCTTAAGGCTCAAGCAAGGCGGGGGGGGGGGGGGGGGACGGCGCGAAGTTCGGGACATTCCGGGGCGTTCCGGGGGGCGTGGTGCCGGCCCGGGGGCGCTCCGGGGGGCGTGACCGAGGCCTCCGGACCAGCCCCTGGGTAGGGTGATGGCGCGCCAGCGGGCCACCAGCACGCGCGAGTTACGCCTGCTTCGGGCAGGCGTAACTTTTGCGATAAAGGTAGGGGGGGTGGGTTAGGTAGGGGAAGGAAGGGGAAGGTGGGGGAAGGTGGAAGGAAAGTTCCCTCCGAGGCCGCTCCAATTTCGGAGCGGCCTCGGAGGGAACGGGTAGAGTGCGCAGAGCTCGGCGCGCGCAAGGTGCACAAATGTGCACCCCCTTGCACGCGCCAACCCCGGATTTTAAAAGATACGCGTGTATCTATTGAAATCCGGCGTACTTTTGTTTGCGCCTGGTGCGTGAACAAAAGTACACGCTCGCGCTTTTTTTTTTAAATGTACCCCATATTTATAGTATGTGGTACCAAATTTAATGCTAGCCTGAAGTTTACTGATGATAAACAGCAAAAGAGGGCTAGGACTGGAGACCGCACTGAGAAACAGCAACTGCTAAAGTAACTATTAGGAATTTGATATTAGGAAATACTGAGCTCTTATTTGAGAGGAGAAACTGCATATAACTTTGTATCTCAAGTATACTGGACAAATAAACCCTGCAAAGTAATTAACAGCATGCACTCAATAAACCTGTTCCATATATAATAAGATCTTCAGAGATTACACTAAACACACTGAGAAAAAAGTGAGTGTGTGAGAGAATAGTAAATATTGTTCCTTCAATAACAAATTTAGGGATATTCATTATAATTTATTTTTGTACTAACCTGATTTCCAGTTTCAATCAGTTTTCTAGACCACATTAAAATGTAAAAAGAACCGTGGTGCCAGGCTAGAGAGCATCTCTCTTTTTATGTTAATTAAAGTACAGGGTAATAAATCTAAGAAGTATAGAAGTGAGAAGGAACCAGAGAGAGGACATTCCTGAAAACAAAAGCAAAAAGGGAGAATAGAGTTCCCTAGCTACATAAGCACATAAGTTAGCAGTGAACTGCAAGCTAGCTGCAGTAGGAAGATGAATCCACAAACTCTAGATATATTGTACTCTAGTCTCAAAGTCAAGCTGAATAGATTGCACTGATAGCTAAATGCATACACAAATTGACACAAAGTAAATCTACCTAGACAGAAGCACAAGAATAAAGACAGAAGAAAAGGAAAACACTTATAGAGAGAGATATATAGTGATAGAAAATGTATTTACATTCTGCTTTTCAGGAACTTTCAAAGTGGATTATATATTCAGGGACTGTAGTTATTTCCTTATCCCCAGAGAGGATTCATCAAGCCACGATGTTTTCCCATGGGTGGTCCCACTATTGCAGGGGGGTGAAGCTATGATAGTGGGCCTCTCCCCTGAAGAAATATTGCAGCTGTATCTCTGCATCGTTTTGTCTCGCGGCAAAACACCGTGAGGCTCAACAACGTGACATTGTCCCTTTATATGCAATGCCGGCCCACCAAGCACAGGGCTGCCATCTCCTTAAAGGGCCGATCGACATTAAAAAACAAATGTGTCCAAAAGCTTCAAAATTGTGCAGGCAATCATACCTGACCCCCTTCTCAGCCCAGAACCACCACTTGAAGTAACCCCAACACCCAAACTCCAAAATATTAGTACATGTGCGCACGACGACTGAGACCCCCAAACTCAATCCAAATGTAAAAATAAATAGGCATATTGTACCCTCCCCCTCATTGATGTTTAGTGGTGCTCCGCCTCCTCCCCCACCAAACCCCATTATCTCAAAAATAGGAAAATTTGCTTTCAGAAGGGCATGGGGCATCTCCTAGCCCCCAGGCCCAGTCAGTGCCATTTTCAGGGGGACCTATCTGCCTCGCTTTTTATGGAATGGAGGGATTGGGGTACATTTTGCCTGAATTTATTTTTACATTTGAATTGGGTTGGGGGTACTCTGTCATTGTGCGCACATGTACTTATATTTTGGGGATTGGGATATTGGAGTCATCTTGAATGGCAGACATTTTTTTTTCAAGTGCCCCTTTAAATCTAACGCGGGAGCATCGGAGCCTGCATTAGGGTCTCAATGCTCCTATATTAGATTATCATTTTTCCAGTTACTGTAGCTAAATTAACGTGGCTGACAGTTTTCAAATTCAGCCTTATTGATTTATTTACATCGTTACCCATGCATGAACTGCTTTGCATGGATTTGCAAAATTCATGCATGTAAATCCCCATGTAAAGTAGCTCATTGTAATAGGAATGAGAATCTAGGGGAAAATATTGCCACGATAGGGCTATATTGTGTGATATACATCATAATTCATACCATATACCTTTTTAACATGCATTATAGCGTGTTCCACTAAGGAACATTGTAACTTGTTTGCCAATTTTTTCTCCTCAAATACTGCAGATATTTATTCATCATTCTTTGGTAACAATTACACTATTTATAATGACAGTCTAGAAATTCAGAATAACTGGAGTGAATTTGATCCTATCACACAATCTGAAATCATCCAAATCATGGAAAAACTAAACTCATCTAATTGTATATTAAACCCTTGTGCCACTGCACTACTCAAAGTAGCCTGAAATGAACTTGCAAATCTGCAGCAAATGTAGTCAACCTATCTCTCACATTAGGCGATCTTCCCTCCACTTTAAAATTAGCATCAGTAAAACCCATTCTTAAAAAACCTAATGATAAATCTACTGATTTCACAAACTTCTTGTTGTGATTGTTCAATCAGGAAGTGGATCCTTGGGCCGCCCGTCCCGGAGGACGGAAGGGAGGCAGAGCTCTGAGGTCTAGACGAGTCTTCACCTGGAAACCCGTGACTCCTCCAAAGGAGCTGTGGGAGCCCGGGTCGCTAGGACTTAGGAGTCTTCGCCCTGGAAGCCCAAAGTCCCCCCGGGAGGAGCCCGTAGGGACCCGGACCGCTGGGACTTAGGAGAAGCTCGAAGAATCCAAGGAGAAGAATACAATCCGGAGTCGGGGCAGGTGGATGGCAAGCAGAACGGAGTCACGGACCAGGGTCAAGGCAGGCGGCAGGCAAGCAGAGTAGAGGTCACGAACCGTAGTCAAGGCAGGCAGATGGCAAGCGGAGCGGAGTCACGGACCGGGGTCAAGGCAGGCGGCAGGCAGGCAGAAGTCAGAGTTGAAGAGCAAGCAGAATTCAGGAACCGAGTCAGCAGGCGAAACCAGGGTCAGGCAGGCAGGAATCAGGAACCAGGCAAGCAGGAATCAGGAACCAGGCAATCCGAAAGGCAACTAGCGCTCAACAGAGAGACCTCGTTGCAAGGCATTTTGGAAGCGCCAGAGCCCCGTTTAAATCCCCTACCCGGCGTCTGACGTCACAGGGGGCGTGTCTGCACATCCGGGTGCAGACGCCTCAAAACGCGGCCCTTCGCGCGCGCGCGTTCCCCCGTCGAGGGGAGGAGTCTTCGGCGGCGTTTCCACGAGGAAACGCCGCTGCCATGCGGCCCTGGAGGCCAGGAACCCGGCGGTTCGCGGCGCGGCAGCACAAGGTAAGAGCCCGGTCACTAAGCTAGTGACCGGGATCGTAACACTTCTGTCCAATTTCTTCCTTGCCCTTTTAACAAAAATCATTGAATCTGTAGTGTTACATCAGCTATTCCAGTTTCTAAATAATAATTCAATCCTAGACCAGTACCAATTTGGATTTAGAAAGCATCACAGAGGAGAAACCTTGCTACTATCAGCTACAGACATTATTCATCGTGGATTCGATTCTGGTACATCATACATACTCATTCTTCTCGATATATAATCAGCCTTTGACACACTGAGCCATGACATCCTACTGAAGCGTCTCTCAAAAATTGGAATATCTGGGAAGGTTCTCTAACGGTTTAAGTCTTTTGCCAGTAATAGATCCTATCAAGTGCACCTAGATTCATTTGTCTCTGCATCTCACACAATCTCATCTGTGTTATTTTTTATGAGGTGTTGGAGTGGATTCTTGAGTACTGCGGTGATGGCCACTCCCACGGGGAGGAGCCCCATGAGGAACAACAGTACTAGGCTAGACTCTATACACGCAGACACAGAGAAGTTGTATTTATTGTACAGCTCGATGGTACTGCCCGAGGAGCTGGCAGCAGTGAAGGTAACCCAGTGAAGTAGTCCAGGGGTCCTCAGCAGAAGAGACCAGTCTCACACTCGAGTAGATAGGCAGCGCGGCGTAGCAGGGACAGGTCCCAGACGTAGACACAGAGCGCTGAAGCTGAAGGTGAGACAGACTGAAAGGGTTAGTACTCACTGAAGCAGAAAGCTGTATAGTTGAAAGTCCTGGCAGGCAGAAGTAGTTCAGTGGCAGGCACCAGATTAGGGAGAGCAGGCCCTCGAGGAGCGGGTACAAGGTATCCCAAGATGGGTATCTGAAATAGGGCAGAAGGGCCCCTGAGGAGCAAGTACCCAGGTTAGTGAAGAAATACCCCAAAGGACAGAGAAGGCTTCCTGCTGGGAAGTGGCAGAGCAGCTTAGACCAGAGGCAATCCAATCCTTGCTAACTCAATTTGTTAGCAAATGAAGGGCAGGCTAAATACCAGGATGTGATGATGTCACTCGGAGGGGACGCCCCCGAGGTTCCCGCCATGACGTGGATAAAGACGTGGGTGGCGTGCGTGCGTACACCCTAGGAGGCCCTCAGGAGAAACATGGCAAACACTGTAGCTGTTGCCGATCCGGGGACACCGGAGAAAGTGGCATGAAGACGCGGCAGCAGCCATCTTCCCAAGGCTTGAGGACAGAGAAGGAAGAAAGGTGAGGCACAGAGGTCGAAGCCGTCTGAGACCGACAGATGCAACAATCTGGTGTTCCTCAGGGATCTACACTATCGGCTGCGCTTTTTAACATTTACCTAACTCCCCCATGTCACTTGCTGTCCTCACTTGGATTGTCTTACCAATTGCATGCGGACGACATCCAGATTTTCTTTCCATTTAAAGTATCCTGCTGCCCAATTCATTAGGTTAAGCTTGTACACTTTAAAAGTTGGCTATCCCACAATAAGCTATCCTTGAATCTTAAAAGAAAATCATCCCCTTAGGGTGTAGTTTTCCAGAAAATATGTCAATGCAACTAACCATTGACAATTATTAAATAAAACTGGCCACTGAGGCCAGACACTTGAGTATCATGGTTCATGCACTCACAAGTAAAAGCAGTTGTTCACGCTTCCTTTGCAAAACTCAGATTGCCTTGACACAGAAGATGGGTTCATCTTCTGTGTCAAGGCACAGAAGTGTAGCCTTGAAACAGTGTAGCTGGGTTCAAAAAAGGTTTGGATAAGTTCTTGCAGGAGAAGTCCATTAACGGCTATTAATCAATTTTACTTAGGGAATAGCCACTGCTATTAATTTCATCAGTAGCATGGGATCTTCTTGGTGTTTGGGTAATTGCCAGGTTCTTATGGCCTGGTTTGGCCTCTGTTGGAAACAGGATGCTGGGCTTGATGGACCCTTGGTCTGACCCAGCATGGCAATTTCTTATGTTCTTATGTTCTATCAAAACACTGTTAGAACCCAGAGGCTTTAGAACAGTTCTACAGACAATAATTCATCCTGGTCTAGTTTACTGCAATTTATTTATTTTATTTATTTTTTATATACCAAGGTTCTGGGAACAATGTTACCAATCACTTCGGTTTACATATAACTTTGGGATGACATAACACAAGTGTCTTACATAGAACAAGGAAATGAAGAACTGGGTGAATAATTAATTAAATTAAATTAAATTGCATAAAACATTAAGAGAAACAACATTTTAAATTACTGAAATCTAAATCTCTTTTAAATTCTCTTTTCATAGGTTTACCACAATACGTAATCAAGCCACTTCAACTAATACTAAATGCCGCTGCACAACTTTTAACTAGTACAAGATATGATGAACACATCACACCTGTACCTCAACAACTACACTGACTACCCGTACACCAATGTATGCACTACAAAATGGTGATAATTGTACACAGTCTCCTGAATAATATCTCTTTGACTTAGAATAATTTGATATTAAAAATACACACTCCTTCAAGAACTTTAAGATCTTCCTGTCAATGTTTACTTGATACTTCTATTCAATCTGCTCACCTTTCAATAACCTAGGAAAGAGCATTCTCCACTTCAGGCCCCATACTATGGCATGCACTACCACTACCTATCCGCAGCTTAAAAGATGCCCACGCTTTCAAAAAGGCATTCAAGACATTTGTATTTCTTCCAGACAGCATTCTCAGTAGGGGAGCAAACTCCTTTCTTCCTTTTGACTGTATACTACTCTGCATCTCCTGATCTTTACTGTCAGGGGATCTGCTAAAGATTCATGAAGTGACAATAAAGTATAGTGTATTTACCAATTTTACTTTATCTTTTAGTATTGTAACCCACCCTGAGATGTGGGGGATATTTTTTACTGTGTAGTCTATTTTATTATGTTTGTTATTATTGTAACCTTCTTGAACAGTGGAAGGTTCAGGAAAGAAATACTTTTTAATAAATAAAATCTGCTTCTATTATTAAATCCTGCCTTCCCTCTCTATCCCATGCAAGAGTGGGAGCTTGAAGAGAACACATATAACATCAGAAACCTCATTGATATTTATTTATTTATCGAAAATTTATATTTTGTGTATCCTCAGGCACCATGTGTGAGAAGGTCACTGCTCACAGGAAGGGGTGGGTTAGAAAGATATGTACTTATGACATTATAGCCAACCTGAAAAATCCTTTGGCCAGTATTTTCATATCTGTCTGACTTGTTAGCTCTGGCTCATCACTCATCTGCACAATCATGATGCAAATAAAGAACTATACAATTGGAACAGTGTATATCTAAGTCACTGCAAAAATGCCATATACCTTGGAGTCACCCTGGATTGCACATTTTCTTGCAAGATCCAAATAGAAAAAGCAAGACACAAGGTCAGCACACAAAATTCTAAATTAGAATGCATCCAATTACAATTAGCTGTGTATGTCCAATATAAATCCAATGCTGAGTAAGCTTGACCAGTATGGGACACTCTACCAATGCAACGAACATTGACCCAGTCCTGAATTGACACCTACCATATGATCACAGGCCGCCTTAAACCAATGAATCTCTACTGGTTGCATGTCCTTGCCAGAATAGTACTGCCAGATATACGTATAGCCATTGCCAGCCAAACAGAGAGGAAGTGGCAAACAAAGGATACCAGATACTCACTATACAGTAATACCACAACAACAACAAAAAACAAAACACCTGAATTTGAACAGGAATTTCCTCACAATAACAGAAGTAATTAACACCACACCTGTGACTGCCTGAGAGGAGATGTGTCAGGCATGATTTGATGATCTTGCCTCTGGGATGAGTATGTATATCATAGTGAAAAAGCATCTTCCAGAAGGGGTGGAGAAGGAATGGACCACCTGGAAGAATTTAAATTTCCTCCATAGCCAAAATCAACATTACAAAATGGGATTACTCTACCAGACATAAGGCCTGCAATTGTGGAAAGGCGCAGACTATGCAACACCTTTTGGCCTGCCCATTGCTTGAGTACAGAACTTGCACTGGTCAAGATCTTACTGAAGCCAACTTATGAGCACTGAAATGTGCTCATCACTGAAAAGGAATATGACTTTGGTGGAAGGACACAAGAAGAAGAAGACCGGGCATTCCCCATGGCAGTCACTGGTAACAATTACTAAAAGTGCAGGGAATGCCTGCTAGAGGTGACAACTGATGAAGCGGCAGCATGGGGAAAGTCAAGAGAGAGGGGGAAGGAGAGCAGAATGGAATGGAGTGAGAAATCTAAAGAGATAACTGATGCAAAGGGCAAGAGGGAAGAGAAGCTAGAGAGAGCCACAAGGATAGCAAAGCCTGTGAAAATGAAGAGATCACTGAAAGCAGAAAACAGAGGGAAGAAGAGGACGGGTGGCCAGAGGGATAGTAAAGACAGGGGAAGGGAGATGCAGACTAAACAGAGATAAGACCAGAGAAAGGGAGATGGATAGGATGAAAAAGAGAGGAAGAGCTAAAATTGCTGAAAATATCAGAGATACTAGCAATATGCAGGACACGTGTATGTGTGATGAAGGGAAGGAACGAGCAAGAGTACAATGAATGGAAAATAACATTCAACTTTGTCTGGATCCCTCAAACCAATGTTAAGTCCATCACTCACTGAAGCATTCCTTAAGCATGTAACAGTATAATGTGGTTTCATTACTACCCAGGATGAAACTAGTACATATGCATAATGTGCCAAGAATACTGACTGCAGATAGCATAGATACTGGGACACTGATTAGCTTAATATATGCAGACTTGATAGCAGAGTCTGGTTATCTTCATTTATCCTCCTGGCAGCAGGAACAAGTTAGAAGGACATTATTTTAGATAATAGGGTTGCTTTAGATAGCAGAGACAAGCTGCCACAGCAGTTTCGTGCTACTTGCTACATTTTTTATGAGAAAGGAAAAAGCCCATACTGGACTAGAAATGGATTTTCAGACAATATTCATGTCCTTGTAACAGTCTGATACAAAAAGAAAAACTCCATGTGAAGGTTCTGAAGTTTCTCCTGATATTATATCTGTTTCTCCCCTTTCCCCCTAAAGAGATGGTTTCAACAGTGAATTAAGGATGCAGGGGCTAACGCCTCGGGGATATATATTTCTCAAATGGCCTTTCCTCGATATGTCAGACATAAAGAGTTTGGCAGTACCACCATCCGTAGTACGACCAGAGATTTTACCCATGTGTCACTGCTGTCATCAATCCAATTTGCTAGCTTCCAAAAGTTGCCTGCAACTGCCTTTACTCTTCATGAGATGATAATGAAGAACGCTCCTTAGTTGCTAGGATAATGGATTTTTCTGTAATTGGTAATGACAAGGGGAAGACTGATGGCCAGAGTGGGTTAACATTAACAATGAACAAACAAAAGTCTCAGTAAATTAATCGTGCAGGATCTGCTTATTCCAGGAAAATAAGAGCTATGATCTTTAAAAAAAAATAAATGTTAGTAAAAACACGAGTCTGAGTTTTCCGGGGTGTTTTTGACTACTGACAGGCTATGATTTTTTTTCACCACCAAAATTTATTTGCCAAGGCTTCCTTTTTCAGCACAGAGATATTTTATGCCAGTGACGTAGAAGGAAAGTCATCTGTTTATACAGCTATTAAAGGTTAAAAAGGCAAATACTCAGTGTTTAATATGTCATAGACATGGAATGCCTTTGAAGGCGCTACAGTGCTAACAAGGAAGTCAAAGACTCAACATTAGCTAGGGATGGAGGAAGCTGGGCATCAGGGAATGCCTGCCTGAACAAATAGGTTTATTTTTATTTATTTTTATTTTATTTAAGTTTTTTTTATATACCAACATTCAAGACGGTAGTCCCATCATGCTGGTTCACAAGAAACAGGGGTGCAATTATAACAAACTTTACAATTAGAACAATAGTGCAGAAGAGCAGTTACATATAACAAGGAAATCAATAACTTGGAGTGAGAAGGAAAATGAAGATCCGATAATTATATATATGTATAAATAACATTGTAAGAGGTGGCTATTAACGCTATTGCTAACGGAGCGTGTTGATTGATGAGGAGTTACATAATGTTGGTTAGGAAAGGCCTGCGTGATTTGCGCTTGCTGTGGCAGTCCACTTGAATACGTAGAAATAAGGAGCAACAAACAAATTGTAGGTGATATAGTCCAATAAAAAGGAATCACCTACGACTTGCTTGCTGACCCTCATTTCCACAGTGTGCAAAAGAAAAAATGTTTTATGTTCTGCTTTGAAATTTGTGATGACCCTATACAAGTCGGTCTCTATGCATAACTCGTATTTTGTGACACTGCCCCCCAAAAACATACAAGTTTTTCAGAAAATTGTTGAAACGTTTCCTTACACTAATGTGGCTAACCATAACCCCTTGAAAAACAGCAATCATGTAAAAATCCATTGTTCTCCTGCGATAATGCACCCGACCAGGAAAGAGGCTAAAATCTTTCCAGGAAAGAAAAATCTTCTCCTTTCCTTGAAATCCTCATTCAGAAAATATTAAATGTATCAGGCACTATTTTTTTAAAACCAACACTGAAAATAGGCAATGGGGGTCACAAATGGCACTGACACAGGTTTTTATTTACTTTTCTTTTTTTCTCTGCAAAAACAGTACCTGAACCATTCGACAGCCTAGTAGAACTTAGCTCTTGGAAACTACACAAGGAAGGTACCTTTAAAACGAGCGCACGTACGGCCATGTACATGCTTATGGGGGCACGAGCACACATACGCTGAAATTTTAAATCATCCTCCCAAGTGTGTGCATATAATATAAAGTATGCCTAGTGTGCTTATAATATACTCCTAATTTTAAGCAGTTATGCGAGAAAATGTTATTTATGTATCTTTTCTTAGAACTTGTTGGATTTTTCACGCTCAAGAAAGAACATTTTAAAACATGCATGCTTGAAGAAAATAACCAGTTTGCCCACTTAGTCCACCAGTTTTCCCCGTCTATCTCTAGGTGATCAAAACCCCTCTGGTTCTTCAACCTGTACTTCTCCAAGTTTACCCTCACCCTGTCAGTTTTGTTTTTTTTATTTATTTAATTTGTATTGAACTTTTCATATTTTTACAGGATACAGTAAGACAGTATACAAGAGGATATTGCAATCGTTTCTTATTAACCAACAACCAAGGATTCAACAAACTCCTTCTTTATACTAATACCTAAACATAAGGAAAAAACTTTGAGACATTACAGGTATTTCACTTAGAGCAGAGATTTAGGTAGTCATAAAAACAACCTAGTTATCTTGTCATCTTATAATTTTCTTTTTCCAAACCTATGGGGTTCTCAAGAGTGGGAGTCCAGATATAATCTCAACTGTTCCGGGAAGTTAAAAACATACCTAGTGTTCTGATATCAGAACACCCTGTCAGTTTTTGGCTATAATTAGTTTTATTCTGACTTCCAACTGAAAAAGTGCAAAAGTAAATATGCATAGATAACAATCCGTTGTGCCTGTCAGCGAAATAAAGAAGTACCTGGCAGGATTGCAAAGGGTAGATAGATTTCATGCTGCTTACCCCTATTGATTTCTACAACTCCACCTTAATAATGGTTTATGGATTTTTCATCCAGTGACTTGTCCAAACCTTTTTTAAACACAGCTACACTAACATCTTTCACCACATCCTCTGGCAATGAATTCTAGAACTTAATTATGCATTGAGTTAAAAAAATTATCTTATTAGTTTTAAATGTACAGCTTAGTAACTTCATTGTATGTCCCCTAGTCTTTGTACTTTTTGAAAGAGTAAACAACCAATTCATGTTTACTTGTTCTACTCCACTCATTGTTTTATTGACCTCTATCATATCTCCCCTCAGCCTTCTCTTCTCCAAGTTGAACTCTTTAGCCTTTTTTCATAGGGTAATCTTTCTATTCTATTTATCATTTTGGTTGCCTTCTCTATTCCTTTTTTTTCTACTATGTCTGTTTTGAGATGTGGTGATCAGAACTTCAGACAATACTCAAGATGAGGTCACACCATGGAGCAATACAGAGGCATTATGATATTCTCTGTTTTATTCTCCATTCCAAGAGTAGCAGGAGATTTTTCTAAGTTGTGTTTTGTTTCCCTGTTATTGTCCTGGACCTCACAGCATAGAGACCTACCATAATAAGATGGAGACAAACTATTATTTGGCTGGCCTTGGAGTTGTATACAGAGTTTTTACTTCTGTCAGCTGCGCCGCTTGCAGGACAGACCTACAAGAGGCCTTATTCACTCCAACACCACCGGACCCATGCTGCCACCTCCCATGGCATGAGAAGTTGCCACTGATCATCCATGCGGCTGTACGCCGCCAACATTCTTTCCTTGTGCTGTCCTATAGGAGTGCGGGCACGCATCTCTGCCTCTCTTAAAGAACCTGTGGGGAGAAAAGCCCATGGGGCCCTTGGATGATGTCATCTCCATTTGCCCTATAAAAGAGCTCTTCAGTCTCTGCATTGGGGCCTTCGCAAGTTCCCTTGGTCTCTTGTCCTGATCTTCTGTTGTCATCAATTCCTGGTCTTTGGTCTTCTGTGATCCTTGATCTGTTCAAGGTCACCTGTGGTCTTGTCTGTCCTGGGTCTGTCTTTGCTGGATTAAGTTTTCAGGGTCCTCTTGATTTTAGAGTCTTGTTACGAGTTCCAGAGTTCTGAGTTCCTGTGATCCTTGTTCCTGAGTCTTGCTCCTGGTCTTTGGAAAGCTTGTTCCAGTTTGCGGTCCATCCTGGTCTTCAGTGTCCACCTAGACCTTGTCTTTGGTCTTTGTCTGGTTACTCGTCCTCTCCTGGATCCTTGTCTTTATTCATCTCCTGGTTCCTTGTCATTGTCTGAACCTTGTCTTCAGTCTTCATCTGGTTCCTCGTCTTTGCCTGGATCTCTGTTTTCAGTCTGCTATAGTTTTTATCCTTAATCCTGGTCCCATATCTCCAGCTCAGCTCCACTTCTGTCTTCAGATCCAGATTGGTGCGGCTGCAGTATTGGTTCTGGTCTTCAGTGGATCCTTGTCGTTGCCTAGCCCTTGCCTGGATACTCTTACCCACCAGTAACATGGACCACAGCCAGCCCCGGGGTTGTGTCGGTCACATCATGGCACATGGGCTCACACATACCGAGGTCTGAAAGGGACTTTTGGAGTATTCAGAGGCCTACCCCCAGATACCAGCCCTGGCTGCTGGTTCTCTGACACTTCATATTTTTTGGACACCATCTGTGAGAGTCCTGGAATTTCTGGTGATTGAGAATTTGGGAACTCCCAGTGCTAGGTTAGATAAGGAAGTAGGGAAGATTCCAAATTTGGTGACCTGCTGCAGTGGAGTTCCAGTGTTTTGCTATTTTTGTGAAGAGTTTTGGGACATGAGTTTCCAGGAGAAAGTTTGTGGCCACACTTTCTGCCTGAAGAGGGAACATTTGAGAGACCTGCTCTGTTCCCTGCCATCTAGATTTTTCTGAAGAAAGACCTGCCTTGTCATCTGAAGAAGAGAACTGTGAATAATACCTAACATTCCAATCTGAGGACCTCCAGTTGGAATCTTCCTCTTGGGGGCTCTGTGCAAAGGCTGAACTTTACATTTTTCCACCAAGTTTGGAGGGAGGGTTTCCACCTAACACGGGATACCCCTGACCACTAGGGAACCTTGCTTACCAAGCCCTGGAGGATGAGAAGTTTCCTAGCCTTGAACTAAAGACACCCTTGCACAGATAGAGAAAGCACTGGAGATCTGTAACTTTCATCAGTGTGCCAAGAACTGATGTGAATAGTGTCAATTTTGCTTTTAAAGAACTTTCACTGTAAAGATTTATTTTGGACATTCAACCTGAGCATCCTAAGTCATTTGTTTGGTACTCACAATCTTTACTGACAAAAGAGAACTGTTACCCCTCTAAGGCAACAAATTGGGTAGCCCCTGATACCTTGAGCCTTAAAGGGCTAGCTCCTTCCCCCCATCAGGTCAAGTTTTCTCCAACATCTCTCACTCCAGTGGAATCCTGGGGCCATGGGATTGAGTTGGAGTGAGAGATATTGGAGAAATAGGACCCTGGACACTCATGTGCCCTGCCCTCCAGGCCTATAAACTGGAGAGGGGGTTTACATATTGATCCCGCTATGCAGCTATTTCAATCTGAATTTCTTTTTATGAGTACGTTGAAAGCGATGGTTGAATGTCCACATGATGCATTTTCCTGGGTTGAAGCTTTTCAGGTACAAACGTCAATGCTTTGCATTCCCTGACTAGAAAACTGCCTTGAAACAGAGTTAACAAATGCTCAAAAGATAAAGCTAAGCAATAAATAAATAAATAAAAATCTTTTGTAGGCAGTGGTAAATCACTTTTATTAGTGTACTCTATAGGCTCATGAAATGAATTATCAAGGTTTCTAAATCTTCAGCGCCAAGAAGTTAAGATCAGACCCTTTCTCACAGAAACTATTTATTATTTAGGGAACAAATGTCAAATTTATTACCCTGATAATTATTAGTCAATAAAGACAATGGTGCTTATGGAGTAATATCTGAAAAGTTAACATTTATTAAAAGAAGAACTACCATATCAGCCATAGAATGTTAAGATAAATATAAAGATTGTTTTACATTGATTTCTTTTTTGAAGAAAAATGTATTAAATATGTGTACTTTGTGCAAATCTAGGGTTCCTTTAGAACATTAAAATGCAAACAGAGAACTTTATGATACTGTTTTATGTTTTTCTTTATTGTGAATAGCATTATAATAGTGTTCCACTTATCTCTGGCTTAGTTTTGAATTGCTAAATTCTGAGAAGTTAATTCCAAAAACCTGAAAAAAACATGAGCTCTGTTTAGAAAAGTACGGTTATTTATGCTTACACAGAAAATCATTGTGCCATTGCTTTTCTGTACTATCCTTATTTTCTACTGATTCTACTTGAGAAAGCACCTAGGGCTGGAAGTGTTGCCAATATCACTAATAAAATGTGGCCCAATGCAAAGAAAATAGTGAGTTATGTCGCATGCAAATGCATGCAAAACAGCCTCAATAATATTTAAAAGGCTTAATTTGGATCATGATAAACACTACAATCCATGATAAGCCAGGAAAGATAATTACACGTCATGAGGTGTACTTAACTTTCCACAAGAACGTGAGCAGGCTAACTTGCCTGCCAATACTTTCAGCCCCTCCCCACCAATCTGTAATGGAGTACTATCCCAGAGTGTATTGCTTTCCCAATACAAATCAACCCCCAAAAATGACATTCTTTCGGTCTTCCCCTACATAACCACATGCTGGATATCTGCCTTCCCCCACACCACCCAACGGAGGTTGAAACTGTAGTCTACTCTGCCCCTGGCTTGAAAGCCCCCTCTCATTTGAATATATTACAAAAAAAGATATACCCCCCCCTCCCAAGGTCTTCCTCCTTATGCCCATGCCCACACCCCACATCCTTACTCAATTTAGTCTCTGGGTCATAATAGGGCAGGAACAATGACCAATCACTCCTGCCCCATCAGTGCCAAAATTAACAATGGTGCCGGCTGATCTGCAAGGCAAATGGGGAACTTAAGGTCAGCCGGCACCATTTTGACTGACAATGACAGTGGAGTAGGAGCGATGAAGATTGCTCCAGCTCCATTATGATCAGGGAGATCGTGCTGATAAGAGAAAGACTGGGGGAGGAGGCTTGTGCAGGCCAGTGTGGAGTGGGGCATCTTTTATTTATTGGCTACAGGATGGGGTTGTGACTGGGAATGGGGCTTCCTCGGTGAGAGGGTGATGTGCTAGGGATATGGGGGCCAAGGGGAGGGGAGTCTACTTTGGGAGACGATGTGGCTGTCAGGGGGTGGGGAGGAAGGCCAAGTCAATCAGGGCTTGCAGACCTTTAAGAACATGACCCATTGGGAACAGAAATGTGCTTTGCCACAATTAGTAACGCACATACAATTCTGGCCATGGCAATATACTAAACTGTGCTACTCCCTGCAGTTAAGTAACTTTCTTGAGAAATAAATCGCATTAATGAACCATTTTAATGTGGGTTAGTAAATGGGCTCCTAAGGCCAGTATTCTCTAGGGATGTGCAGACCAAAAGTTTAAGTTCATAAGTCCATAAGTCGAAAGGGGGGGTCATTTGCGGTCAATATGGACATATGGAGAATTCCATAAGTTGAGTCTATGTCCATATGTGCAAATACAAATTTAAACCCCTCACCCGCCTTAATCCCCTCCCCCCCCCAAGACTTACCAAAACTCCCTGGTGGTCCAGCGGGGTCAGGACGCCAATTCTGAACTCCTTTGCAAGGAGCACATGAGGTCGGCGTCACGTCGGAGTGACGCGGCATCACGTGATTCCCCTCGGGTCCGCTCCCGGACCCTCGTTGGGCCCAAAAGGCACTTTTGGCCAGCTTGGGGGGGTCAGGAGGCCTCCCCAACCTGGCCAAAAGTGCCTTTCGGGCCCAATGAGGGGTCCGGGAGCGAACTCGAGGGGAATCACGTGATGTCGGCGCCACGTCGGAGTGACGCGTCATCACGTGATTCCCCGCGGATCCGCTCCCGGACCCCTCGTTGGGCCCAAAAGGCACTTTTGGCCAGCTTGGGGGGGTCAGGAGGGCCCCCCAAGCTGGCCAAAAGTGCCGTTTGGGTCCAACGAGGGGTCCGGGAGCGGAACCGCGATGGACCAAGTGACGTCGGCGTCACGTCGGAGTGACGCGGACGTCACGTGATTCCCTGCGCGACCGCTCCCGGACCCTCACGGAACTTTTGGCCAGCTTGGGGAGTTTTGGTAAGTCTTGGGGGGGGGATTAAGGAGGGTGAGGGGTTTAAATTTTTATTTAGGATCAACAATCGCGATTTCCAACGTATTCAACATAGCTATGTTGAATAAGTTGGAAATCCGATCGTTTACGCCTCATCACTTTTTTAAGTTAAAAAAAAAAAATAAGTTGTGTTTTACATTTAAGTTCAAAACGAATGCACACCCCTAGTATTCTCTCAGGCTTATGCCCTTTGAACAGTGACTCTCAGAACAGAGCTTCCCAGACCTGCCCTGGGGAGCCCCCCCAGCCAGTCAGGTTTTCAGGATATTCCCGATGAATATGCATGAGATAATTTGCATGTCATGGAGATTCTGTATATGCAAATGTATCTCATGCATATTCGTTGTGAATATCCTGAAAATCAGACTGGCTGTGGCAGCGGCAGACTCATGATGTCGGACCGGCCCAGGTATTAGCCGCCCAAGCCGGCCCAGGACACGTCACATAGTCTGCCGAGCACAGCTCTGCCATGGCCGCACACGGCAGACCACGTGACTGGAGTGATCGGCCCACCGGGGGATGCCCGATCCCCCGAATAGGCCAATCCGCCCCTGGGCTGTGGGGTCTCCAGGACAGGTTTGAGAAGCCCTGGCTTAAAAGCAGAGCCAAGCTTTCTTAGTCACTTGTCTCCAGCAGCAGACTGCCACTACTGGAAGAAAAGGCTATGCAGACTTGAAATAAGTAGTAAATATGAATTTGCTTCTTAAGGGTGAATCTCCTGAAAGCTAGAACTGTCTTTCTGAGCCAGCTGAGCTCACAGGTTGCATGCTCCGACAAGCTGTCTCAGAAGGACAGCTCTAGCTTTCAAGAGATTCCCCCTTAAGAAGCAAATTCATATTTAATTTGGTTCCCCAGAAGGGTTTCACCTTACGACAATTGACTTAAACAGGAGAAGAGGTTCCACAGCATCTCCAACTTCATTTTCTTTTTTTCTTCTTTGTTTACTTTTACTTTATTTAGGGAAACTTCATCTATCCTGCCTGCTCTGTCTTCCTAATAGGAGGAGCCTGGGTCTTCTCAGGTACCAAACGATGCCCAGACCAAGAAAATGTGGCAGAAAGCTGAAAATATTGTCCCAATAGTATTTGGCACCATTTGGCCCTATTAAAAAGAACTTTCAGATGCATCTCAACTCATTGCCTGTGCATATAACACCCTATGGACTCCAAAAAGAAAGCTCTCTTTGGCACAATGCAGGTATTAAAAAGGGCATTAGCAGTACATTTGAGAGACTGGGATCCTACTCAACATATCTTGGCTTACATGTGAGGCTCATTCTTGTCAGAGTATGTGCAAAATTAACTCATTTGGAGACATTATGCATTACGGGATAAGCTTTCTGCTTGCAGTTTCCCACTTGGAGTTCTTCATCCATGAGTGGGGTTTATTTACCCCATACACATTGACTCTGTGATTTTATGTGGAATCACTTTTGAACCCCTCCATAGGCGGTTGAGCATTCAAATTCCTGAATAGCTCCATCCCTTAAATTTCCAACAGTCCTGAGCAAGACTCCAAAGAGAGAATAAGCACTTGGAATCTTAGTTTAAGAACATAGCTGCTGAAGGCATAGGGGTGGAGATCATTCTTGTCTCTTTGTTGCTATCATTAGATTAATGGTGGAACTGATGAATGGCTCAATACGTGTTCACAGAGTCTTCCATCTCTGGGTCACTGGCTCAAATTTAACTCGGGTCAATAGTGATTGAGTCATTAAAGCTCTTCCGTGACCTATGTGAAATGAGTTTGTCATTTCAAGTGTCCACATCACTAAACCTCTATCTTCCTAATTTAGAACTAATTGGCACCATTGTTGGTAGTCTCAACAGACAGACTGAACTATCCTCTCACTCGCAGAGTTGGACCTCCCCAGAGCAAAGTGCAAGACAATGCTTGAAAATTTGCTTTAACACTGCCGGATATGTATCTGTTCCGTTATATACATGGAAGACTTTGGCTGGTGATACTTGAAGATTTGCCGCATCCTTAAGCAATCAGCACTTATAAGTATCAGAAAGGGGGTGTCAATAAACAAAGACTGGCTTATAGTCTCCCTCCATAAACTGGATCTACACATCCCTTATGCCATCTTGTACAAATTAGGAGAAAACAAGCAACAACAAAAAATGCATCTTAAGGGTCTGTCCTATGGCTCAAGCCATAGCACTGTGTGCCAGGGAACAGAGAATCTAGGTTCATATCCCACCACCTATTGAAGCAGACAGACCTTAGCCTGTCACAGAGATGGTGCATTGAAAGCCAAGGGGAAAAGGTGGCAGCCACTACTGTCAGAGCACTGAGTACTGAGGGTGCACTGTAGAAAAAAACGCTCCGCCAGCCTTCAGGCCAACAATTCAGACTGCTTTAGAAGGTTTAGGTAAGTCCTTTTGCTGGCAATTTTCTCAGTTATCATCACCTTTTCAAATGGTTTCTGAGAAGATGTTGGCTCAGAAAGCTTGACATTTGGACTGTCACAAAAATGCTAGACCCTATGCAAGGGAAAACTGAAAAGGACCAACAGAATGAAAGCTTTTTTAGGTAAAGATAATACTTGTCTATGTGATAAGTTGGAAAATTTGGAAAACCTAGTCAAATCTCATTGCTGTGTGAGTTTCCTCACTCCGAAGAATATCAAATTTTCACAAGAGTGTACTGTTCTGTTCGTACGTCTCATTCTGCATGTCAAAGTGGCCCCTAACCCCTACACTACTACCTAAATCTCACCTCAAGTTACTAGGTGGGCCTCCTATAGCAGCATAAATAGCAGCTTACTAGAGCATCACCCCCAGAGGCTCTCTCTCTCTCTCTCTCTCTCCCCCCCCCCCCACCCCCTCCTAAAAATGCCCAAAACACAATTTGTGTTATGGGCATATTGCACAGCTTAATGCCATGAAAAGGTGTAGTTATTTTCAGCAATATGGCTTTGCGAAGCCAGCCCACTTTTACAAAAATCCCACCCTCAACTCCTCCCCTTTTAAAAATTAGCATTGCAAACGCCTTAGCGCATGCAAAAATTAGCATCAAAAATGCCTTAACGCATACAAAAACGCCATAACGCGAGTTGGAAAATAACCCCCTTAGCTGGATGAGTGCCAATTTGCAGCCTTATACAGCTTAGTTAGCCGGATAAGCCTCAGACAGCTATTTGGCTGTCCTATACTTTTCCGGATAAACGTATCCAGTTAACTATATGATAGCAGAGAATAATCAATGGTTCAGCTGCAGCACTGAATATCACAGCCAGTTTAGCTGGATACGTTTTATCTGACTAAGTTGCTCATCCAGAGGGTGGCTGAATAATATTGGCCTCTGTGTTCTTTAAACCTTCTCAATTAATTTTTCCTTGGTGACAAGCCAGGTCAAGAGGCTCTTCCTATTCCTACATCCTTCCTCACTTCAGAATCTATGGTGTCATCTTGCTGTTGTTCCTCGCCCAAGTTGCAATAGGCATCGAGTTAGCCACAGTTGTGTTCCTCCTTTCTTTTACTAGGGTGCTTAATGCCCTTATTATCTTGCTCTATTGATTGCATTGCCTTATTTTGTGGTGGACCTTTGAGAGACAAACCTATAGAGGTTATGTTTTCTTTTGTTTACTGCTTCTGTTCAGGTAGCTGGTTAGGCACACACTTTTTCCCTAACAAGATTTATTCTTGGATTGTAAAAAGTTATACATTTAAACCAAAAATAAAAGGTTCATCTTAAACATTTTTTTGTTAGTTAACAGTGATCAGTTGGTTGTTAATTTGTGATGCAGTGTTGGATACCTATGAAAAAAACAACTGGTGTTTTGGCTCCGTTCAAACATGTAGCAGGGAAGGAACCTAGAAAATGTGAATCTCATCAAAGGCAAAGCATATTTGTTCATCATCTGCTTCGTGCTCCGATATCGGAGTATGATATCGACTGCCAAGAACTAATCAGCCGAATGGTGAGATGGACATTCTTTAGTAGTCAGGCATACGACAGGCAGATGGACTCCTAAGCCTTCTGCGTCCTGTGTGGCCCTCTGTGATGTTCTAGCATGCTAGATTTTGTTACTTACCCTGGAAGCAGTTCCTGAGGGGCGGAGAATTACATGACACTGTAACCCCAAAATTTTAAAAAAGCAAACGTAAATCATAATTTTAAAAAGTATCCTTTGCAACAAGAAATTAAGTAGAGGACTGTGAATGGCAGATTCCTTACAGTGCTGTAGCTCTTGCTCTCATTCCTTGGGATCTGTGCTGAAACAGAAGGTACATTTGGAAACCACATGAGACGTTGGAGTTCTGAGCTGTTGGACCCCGACCTTGCAGTCCTTGTTCTAGCTCCAGACAGATATGCATAACCTTAGACACCCCCTGAGTGCATGGCTTGCCTGCAAGTTACTCTTGAAAAAGTCTTTTGAAGCTCAAATATACGACATTAATGGATCTCCAAAACACCACATGAATTCTGTTACTTTTCTTGCCTCCACCAACTCCCAGTTCTGTGAAAAAATATTCCCTATTAGTCCTGAATCTACCTTTCTGAGTTTCATGTCATAACCTCTTTCTTGTTGTAGAATTTCTTTCTAATGGAAAACTTTGCTTTTGTGCATTATTTATACCTTTGATCTATGTTAATATCTCTAATATATCCTCCTCTCTTTCTCTTTCTCTGCAGCAATCATATTTAGATCCAGAAGACTCATTTCATAGAGCTTTTAGTGCGGCCTCTTCACTATTTTGGTAGCCTTCATCTAAACTGCTTCTGCTCTGTCTATATCCCTTTGCAGGTACTGCCTCCAGAACTGGATGCAATTTTCCAGAAGAGTTCTCACCAATGATTTATAAAGATTTATTAACACCTTCTATTTTCAGCTGGTTATACCTTTCCCTATACACTTTTATATTCTTCAGGCTATGGATTGACCACTGCGGGTCACACCGCTTTGTAACCTTGTGATTAAATATCCTCCTCCAAGGAATCTATCTCATTTGGGACCAGATTTTAAAAACAGCACAAGGGCATAGATTTGTTCGCTCAACCTGGCGCGAACAAATCTAATACCCAATTTTATAACATGCGCACGGAACCGCGTGCATGTTATAAAAACCGGAGTCGGCGCACGCAAAGGGATGCACACTTGTGCATCTTGCGCATGCCGAGCCCTAGGGGAGCCCCGATGGCTTTCCCCGTTCCCTCCGAGGCCGCTCCGAAATCGTGCGTAACCCGAAATCGGAGCGGCCTCCAAGGGAACTTTCTTTCCGCCCCCCCCCCCCCACCTTCCCCCCTTCCCCTATCTAACCCGCCCCCCAGCCCTAACTAAAACCCCCTTCTGACCTTTATCTCAAAAGTTACGCCTGCCTTTGGGCAGGCGTAACTTGCGCGCGCCAGCCGGCTGCCTGCGCACCATTTCTCAGCACAGTGGATGTGCCGGAGGCCTCGGTCCTGCCCCCGGCATGCCCCCAGGCCAGCACCCCGCACACAGCCCTGCCCCCGGAATGCCACTTTTTGCAAGCCCCGGGACATATGTGCGTCCCGGGGCTTGCTCGGCGCGTGCAGGGGCAGATTTTCTCGGGTTACGCACATATGTTTCGTGCGTAGCCTTTGAAAATCTGCCCCTTGGTGCACATCAGCCTTTTATGTCTCCATCTTGAGTTGCTCTTTTGGATTTTTTTACCTGAAATGCATGACTCTGCCTTTCTTTGCATTGAATCTTAGCTGTCGAGAATTTGACCACTCCTCAAAGTTTCTCACATCACTCCTCGTTTTGTCTACTCTCTCAGGAGTCTCTGTTCAGTTACTCACTCAGGATTGTCCGTTCAGTCTTCCTATCATCTGCGGAATGACAAACTTTGCCATGGGTTCCAATGCACCATGCTGCCACCATCAGGCTAATAATATTAATTAAAGAACTGTGGATATGATGTACTCAATCGATTTTTAACAATTGCCTGTAAAGATTACAAGGAAATGGTAAGTGTCTTTACATTACTAAAAAAATCTTAAAATTGCAAAAATATTCAAAAAAAACTTCGAACTAATAGTGTGAGGAGACCAATGATTATAAGAATAATCCACAGTCACAAAATATGATTGTGGTGGTATAAGCTTAGACCGCAAAGCCGGTGGTAACGAGAGATATATACAAATGAAAGTACAACTCTCGTCATATTATATGAGGTCTCTACTCACACAATATAATTAAAGGAGTTTCCATATATGATGTTTTTTTGTTAAAAAAAAACCAAAACAATCAGGCTAATGGCAGAGGTAAGCAGCCACTGTCATCACCTAGGGCCCAAGCCATGTCATCTTGGAGGGGGATGCATCATTAGAGAGGGACACTCCCCCCCCCCCCCCCTCCAGACTGCCTGGGTTGCAGTTGTGCCTGGGGATGGTCTTGCCTTACTACTGCAAGATGAAAATATTGAGCAGAAGGAATGGATCACGTTTTGCCGCTGCTCATCGCAATAATTCACCAGCAAATTCTGTAATAATATTGTATCTTCCCTACTTTGGCAGCCGTCTCGCAGATCAGGTGCCAAGCTTGATAGCCATGCTCTCCCCTACTGCAGCAGATACCTCTGCATCATTTCGCCACATTATTTTACAGCTAAAAAGTGTACTAGGACCCTATGGGGATGAAAAGCGAAAAGAATTACTGTCACAAAGATAATTTAAGCACCCGATCTGCTCCCGTGGATTTCTGATTGATGGATTCACAGAGTAGGTGTTGGCAGATAAGGACCATTTGGCCAACCAGTCTGCCAGTTTCCCTTTCCTATAAATGTATCAGAGGCTAGCTGCTGTCTCACGGTGGTTGCCTTTGCTACCTCCTCTTTTGGAAGCTCGATACAGACACGCTGTACTTATTGGCTTTAATCGTCCATCCGTTTTGGCCCTCTAATGCCCCATGTGAATGAGCACATAGGGTTTTACAATTAGTTCGAGCTCCTGACACCCTCCTGTTTTTTACACGCTGTTCCCCCCTGCCTTTCCCACCGCATTCAGTGTGTCTGTTTGAGCAGGCCTAACCTGTCTCCATTTTGAGTGCTTTAAACCACATTTAATAACTGATTATTAGTAAATAAATATAACAAAATTTTAGACACTAAACTTATGTGTTACCACATTTTTCATTTTTGCTTTATTCTGCTCTTATCAGTAAGACCCAGAGGGTTTATAGTTTTTTTTAACAACTCCTTAAATCGCTTTCAATTTTTTTAAAAAGCCTTTTTTTTTTTGGCATTAAACTGACCCAATAGCTGCTAAAAGGTTTCCTCATGGAAGCCTCAGATCCTGCTACCTCACAATGTTCAGAAAATGGAAGAACTGGATATTACCTGTCAAGCAGTGAAAGAACGAGAGAGAAAATAAAATTCCACAAAATGCAGCACCCGGTAAGGTTTTTCGGCATTAAGAAACTGCTAACTGCAATGTGACGTGAAATGCGCTGTTTATGCCACCAAATGGCAGAACTAATTTTCTGTTATGAACAACTTGAAAAAAAAAAAACACTATGACAATTACACCAGCCACATGAAAACTGACAAATCCATTTCCCAATAAATGTGATTTATGAAGATAGTGCGCGGCTCTTGCATAATGATTCTGCCTAATGGAAGGCTGTTTCCTACGCTCTGGTGACCACAGTGATTCCTTACACAACCGCTGATTAAGTAATGGCCATTGCTGGCATTGCAGGACGTGACAGCGCGCTGCCTATAGTTGTCCAGGCCCTTCCATAAGTAAGATGCAGCCAGAGACGACGTTGTTTCTTACTTTCTTACCCTTTTTAAAAATTTTCTTCGGAACTCCAATCGTCCCCTGGAGAAAAGTGGATTCTTTCCAGCTTTGAGATCACGTTTCCTTGATGTGGGGGGGGGAGGGGGAGGGGGGATCAACCTAAGAATCACCTGGAGATGTTGCTGAAGATGTATGTGCAGGGCTTGAACAAAATGGCCCAATTCAAATCGTCCGATTTCCTGGCAAAGATAGTCTGTGTCGAGTCTCTCTGCGCCGTCTGCTCAACGAAGTTCTGTCTTTTTGCTATTGTGTGACCTGAAGAACAGCTGTAAGTGCCCCTCAATGGATCATATCATGGCAACGAAAATGACATTAACAACATGTACTAAGCATGAACCCAAAAAGGCAGCGGGTTCACATCGCCTCCGCAGCGTTGATCTTTGATTTACGACATGCGAAGAACAGCAGCAAAGGCAACGAGCAACTGCAGGAAAAGGTGGCTTCCAGTACAAAAGCAAGTTCAGATTTAAAAAAAGGCATTTCCTAGTCTATAATTTGGATCATATGCTAATCAAGGATAAATATGCTTAAATGAAATACAGTGCAATGAATATTGATTAATAGGAGTGAAAGTGCTCTGGCTGAAGCAATAAAACCTTTCACAGTAAAAATATTCCAGTAAAACATTAATAAATTGTCACAGTTTAATCATTTGTGTTAAACTGGTGGATTTTGCAGGAGTAAACCAGCCGCAGCAATACCTTTCCAAAGGAACCGAAATGCACTGATTCCGGTATAATGGCTCTCGTCAGCACCTTGCTATTGCAGCAATTCGTCTTACTAAGTGGTAGCTCAGAACCTCCTATTCCAGTTAGTATGTAAGTCTTCTGACTTCAGCAGAGATGTTAATGGCAGCCTGGAGGGTCGGTGATGATTAGTGCACTTGGGCTGCCAGGTAGGAGCTCTGGGTTTCATTCTCTGCCTAGACGTCTTCTTGGGCTCTCCGGGTTTGTGAGCACCGCTTACAGGAGTCCACTTGTTGTCTTTGGTCAGTTGGAGAACCTTGCATTACTGTTACAGCTGCCTTGGAGCCAAGCAGTGGAAGTTGCTAAGAAGGCAGCTCCTTTGATTACTGGCAGTCTGTTGGGAGGCACGTGGAAGAGAGTGCGTTGAGACAAGGGATCCACAAACACTACTGCAAAATGTAAATTTGGACATGCCACAGCAGTGATGTCCAAATTCACTCACTCATAAGAACAGGTCTTGTTTTTATGGTAACCTGAATATAATAGCTTAGGTAAACATGCCAGAGTTTGAAAATACACATATATATTGTACAGTACCTAGTGTTGGAAACAGAAATCAGCTGTGATATACCTTTCGTTTGGATCCTTTTATGAGCCACTGGTTCTAAGTACTCACCTCTAGATTCATCGTTCTGCTATATTTATAGCAGAATGATGTGTCGTGAAAAAAAAAAGGGAGCAAGGGGCTTTAGTGGGCAGCCGGCCGCAACGCGGCGGTGCAGTTTCACCCGCCACGGTGCGCCCGCACCGCACACCATCGCTCCCATAGCGCCACGGGAAAAGGTGCAGCTATTTTCCGTGGTGCTGCCGGCGCCCGGCGATAATGTGAAAAACATTATAGCCCGCAGCGCTGCTGGGAGATAACTCCACCCAAACCCCACCCACACTCCTCCCCTTCCCCTAATTTTAATAATGCCGCCGCGATACCGGCACACCACACAATAAAGAACGACCCTATTAGTTAGCCATCAATAGATGAGAATCTGGTCTAACACCAGCCTTGCATCCTAGTACCATCATCAAAGTTTGTTAACTTCTATTACAAAATGGATAATTTTGATAAAGTACCACATTGTCAGGATCCTCAGCTGGGACACAGGCAGCTGAGGACTAGGGGTGGTTGTGGGTACTGTTTAATGCAAGCAGACTCTTACAGCATGTTTCAGCAACCCAAGCAAGAAAAGACCAAACAAAAGAGTACCGTGTCTTTGTAGGCAAGGCAAGTCCCTGAGGCAAAACAACGCTACAAACCAGGTAGTGCAGACAGGCAAGCTAGATAAGGACAAGGCAAGGTACAATGCAGGGACAGGATCCCAGGCTAGACACACAAGAGCAAGGCAAAATACAAGGTAAAGTCAGGATGAAACAGCCTCAGATTCAGATGAATCAGCCGGAAGTCCACCTCAGGAAAAGCCTGAAATACCTTGAGTGCTAGGGGGCTGGGCTTCTGCTGAACCAATCCAAAAGCAGGAAACAGGCTTGGTGCAAACATAGAACACGGAAACCAATCAGAGGAAAGAACATAGATACAGATACAAATAGAAAGAACCAGGACAGCGGTGAGCTAGCTTAGTGGCACTATCTCAGGGCTTCCTAAACCTGTCCTGGTGTCCCCAGTGCCAGTCAGTATAAGCCAGGTTTCAGTTATGCGCAAAATCTGATTTATGGTTTAAGATCAAATCATAAATGAAAGGGTATCTGGTCAAAACAGAGTAAGCATTAAATAGATCACAACTGATTGATTTAATAGAAGAATAGAACTTAGTAAAACCTACGCTGTTATTAATCTCAAGTTGAGTACCCCACACACATATACAAGCCAATCCCAACCCTCCTGCCCCTGCTGGCATCCCCTAAATGATCTTGCCACTGAGGCCACAGTACAAGTGTGCTGCTTCCAGTGATACTACTAGTGTTGCTGTCAAGGCAATGCACAATGCCACTGGTAGCTGTATGTTTGTGCTGCAGAACCAGGAGCCAGGGTCATTTAACGGTTGCCCACAGGGGCAGACGGAATGAGTCAATTTGGGAAGGTAAGAGGAGGGTGGAAGCAGGGGCGAATTGCAAGAAAATATTGGCCTGGGTTTTTTTTTTCAAAACTAGCCCACGGGGTATCTGACACCCGGCTCCTGCAAAGTTGGGGGGAGGGGGAGAGAGGGGAGGGTCATGCGGCCTTGCAGGCCTCTCTCCTGGCGCCAGACGGCTTTCTTCTGGCCACGGCAGCCCCTCTCCTCTGTGGCTGGAAAGTTTAAAAAAAAAAATCACATGACAGGAGCGACTGGCCCACCAGGGGAAGCCCGATCCCCCGATAGGGTGGAGGAAGGAAGAGTCACTTCTGCATTTGCCACCAGTTTGAAATGCCAAAAGGGAGGGCTGGCCCACCTGCCATGTTTGGAAAAGATTTTGAAGGGTTTGTGAGCGGTGGGGTGCATGGGTCTGGGTAACATTAACTCTGCTCTTGGGGTGTCTAGATTTAGCTGAATAACTTATTCAGCTAACTCCAAATATCAGAGTTGGCTGGATAAGTTACTCAGCTAACTCATCACAGAATACCCCCCAGAAGCCCCTAATGATTTGCCTGGGTAAAAGTTAGCCATATAACTGGCCTGATATTCATTTCATGAGGTTTATCTGGATAGCTCACAATTTATTTGGAGAAACCCTTTGAATATCGGCCTCTTGATCTTAGGGGGTAATTTTCAAAGTAATTTATGCACATAAATAGCTGTTCTAAAATTGACCTGGACCCAGTGCACGTAAAAGTATGCACGTAACCTGATTTTATGCCTACTTTAAGCACTGAGAGGCATACTAGGGGGGCAGTTGTGACTTACGCGAATACTGTTTTACTCTTGCATAAATTATGCCTTGCTTGTAGCAGATGTAATGTTGTGCTTGTACTCATCCGATTAGCTGAGGATTTTCTTTCTGTAGAAAATCAGATTCTCGAGCTCTAAATAATTTTAGACAGTGGGGAGCAGGGGTGCCAACTGGCTCCAGATTTTCAGGATGGGTTGATCAATCCCTTGTCATACCCTGCTGCTTGCATGGACTTGTGATTCTGATTTGCCTGCTGTATTCCCCCGAGTCGGGGACCCCCAAATCCTAAGCACCCCAAAGCCAGCTGGATTTTCAGGATTTTCCCAATGAATATGCCCGAGAAATTTCCATAGGATCAGTTTCCAATGCATGCAGATTTATCTCATGCATATTTATTGGGTATATCCTGAAAGCCCAACCGGCTGTTGGGTCCCCAGGCCAGGTTTGGAAAGCCCTGCCTAAGAACAGTAAGAGCACAAGTCCAGTCAAATGGTGGGGCAAAGCCAGCCCGTCCTGAAGACCTGGAACCTGGCATGATGCCAAACCAGCAGTTCTGTGCAATTTTCAAAGCCATTCACCTGGGCACAAAGTGGTTTACCCCAAGGAAGCTGCCCAGTTTATTTATTTATTTAACATTTCAGACTTCTAAGCAATATTTCTAAGCGGTCTCCTGGAAAACATTCATAAATCTTTACATACATTAAGACCAGGGTATAAAATGTTACGACATCAATATAGCATAAATAGAACATAAAAACATGAAACGCTGCTAAACCTTTGTCTGCTGGGAAAACAGCAAAGAGCCTCATCTGCAAGGAACACCATCGACCAGATCAAAGCTGATGGCCACTTTTAGTATTAAAGATTAAAGGCTTGTTGGACTAAATATGTCTTTACGATCTTCCTAAATGTAATTAGGGTGCTCTCCTCTTTTAAACCCTGTGGCACAGCATTCCATATAGATGGGGTCCTGTCTCAAAATTGCCCTCTGCTAGCAAGCTAAAAGTTTGAGAAGGGTTCCATGGTTGACATACTTTAGCTGGGTTAAAAAGAGGCCTGTTTAGGTCAGTGGGGGAAGTAAAACACTGCATGGACACTGGATTATCATTTCCACGTGTGCTATGTTGCTGCCCACACAAGTTTTCCCTTTGAAAACCGATCGCAACGCACGTGGTTTGGAAGTGCCCGTGTACACTGCAGTAACTGCGAGCTGTTCAAAATTGCTCGCCCCACAATCATCTTTCATGCAAGAGACTTGACCGTCAAAGGAATCCCTGAATCGGAATGACCACAATTATTGGTTTTTTCCCCTTTGTGTTTGGTGTGTTAGACTTTTACAATAAATCTGTTCCATGCTCAGGAAACATGCCATATCAGTTGCAAATGGTATATCAACGTGCTCCATCTACAAAACAAGTGCAGAATAAGTAGCAGACTACCTGAAGGAGCAAGACTAATTTATCACCATATTCATTAAATACATATCATATGACAGTGTTATTTTGTGGTCTGGCACCAATTTACTGGCAGCCAGACTGAGGCTACCAATTCATTTCACATAGGGTATAGACCTAACAATGATTTACGGTCATCACCAGCCACGGCTGGATTTAAAACTGAATAACTTTGAAAAGAAACTAAAACTTAGCAAACACTGATGCAATACTTCATTTCCAGAGCTGTTTTTCAAAGGATTTGCTAGGAAACTGACCACTTAGCTATCATCAACCCTCAGAACTGTCAGATAACCAGAACAAAACATACATCTCCAGCGTGCTTGAAGCTGCTTAGCGCCATAGCATAAATCAGGACAGAAACAGCTTTTTGCTCTGGAGATAGGCTGTGGGCGTGTATTGATTTTTTGGCTCTGTACATTTTTCCTTTTTATATATTTTTTTAACTGCTTTTTGTGGTAAGGTGCTACCCGTTACAAAATGGCATATTTCTCAGATAGGAGCTGTTGGGCACTGGGGCAGAAACCTTATAAGTGAAACACTGGTGTGCTAGGGAAAGTGAAAATAACCATGGGAAGGACAGACAATGTAGCACAGGCGCAGGATCACCCATTACCATCACAAACAAATCTCCTTAACTCATTGGGTTTGCAGCTCCCAAATTGTGCCCACAGATCCTTTTTATCTATAGTAAATTGCATACACGCCAGGCAACTGCCTGATTGCTCAGCTGAGCTCAACCAGCTAGCTGGATTGATAGCTTCCTGGCTACTATATTGTTACTTAACCACATTTGCACTCACCGACCTATACATTTTCTGATGAAAAAGAATGTTTCCATCCCTTGTTTAGATTTCTCCATCTATTGACAGCTTTCGATATAGCTGATCATGGGTTGCTTTTATCCCGGTTAGAGTTATTGGGAATCGAGGATATATACATGGCCCGTAAATGGATACAGTCATTTCTTACGGGGAGGGCCCAGCTGGTATGCTTCAGTCTCTCTGCCCTAATCTGTGTTATTTCTTTATTTTTCTTTATCTGATTTGTATATTCTGTTTTTCTGCACTTCAAAGCGGAGTACGTTCAGGTACTCTCCCCATAGGTAATTCCTCAGGGCTTTTTTTTTTTCCCCTCTCCTCTGTTCTTTTTAATGTCTTCTCTAGCCCACTTGTTTCGATCGTTTCGGATTATGAAGTAGGCTGCCATCTCTATGAGGATGGCAGCCAACTCTGGATGACTATTCCCAATGATCAGCGCGGTGCTATTCTGAAACTCCAGCTGTTATCTGCTTTTGCGGATGCTGATATAACAGAACCATTCTGGTTGGGTGAACATGAGAAAGTTTTACCTCCTAAAAAGTCGAACTAAAAATCCACACCCTCTCTACATGTTTCCCGTTTTTATAGCAGCAAGAAGCAACCAACCCAGCAGCCCACAGGGGGGAGCTGTAAAACCCTTGATATGATCTGTCACTACCTACCTTAACAGTATGGTCTTCTTAGTAGAGACCCAGTGGAGCTCTACGCATATCAGAAACTTTCTCAGACTGCGTCTCAGAGCATCTAAAACTGCAAAGATTCTGGGGAGGGCAGGAGGGAGCTTGGGCAGCCCCTATACACTCAGTTTTTTATAGTGTTCCCCCCTTCCCCCCCAGAAAAGAAAATTCATACTAATACTAAAAGCCAATTTCTGGTTCATTCAAGGGAAAGTGTCCCCTTGAGTAAACAAGCTTCAGACCTAGACTCCGAGATAGTTTACCTTAAAGGCTGTTCCCCGATATTGATGGGAACAAGTACGGTTTGCTACCCTAGCAGAACAATAAAATGCCATTAGTAAGTCTTCACCATAGGGAGATCGCTGCCTGCCTACCAACTTCACTTTCAACAGCAGAAGGAAATCTTCTTCACGACAAAGGGCTCAGAATCCATTTGGCTATAAACCTTTTGCTGTTAATGGAGTTTTCACTTTACTGGACAAGTCACCTTGAATTTTGCCCTTAAAGTGCAGCATGCAAACAATATCATAGAACTCAGAGGCTATAACATACGTCCAGTTTGGGGAAGCTTTTTATTTATACTGAGGCAGCAACAATACTAAGATGCACGGCAATAATTCAGGCAATTTGATTGGCAGGTTCTTTCCATTTATGACATATACGCTCATCCCTAGTTATGGAGCCCAATTTTCAATAGTCTGCGGAAGTCTTCCAATGCGTGGGCCCATGGGGATTTATGCTAGTATTTTATAAACTGTGTGGTAGGAGCTGCAATGATTATAAAACACTGTATTTCTGCCCTAAAAGAAGAAGGAAGGTTAGCCGGATAAATATATCCAGCTAACGTAAAGGTGAATTTTAAAAGCCAGGCGCATGCCAAAATCGGGAGTTGTGCATGCATCCAGCACATGCGCATGTCCACCCGATTTTATAAGCTGCCCGCATGTGCACATGTGCCAATCGGCAAATATCTCACTTCGGGGAAAAAAAGGGGCAGAATGTGGGTGGAGCATGGGCATTCCCGGGCGGGGCCAAGAAATATGTGCATAAGTAGTGATGCACTTGGGCTCACGCCCAGGTATATTTCAGCACAAATTTACTTCTGCTATGGAGGAGGTGTAAGTCTTTATAAAACTATTTCCAGGGATCAATGAAGTGTTTGACTGGGGTGGGCGGGGTGCAGGCTAAAGAACCAAGGGGGTGTGGAGGACCTAGCTCTAGACTGGGCATACTGGTACACAAACTGGTGAAACTGGTCATGGCCTGGAGGGGCATCTGTTATCAAATTCTCTCGCTTGCGTGTCCCAAAGCCAATTTACACAAGCTTAAAATTAGGAGCACACATACATGCACCTGGGTTATTCTATAAGATGTGCACGTATGTGCATGCAGGATATAAAATTGCCACATATCTGGCCTGTGCCTATATATATATATACACACATTATATATATATATATATATATATATACACATGCATGCTCATTTGAAAGTTACTGTCTCTGCCAGGATATTCAGCAGCACAGCCACACCTCTGACTATACCCAGATAACTTTTATCTGGCTAACCTTAGACCTGCCAATAGCAGGTCTAACTTATCTGGCTGAGTAAGCAGGATAAATAGCTCTTCCCTGTTATGCCAATATTGCCCATCACTTATCCAGCTAACTGGATAAGTAGTTTTCTGGGTAAGTGGCAGCCACTGAATGTGGCCGGATATTCAGATACTGCCACATATCCAGATAAGTCGGAATTTATCCTTTTAATTGATGCTAAATATTGGGCCCTATGTGCATATGTTTTACGTGTGTAATAATTATAATATGTGCCTATTAAATCCTGGGGTTACATGCAAAGATACTTAATAATAATAACTTTCTTTTTTATATTCCACCTTTTTTGACAGTTCCCTATCCCCAGAGGGATATCAACCTAAATTTCTATCTCATTTTTTTTTTCATTTTCATTTATTAAAATTTATTAATCGCCTAACACAGACAGGCCTAGGCAATATACAATAAAAACATACATAATAAGGATGTCATACATGTAATCAATCATACACTTAACACACAAAGACCTTTAGTTTCACAGAAACTAAAATAACCAATACCATATAAAGGTCAACTCAGGCAATGGAGGGCAAAGTGACCTACCCACGGTCACAAAGAGTGTCAGCAGGATTTGAGCTTTGGCTTCCCAGGTCCATACTTGCAATCACTTCAACTGGACCCTCTAGCTCTTCAACTTGACCACCCACCCAAAAGCTGCAGGCAAAACGACAAGAGCAATTTCACTTCTGTGACCTCATTAGCAGGCATACGGACAAGTTCGGACATGTATGCACCTTTATACCACTGAAAAAGAACAGCAACGTGTGTGCGTACTTCTGAACCTCGCTCTGGATCACCTCTAAACGTCCCCTTTTCTCCCTGTTAACATTTATGCACAACAGTGTAAGTACGTGCCTACTCACAATGTTACCAAAATAGCATACCCGCGGGTACACGCTACATGTGTTTATGCCCATTTTATGCCTGGAAACCTTTTGAAAATTAAACCCCATAACTACATCTTCAGACTATAGTAAACAGAATGATCTTTCTACTGCAGTCTTCAAGGACTTTTATACAGTATCTCAGTTCAGTCAAGAATATCATAATATGGAAGATGAAACACCAGTGATATAAATCCCAGTACAATGTATGTCTATTTCTTTAGGTTTTACTGTTTCATTTTAGGCGCAAGCTTTCTGATTTATAAACTACTGTCCAAATCAGAATGACATCCCTTCTCTGGAAGGCAAAGTTTATAACTCACAAGGTTGGTTTGTCGTGAGACATTTCAGCTCTATTTTAGTAAACAGTTACTGAGGAAATGACAGGTTTTTTTTGCCCAAAAGAAAGTTCTGAGTTGACTTTTGCAAGTCCAAGCCACGTAAAATGTTTCTCACAACAGTCAAATCTAGCAAAAACTTGGTGCCCTTGAATTTTTGTCCTGGTTTCGCACCCCCTGAACAGAATTCTCTGAAAACTCGGTCAGGGATCAGGAATCTGCTCAGAATCAGATCTGGCCGTCACTTTAGAAACCCTGCATACAAACAAATGCGTGGGGGAAAGGGGGTGGTCTTGGTGGAAGATGTAGAGGATGAGAGCAGCTGATCCTAAGTTAGACTTTTCACAAGAAAGCAGCTCTTTAACAAGTACTCAGTGTCTCCTATCGCAGTCTGTCAAGCTATGCTCCTAATTTTGCTCATATTAGAGGCCGCATAATAGAGGGCTGTTTCCTCAGATTTTACCATCATGCACTTTTGTAACTCATTACAGCAACTCTATTTCCATTTCCACCTTATTACAAAGGGTCCACCTTTTCAGAAGGGCAATTGCGCTGTTGCGGCATCATTCACATCCTCGGCATTCGACGGCATTATCTTATCGTACATCAGAAGCACTTGCATAATGCCCATTGAGGCTCAATAGCAGTTTTACCACCAGCGACTTGCGAATGAGCACATCAGTTTAATAGCCGATGAAGGGTCTAGATTAAATAGAAAAACGGGGGGGGGGGGGGGGAGGGGGGAATACATTTTCAAGCACTGAGAGAACATTTCACATAGAATATATGGGTGCATGTGCGTGTAAGAGATTTCTTTTTAATTAAAGCTCATTTTTTACCTACAAATCTCCAATGGCCACCATCCTTAGTTCTTGCTTATTAACTGGAACTGGAGACAATCATAGCTCTGTGATTACACCTCGCACGTCTCCTTCCTAAAGGTTGACAGCCTTACAGCCATTAGAGAGGTCTTGCCATCCCATTCCATGAATGTAAATGCTGCCGAGGACTGCTGATTGTTCAGGGATGGAGAATGACTTCCAGGGCAATTTCTCAGTGATGAAAATTGCTTTTCCCAAAGATGCTGGGAAACATGTTAAGCAGATTCTCTTTTCTCGAGCTCTCTTCTTTACGAGGAATGGCCCGCCCCAGCTAAGTTCCATCACTTTTCAATTTCAAACAGGCAGGACATCAGAACTTGGACCAGTCTGCATGCAGCAAACCTCCTTTCTTCTTTTCGGTTTTCCAAAGCTCGTAAAAGATGACGTTGGTAGCAGAAAATCATGAGTGGCATTTGCTATCAATCAATAAGAGAAGCTTTGTATAAAAAAAAAAAATTTAAAAAGCACTACCGCCATTTCCAAAAGACAAAGAGGTAGATTTTAGAAGCGTTACTCGTGCAAAAATGCACACAAACGCTTGTAGGTGGGCTGCGCGCAAGCAATGCAGATTTCAAAAAGCCGCAAAGTACAGACCTAAATAAGAGAGCAGAGAAGGGGCAAGGCATGGGTAGGGCATGGGCATTTCAGGGCAGGGGCAACAGTTAGGTTTACTTTACTGCTGCTCCAGATGAGGAGCAAGTTCGTAGATCTCGAGCTTTAGGGCTTACAAGGAAGGGTGAGAGTTCGGGGGGGCTTGCAGAATGAAGAACCAGAGGGGTCTGGAAGACCTCAGTATTAACTGGGCACACTGGTGGACTGTTTGAAAAAAACGGGTTGTCTCTTGTGCGAGCATGTTTTCAAATTCGCCTAGATACACACGTAAAGGCTGACAAAGTTGTATGGAAGACACGCGCACTAATTGTGCTCGAGTAACCTCTTAAAATTAGAAGCATACTTACGTGTGGTTGGTGTATTTTAAAACATTTTTTAAAATTCCAGTGTATCTTTGCTCATGCACTGAGACATGCGTTTATGGACAAAGCATGTTTGTTTTTAAATTAGCCTGTAAGGATTGAGGATAATGTCACATTGATATGTTTGTCCACTGGGATAGAAGTAAAAATGAACAAACAAACTAGACTAATTTAATACGTTTGTGACTAGTTTTCAAGAACTGTGCTCCCAGGCCCAGTGCCATTGGGTGTGAAAACCATGCAACTGCACAGGGCAGCACACCCGTTGGGAAAGTGTCAGGAGCAGGGAGAGGCCCACGGTGCCGCTGGTGGACCCGATCCCACTGGCAGCAGAAGCAGGAGGCCATAATAGAGGAAGCCCATCTGGCAGCTCCTCCTCAAGTGCTGGCCCCGTGGTATCCAACACTTGCAGTGCTAGCACCATGAGCGTTGAATTCCCTTGGAGCCAGCACATAAAGAAGAGCTGCAGAATGGCTTTTTTCCCAAAGAAGAAACTTGGGAGGGCTAAAGATGGCCACTCGATGAGATACCCCGGCTGAGAGCTCCGGATTTGTTTACCTTCAGTTTTTTTATTTCCTTTTTTCAATGCCCCACACAAAGAGGAAGGCTAGATTGAGGGAAACTGGGTTAAGCTCCACTCCTGTGGAGACATCGTAGCTGCGAATCGGGAGTTTCTTCGCGGCGGCCACAACGAATATGCCGGGAGAGCTGGATCGGAGACGGTTGTAGGGCATTCACCAACCCTTCTGACCCTGGACATCTCGTTGAGACGCGTGGACCAAGCAGGAATGCTCCACCACACTGCGAAGTAAGCGGAGAACAGACAGAGATAGGCAGCTCCCCCGGAAGTTCACCGGGGAGGTGTGACCGCTTTGCTGTTGGGAGGATCCCCCCAAGAGATCAGAGGTACTGAAGGAGCCATGGAGGTACAACCCCATGAGGATGGGTGTGGAGGGGGACTTGGCCTGCACGACTTGATGGGAACATTGTTAATCTCACCGTTACCTCCAGGTATGGAGAATGGAACAGCCACAACTATGGGGGTAGGTGGTGTTATTCCAGGAATGCCTGTCTCTGGGGTTAGTACCCAGCCCCCTTCTGAGATGGCATTGGCCACAATTTGGTCTGCCTTAAAGTCACTGGAAGCTTCAATTATTTCCTTATCTAAAATTACTTTGGACACTAAAAACCAGGTGGTATTAAATGCCAATATGATACCTTCTCAAAATAATAAAGTTGAAGCATTGGAGCAATGCTTGGTTGCTGTTGAAAAGGTACAGCATAATTTGGTTGAAGTCGAATTGATTAACAACAAGAAGTTGGAAAATATAGAGAACAGTCTAAGGTCACATAATTTAAGAATTTCGAATTTCCCCGTGATCAAAATGATTTCCCCATTGGAACTTTTTAAAATATATACCTCTCAGGTATTGAAGATTCCAGATTCAGTTAAGCCAGTAATTACTAAGGCATACTACCAGCCTCAAGCTATGGATACCAGCGAGGATGTGAACGGACAATCATTATCTCTGGACGTTTCTGAAATACTTGAGATGTCTCAAGAGACTATGATTACCAGAAGGAGACCTCTTCTAATTTCATTTGCATTTCTAGTAGATCAGAATACTATTTTCAGGCAGTTTTTTTGTAACAGGCAGGCCTTATTTTATGGTCAAAAGGTCTGGTTTTACCCTGACCTTACTAAAACAACTCAATCCAGAAGGAAAAATTTTCTTGCTATGCGTCCAGATGTGTTGCAAATAGGGGCACAGTTTCTTCTTCGCTACCCATGTAAATGTTATATTAGGTATCAAAATCAGAATTATATCTTTTTTGATCCATCTCAATTAAGAGTGTTCCTGGATATACACACCTAATGTACCCCTAGTTGGCTTGGTAGTAAGGGATAATTGTTGGGAATCTCATTTAGTAATCATTGTTATATTAGGATTTTTCTTTGTATAACAAAATGCTCATATTACAGAGCCCTCCTATTTCTTTTATTTTTGTCAGTGCTATATTAATAATGGAGATGTGTATTAGGTATTTCCTTTTCTTTCTAATTCAGAATTGCACTATTTCTCTACAAGATTTACTTGTGAATATTGAAATGCTGATAAAAAATTAAAAAAAATAAAAGAAACAGGCTGTCAGCAGCAGCAGAGGAGGAATGACCCATGGACCCTGACTGCCTGGTCTGCATGTATGTGTGAGTGAGTGAATAGGAGGCTGCCTGGAATGATTGGGTGTATGCATGGGAGACTGCCTGTGATGAGGGTGTGTGTGTGAATGGGAGGCTGCCTGGGATGGGTGTGTGTGTGTGTGTGTGTGTGTGTGTGTGTGTGTGTGTGAATGGGAGGCTGTCTGGAATGGGTGTGTGTGTGTGTGAATGAGAGGCTGCCCGGGATGGGCTGTTTGAGTGTGAATGGGAGACTGCCTGGGGTGGGTGAGTGTGATTCTGTGTGCAAATGCATGCATGGGAGCCTTCCTGGGATGAGTAGTGGGTGTGTGTGAGAGAATAGGAGCCTGCCTGGCGTGAGTATGGGTGTGCACATGCATGCATGGGAGCCTTCCTGGGATGAGCAGGGTGTGTGTGTGTAAGAATGGGAGCCTGCCTGGGATTTGGGTGGATGTGAATGGGAGCCTGCCTGGGGTGTGGTTGTAAATGGGAGCTTGTCTGGGGTGTGTGTGTGTGTGTGTGTGTGTGTGTGTGTGTGTGTGTGTGTGTGGGTGTGGGTGTGTGTGTGTGTGTGTGAGACAGAGAGAGAGAGATAAAGAGAGAGAGAGAATGGGAGCTGCCTGGGTTGTGTGTGTGTGTGTGTGAGAGAGAGAGAGAGAAAGAGAGAAAACAGGGCCTGCAGGTGGATTCCAACCTGCCAGCAACTGAAATAAAGCTGACAGCCTAGGGCTGTTAGTGGATCCCAACCAAAGAAGAGCTGGAGACGCCTTTGGGTTAGTATTTGTGTGTGAGCTTGTGTGTATGTGTATAAGTAAGAGAGGAGAAAGTTTGTGCATCCCACCCCCACAACAATCCCAGGGTGACAGAAAATCAAAAGTTCCTAGGTATGGAGAGCGTGAATTTTTAAAATCCTTTTTAGTTTTATTTTTTAGGTATTATTTACTGTGTCTGTTGTTTTGAAATAGTTTATTGGTGTTTGGGACATTTAAAAAAACCTGTATATGAGTTTTTAATTATTTGATCTTTTATTCATCAACTTTTTAAAAAATAATATTATTAGTATGTTTTTAGAATTATGATTATTTATTTATTTTATTTCTTAATTTTATTGTTTGATGTTTGAGGAATGGTGATGTTTTTTCATTGTTGCACTCCATAGAGTGTTTGGCTTCTTGCGGTTTCCAGTTCAGTTTTTGTCTGCTCGTTAGTATTTCTATTTTATGGTTGCTCTATTCTGTTTTTGCTCTGCACGTGTGACTGAGGTGAGACATCCTCCTAGTAGGAAGTGTATTAGTGTATTTGGGCTTTCAAAGGGTCAAGCCAACACCCAACACACATCATAATAGGCCTAATACCTTACGGTATATTATGTAAGTGATGTTTTTACCTCAGAATACTATACTTGATCTTTTTCATGTAAAATATAAATGCATTACTCTTAACTGTGTGTGTGGAATGGGGGGGGGGGAGGGAGTTGTGCAAGGCTATACAGTTCGCCAGTCATGGGTTCGGTGGGGGTGATTCTGTCAGTTTGTATCACTGAAGGGAGCTGGGCTTTTTTGGGGGGGGGCCGGGACAGAGAATGAATGCACGGGGGAGGAGGGGGCAGCACTGTAATTGTCCGCACAGGGTAGCAAAAAAGCCAGCACCGATCCTGTGTGCTTCCTTCATCGGGTCATTACAGAATGAGATACAGAGAACTCTGCTCGAACATGCAAGTAAGTTGCAGGCTGGCTTACAAACAGTGGTGTTTGTAAAAAGCTGAGAGTAGGGATGAGGTGTTTGCAGAGCAGTAAGAAAACCGAGAGAAATGGCGATTTACAGACAAGGATAAGCCATAAAAACCCATGCAAATATTTTTTAACATGCCACAAATGGAATTAACATCATAGTTACTATTTTAAAGCAGGCACGTTGAAAGGCCCATGCTAAGGAGAATCTGGCCTTTTAGCATGTGTACACTGCAGGTATGGAAATCTCCCATACTAAACTGCACAAGGTGCAAAAAACCCAAATAGCACATAGGATAGCTCCGAGCACCCCTGCCTGACACAAAAGAAGCCCCCTCAAGATTCAGCTGGACTCTCTATCTCCATGGCAACAAGGGCTCCTTCATGGTAGGAGTGCCCCTCCTACCAACCGGATTAAAAGATTCAGGATTCTGGCTCCTGATTTCCCTCCCAAAATAGAGGATCACCTTGGCCTCATTCCCACTACCTATTAAAAACAGCGCCTTCCATTTGGGCTACGGTTTCCCTTCTAGCCCCCTGCTCTATAAGGACACTCCTGGGACCCCAAATTCACCCTGGACCCCATGTCCTAAATCCTGGAAATCGCCATCAGTAGAAAGGAGATTACAGATCTCACCTGCCACTACCGCAGCACGCCTCCGAATGGCACTGCTTAGCAGCATGATGTGCAGTGAAGCCCCGGGCAACTTTGGGGTTGGGAGAGTTGGGAGAAAGGGGGCGTAGGAGGTCCTGAGGGGGACCTGCACTGATAAATCGGGGGTAAAGGGAAGAATCCGGAACCCTATGAAATGTTTCATGCCACGCCAATGCCCACCCCTAAGATGGCGCTAATTTTACTAGGACCTCATGGCCTTCATAAATTTAGAAGGGATTAGTGAATAGAGTGGTAAAAACTAATAAGCTCATTATAATCCTATTTGCATAGTTTGTATGCATCTGCCTGCTCTTTTTTAGCATGGATATGCGTACTTGGTTTAGCGCTGTTTTTCACCAGTGCTAAATTTTTAGTGCAGAATATACCCGGCTAGGTCAAAGTTAGCCAGATCAGTTTATCTGTCTGCTCTCCAGCAGCTCGAAAGTTATCCATCTTTCAAGCTTTTGACAAAATTCCTCATGAGAGGCTTCTAGGAAAAGTAAAAAGTCATGGGATAGGTGGCGATGTCCTTTCGTGGATTACAAACTGGCTAAAAGACAGGAAACAGTAGGATTAAATGGACAATTTTCTCAGTGGAAGGGAGTGGGCAGTGGAGTGCCTCAGGGATCTGTTTTGGGACACGTACTTTTCAATATATTTATAAATGATCTGGAAAGAAAGATGGCAAGTGAGGTAATCAAATTTGCAGATGATACAAAATTGTTCAGAGTAGTTAAATCACAAGCAGAGTGTGATAAATTGCAGGAAGACCTTCTGAGATAGGAAAATTGGGCATCGAAATGGCAGATGAACTTTAATGTGGATAAGTGCAAGGTAATGCATATAGGGAAAAATAACCCATGCTATAGTTACACAATGTTAGGCTCCATATTAGGAGCTACTACCCAAGAAAGAGATCTAGGCGTCATAGTGGATAATACATTGAAATCGTCAGCTCAGAGTGCTGCGGCAGTCAAAAAAGCAAACAGAATATTGGGAATTATTAGAAAGGGAATGGTGAATAAAACGGAAAATGTCATAATGCCTCTTTATCGCTCCATGGTGAGACCGCAGCTTGAATACTGTGTACAATTCTGGTCACCGCATCTAAAAAAAGATATAGTTGCGATGGAGAAGGTACAGAGAAGGGCAACCAAAATGATAAAGGGAATGGAACAGCTCCCCTATGAGGAAAGACTAAAGAGGATAGGACTTTTCAGCTTGGAGAAGAGGCGGCTGAGGGAGGATATGATAGAGGTGTTTAAAATCATGAGAGGTCTAGATCGAGTTAATGTGAATCAGTTATTTACTCTTTCGGAAAATAGAAAGACTAGGGGGCATTCCATGAAGTTAGCATGTGGCACATTTAAAACTAATCAGAGAAAGTTCTTTTTCACTCAACGCACAATTAAACTCTGGAATTTGTTGCCAGAGGATGTGGTTAGTGCAATTAGTGTAACTGTGTTTGAAAAAGGATTGGATAAGTTCTTGGAGGAGAAGTCCATTACCTGCTATTAATTAAGTTGACTTAGAAAATAGCCACTGCTATTACTAGCAACAGTAGCATGGAATAGACTTAGTTTTTGGGTACTTGCCAGGTTCTTATGGCTTGGATTGGCCACTGTTGGAAACAGGATGCTGGGCTTGATGGACCCTTGGTCTGTCCCAGTATGGCATGTTCTTATGTTCTTAAGCCAATACAATATCGGCACGCATTAAATGGGCGCTCATGACTGAGTGCCCTCTCACTTAACACGCACCAATGCACCTCTCCCGGGTACCCAATTCAATATTTAAATTGGGTACCACGGTAAAAAGGAGGTGCAAGGGGAAATTGCGTGCCTCTAGCACCTCGTTAGCGGGCGCCCAGGAGAGGTGGCTGTCAGCCATTTAGGAAAACGTTAATTGAGATTCTCTTTTCCTAACCTGACCACCGGCACCCCTTTTTTTTTTAATTTGTTTTTCTGGGGGAGAGACATTTCTAATTTTTTAGTCCTGCTTTTCTGAGCCCCTCCAATATTAATGGCTGCTTGGGGTGAGTAAAAATGTTCGCATCAGGCACACATTTTGTTTTTCTGCATCAGGGGAAATAGATAATAGCCTCATCAACATGCATTTACATGTGATGAGTGCTATTACCTACGTGCGTGATTGGACACACTAACCCCCGTTTTGCATCAGGGGTTATGGACACGCGTTTAAAATGCATGTCCAATCACCCGTTGAGCTGTGGAATTGCATCGGCCTATATGTTAGCTGGAAGTCAAAATAAATAAATAAATAAATAAATAACACTGAAAATCGGTATTTATCTAGCTAATTTAGCCCGATAACCTGCCCTGACCTGGAATGTCCCCACCTTGCCCCAGACTTATCTGGCTAACTTTTTAGCTGAATTAAAAGTTAGCTAGCTAACAGGGTCATTCTTTATTTGCGATGTACCGGTATCACAGCAATATTATTCTAATAAGGGGAGGAGTGTGGGCATGGTTTTGGCGGAGTTATCTCCCGGCAGCACCCGGGAAATAACTACACCTTTTCTCTTGGTGCTATGAGAGCGATAGTGTGCGTGTGGCCGCACCATGGCGGGTGAAACTGCACTGCCGCAATGCGGCCGGCTGCCCATTATGATAAATCTAGGGGTAAGTCTGGGGTGGTCAGGCTGACATGATTTTAAATATTGTGCTTTGTCCTGCTAAGTCCAGGACTTAGGCGGACAAACCTCTTTCAATATTGAACTCTTAGTGGCTAGGTTACTATTTAGCATGCATGGCAAAAGAGTGTTGCTTGCACATTGAGGTCCTGCTGGAAGAAAAGCCTTACTGAATCAAACCCTAGGAACAAGCTGAGAAGGCAATAATCAAAGCCATTTGTGTTATCCATGGAAATGGGTTCTTTGAAAATTATATCTGATGCAATTAATAGCAGTGGCTATTCCCTAAGTAAACTTGATTAATAGCAGTTATTGGACTTCTTCTCCAAGAACTTATACAAACCTTTTTTGAACCCAGCTACACTAACTGCACTAACCACATCCTCTGGCATCAAATTCCAGAGCTTTATTGTGCATTGAGTGAAAAAAGAATTTTCTCCGATTAGTCTTAAATGTGCTACTTGTTAACTTCATGGAATGCCCCCTAGTCCTTCTATTATTCAAAAGTGTAAATAATAGGGATGTGAATCGTTTTCCATATCGTCTTAACGATAGAAATCGTGTGGCAGGGCAAGAAAATCGTCTTAGGCACGATTTTTTAGTTAAAAAATCGTTAAAAATCGTTTTTCCGATTAGTGCGCACTAACGGGAGTTAGTGCGCACTAACTGGGAGTTAGTGCGCACTAACTGAAAATGATACAATTTGACACTTTTCAGGTCAGTTAAGGTCAGTTTAGGAATGAATATGTATTCCTATTGGCTGCCCTCTTATTTATTCATGTTACCAAGTTTCCTACTGACAGTATATGGGGGATGGGAAATGGAAACAGTTGGTAGCTTGACAAAACAAGTAATGTGATCAGTCAATGTGACTAGAACTTGTGCCCTAACCCTGATACCAGGGGTATTGTGATCTTCCTGCACACAGTGCCCTATCCCTATTAATACCAGGAGTGTTGTGATCTTCCTGCACACAGTGCCCTATCCCTAATACCAGGGGTGTTGTGATCTTCCTGCACACAGTGCCCTATTCCTGATACTGGGGGTGTTGTGATCTTCCTGCACACAGTGCCCTATTCCTGATACCGGGGGTGTTGTGATCTTCTTGCACACATCCCGGTATCAGGGATAGGGCACTGCATGCAGGAAGATCACAACACTCCTGGTATTAATAGGGATAGGGCACTGCATGCAGGAAGATCACAACACTCCTGGTATTAATAGGGATAGGGCACTGCATGCAGGAAGATCACAACACCCCTGGTATCAGGGATAGGGCACTGTGTGCAGGAAGATCACAATACCCCGGAGGAGTGAGGGTCAGGCAGCTCCCCCCCTGTCTGTGAAGCCAGCCTCTCACTAGTAATGCAGGGAGGGAGCTGTCTCAGACTTCACCATCCTCCCCCCCCTCACCCACACACCATTCACTAGCTGGGACATGGGGGAAGTCAGGAGTGAGGGTCAGGCAGCTTCCCCCTGTCTGTGAAGCCAGCCTCTCACTAGTAATGCAGGGAGGGAGCTGTCTCAGACTTCACCATCCTCCCCCCCCCTCACCCACACACCATTCACTAGCTGGGACATGGGGGAAGTCAGGAGTGAGGGTCAGGCAGCTCCCCCCTGTCTGTGAAGCCGGCCTCTCACTAGTAATGCAGGGAGGGAGCTGTCTCAGACTTCACCATCCTCCCCCCCCCCCCTCACCCACACACCATTCACTAGCTGGGACATGGGGGAAGTCAGGAGTGAGGGTCAGGCAGCTCCCCCCTGTCTGTGAAGCCAGCCTCTCACTAGTAATGCAGGGAGGGAGCTGTCTCAGACTTCACCATCCTCCCCCCCCCCCTCACCCACACACCATTCACTAGCTGGGACATGGGGGAAGTCAGGAGTGAGGGTCAGGCAGCTCCCCCCTGTCTGTGAAGCCAGCCTCTCACTAGTAATGCAGGGAGGGAGCTGTCTCAGACTGGTATCAGGGTTAGGGCACTGTGTGCAGGAAGATCACAACACTCCTGGTATTAATAGGGATAGGGCACTGTAAGAGATGACTGTAGTAGATTGAATAAAGATCTGATGTTTCTGCTCTCCTCACACCAAACAAAAACAACACACAAGCAGAGAAGCCCTTCTTACAAAGCTGAGCTAGTGAGTTAAGTAGGAGGAAAAGTAAACATACTTGTGCCAGTGTGGCTACTTAAAAAATACACTTACCAACAATCAATTACATATATTTGAACTGTGTACAGTTCCAGCCAGGACCACCTTTCTAAAATGCACGGTGATTGGCAAATTCAACATGCACTAGCATTTCAGGTGCCTGCTAACAAAAATAATAAACAAACAAGTTCTAGTCACGTGAGTGCTGATCATTACATTACTTTTTTTGTCAAGCTTCCAACTGTTTCCATTTCACATCCCCCCAACCATTACCTCAGTATTAGCCTTGGTAACATCAATAGATAAGAGCACAGCCAGCCAATAGGAATACATACATACATATTCATTCCTAAGTGACCTTTACTGACCTGGGAAGTGTGAACACTTTGTTTCATTTTCTGTTGGTGTTCGTTAGTTTCCAGTTCCATTTCCCATCCCCCCAACCATCACCTCAGTGGTAACCTTGGTAACATCAATAGATAAGAGGGCAGCCAGCCAATAGGAACACATATTCATTCCTAACTGACCTTCAGTGACCTGGAAAGTGTTTATTTGTATCATTTTCAGTTAGTGCGCACTAAATCGAGTTAGTGCGCACTAACGGGGAGTTAGTGCGCACTAACACGATTTAACGATTTTTAACGATAAATCGTTAGAATTTCTATTTTTTCGTGTTCTATAATGATTTAAGACGATATAAACATTATCGGACGATAATTTTAATCGTTGAAAAACGATTCACATCCCTAGTAAATAACCGATTCACATCTACTCATTCAAGACCTCTCATGATCTTAAAGACCTCTATCATATCCCCCCTCAGCCGTTTCTTCTCCAAGCTGAACAGCCCTAACTTCTTCAGCCTTTCCTCATAGGGGAGCTGTTCCATCATAATTGCAACAATTTATTGAAGTATGATATCTTCCACCTTCCCAGATTGAAGTACAATCTACCTATCAGTCAGTTTTAGAGGCTTCACAGAATATGCTTGGACATCCATGCATATAAGACAAAACTCAAGATATGCCGGCATGATTCTTGAGCCAAGGGTTTCCTGCTTATTGTGTGAAGACAACAATTTTAGCGCACTTTTTGCCAATAGGGATATGCTGCTCCAGATGAGATGAAGCAGATGCCTATACTTTTCTTAAAGATTTGTAAGATTATCAGAAAACATTGGTCTATGTTGGGTGCTCATGATACATTTATGCATGCCTGACTACACCCTTTAATTGTGGCATTTCTGGATAAAGCAGAATCCTTGTTGTGACAATTCAAGCATGGGGTATGTTTGGTCTGTTCTTTGGCTTTTTAAGCTGATCATGTTGTACATCAGGGCAAGGGTCAAGACATTAACTTGTGGCATTTCACCAATTGTAAATCTATGTACATGGTATACTCGATTCAATGTCCCTACGGCAGAGTACACACTGGCAAAACAAACAAATGGTCTGTACCAGACTTATTGAATGTCAGTTTACAGACCTGGTAAACAGAGGCTCCAGTAGTTAAGCATTGTCTGCTTACAGCATCAGTTTGAAAACATGCTATGGCTGGTGTTAGAGCAAGTCATGCTGGAGTGTAGATGTGGGTTGTTGATGCAGTTGAAGAATGCTAATAATTCTAAGTTTTTCTTCCCATAGACTTAACACGGATATAGATTAGAATGTATTCCGTTCACAGCTTCTACCCTTGAATTTGACTTGGACCAATGGGAACAAACTCTAATTTGCAGTAGTCCAATTATTTTCATAAGCGATGGCACGTGGCTTGATGATTGAGTGTCGAATTTATATTCCTACCCCTGTGTTTATTTTTTGCAGAGTTTGCCTCAGTGCTGTGGTGAGATGAATTTAAGTTGTTGAAATGAAGAGATGTTACCCCTGAAGCAGATATGGTTCAAAACAAAGATCTATGTTGGGTGGACTGTATTTTGATTTAGCAGGGAAGCACAATTCTGTCATCAGATAATTAAAAATGACTTTTGTATGCATTTGAAAATTCTTTAAAAAGTAATGATTTGGACAAATGATTATAAAAGCAGTAGTTTTTGAGGTGATATTATCTGGATAGGAACTACTTATCAAGCTAAAATAGGCCTGGATTTACCAATACCACCAGACTCTCTGAATCCCGCAGAAACAATTTTCCACAATTTTCAATAATTTTCTTAACAAATTTCATTTTTGAAACTAGAATTGAAGTTATATCTAGGTGTTGTTACTGTTTGATATATCCTTTGTACACTGAGTAATAGATATTCAAACATAAACATCTAAGTAAAATAGTCAGTTAAGACTTATCCGGCTAACATTCAAGAGATATTCAGTAGCACTACTATGCCGCTGAATAAATCACTAGTTAGCCAGATAAGTCTTATCCAGTTAACACTAGACCTTTTATTAAGCAGGTCTAACTTATCCAGCTAACAAAACTGGATAAGTGTGAATATTGCTACATATCTGGCTATGGGGGTTATTTTCTAAAGCTATCGCATGCGTGCAATAGCTAGCTTGGGGCAGAGTCGGCCCCGGAAGAGGAGAAGTCGGGGCGGCACCGGGGCCGACTCTGCGAAGACTTCTCAGACAGCGAAAGGCACGCATCCTTTTCGCTGTCATTTTCGCACCAAATAACGGCTGAGGGGGGATATGATAGAGGGGGAATATGATAGAGGTCTTTAAGATCATGAGAGGTCTTGAACGAGTAGATGTTACTCGGTTATTTTCACTTTCGAATAATAGAAGGACTAGGGGGCATTCCATGTAGTTAGCAAGTAGCACATTTAAGACTAATCAGAGAAAATTCTTTTTCACTCAACGCACAATAAAGCTCTGGAATTTGTTGCCAGAGGATGTGGTTGGTGCAGTTAGTGTAGCTGGGTTCAAAAAAGGTTTGGATAAGTTCTTGGAGGAGAAGTCCATTAATGGCTATTAATCAAGTTTACCTAGGGAATAGTCACTGCTATTAATTGCATCAGTAGCATGGGATCTTCTTAGTGTTTGGGTAATTGCCAGGTTCTTGTGGCCTGGTTTTGGCCTCTGTTGGAAACAGGATACTGGGCTTGGTGGACCCTTGGTCTGACCCAGCATGGCAATTTCTTATGTTCTTATGTTCTTTTATGGTGTAGTTATTTGGCACGACGCCGGCAGCAATCGCACCGCCACGGTCGCAGGACTGCCCCCCCCCGCTTTGCCCCCGCCCCCCGTTACTGTGGGATTCAGAGAGTCTGGCGGTATTGGTAAATCCAGGCCTATGTTAGCTTGATAAGTAGCTCCTATCCGGATTACCCATATCCCGCCCACCACTTATCCAGCTAGTTACTATTCAGCCACTACCACTTAGCCAGATAAGTCTCTAATTATCTGATTAAATAGCACTGAGTATCAGCCTCCAAGTGTTTGTTTTGTTTAGAATATAAAAACATAAGAAATCATCATACTGGGTCAGACCGAGGGTTCATCAAGCCCACTGTCCTGTTTCCAGTAGTGGCCAATCCAGGTTACAAGTACATGGCAAGTTCCCAAACAGTAAATACATTTCATGCTATTATGCTGGCAATAAGTAGTAGCTATTTCTTAAGTCAAGTTGGTTAATAGTTTATGGACTTCGCCTCTGGGAACTTATCCAAACCTTTTTTAAACCCAGCTAGGCTAACTGCTTTAACCACATCCTCTGTGTGAATGAAAAATAATTTTTTCCAATTTGTTTTAAATGTGCTACTTGCTAACTTCATTGAATGAGAGAATAACTGATCTACATTTACCTGCGCTAGTACTCTCAAGGTTTATAGACCTCTATTATATCCCCAATCAGCTGTCTCGTTTCCAAGCTGAACAGCTCTAACCTCTTTAGCCTTTCCTCATAGGGGAGCCATTCCATCCCCTTTATCATTTTAGTCTCCCTTCTCTGTATCTTTTCCAGTGCAACTGTATCTTTTTTAAGATGCAGTGTCCACAGTTGCACACAGTACTCAGGTATTCTCACCACGGAGCAATATAAAGGTATTATGACATTCTCCATTTAATCACCATTCCTTCCTTCGTAATTCCTAATATTTTGCATTTCCAAAATCTGCATTTGTTTGAGATCGTATGACGCTTTATGGAGCGAGTATCATATGAGCTGATACCTCCTGATGCAGGTTTTCGAAACACCAGCTGCTGTCAGGGTTTTTTGACTATACTGAGATTCTATCCTGACTATATGTTGTTTTCAGTAGACACTTTATGGTGTTTTTTGCATTTAAAAATCTTTTTTAAAAAAAAGTTTGTGGCATCTCTCAGTGGGCCGTTTGGGTGGATGAGAGTGGCCCGGGTAACCTCTCCTTAGTGAAGAGTCTAGCATGAATATGCGGCTTGCTGGCACCCTTATTCAAGTTCCTTGACATTACTTGATTTTGATGATTGACTCTGTCTATGTTAATTTTGATATTTACTATTCAATTATCTTTTGTCATTTTATTATTTTCGGTTTTCAGATATTTTAAGTTTTGCTTTTTTGTTCTCAGTTTTTGGAATAGCATGGCAAATAGTGCATAATATTTGCAATACTTTTACGAAAAGTATTGCAAATATTATGGTTTTGCAAAGTTTTGGTTTGGGGGATAAAAATCATTTTATTTGATATAAAACAAAAATGGGCTCACCTGTCCCATTTGCCATATTTGTTTCAAACAAATGCACATCCCTAACCTTTATTTCTGCTATTGAATGCAAGTTGACTTCAGGTAGCACAGTTCAGAACAGCCTAATACTGATGCAAAAAAAGTTAAAAATTAATGAGTCAACAAAAAAATTACTGACCTGTGCATAGGAATAGGCCTCCCCATTAAGATCCAGGTCAGCAAGATTGGCCATTGTCAGAGACAGGAAGCTGTAATCCATGGACCACTGGGCTCACCCAGCATTGCATTTCTTCTGTTAATCTGGGGTGGAGGGAGCTCAAACATCAAAGAAACTAAAGGGACAAGAAACAATAAGGGGCAGATTTTCAAAGGGGTACGCGCATAAGATACGCGCGTAACCCCCAAAAACCTGCCCCAAGCTCCCCCTGCACGTGCCGAGCCTATCTTGCATAGGCTCGGCGGCGCGCGCAAGCCCTGGGACGCACGTATGTCCCGGGGCTTTGAATAAGGGGCTGGCCAGGGGCGTGGCCAGGGGCGTGGTGGCGGTCCATGGGCGGGGCTGGAGGCATGACGGCGGTCTGCGGGTGGGATCGAGTGCTCCGGCACAGAGGCCTGTGCCGGGGCAGGGAGCCGGCGGCACACGCAAGTTACGCCTGCCAGAGGCCAGAGGCAGGTGTATCTTCACGAAATAAGGAAGGGGGGATTTAGTTAGGGCTGGGGGGGTGGGTTAGATAGGGGAAGGGAGGGAAAGGTGGGGGGGACCAAAAAAAAAGTTCCCTTCAAGGCCGCTCCGAAATCGGAGTGACCTCGGAGGGAACGGAGGCAGGCTGCTCGGCTCGGCGCGTGCAGGTTGCACAATTGTGCACCCCCCTGCGTGAACTGTCCCTGGATTTTATATCATATGTTATAAAATCGGGCGTAGATTTGTTCGCGCCGGGTTGCGCGAACAAATCTGCGCCCTCGCGTAAGTTTTAAGATTTGCCCCTAAAGGTGAAAAAGAATAAAAGGCAAAGTTAAACAATAATAAACAGATATGAGGAAATATCAAAAGTAAAAGAGAAAAGAGAAGGAAGAAAGAAAACTGAAGTAAAAGATGAAGTACAGAAATGAGGCATGGGAGAGAAGTTAGAGAAATAAACAGGACCAGAATTCTAGTTCAATCAAACTAAACACAGAAAAAGAATTCAGAAAAGACATGCAACCTCTGGGCCATATGAAAAAGAACATTGTAGAGACATTCTGAAAAAATTCTAGTACTGAGAGAAAATTCAATCTAAATGCTGACTCACAGAAAAAGTGAGAGTACTAAATCCTCTCAGTGATGAAGGAAAGAGAAAAGAAACAAAGTTAATCAGACTCCGTGGGTTATTGTAACCCCACCCCCAAGTAATTTTAACCCACATTGTTTGCAGCAATAATGAATGTAACACTCTTCCTGTCTAATAAAATATAATTTTTCCATTGGGAAAAAAGAAATGTGCGTAGTTTTGAATAATCAAAACTACATGTGTTGTCTCACTGTCTGCCTTCTCCCTATCCCAGGGACTGCCTTCTCGGTCCATGGGTAAAAGTGCCTGCATGAGTCAACAATGTGGGTGCTCTTACCTACGGAGAAGTTGGGCAATGTTCAAAGCTGTGATTTCTACTGTTAAAATGCTTTTTTTACCCTGCAGAAAAGACATTGACTATTGTCTACATAAGAACATGCCATACTGGGTCAGATCAAGGGTCCATCAAGCCCAGCATCCTGTCTCCAACAGTGGCCAATCCAGGCTACAAGAACCTGGCAAGTACCCAAACATTAGATAAATCACAAGCTACTATTGCTTATTAATTACCGTAATAGCAGTTTATGGATTTATCCTCTAGGAACTTCTCAACTCTCTTACATAAACCACTCATATGGTGGGAAAAAATGGGGGGAAAAAAGTTGCATGGTCAGCTTGTTAATCAAAAATAATCCACCCAATGCAGTTGTCAGGAACACTAAAGAAAGAACAAATACAGGCAGAAAATAGACTACAATTCTCAACAAATGGGAAATCTACTGCTTATCCCTGGGATAAGCAGCTTGGAATCTCTCTTCCCCTTGAGATCCTGCCAGGTACTTGTAGCCTGGATTGGCCACTGTTGGAAACTGGACACTGGGCTTGATGGACCTTTGGTCGGACCCAGGATGGCAAGTCTTATGTTCTTATGTTCCTTATGTACGTAATTAAGGATGAGAGCCAATGATGTAACCAAAATAGTAAATAAAATACTAGACACAATCAGCCCAAAAATGTTGAGCTTGCCTCTGGGAATTTGCTTCGTCTGTTTGCCTTCATGTTATTGTTGCTGTTCTTTAATCAGATGCTATAAATGCAAACAATCCTTGATTACTTAGAGCAATTGACTGATTTCAATAAATTATTCAATTAAGGAACATTCATACCTGATACAGCAGTTCTTCGAATGATTTGTCTTCTTCTTTTAAGTGTGTTTGAATAAGATAATCTGTAAAAAATTAATATCTAATTTATATTCTCACAAAATGATAGTACCTTTCAAAGGGGCGCACGGGCACACATTGAGGTGTTCAGCTCACAGGGCTATTTTATAAATACCCACACATACAGGAGTATGTGACTAGCTTGGGTGCGTGTATGTGTGTGCCCTGTTTTGCAACTGGGCGTGCACAGTCGCACACATCCTGGTCTAAGCCGCATGAGTGGGGGAATTATATGACCAGCGCACATCCACACCATGGCCAGTTTAACCAGTTCATCTACCATGACTAGTTTAACCAGATCATCTACCAGTTTGCCCAGTGTAGGGCTAAGTCCTTCAAACCCCCCTTGGTTTAATAGAGAGCAGTCCATCCAGTTACCCCAGACCCTTCAGAAATGGCTGTTTGTTTGTTTGTTTTTTAAGTTACTCCTCCGTAGAGGAAGTAAAGTTGCAACGCACTGGATCTGGGTGCATGCCCAGGCGCATAAGTATGTGTGCACACATCTCTTGGCCCCGCCCCTGAATGCCCACACCCCACCTAAACCACGCCCACACCACACCCCTTTTTGAATCGGATTGGGATATTCATGTATCGGGAGATGCGCACACATGTAGGCGGCTTTTAAAATCTGTGAAAGAATTCTAAAGGGCATGAGATAAATACTGTGGAACCCTAAAAGCTAAAGGATGGAAATGAGGAAAAGAGTGTGGTGGTTATTACCCTTTAACCAATAAGCCTTGATACTGTTGATGCCACTCCATCATTGCTCTCTGTTTCAAAGGCAGGGGAAAAGGGGAATTGGATTCATTTAGCAACCGAGGGCCCTGACTTTTATGGTCTGGGAAACATATAAGCATGGGGTAACCTACATGGCACAGCACAAACTACCATAAGCTTACCGGGCAGACTGGATGGACCATTTGGTCCTTTTCTGCCATCATTTCTATGTTTCTATGTCCTACGTGCAAATACATCTCCTGTTTTTGGTGCGCAGTTGCGCACCAGTCTTTTAAAGTTCACCTGAATGTGTTACGGTCTCGGGCCGTGCCCCTGTCCCTCCACTTACCTCGGGGATGGCCCGGGCCGCTGCGACCCTGGCTGCGGCGCTCCCTCCTTGAGGGAGACACCATCGTTGCTCCACGGCTGGCCCCGCCCCCTAGGCACGCATGCACGCAGGGGCTCTGCTCTTAAAGGGGCCAGCGCGGGAAATGCAGCCCTGCCCTGGGATGATGTCAGATGCTCCCAGGGTATTTAACCCTGCAACAGGATCTCTTCCCTGCCTTGCAACGAGGTTCACTCTGTAGAGTTGCTAGTTGCTGCTTCAGATTCTTTCGCTTCTGACTTCGGCTTCTGACTCCTGGCTTTCGACTCCGGCTTCCGTCCACTAACTTCTGATCCAGCTTCGTCCTTGGCTTCCAACTTCGGCTTCATCCAGGAGGCCTTGCCTAAGCCCAAGTGGGTCCTCACGAGCTGCTCTCAGGGGGACCGCGGGCTTCCAGTGGTGAAGTTCCAGTTGGCCTCCTGGCTCCAGCTCTTCGTCTCCATTCCCGGGATACCACCTCACAGGAGACCATTCATAAGCCCAAGCGGCCTGGGTCCTCACAGGCTCCTCCTGGGGGGACCTCTGGTCTCCAGTGGTGAAGATCTCTTGGTCTCCTGTCTGTGCCGCCTCCCGGCTTCAACACCCACTGAGTATCTCCTCAGTGAGTCACCAATTGTCCGAGCTTGCCCAAGGGTTCACGAATCCAACAGTTTGCAAGGCCATGGACCCGGCAGACGCCACGGGCTTGAAAGCCATTCCCGGTATTGCACAGCGGTTGCAACAACAGCAAATCTGCATTGACTCCCTGATGGCTCGGAATGAGGAAACTCACACAAAGATGAGATTTGTACAAGGTTCTCTCAACTCTGAAGGTCATCAAATCTTCACAAGAGTGTACTGTTCTGTTTGTAAGTCTCACTCTGAATGTCAAAGCGGCCCCTAACCCCTACACTACTACTCAAACCTCACCTCGAGGTGCTAGGTGGGCTTCATGTAGAGGTATAAATACCTACGTACTATAAGGGTCTTATAGCTAGGTGCTCTCTCTCTCCCCCCCCCCCCCCCCCCCCCCCCTCCCTCTCCCAGTGGCTGTAGGTAGGAATTGCAACAATTGTGGTACTTACCGCAAGGTGCAAAAAAGTTATTGCACTCTGTGTTAATACCTATGCAAAATGGTAAGATAGCACACTTTGTGTTAAACAGGCTATTACCATAAAACACACCCCTTTTCCTATCACATGCGATATTTACTGCATTTTGATAAATCCAGGCCTCTGTCTCTTTCTCTCTCTCACACACACACTCAAGCAGGCTCCCAATTTCTCTCTCTCTCTCTTTCTCTCTCTCTTTCACACACACAGGCACACACACAAGCATGCTACCAATTTCTGTCTCAATGGCATACCCACAAGCAGGCTCCCAATCTCTCTTTCTCTCTCACAGGCGCACACACAAGCAGGCTACCAATCTCTGTCTCACTAGCAAACTAGCAAGCACACTCTCAAACACACAATTGCACCTCTGCTCATTCTTCAGCCCCATTGGCCTGGTTTGAAGCAGCGGCTCACTTTCTGGTCTATTTTCTTCTCGACTGCGGCTGTGTCTCTCTTCCCCTCCTTCAGCCACACAGGCCTGTGCTTTCCATGTCTTTTTTCTTCGTTTTCAGCCCTGCCACCTCAGCTCTGGTGGGCCAATCTGCCACAATATCTTTTCTTCTTTTTTCAACCTGCCAGCCTTGGCTCTAGCAGGCGCCACTGCCATGACATCATTCCTTCTTTTTTCAGCCTCATCAGCCTGGACTCCGGCTGTTGCCACTGCTGAAACTTTTTTTGTCTTTTCCAGTCCCACCGGCTGGGCACTGGCAGGCACCACTTCCACATCGCTGTCTCTTCTCGCTGGCAGGACCCCCACAGTGCCGATGGACAGGATCTTTCCTTGTTGGCGGGGGGTGGGATTCCTTCTAGCGCCAATGAATGGGATCACTCCTCGCTGGCGGGGGTGGGCACCCCTCCAGCGTACCGATAAATGGGAACTCCCCTTGCCACTGCCAATGTTCTGACCTCCCTTCTCAAGCATCATCAAGGGCGATAACTTAGGCTTTGATGATGACGTCAGGCAGGCAGATCAGAGCATCATTGGGCCACACATAATGGAGTGTCACTAAATGATAGGTGGGCCAGATTAAAATAATCTAATTGCCGGATTTGGCCCCCGGGCCATAGTTTTCTTACCACTGGTCTAGTGAAAGCCTAGAAATAACCTCCTGCTCCTGAGCCCAGTGGCTGCCATTATCCAAAATGGTGCTGGCCACTCTTTGCCCCATTATATGATAGGGGCTACCCAATGGCATCGGTAGCCCCTATCACATGATGGGGCAAAGGGCGGCTGGCGCCATTTTGAATAAGGGCAGTCGCCATGCCTGTGAGTAGGATGTCATTCCTGGGCCCCCTGGAATATTTAGTTGAGTCTGGAAGGGTTTGAGAGGGTGGGTTAGGGTAGGTCAGCTGGTCAGTATTGAATAGGAAGGGTTGGCAACGAGTTCTTGCAGCGGGTTTTGTTTGGTAAACAAAACAAATTAAAAACCTATGATCGACGGGTGGATCACCCCTGAAATGATTGGAAAAACAATCCAAAATTATTTTTTTTGTACCACCCCTACCTATCATTGTAGCAAAATGGAGGCATTGAGTTGGGGATTCAGTAATATGGCATTTTTGTCTTTCATATATGTTTGAAATTGCCATTTTAAGGGAGAGATCCTTCCACCCTGTGTCAAGAAGTCTATTTAAGTCTATTTCATAATTGGCCCTCAGTTTATGAGTGGACCATTTACCAAGTGTTCTGCAGCCTTAGAGGTGAATTTTAAAAGCCCAGCGCGCACATCCATTGGGGAATGCTTGCACAAGTCGGGCGGCACACCGACCAAATTTTAAAAGCCGCCCAGATATGCGTATATATTCCACTGCATGTATATCTCAAAGGCTTTCAAAACGGGGTGGGGCATGGGCATGTCAGGGCATGGCCAAGAGATGTGCACGTAAATACTTACACACCTGGGTGCTCTCCCAGGTCAGGTGGCATGTAAGTTTGCTTCTGCTAGGGATGAGTTGTGAGTTAAAAAAATAGACAGAAAGAGACATTTCTCTGGGGTTTAAAGAGTCTGGGGTAACTAGAGGGAGCGCAGACTATCAAACTAGGGGGGTTTGGGGGACCTAACTATTAACTGGGCAAACTGTTGAACAAACTGGTCAAATTGGCACTGGCATGGATGTGCGCCCCTTTTCAAATTCCCCCACTTGCATGAAAGAAGTGGAATTTACTGCACATAGGCTCACACCCACTTAAAGTTGGGCACACATCTGCACGCAGTCAGGCTATTTTATAATATGTGCGCATATACGCACACAAGTTTATAAAACGGCCATGTGGCTGGGCGTGTTCCAACACACGTGCCAAAGAATGCCCACATGCCAGTCTGAAAGTTACCGTCTTAGTCTTTACTATCTAACTCCGTCTAGCTCTACATAGATTATTTCAATAAAAATGCTTTAAGGGTGTGTTTTTTATGCCTGTATTGATTAAAACAATTGTACCCTGCTGGCACGTGTGTAACTAGCATACAAATAGCTTGCTGAGTCTCAGTAAGTCATGAACTGGCTGTTTCACCCTTATTTAATGTAATTCTTTCAATCGTCATTTTGAAAAAAGGTTCATGATTATGTCACTTTAAAGAGGCCTTTTTTGCACATTTGTCGTTAAATACAGTAGTGGAGTTTTGTCTTTTGTTTTTAAATAAGAATATAAATCATAAACTAAATTTGGTAACCCTGAAATCAATGAAACTAAAAAACAAATCTGTTTCCACCTCCAAAGGCATGGATAAAATAAAATGCTTTAAGCGGCTTCCTAAAAGCACAGTAACCATCAATTTCAGGAATTGCCATAAGTACAGCATTCCACAAGATTGGTCCGATTACAGAAAAAGCCTGCTGCTGGGTTGAAACCAAATGAACATCAGCAGGAGAATGAACTACTGGCAACTTCTTGTCTGTGGACCTCAGTACACAAACAGAGTTCTAGGGCAACAAAATATCTTTTAAATGCTGCGGCCCCTTCACCCCTCAAAGCCTTGTAAACAAGTGTGACCACCTTGAAGTTAGTCCTGTACATCGAGGGTAGCCAGTATTCAATTAATTATGGGGTAATGTGCACCTTACAAGGCTTCCCAGTAATTAGGTTGGCAACAGCATTTTGCAAAATCTAAAGGGCACCAAGATGATGTTTTGGTAAACCAACATAGAGCACATTACAATAATCTATTGCATTCAGAGAAATGGCCTGTGTGATTCTTCGAAAGTCAGCAACAGAAAGTCTACATAACATCCTCAATGTGTAAAATGCAGACTTTAAGACTGCTTGAATTTGCAATTTTATGGAAATCTGAGTATCATGTCTCAGGCTTCAGAAATTATTTTAATCTCTGTGCCCTTAATCCTTATTGACAGGATGTCATCTGGACTTATTCCCCCACTGATTCACATAATCTCCGTTGTTTTAGAATTGAGGATGAGTCCATTCTGGGATAGCCAACTATCTACCATCCGTAAACCAGTAATAAGGCCATCATTGATATCAGTCTGACTGGTGCTCACTGGGAAGACAAGTTGGACCTCATCTGCATAGATTTGGTATCTAAATACCCATGGCTTTTAGCAAAGCACCCAAAGGTTGAAGATACAAATTGAATAATACTGAGGAGAGGGCAGATCCCTGGGGAACACTCACTGTACTCGTTTTTCAGTTCTTGTTCTTTCCCAGGCAAACCTGAAATGATCTCTTCTCTAAGAAAGACTGGAACCAGTGCACCACAGTTTCCACAACCTCCTCAGTGCGCAGTTGACAAGATAAGATTGAATGACTGCATCAAACCCAGAGAAAACATCAAAAAGGACTAAATAAACTGCTCTGCCAGAATCAACCTTGTGCAACAGCGAATTAGAGATACTAGGAGTGTCTCTATGCTGTGACTTTTGCGAAAAACCACATTGATATGGAGCTAACACATTATTGCCATTTAAGAAGTCTTTTAACTGGTTTAGCACACATTTCTCCAAGAGCTTAGCCAGGGAATGTAAATCTGAAACAGGATGGTAATTCCCTAGCATAGTAGCACCCAGAAAAAGCTTTTTTTTTAACAGTGTGAACGAAAGCTTTTTTAAGCATCAGAATAACTTCCTCCTCCAAAGAGGGATTAGTCATTTTAGATAGTAGCTCAGCAAGGAGTCCGTTAGGCCACGCACAACCCAAAAAGGGCAAGGATCTAAGCAGCAGTGTATAGAATTTAACTGTGACAAAATGGTGAAAATCTCTTGTGCAGTTAATGGTTGAAACCTTGACCACAATACTGGCTGGGCTGGCTGATGCATGGATAGATCTAAATGAGACACAGTGCCTGGCTGTAGTGTGCCCTCATCTAGCTTCTCAACACAATAATTGTCAAATTGTTCACAATCAATGGAGGAAACAGACTTTTTATGATTTTTTTCAAATGTATATTTTACCTCACAAAATAATTCATGGGGGGGGTCTCTTTATTCAATTACATAGTCTTGTGAAGAAATACTTTCTCCTAGCCACAGCAAAAGCAGCTTTATACTGTCTAAAGGCAGGCAGCCTTAAACAGTGTTTTCATGAGGATATGGCATTATTACACCACAGCCACCCTGCCTTTTGCATACTCCTAAAAAGTACCAATGTTTGCGAATACCATGGTACACGTTGCCAAACCTTTTTACTACCAGCAACCTTAAATGGAGACCCTTTGTCCAATATTTCAGACAGGTTCTTATTAACGGGCCGATACAGTACCGACGCGTAAAAAAAAGTGCGGCAGTGTCGGGCGCCCGCTCATTTAATGCGCCCACATTTTGGTTCTCAATCCGCTCGATTCAGTATTCAAATTAGACGCAAATCCAAGTGGCGCCAAAGGAGCGCCAAAAGCACGCCTATGAAGCAGTAGGCGTTCGCAATCGATTTTACTGTATAGGGCATTATAGAGCGCCTATACAGTATACAGGGTGCGCTGACTCCATACCTGTCATTTCTATGGAACGACAAATGACATTTTGAAAATGTAAGGAAATGTTATCGATCTGGAAATATTACATTCCAAACTTTTCATCGATCTGGAAACTTAATCCATTGCTCCCCCCTTTGTGACATCATCGCCGCATCACAATCCTACCTTGAACGTGTATATAAGTCGCATCGCCAAGTAGCAAAAATCCCTTTGTATTTGGTTCTGGCCAGGACAGAGCGGTTACAGCGGTACCTTTGGATATCATTCGGAAGATCGGCAACACTTTCAGCAGGTAAGGGCATACTATTGGATGGTGCTGAGCTTCCCTGAGCATCCGGATGTCCATGATCGGAGTCCCCACTACCTTCCACATCCAGGCACTCAAGGCAGCGGCCATGGATGTTGGAAGGCAGCGGTTCCTCCAATCATGGACGTCCGGAAAGGGGCATGAACGTCGGCCCCTACCTTCCACATCCGGGTGCCTGGGAAGGCGCTCAAGGCAGCCTGGACGTCCGGAAATAGCTGCCTTCCAATGTCCATGGCCACTGCTTTGAGTGCCTTGAGCGCCCGGATGTGGAAGGTAGGGGCCTCCGATCATGGACGTTCCCGCCTCTTTCCGGTCGTCCATAATCGGAGGACCCGCTGCCTTCCAACATCCATGGTCGCTGCCTTGAGCATCTTGCGCGTCCGGACGTGGAAGGTAGTGGGGCCTCCGATCATGGATATTCCCGCCTCTTTCCAGACGTCCATGATCGGAGGCCCCGCTGCCTTCCAACGTCCATGGCTGCTGCCTTGAACACCCGGATGTGGAAGGTAGAGGCCTCCGATCATGGCGCTCAAGGCAGCGGCCATGGATGTCTTTATTGCATGTTCTGCATGTGCTCTTCTTCTGTTTTGTTGATTTTCTCTCTTTATTGTATTCAATCTTTATTATATGCTCTGCATGTGCTCCTCTTCTGTTTTGTTGATTTTGACTGTTTATTGTATTCAATCTTTATTGTATGCTCTGCATGTCCTCCTATTCTGTTTTGTTCATTTTCCCTCTTTATTGTATTCAATCTTTATTTTATGCTCTGCATGTGCTCCTCTTCTGTTTTGTTGATTTTGACTGTTTATTGGGGATGTGCAGAGGGACGCCATACGTTGCATTCGTGATTCGGATTCGTCTAGGATGAATGACATTGGAATTATCCACAGAGAGAAGGAATTAAGTTGGAGAGAAGGAGACTTTGTAGACCCACTCTGTGGTCCACTACCATCTTAATAACATAATGGGAGAAGAAGAGTATACCCAGTACCCTCTGGTAACCACTAACAGGATGGAAGAGAGAAGAATTACAAAGAAGGTAGGAGAAATTGGATTTTTCCATAGAATACATCTAAATTGACTAAAGAAGTGTCCCCTATCAATTGATAGGAAGTAGGGATCTGCCACATGATTGCATAGGAGAACATGTAAATTTTACAACTAGCATTTGATTAACGTCAGGATTAATGGCAAGAAAGATGTAACCACTGCCTTGATTTTAGATCAACTAATCCAGAGGCTGCAGCAAAGCACCAGGCCTTTTCCATCTTCTCGGCCCTCTCCTTCTCTCATGCATTCAGACTTTCAGCCCTGGGTGCCAGGGTTCAGTGGAAAAGAGGAGGATCTAAGACTCCAGGGGCCACAGTATTGGGAAGGGTAGCTCACACACTTTCAATCATTTTGCGCCTACCTCCGGGCAGGCATAGGTTGTGCGCACTGGCCGTCAGCCAGCCCACGATCCCGAGCACAGCCTGGAGGCTCCAATCATGCCCTGGACCACCCCACCCCACCCACGCCCCACCCATTTCCTGGGGCTTTACACGTGCCACTGGGCCTTTTGAAAATAGGCCCGGCGCGCGTAGGGCTTTGAAAATCTGCCCCTTGATTTTTTGTTATAATTTTGATTGTAATCCGCCTCATGATTAATTTAGGAAATGTTTATAACTCACCTTGAGCTATAATGAAAAGGCGTGAGCTAAATACAGTGAATAAATAAATTAATATTCCTTAATACCTTATTCCTCTGAGGCAAACTGTTTGCATCAAGTATGCTTTACATTCCATGTGCATTCAAGACTGGACATATTTCATGAAAGACCAAAAACTGTACAGCTTGCAGTACAAGGATCCCAGTACCCTAGGACTCCCATTTATTCTCAAGATCCGGAAAATACCAAGAACGGGATAATAATATCCAGTTTTTCACGTCAGTACAAAACAATTTTTAAAAGTCCAGTCCTATAAATATGTATGCAAAAGCACGAGTCCGCAATGAATAACTTCTTTTTATCAAGTGCCAGCAGTCTCTCCTGATAAATTCATGGGAAACACAGACTTTCCAAAAGCATTTTTCACACTGATCACAAATTTCCAAAATGTGATTGTGGGTTTTTGGGGGGGGGGTTGTACGTGAGAGGCACAGGGAGGCTGTGTTGCACATGTGAGTGAAAAGTGAGAAAAAGAGGCTGTTTTTTTGACAGAGATGGAAGAGTTGTGGGTGCTTCTTCATGCAAAAAGATGCTTTGGTGTGTTTACGTGAAGGAAGGAGGCTGTTTATGTGTCTGTGACTGTGTCAGTGTATTTAAGAACCTGAATTTCTAAGCACCAAAACCTCAGATTACAGAAATTTGCAGTGAAACAAGCAATAACTTGGACAACTGGCCTTTATGTTTCATAAGGAAATGCATTACGGCTAAACTGATTTTTTTTACCTATCCCCTTTTTCTCACATCTTCTTTATGCTATTCTATTGCAAGTGAATCTCTTGGTAAAGCTGGTAAGCTAGTCATGCTTATTTATTTATTTGCTGGAGGAAACAACCTGTTTTATTATCGTCCATTTGCAACATTATATTGAGGTGTTGTCACGCTTCCAGCCAGCCCATTCATCACGAATGGGCCGGAATACCAAAATGCGTCCAAGGCCAGAAGGAACGCATTACTATGGAAATTCCAGCGTCAAAATAGCTGGCCTAATTAATCAAGACCAAATAATAAATAAATAAAAAGTTGCTGAAAGCATTTCCGAGTCAATCATCTGTGAAGGAAAAGCTCCTAAGACACATGTTAAGTTCTAAGTGGCGAGACTCTTCTTTATTTTAAGTTTAATAGTTTTGAAAGTGTACCGCTCCACTGGTTCATGCTTTACCGAGTTCTGTCAATATATTAGTAAAGCAACATTTTCTTTTAATTTACTATTCCATAATGTGTCTTATTTGTAGTGAGCGGCATCATTACTGCACTAAAAAAGCTATTATAAAGGGAACTTCATTTTCAAGCACTAGAACCAAGACGTAATCCCTGCTGTGACTTAATGATGTGAGAGCTTATTTCTCTTTGTTTTAATATAAAAAACATTTCAAGAAAATAAAAGACAAATGATTAGTGTGTTTTACCAGAAGAAACCACATGGACGGCTTGTCTAAATGAGTTATGTGTGTGATTTGATGGATAGGAGTAGTTGGCCTGGCAAATCTGAAAGTCTTGTAGGACGTTTTATGCAGCTATGTAAGAGGCCAATGAACTAAACTGTGAAGAGTTTCACTAAAGTCCGCGTCATGCATAAAAATGACAACTCGCACACGTATATTACACTTATGCAGATAATTTCCTCTTTTCAGGAGTGAAATGGATATAAATTGTGGGGGTTGTGCAAGTAGAAAAGTGACTTGCGTAGTTGACTACTTGCACAATTTTATTTGACTTCATCATTAATGAGCTGCTGACGTGCAAAATCATGCAAAGCAGCTCATTAATATTCTGTGAAAACCTGCTTTTGAAAACAGCTTCACAGGCTGGTGAAGTTATTTTTTTAATTTGTGCAAAATCACCAATAAGAAAATTAGAAATGTAACTTTTCTGCTGGGCTCGTTTGCCTATGAGTGCCAGTAAAAAAAAAACTGAACATGAAAAGTTGTGACTCCTGCACGAAAATATGCACAGGTTAGTTCATTGGCCTCCAGATAACAAAAACAGCAATAATAAATTTGGGATTGTGGATTGTTTTGATTGAAAATTACATTTTCTCTTCCTTTGCACTGAAATAAAATATTTTGAGTTAAGTTTAGGGAAGCATATGCAACAGAAAAAAAGGATATGTGTACCGTGCTTCCTATCTCTGTGCTGGGTATCCAACATGGGTGCTCCGAGTTCAACTGAAACCATGAACGGCTTTGATCCAAATCAGGACCAGTGGGCTCAGCATGGAAGGCAGGCCTGTGATTGGGCACGCTTTAACACTGCACAGGCATTCGGTGGCTTGTGAGAAATGGACTGGTGGATTCAGTTCATTTCTCCGTGGGCCAATATTGTCTGGACTCTTGGCCAGGATATAAGCAGCTGAGGAACGGGGATCTGCTTGAGGTTCAGAGCCAGGATATAGCCTGACAGCAGGGATTAGGAACACATTCAAAGACATTTTCAAATGTTGTTTGTTGATAGAAAAACTGGAGGCTGATATTAAAAAAAAAAAAAAAAAAAAAAAGCTGTTTCTAAATTTAGGGACCTGAATTAAGAGCTAATTTTCAGTCAACCTTGGGTTCCTAATGGGTAGATTTTAAAAGGGCTGTGTGTGTGCACATCTTATAAATACTCTTCTGGTGGGTATGTCTGCAGCTTTGCACAGAGAGTCAGCCTGAGCCTCTTTATAAGGCTCAGGCTGACACTCAATATATGGACCATTGTAAGGGGGGTACTTTGATGCGGGGTGAGTTTTCAGGAGGTAGGTTGGGGTTAGCGGGATGGTGTTACAGACATATTCAGAAGTATTCATTGCAAAATTGATATCATTAAAGAATTTTAGATCTATAAGTGATGAAAATTCTAACAAGAGGAGTTGATTTCTACACTGCCGTCTCTACTAGCTGCATTGTACAAATCAACTCCTTTTCATCACTTATAAGGTCTAAAATTCTTTTAATGATGTCAATTTTACAATGGATACCTCTGAATGTGTCTGTAACACCACCCCTCAACCCCAACCCCATCCCTAGCTCTGTCCCAGGAACAACCTCTTTCAAGTATGCATAAAGGTACATGTGGTACTTTTAGACAAAAATACCTGAAAATTTGGGGATATTTTTGTTTTTCCCAAAAAATAATGGATCTCCAGTGGGACCAAGCCTTGAATAGTCCCATCCTCAGAGCCTAGCCTGAGGATGGGTCCCATCTCTGAGGCCTAGGCCCAGGCCTAGGTCTAGTCCTCACTAGGCCTGATGCTGAGGCCTAAGCCTGATACTGGGTCCCATCACCAAAGCCTGGGCCTAGGCCTAATCCTGATGCCAAGTCCCAGCCAAAGTCAGGTCCCAACACAGAGGCCTATGCCCAAGCCCAGACCTGAGGTTGGATCCTGGCTGAAGCCCGATCGCGTTGCCAACACCTAGTCCCAGGCCCAGGCCAAGTGCCAAGACCAGGTCCCGTCACCAAGGCCTAAGCCCCTGGCATAGGCACAGGTATGACACTGGGGCCTGGCCAAGGCCATGTCCCATTGCAAGATCCTGGCTTAGGACCAGAACCAATGCTAGAGCCCAGCCCAAGGACTCCTTCTGTGGTTCAGTCCCTGGCCTTGGGCCCAAGACTAACCCTCACGACATCCTTTTCCATCTGATGTCTTCTTCAAATGATGTCATCAAAATGATACTATCCTCTCGAGAGGAAAGTGCCGCAGTGACATCACTAAGGCAAGTCTTTCTAGCACACAAGGGTCATTTGAAGAGGATGTCAGACATAGGAGGACATATTGAAAGCTGGTCTTGGGCCTCAGCAATAGGATCTGGCCTCAGCAGGTCCTAGCATTGGTCCTGGGCCTGAGTCTGGGCCTGGGCCTAGGCAATGGGACCTAGCCTTGACTGGGCCCCGGCATCATGTCTGTGCCTGGGCCAGGGCCTCAATGACATGATTCAGTCTTAGGCCTTGGGCTTTGGCAATAGGATTCAGCCTCAAGTCAGGCCCAGGCATCAGGCTCGTGTATCCATAATGGGACGGGTCAAGCTTTAGGGGTGGGCCTAGGCCTGAGTCTTGGCGACAGGAACTGACTTGGCAAGGGGAGCCAGTCTCAGCCTGTTTTTTCCTTTTAAAATGAAGTCAATGGGACCTATGGAGTGCTTCCCCCATTGACTTCAATATAAAATGAAATACAAATGAACTATTTTTTTTTTTCATTTGAGATTAATCTAACAAATGACTGTGACCTGCAAAATGAATAAACAAACTGAACCACATTTTTTGACTCTGCACACCCCATAGCAAACCATTAGCTTACTGCATCAGAAGTTAAAAAAAACAATGAACATGTTTTAAGAAATTACATTTCAGCACTAAATTTTAACTCTTATTATATCGACCCACAGCCTCTAGCAGCAGGAATTGAAAAGTAGAATTTTTGGCTAGGTCCTGCAGTTTGTTTTGTTTTCCTAGTGACATTGAGAGGGATCATTCACAATTCCAGCCTGTCAGTGAGCAAACATCTGAAAATAGGTTTTCTTGCTTCCATCACACTGATGAAAGTACCTGTTTTTCTCACTTATCTTTAAAGAAATGTATTATTTGTCTTTATGTCTCTTAGCATTCATAGGGTAACATGAAGCGTCAGATTTTGCGAAAGATACATAAATTGGGGCCAGTGAGCGAGCACAGGAAAAAGAAAACTAAAATGAACCAAAGTCTTTTATCTGGTAATAGGAACTAGTTGAAAGCAATCAATTACTTCAATATGTTGGACATGCAGTGATCAAATGATAAAAACCTAACTCAAAGAAGCAATGCAGTGGACTTATCTTGCGGCTTCCTTGCCTTCCATCTTGGCCAATATGCTCTAGATATCAATCCAGCCCTAGTTTAACAACAGCTAAGTGAATCAAGAAGACATCGTTTTTATTTAAAAGAAAAAAAAAGTTATGAGAAAAAAAAAATGAATCTCACAATTGCAAATGAATCATTTAGAAATTGACTTAAAAGGTGTGGCGCTGGCCTCTTCGCCAGGATAGCAGCAAAAGCACAGTTCCTCCGGTTTCATATATCGGTGCTTCCCACCTAACCAGTTTTCAGGATAGTTGCAATGAATATGCATGAGATAAGTCTGCATACATCAGGAGGCCGGGTGCATGCAACGCTGTCTCATGGATATTCAATAAAAGAAGAGTCCTGGAAACCAGATTGGTTAGGTGTACCTCCAGGACTGAGTTGGGAACCACTGTCATGTACTATTAATGCACCCGCACTTCACCCCCGAGCACCACCACCACTCCCTCCGTTCTTTTCTTCACCACACCACCACAGTGATTCAACTTGTAATTACAGTCTCAAGGAGACTAGAAAAACTGGAAAACTAGAAAAAGAAAATTCTGAGGCTATTGTAACCAGAGGCTAAAAAGGAAGGGGAGGAGTTACATTGGCGGACAGGGGAACAGGTGTTGCACCTTGAAGAAGCCTAACCCAGGCTACAGCTGGCAGCAGCAGTGATGATCTCCTTCCGGGTCACCAGCCCAGAATCTTTTTCAACTTTCTTCCTTTCCCCACTGGGAAAAAGTGGAAGGTAGAAGCTGCCACTGGACCCAACCCAATAGCTTTTTTATTTAGAAAATTACAACTGGGCAGCTGTAGTTGGTCCCAATATATAAAAAAAAAAAAAAAAAGCAAACATTTCTAATAGCAGCCACTCAGTGTTTGCTTTTTTTTTAAGTGGAATAAATCCCCAGATCTGTGGTTGTTAGGGCCCTGCAATCGGCTGTTTATGATCAGAATGTGACTAAAGGGGTAGCCCCTGCAGCAGCTAATTGGCAGAGGAAGGCCAGAACTGGAGCCGTGCTGCCCGGAGGTTGCAGCGGCAGCAGCACGTTGCCAGAAGAGAGCCAGTGGAGTGAGCTAACGACTATGGGCAGGGACTGCGCCAGTGTGTCCACCTGCATGCACAGGGAGGGGGACCCAGCAGGTGAATGGTGTGAGCGCTGAGAGGGGGAGCCGGGTCGGAGGCCATGTTGGCAGCATGATTATGCCGCAGCATTGACAGGAACCAAATGGTGTATTTTCTGGCTCAGGGGGCTGGGGACCCCTGCAGGGAAGGAAAGCCTCGTGAGTTCCCAGTTGCAGAGGCACTTCAAGGGAGACCAGAGCTTCTTGAGGTTTGCGGATGGAATAGGGGGGCATGCCAGCTGTGCTTTGAAAAAAAAACGCAGCAGAAGCAGCAAAGCGGCCCATAAAAGGCGTAGCGTGGGGAGACAGAGAAGGCTAGAGCAGCTCCCCTGCATGCCAGGGGGGAAATCAGCAGCCATGCTGCGTTTGCACCGAGACAGGCAGTCATATTTGCTGCCTTACTGAAGTACAATTATTAGTCTTGGTGACGCTGCACTGAGCTGTTAGAGGGACGTGAAAGACCATGCGTTAGAAAGATCTAACTTGGAGCTTCTGGAGATACTAATGTTAAATATTTTGTTTCATTTCTCTGTAGTGACTTATTTATTTATTTGTCGAGTTTTATATACCGTCATTCGGTTTCGCCATCATAACGGTTTACAAAAATACGAAGGTTTACAAGGTTAAGGAGGATAACAAGGTTTTCAAAAAGGTTTAAAAGATTGTTAACATAGGGATATAATATACAAGTTAGTTGCTGTTCAGTTTTTTCACGTTTCAATTCTTTGTTATAATATATACTTGTGTTGAGTTTCAATTTTTCTTCAGGTTAGACTGGGGGGGGTTGGCATTGTTTTGTTCATTGGGTGAGTTGGTATGCTTTGGTGAACATCCATGTTTTTTAGATCTTTTTTGAAAGTTTTTAGGTTTTCTTGAGTTCTGAGTTCGGTTGGGAGGGAGGGAGTTCCAGAGTTTTGGGCTTCCTAGAGAGATTGCTCTCTTTTGGGTTGAGGTGAGTTGTTTGGAACGAGTAGGTGGTATCTTTAGAAGTCCTTTATTTGCTGATCTGAGTTTTCTGTTTGGGGTATGCAGTTTTATGGAGGAACTTAGCCAGTTTTCTTGTTTTTCATATATCATTTTATGTAGAATGGAAACTATTTTGTATTCAATCCTGAATTTTATTGGTAGCCAGTGTAGTGAGATAAGTGTTGGAGTGATGTGGTCATGTTTTTTAGGTCCAGTGAGGATTCCTGCGGCTGTGTTTTGTAGGATTTGGAGTGGGCGGATAGTGTTTAGAGGTAAGTTGAAAAGGAGTGAGTTACAGTAATCTAGGTTAGAGAAAATGAGTAATTGAAGGACTGATCTGAAGTCGTTGGTGGAAAGGAAAGGTTTTAAATGACGGAGTGTTAGTAGTTTATGATATCCGTCTTTGATTTTTGTTGTGATATGGTTTTTGTAAGAAAGTTCCTTGTCAATTATTACTCCAAGATTGCGAGCATGATTGACCAGAGATATAACCGTATTTTGGTTCATTAGGTTGAGTGGTAGTAGTTGAGGAGAGTTGTTCTTTCTGTCTAATATGATTATTTCAATCTTGTCGAAGTTAAGGATGAGTTTTAAGTTGGTTAGTATTTCCTTTATTCTGCTTAGGTAAGTGGCTGCTAATTTGTATGTTTCTTCTAGTGATTTTTGTATTGGGATTAATATTTGAATGTCATCAGCATAGATGAAATGGGTCAGATTAAGATTTGATAGGAAGTGGCATATTGGAATCAGATAGATGTTGGGGAACTCCAGTGTTTAGATTAATTTTCTTTGAGAGGATATCATTGAGCAGCACTTGGTAGGATCTTTGTGATAGGTAAAAAGAGAACCATTGTAGGGTTGTTTTCCTTTGCCCCAATTTCAGATAGACGGTCAATCATGAGAGTGGTTTACTGTATCCAAGGCTGCTGATAGGTCGAGTAGGACTAGAAGGTAGCTGTGGCCTTTTTCGAAACCTTTGAGTACAAAGTCATTCATTGCTAGTAGTGGAGTCTCCGTGTTCAGTTGCTTTCTGAAGCCAAACTGCGTGGGTAGCAGGATGTTGTTTTCTTCCAGGTGGTCACTGAGCCGTGTGTGGACGACTTTCTCAATGATTTTAGCAATGAATGGTAGGTTTGATATGGGTCGGTAGTTCAGTAGGTTTTCTGGATCAAGATTATTCTTTTTCATAATGGGTTTGATGATTGCCGATTTTAGGCATTCTGGGTAGTTTCCTTCCGTGAGGGAAAGGTTTACGATGTCAGTTATCATCTTAGTTATTGATGGTTCAAGATTTTTTTATCGTTGTAATGGATATGGCGTCAATGGGGTGTTTGGCTGGGTTCATTTTTTTAATGATCATTTGGACTTCCAAAGAAGATGCTGTCTCAAAGTTGGGCCAGCTTTTTGTTTGAATGTTCGGTATTTTCTGGTTTTGTGAGTCATTTTTTAGGTTGTTCTCTATGAGGATTTTGATTTTTTCATTAAAGAAATCTGCAAAGTCGTTACTAGTTATCTTTGGTGTTGATTGTGACTGATCATCATAAGATGATTTGGTTAGGCTTTTTACTATGTTGAAGAGCATCTTAGGGTTATGTTGGTATTTGTTTATTTTGTTAGTGTAAAAGTCTGTTTTTGTTTTATGGATGAGTTTTTTTTTATTCTGCTAGTTATGCTCTGTATACGTTGAGTAGTGTGGTTGTTTTGTTGTTTCTCCATGATTTCACTTTTTTTCTGAGTTTCCATTTGGCTGCTCTGATGTTGTCGTTGTACCAAAGGTTCTTTTTTTTTGTTCTTTTATTGTTTTCTTTATCATGGGGTTTATCTTGTCTGCTACAGTTCTAGTTATGGTAATCCAGAATGATGTTGTGTTTTCTGTGTTTGATAGGTCTATGTTTGTTAGTTCAGTTTGTAGATTTGCTTGAAGAGTTTCGATGCAAAAAGGTGGATGGTATGAGAAGGATTTAGTTGTGTTTTTTCTTGTTGTGAGTTTACAATTTGAATATAAGTTTGCATGGATGATAGAGTGGTCTGACCATGGTATTTTCGTTATCTTAGTTTGGTGGTTAGATCATATGTTAGTGTTGATGATGACTAGGTCTAGTGTGTGACCTGCTTTGTGTGTTGGGCCATTGATGATTTGACTGAGTCCCAGTGATGAGAGCACACCAATAATTGAGGGGCAGATGGGAGAGTGGGGGGCAGTGTCTATGTGTAAGTTGAAGTCACCTAGAATAATTATGGGTTTGTTGATTGATATTCTTCCATTACATAGGGAGCCCAGAGGCTGTAATGGGATAGAAAACAGGATGGTTCTTCCTCACTTTATTTTTTGAGATATTAAAAGATTATTCAGGGGCTGGAAAGGTCCATATGGTGAGGGTCAGCCTTTGGGTAGGGTAAGCCGGGTGGTCACCCAGCGGAGCCTCAGAAGCTTCTAGCATCACCCATTGGGCTGGTCAGGGAGCCTCAGAAGCTTCTAGCATCACCAATTGAGCTGGTCAGTTGTTAGGCCAGGCAGCAGCGGTGATCCTAGGTGTGACAGGCCCAACAAATGGGTACTTGTCACCAGTGGGTGGCATGTGGAAGGTTTAGGAAGGCCTTTGATTAGTTTCTGAAGTGTAAATATTCAAGTTTGGATGTTCTAGACTCATTTTTTATGCCTGCAATTTTGGTGAGTGGCCACCAGATGGCAGTAGGAGTTATGCGAGGTCCATGGTATACATTAATGTCTATAAAGTGTATGGAGGAAGATGTACAGATGTTGGTTAATGGGTTTTGTAGGGTGTTGTCCTTTTAAGAGGGTGGGAAGACAGATGCTCTTTGGCGAGTGGCCATAGGACTATAAATTAGGATTCCAATTTGTGGCAGAGAAAGACTTCACGATGGACTAGGAGTAGCCAGACAAGGCTGGTAAGCATGGTACCCCTCCTATCAGGAGAGGACCCTGCAGGGAGCTTTTCCCCTCGAGGGGAAACACCCGAGGCATTATAAAGTGATACCTCTCTCGGAGATTCTGGGACCTGGCTTGTGTTTGAGAAAAGAAGCAGGAGAAAAGAGAAAGGAAGCCAAATAGATGATTTTTATTTATTTATTTATTTATTTAAGGTTTTTTTATACCGGCATTCATGAACTCGTTCACATCATGTCGGTTTACAGAAAACAGGGGTGCGAAGAATACAACCAAAAAACATAATAAAACGTGATAAAAGAAGCAGTTACAATTAACAAGGGCTAATGAACTGGGATTGTAAGAAATAAAGAGAGATAGAGGGGGTTAATTATATACAAATGTACAATGTAAATATGGATAGAAGACTAGAGGAAAAAGCAGAATGTAAATAAATAAATAAGAAGAGCTAGCTACAGAAATGGAGAGCCGAGGATGGCAGGGCTGTCCTAGATACTGCCGAGGAGGGAGCACAGGACTGCCTGATGTGAGTACTTCATCTGAAATAGAGTGATGTGGATAAGTGGAATAATGGGAAATATATCTTTCTAATGATGGACAAAAATGGGGTTTCAAGATTGAGAAGTCTAATTGAAATGCAAACTTCGCATTTCTAAAGGAGAATGGGGAAGGCGTGGAATAAGATCATTATTTAAGAGTGGAGAGGTGTTTGGCAATTTGTGTAACTTGATGCTTGTGACTGGATTCATATCGAGAACTTGCATGTTGGCTGCAAAGCCTGTGAATTTTGATATCATCCACAAGCTTTTACTGTCTTCTATCAATCTTGTAAACAGTTGCTTTGCTAGGAAGCCCTGTAAATAAAAGTTTGTGCCTTGGCGTATACTTTGCTGTGGTGTTAATTGGAGATTGTCTGCCAGTAACAATTATAGGGATAAGGGGAGATAGAGTTCCCAGAGGGGAGACCTCAGGTGTTGGTTCCCCGAGTACAGCTTGAGAAACATGTGTATGTCCTATCTGGCTCCGGATGGGTTCACTACACCATTTGTCTGACCATTTTTCTTACTGAACCTTCTCCGAGAGACTGACCCTTAGCCATAACAAGTGCAAACGTTTCCTACATTTTATGCATCCTGGCCAGGAGATTACATAGGTATCAACTAGTATAAGACAAGGTTTAAGGAGGCTAAGCCTCCAGAATGCCTGACAGGTCGGATTTGCCTCCATGCCAGATTCCTCCAGTTTGCTGGAGTAGTCTCGCAGTATGAACCACAAGATTATGGGATCTGACAGCTCAAATTGCTAGACTAGTCCTGTGCAGCAGAGGAAGCTGATGCTAGTAAGTGCCAATCTTGCTAGCCACAGCGGGGAGGGGAGGGGGAAAAAAAAAAGGTGGGGATACAGCTGTGGGTGGGAGGGAGATTGAAAGTGCTAGGAACCAAGGTCATGGAACAAACCTACATTCTATGGGGTGGTGGAAGACGGAGAGATGAGACTTGCAAACGGGGTGGGAGAACAGAGAGAGGAAGAGAGAGGGAGAGAGGACTCAAAATGGGAGCATGAAGTAGGGGACAGGATCCAGGCTAGAGGGATAAGACCCAGGATGGGGAAGCGGAGAAGAGAGAAAGGACTGGGACTGGTAGAAATGAAAAGCAGAGAGACGTACGTGTAGGTGAGGGAAGATTGAGGGTGTATAGGGGATCGGGGTGGGGTAGGCCAAATCTGGGCAAGTAGGAGGGAGGGCCAGAGAGAGGACATGGAGATAGAAACATAAAAGCAAGAAGACAGAAAAAAGACCTTATGGCCTATCCAATCTGCCCATTCCAATGGAAGGAGCTGATTAGGGAGGGATGACCTGAGATAGCAAAGAAAGGAACTAGAGCCAGGGAAGAGGGTGAACAACAGAGAGGAAGCTTTGGTTGGTGAGGGGGCGAGAGAAGCAGAGGAAAGTAGATGAGGCCTAGGGATGGAGTGAGTACAGAGAGTGGATATGGGAGGGGAGGCTAAGGAGTGGATGAAAGACCAAAAGAAAAACGGGAGACTGGGGAAGGAATGAGAATGGGGAGAATGGGAATGAGGTAAAAGATAAAGGGAAGAAGGGCTAGGAAGGGGGATGAGAATAAGAGACAGAATACTGATAGATTGGTGAGAGATGAATATAGGGAGATTGTGAAAACTGGGAAGGACGATGAGGGTAAGAGAGAGGTAGGAAGGAGAGATGTGCGTGTGATTGAACTGGTGGAGGATGTGAATGAACTGGAGAAGGTCTGGGTCAGCTGATGGAGGTCTTGGTGAACTGGTGTTTGGAAAAATGCTCACAAGTAAGTATTTTCATAAGCAAAATACGCACATACATCAGTCAACTTTATATACCTTCCTCCTGCATGAACCTAGGCGGGGTCCATATTCAGCCACTGATCAGCTAGATAACTTAGATGGATATACCTATCAGCGGCACTGCTGCGCCCAGTGATGGATTTAGGATTTTGGCACCCTATGCACTGTTGGAGCCGTCTCGCTCTTTCAGCCCCCTCTTCCTCCCCTGGACAACACGGAGCAGAAGATCTAAGGCACAGTCCTCTGAATTCCTGTGGCATCTCAGGGGTAGATCCTATGGCAAAAATGAAAACATTCTGAAGCAAATTGGCAAACATTTCCATTATAAAAATAAAGTAATTTTACACTATAATTACTGCCAGGGGTGGTTCAATAATGAGGCAGGGTAAGGCGGCCGCTTTAGACGGCAAGATTTCGAGGCGGTGGCTGAGGCGCAGAGTGCAGCATGGCAGAGAGAGAGCAGGGCAGTGTGGTTGCCGGGGATCGAGGTGGGGGTGTGTGTGTGTATATGAGAGGGTAGTGGTAGTGGTGGTGTGTGTGTGTGTGTATGAGATGGTGATGGGGTTGGTGTGTGTGTGTGTATATGTGTGAGGGGGTAGTAGGGTGGGGTGTGTTTGTATGAGAAGGTGGTTGGGGTGGAGTGGATGGGTGTGTGTGTGTGTGTGTGTATGAGAGGGTGGTGGTGTTGTGTGTGTGTATGAGAGGGTGGTGAGGGTGGTGGGGGTGGTGTGTGAGAGAACCTGTATATATGTGTGTGAGAGAGGTTAAAGTTGGTGCACCCTCCTCCAATCTACGATAATCTCAGGAGGACTGAAAATCTAAAGTTCCCAGGTATGGAGAGTGGGAGATTTTTTTTTAAATCCTTGTTAGTTTTAATTATTGGATGTGATATCTCTGCTGTTTTGAAATATTTTACAATCTTTTAAGAAAATGTTAAAAACATGGATGTTTGAGCAGAATTATTCTCAACCAGGTTAATCCTTTGTTTTTTATGGACTCCCCCTGTTATTATATTTTTAGACAAGAAATGTTTTATTTTAGTGATTTTTCTTATGTAGGTTTTATAAAAAACCTTTGTATTTTATTATTTTGTAGTTTGTTTACTTGGATAACTTATACCCCCCTTTTTATGTACTTATTGGGCAATTTTTGATCTTTTATTTTATTTTATGATTATTTTATTTATTTTATTACTTTGATAATTTACAAGTGCTTTTATATATTTAAGTTTACTTGTTTTATTGACCAGGAATAATACTTGGTCTAGTCACAATGTAAACCGACATGAAGTGTAAAACAAATGTTCGGTATATAAAAATGTTAAATAAATAAATAAATAAATTTGAGTTTGGTTATATTTAAACATTAATTGGCAGAATTAATCAGCAGATTTGGGCAATGTTCTCTCAACCTAGCTTGATGGACTCTCTACCTGGGTAACATCAAGCTAGGTGGAGAGAACATTGTACAAATCTCATCTTGGAGTGAGTTTCCTCACTGAAGGCCATCAAATGTTCACAAGAGACCACTGTTCTGTTCGTACTTCTAACATTGAATGTCAAAGGGGCCCCTAACCCCCTACATTGATTCCTAACCCTCACCTCGAGTTACTAGATGGGCCTACCATAGGGATACGAATACCTATCTAGGGAGATAACATTATGGCCAGTCTCTCTCTCTCTCTCTCCCTCTCCCTCTCCCTCTCTCTCTCTCTCTCACACACATCCCCAAAGGCTAGTTGGATGCTCTGAGAGCTGCAATACATCTAAATAGGCCTTGCGGGAGAACATCACGCAAGGTGATAATACCTTACCGCACAGCCTAATGCAATTAAAAAATGTGCATTTTGATAAATGACCCCCAAAGTTTGGCTTCTTCAGTTCAGTTTTTCTGTTGCGCTGGAGGTGGACCCTTGGCCTGGCGCAGGATTGGTACGGCCCTCAGGGAGGTCCCAGAGGGCGCCTGCCGCCAGGATGCAAAGCACACAAGGAGACAGAGGCAAGCTGGAGCTTCACCAATAACAGTCTGGGGGTTCTGCAGGTTGAGCCCTTGGGTACCCAGACCACCTGGGCTTAGGTGGGCCTCAGAGGGTCTCCCAGAGAGGTAGTGGAGAGGTGTGCCCACCACGAGCAAGGGTGCGTGGCTAGTGGAGAACAGCTGAGCTAGACTGGAACATAGTGTACCGGAGACCACTGGAAGGGAACAGGAACTGAAGGTCCTCCGGACAGGATAGGCAGCACCTAGTGGTCTAGCTTGTAGAAGGCCAAGGGCAGCGTCAGAGCAGGCAGGCCTGGTGGTCACGGGAGAAGTGAAGAGAATGTCCAAGTGAAGCGCAAGGGTCAAAGCGCAAGGATCCATCCGAGGGTGGTCAGCCAAAGCAAGGGTCAGTTCCAGGTATCAGTCCAAGCGTGGTCAGTGGCAAGCAGAGGTCAGTTCCAGGTATCAGTCCGAGCGTGGTCAATGGCGAGCAGAGGTCAATACCGGGTATCAGTCCAAACGTGGTCAGAAGTAAGCCAAGGTCAGTACCGTGAATCAGTCCGAGAAGGTACAACCTGGGAAGCGGAGCAGGAATCAGGAACAGATGCTGGCACACAGAAAGGACCATGGGAGCACAGACGCAGGAACACTGGAACAAGCACAGGAACACAGAAACGCAGGAGCACTGGAATACACACTGGAACACAGGAACGCAGGAACACTGGAACAAGCACAGGATCAAGGAAGCAGGAACACAGTACAGCAACTAGCTTCTCACGAATGAGACGACCTGTTTGCCAAGGCAAGGGAACTGGAGCCTGAGCCCTGCCTTTTATTCAGGGCTCAGGTGATGTCATCGTCACGCGCTACAGAGGAGTTTCCCGCGCTTGGCCCTTTAAAGGGCCGGGTGATCCGCGTGCGCGTGCCTAGGTGCGGACCCGACGCCGACGAGGACGCCAAGCCCCGCCGTGAGGAGCAGTGCAAGGTCGAAGGCCTCGAGGGGCCTGGAGACATCATGGGACACTGCGGTCACCGGGGACTGACTGCAGCTGCGAGGGAGGACAGACCAGGCCTCGTGGAGGGGAGCCCGAGGTGAGCAGGCCCAGCCATGGCACCAGCGCGGCCGGGATGCGCAACATTTTCTCTGCACATTTCAATTTATATTTTATGATCTCTTTATTCTGGATTTGGTGAGAATCTATCTATGTGACTGAGGCTTTAGGTATTCTGCTAGCATGTGGTTTCTGTGTAGGGATTTACAACAACCTGGCTTTAATCTGTTTTCTTAATAGGAGGTGTATTGGTGTTTAAGGCCTGAAATAATATTTGCAGTATGGCTTTTTCATAGGTTAAGTGCTGGCAAACATGATATGGAAGACTTACTATATTGGAATTGTAGTTCAGTTTATTCCTGGCTTTTGTGGGCCAAGTCCACACACAGTGCACTTTGCCATAGGCCTAATACCTTATGGGATCCAGTAGGGAAATGCATTCGTTTGCAACAAAATAGGAAATAAAGACGATATTTCCTATTTCTTGCTTTTCGGGGGGGGCCGCCGAAACGATAGGAAAACCCACGAAATTTCGTGTGGTTTACTTATTTATTTATTTATTTATTTAAATTCTTTTTTATACCGAAGTTCATGGCAAATGTCACATCGCATCGCGGTACTGACCTCGGCTTACCTCTGACCATCGCATCGCATAGAACAAAAGTACAATGAAAGGTTACATCGAACGCTATTTAGGTGGGTTACAATGAACTGGAATAATCAAGCGAAGAGGGGAACAGAACAACAGAATACTGGGGAGGTTCTAACTATGAATTAGTAATACTGAACTTAGAAAACATATCAACAATAATAATGTACATAATGCACTGTAGTTTTTGTCAGGTAGCATAGCCTGGCAGGGTAAGGAAGTGTCTAATATCTGGTAGATCAACAGTGAGCATGTCAACCGTATACATATCAACAATATACATTAGTCCCAATAGAGTCTACAGGGTAGCATGGTGTAGCATGGTGTAGCATAGTGAGGAAAGCATTGGCCTTTCAGGAGGGTTAGGATTGGCTGAGAAGGAATTGAGGCTCACCAGCCTGTGGTGGGGTATTAGGGGAAGGCTTGGGTGAACAGCCAGGTCTTGAGTTTTTTTTTGAAGGTGAATGGGCACCTTCAAAAAAATTGTTTTTTTGGGGGGGAGAAAGGGCACATAAATAAAAAAGCCCCAAACCCACCCCAACCCTTCAAATTTAATTAATTGCAACCCCCCCACCCTCCCGACCCCCCAAGACTTCCCCGACCTTCCCCAAGACTTACCGAAAGTCCCTAGTGGTCCAGCGGGGGCCCGAGAGCGATCTCCCCCTCTCGGGCTGTCGACTGCCACTAATCAAAATGGCACCGATGGCCCTTTGCCCTTACCATGTGACAGGGGCTATCGGTGCCATTGGTCGACCCTTGTCACATGGTAGGAGCAATGGATGGCCCGCAGCGGGCCATCCATTGCTGAAAGCTGAACCAAACGGTTCGGCTGAATCACATCTCTAGGATCCTGTAAACAGCCTTGATTACTATGAGAAAGGTAGTTTATTAAGTCTAGTAAACTATTATTATTGAAAGTGTGTCTTTTTACAGTGTATGCCTATACATTTTAAAATGGAAAAGAATGCATAAGTTTTAATTATGTGGGGAGGGGAGGGAAGGGGGAATGAAAGGTTGTAAGGTTTGTCTAGGGCATCTAATACCTTGAATCGGACCTCAGAGAGAGTGTGTCACACACACAGACTCCCACCATTCACCAACCTCTCACACCCCCAGGGGGCAGATCCTGGACAAGGGTGGGAGGCAGGCAATAGGGAATGGAGCTCTATTTCCAGACCCAGGAGGTGGAGCGGCCTTCGGCTGCCCCGACCCCAATAATTATCAACCAATATCCAACCTGCCATTCTTAGCCAAGATCATGGAGTAAGTGGTAAATAATCAATTAATTACTTGGAAGAACATAAAATTCTCCACCCATCGCAATATGGATTCCGGAAAGAACACAGCACTGAATCCCTCCTCATCTCACTTTTAGATCAGGCATACCTGGGCCTTGATAAAGGATGCTCCTTCCTGCTAGCTCTTCTCGATATCTCCGCAGCGTTCGACACTGTAAACCATGTCTGTCTATTAAACCGTCTATCAGATATAGGAATCACAGGAGCCGCCCTCAGTTGGTTTAAATCATTCCTAAGTAATAGAGGCTATAAGGTTAAAATCAATAACAAGGAATCTCCCCACACCTATTCTCCATTCGGAGTCCCCCAGGGCTCCTCATTATCTCCCACTCTATTTAACATCTACCTCCTCCCCCTCTGCCATCTTCTCACAACATTAAAACTGAAGTTCTATATTTACGCAGACGACGTCCAAATTTTGATTCCCATCACTGCCTCTTTGGATTCTGCAATCAAGTTATGGGATTCTCACTTACAAACAATCAACCGTCACCTTACAGATCTCAACCTGGTGCTTAACACCACCAAGACAGAACTCCTGTTTATCACTCCAGAAGTCAGTCAACCCCAACAACAGCTGTGCGCTAACATCCAAACCTCTCACACTAGAGACCTCGGAGTCATCATTGACAGCCATTTGAGCTTAAAGAAATTTGTAAACCATACTACCAAGGAGTGCTTTTATAAATTACAGATGCTCAAAAAACTTAAACCTCTACTATACCACCATGACTTTAGAACTGTTCTCCAAGCCATCCTTTTCTCCAAGGTCGACTATTCTATTCTGCAAAGTCTGCCTGCTGCTACTACAAATCCCCTCCAATTGCTTCAAAATGCGGCAGCAAGAATACTAACTAACACTAATCGGAGAGAGCACATCACACCTATATTAAAAGATCCACACTGGCTCCCAGTCAACTTTAGAATACTCCACAAATCACTCACAATTATTCACAAATGCATATGCCATCAGACCCCTCTTGACCTGATACAACCGCTCAAACTACACACTACAGCCAGACCGATAAGAGACGTTTACAAGGGATCACTTTACGTCCCCCCGAATAAAATGGTACACAGATTAGAGAGCGGGCATTTTCAACAGCAGGTCCCTCCATCTGGAATGCCCTGCCCTCTGACCTCCTACCGGAAACTTGCCTTCTGACCTTTAAAAAGAAACTCAAAACATGGTTGTTCGGCCGAGCCTTTCCGTGCGCCTAGACCATATTTACATCACTGAACTTTAATATACTGTTTCGTTACGCTTCACATAATCATTCATTAACTCACATAGATGTCATAATTTTCAGTAGTAACCTTAGAGATTGGCTATATTAGCCACCCTCACTCTCTGTATAAAGTATCCTATCGTTTTTATACTTTTCTTTTCCCCTTTTCTTTTCCTAATCCCCAGTTGCTCGCCCTTGTTAAAATGTAACTTTTGACTCTGCCAATATCTGCCTCATATTAATATGTTTCTTGGCTATGTTAGTGTTAAAACTTTTGTTCAATGTAAACCGAGTTGATTTGATCTGTATCAAGAAACTCGGTATAGAAAAGCCTTAAATAAATAAATTAATTAATAAATTAAACATTTCTCTGGCACCCCCCAGTGCGGACACCGAAGACTGAGAACAAAAAAATAACAGGCCTAAAAACTGAGTGGTTAGAGCAGTGGACTGCAAACAAGGGAAGCCAGGGTTCAAATCCTGTTGCCATTCCTTGTGACCTTGGGCAAGTCACTTCACCCTCCATTGCCTTCCCCCTGCCCTGTCCCTCAGTGATTTCACCTGCACTGGGCCATGGTGGGGGGGGGCACTATCTCATCCTTCGCCTCAGGCAGCAGATTGCCTTGAGCCGCCCCTGATTACTGCTATTATATTATATTATATTATATATATATTATATATTATATATATATATATAATATATATAATATATAATATAATATATATTATAATATATATTATATTATATATTATATTATATTGTCTTTCATTGGGTGAAGAAAAGTAATCTCAAGTATCAGTACTCAGAGGAGATCTAAGGATGGGGAGAGGAGGAGAGGAGGATCAGGAATGGGATGAGGAGAACGGGGAAGAATGAAAGAGGACTAGAGATGTGGAGGAGGGGAAATGGGGAAGATTAGGGATCTGGGGTGAGGAAAAGGAGGGAAAGAGAGGGAGGGTCTTGGATTGAGGAAGGGGAAGAGAAAGGGTTGGGGAGTGGGCTCCAGGGTCTGGGGAGAAGGAAGAGATAGGAAGGCAGGAAGGTTCCAGAATCTGGGGATTAGAATCCAAGATCAAGGGAGGGAGGATCTGAATTGGAGAGGGTGGGGAAAGGAGGAGGGAGATGTCCCTACCATGTTCCAGTCCTGCTCTTGCTTGCATCCCCTCTCTCTAACAGCCCACCCAATATCACACTCACACACACACACACACACACACACACACACGAACACTTGGCATGAATTTCTCTTCACTCACTCACACACAAATACTTCCACTACCTCTGTTCCCCTTTCTCACACATAGACATACGCCCCCTAACCAATCCACCTCTCATGCCCCAGCCGCTCTTCCCGCCCTTCAGTGATCTCTACTCAGCCCCTCCTAATCTCCCCAAAATGATCCCCCTTTGCTCTGTCCGTTGCAGGATCTCCTGTTCTCTGGTTGCTGCCTGGGGGGAGGGGGGGGGCTGGATCAGGAAGCAGAGGGCCGTTCTCTGCTGAGTGAGATTCAACACAGCTGAAAGGCAGCAAATCCTTAGCCAGCCTGCCGCTCCCCCAGATTTCTGCCGCCCTAGGCACGGGTCTAGTGTGCCTATTGACAAATCCAGGTCTGGCTGTGCCGCTGAATATACCCAGCTGTCTTAAACGTTAGCCAGATAGGTATAACCGGCTAACTTTAGACCTGCATGCAGCGCAGTCAGGCTAACTCTGCTTCTCCCCAGAACGCTCCTCCCACCCCAGGAACGCCCCTGAATATCTCGGCTAAGCCATTTGGATGGATAATCGGCTAACTCTGGCCATGCTGCATGCAGAACTAAAGTTAGTCGGATATATCTATCCGGCTAACTTTCAAGTTATCCATCTAAATGGCTTTTGAATATCTACCCCAGGGTTATTATATCCACATGTCACAATTATTTAATGCATAAAAGATATGTGCATACTTTTATATAATAGGATCCATGCATTAAAAGAAATGTGTGTGCACTGAAACATATGTACTTTTGGGGCGGTGCTACTCCCGCTGCTCAGCTTATACAATAAAGGCATAACTTTAGGCTCACTGACTTATGCATGCATGTACTCAGTTATGCACGCTGTTGGAAATTACCTTCTTTATGTCGTACGTGTTCACCTTACATGGCGAGCTTTTATTTGAGATCTTCTCTCTCAAGTTGGCTGTTTTCCAGGATCCAAGTACTTCTGATCCCCTTTCCTTGTAGCAATTCTACAGATCATCTCTGACCTCGTACTCTGTCAGAACATTAAGGAGTCTCCTAGCAACTGAGTCAAGGAAGTGGAAGGATTTTACTGATTCATCATAAGCAAACAAACAAAAAATAATAAACAGGCTTACATCTCTTCTTAAAAGTGACATAACGCCAATGCATTTCAGAGAGAGATTACGGTATCTCGCTCTTTTCTCTCATCAAATCTTCCTCTTAGGAGTTCTGTAATGTTGTCATACGGCAAAAGAAAGACCAAAGGCCTGATAGTCCTAAGCATAGGCCCATGGCAAATTACCTTCATTTTCTTTTTTTATAATTACATTTTTATTGAAAAAGATGATGGAACAGAAACATATGCTTCAGTGAGAACAAATATTGTTGAAACATTAATTTCCATAATTAGACAGTAGTTTATCCCCCCAAATAACCCTTACCTTCATTTTCAACCCTTATTCTCCCCATTCGGTCAGAACAATGGCCTCCAGTTAATATGATTCAATGTATGCTATGTTAGAGAGAACTTTAATATGTTAAAATACTTGTGTCGCCTGCGGGCCCATGGATACCTTATACCAAAGGCTCTGTGTGAAGGAGAATGCCTGAGAGAATCCCCAGAACGGTGTAAAGGGCTATCCCCAGCCATCTCTGGGCCCGGTCCACCTTAAAACAGGGGATTATGGGTACCGGGTGGCTCCCAGGGCACGATATAGTGCAGGCTGAGAAGGGAGCAAGAGAGCGGCCCCGGGGGAACCAGCGGAGAAGCCAGCTCCTTCCCAGCACAGTGAGGAAAGAAGGGAAGCAGCCTTGAGATTGAAATACTTCAATGTTTCGTGACCAAGAATAGTGAAGCACTGTAAGTAAAGAGCACTGTGAAAAGCCTCGTGCGGTGCCACAATCTGCAAGGACATTTTCAAAGGGGAAATCTCTTGGGATATTCAGGGGCCAGCTGGTGCCATAGGTACTTTTGTATGTACGGACTTTGCACCTATTTTGCCACAGTTGCAAAGTCAGCACCATAAAGCCCACACAGTACTTGCTGCCCCCTTCTCCTTTGAGCCAGGTGAATTTCATAGAATGTTTCGGTTTCCCCTTTGTCCACCAAGAAAATCTGATACCCAGCTCTCTCTCCCTCTCCCCCAATCCCTTCCCATGGCTGTGTTTAGGCACTGATGGGCGCAGGTGAAGTATAAACTAGTGAGCCTTCCATGTTGACCCTTGCTGTTAAAAAAGAATACTATATATTTTTATAAACTAAGGGGCGGATTTTAAGAGCCCTGCACGCCGGTGCGCCTATTTTACATAGGCCTACCGGCGCGCGCAGAGCCCCGGGACTCGCGTAAGTCCTGGGGTTTTCCGAGGGGGCGTGTCGGGGGCGGGCCCAATCTGCGCGGCGTTTTCGGGGCGGGACGTAGCGTTTTGGGGGCGGGTCCGGGGGCGTGGTTACAGCCTGGGGCGGTTCGGGGGCGTGGCCGCGCCCTCCGGACCCGCCCCCAGGTCGCGTCCCGGTGCGCTAGCGGCCCGCTGGCGCGCGGGGATTTACATCTCCCTCCGGGAGGCGTAAATCCCCCGACAAAGGTAAGGGGGGGGGTTTAGACAGGGCCGGGGGGGTGGGTTAGGTAGGGGAAGGGAGGGGAAGGTGAGGGGAGGGCAAAAGAAAGTTCCCTCCGAGGCCGCACCGATTTTGGAGCGGCCTCGGAGGGAACGGAGGTAGGCTGAGCGGCTTGGCACGCGCCGGCTATACGGAATCGGTAGCCTTGCGCGCGCCGATCCAGGATTTTAGCGGCTACACGCGTATCTACTAAAATCCAGCATACTTTTGTTTGCGCCTGATGCGCCAACAAAAGTACGCCAAATCGCGCTTTTTGAAAATCTACCCCTAAATGTATTAGTGGCTTAAAAAATTAAGGAAATAAAAATGGAAGAAAAACATTTTTTTTTTATCACAAACCAAGGAATAAAAAGAAACTCCCTCTTACAGGCACAATGGAATTTGCTGCATGTGGATTCATTTATTGTAACGAGAGGGTCACAGGTAGGGAAATTAGAGTAACACTATCTCATCCCCTTCAGTAGGTGGCAGCATCACAGAATCACCTTTATAAAGCACCGTTAGTGCAGATCTATTGCAGCGTCTCCCAACTCCCTCCTAGAAGCTCACCTAACCCATCGGGTTTTCAGGATATCCATAATGAATATGCATAACATGGATTCACATGCTTTGGAGGCCCAGGGTTTGCAAATCTATCCCATGCATATTCATTGTGGCAACCCTGAAAACCCAACTGGATAGCTGTGCCTTCAGGAGAGGGCTGGGAAACACTGATCTATTGTACGATGCTGCTTAGATCTGACACTTGTGATTGTAAGATGGTGACGGTAAAAGCTTCTCAAATGGAGAAAAATACATTCAACATTATATATTATAAATATAATGAAAAGCTGGGTTGTCTGGGCTTTATTTGGGTTGAAGGTCCATATTAATGTAACATATTCTACAGACCAGTGGTTCACAAATTCAGATCTTGTGAACCTCTAGCAAGCCCATTTTCAGGGTAAACAAAACATGCAATTTAGCTTAATTAAAGTTGTGGGAGCGAGGAAAGTGGGGGAGTTAAGCACTTATGTTAGTACTTAAATACAATTTTTTTTGTTTTGTTATATTTTTATATATGTTTCTGTTACTGTGCTTTATAGCTGTTGTTTATCCTTTTTTTTTTTTTGGCAGCGAATGTGATTCTGACACTTTGTCAAAGCCACACATACATAGATACTGTATATATATATATATATATATGTAAGGACATAAAGCGAGAATGGGTGATTTCTTTCTTTGCACAGGACTGATAGCATTTTAATGTGGTTTTAATACATTTTTTACAGGACTCCAGTTTTTTTGGCGTCAAGGTAACAGCAAAGCAGGAAGAATATGTTTGGCCTCACACAGAAATGTAATGTAGACATATCCAATCAGCCCTGGCATTGGAACAAGACGTTTAAAACATATTAGGTGATTATTTCTCCTCATCCTTGCAAGATAGGTAGCTGCAGTCTGATGACCTGAAAAAGTGTAGCTGGGCAAATTAGATTCCACTTCAAGAGGGACCTGCTTCCCTCTAGTGGACCCATTAATAATTATTGCAGGATGGAAGTATGAAATGTAGCTCACCTCGGACTTTAAACTGTGTTTACCCCCATTCCCTGATTTATTTTTTGTGATGGTAATCAGGCATAAAGATCCATTCAGTAAACCAAGCTGCCCGTCTTTTAGAAACCCAGAAATGTGACAGCAGGTAAAAGACCATCTAGTCTGTCCATCCCCACCCACTACTCAGCTGTTTTAAAGCAATGTTCATGAAATAATGGTCACAGTTACAGTAAGTAATTTTAAAAGCAGAATTTCACCTTCAGAATACAATTCTAAATGCATATGAAAGATATGGGAAAGGACAGTAGCTTGGGTTGAAGCCTTGAGGATTGACTCTATTGCTCACAAGTTTTTAAACCTGCGCTAATGCAGTCCCTCTGGGTTCCCATCAGATGCAAATTTTTGGTTCCTCAGTTTGTGCACGTGTGTAATAGTCCAGGCCTGCCTATTCTACCATTTTAAATCAGCTCTGATGGGTGGTATCAGACATCCAGGACTGGCTTAAGATTTCCCAGCCTCTCGGTGCCAGGAAAAACCCAAGAGAAAATATTCTCAGGACAAACTCGTCTTCCACTCATTCACTTTCAAAAGTCCAGCAGTGGGGTAGAGACAGCAGTGTTAGGGGCCAGATTCACTAAGCTTGTTTCCCCTATAGACACAGGACGGGAGAACAGCCAGCTCATTGGTGACTTCTTGACTCGTATGCACAAGTGCATGGGAAGTGAAGTCAGGAAAGAACAAGCAGGGTTCCTCGTTAGTGTTCTGGTGAAGGATAGTTTGGATCAGACACATCTACCTTACTTGGCATTAGTGCGACATCTAGAATAGGCTTCTAACATTAATCAACCAGAATGGTCCTGGACCTTGAGGGGTGCTTTAAAAAAGCATCTTTTGTTTCAGATCAAATGGTTTGCAACAGGTACTGTAGAAACGGATTTAAAAGCAAAACTGTTTTTAGATACTGATGAATTAAAGGGAGCACAACAGAGTACAAACTTGTTGTTCTGGCCCGCAGAACTTCATTGAAGTTCTGCGGGCCAGAACAACACGATCCAATTCAGGTTTCCCCCTTTTTCAAGCAGAAAGCTGTAAGGGGAAAATCCTTAGGCTAAGGCGGCAGCAGGATATCTGTCAGGTGAACTGAATCCTGCCAATTCCTGAACCTTTGTCCCAGAGAGGAACGTAAGGCTTTACTCTCAGCCATTCATGACCCTTCAAAGTGAAATCTTTGCAAAATGATACAGAAGGACAGGGCTTACAGGAAGAGGAATTTTGGCAGGATGCAAAATATCCTTTTCCACATTCTCTGCAAGTTGCTGCTCTGATTTCATTCGAGTAGCACGCAGGCTGGCAGGCGTGGCATGCGGCACTTTCTGGTCCAGTGTGTTACGGTTCTGGCCGCGAGCACCGCGACCAGACCCTTACCTCCGTGTTCCTGGACCTGTTCCCGCTTCTGCTGGCCTGGTTTGCGGCCTGTTCGGCGGCATCCCGGCGGGGACCGCACCGCCGGGACGCCTCCCGTGTATGCCCTGTCTCTAGCATGCGCGCGCATGCGCCACTTGGGCGCTTTTCTAGGCCGTTTCCTGCCAGTGGTGACTCCGCCCTGGAGGAAACTTTGGAGGGCTTTAAACAGAAGAGGGAATGACAGCAGAGGTGCTGCATTGTCTGGACGTTTTGCAGAAGCAGCTGCAAGAGAGATTAAGACCCCGTGTGAAAGGGAAACTCGCCCTACAGTCCGATTGTCTCACATTTGTGAAGGACCTGCTGTTAGTAGACGTCTGTGAACAGGAGCACCATAGGCAGAGACTGATTAGGCATGAAACAGAGGAGGAAACAGCAGGCACTTCAGAGAGTAGTGCAAGCCCAAGCAGGAGCAGCACTCTGTCAGCGACAGTTAGTAGTGATGGATTTATCTTCAGACATGGGAGGAATCCAGTAAGTCACAAGCTAGAAGATCATCAGAAGAACTCAGCCACACAACAAGACACTACTGTGACTGGGAGTTATATCAGCAGCAGGAGAAGCCCAAAACACTTTCAGCTCCAAGAGAAGAGAAGCGAAAGACCCATAACCCTCCACCAGCATTTTATGATGGATGTTGTTTTTTTATTATATTTGTGGTGCGATATTCTCATGATGTATTTCTATTTATTGTATTATTTTCATATTTTGTGAACCAATCTGGGTTGCACTATGTCTAAGGAAAGCAGTATACAAATATAACATAACAAGACTTCCAGCCATTCTTCGGGACAGCAAGACTTCCTGGGAATGCCACTAGGAAAAAGGGAAATGGGTAAGTGAGCAAAATGGAAGTGTAAAAAAAAAAAAAACTGAACAAAGAAAAATAATTGATGATATGGCACCATGACCGATGAAAATTCCTAGAAGGTACAGGAGTATGCAGAAAGAATGTAGTTAGGGTGACAGGCTTAGTCACGGGAGAGTACAGGATTTGGATGGTAGCACAGCAGAACTAATATTTAAAACAACTCTTCTTCTTTACATAAAATGATGATGTGTGCCGTTTCATGGAAAAAATGGAACCATAATGTCTTCTTCACCTGGGTAGCCATGCCGTAACTACACTGTTGGAACAATGATGCCACACATGGCTGCCTGCTATATTTCTTCATTATACAGCTGTCAACTGTCTATTCTATCTCCCGTGAATATTATCACAGGCACAGACATACAATCATTGGAGTGTTTTACCACTGTTCCTACATGATTAAAACCAAAAGCAGTTAAAATGCTCCAGGTACCCAAATTTGGAGTGTGTTTATTTATTTATTTATTTTAAAAAATGTGCATTCCGCTAATCCACAGATCTCAGGGGATGACAAACTTAGGCCTGGATTTTCCATTCTCGCAGAGAATGGTGAATCCTGGTGGTAGTGGGGGGGGGGGGGGGCGGGCCTGTGAAAGCCGACAGCGATCGCACCACCGCAGTGTTATCTATGCCAGCTTTCTCACCCAATAGCGCCACCGTGAAAGGAGGTGCTATTGGGCACGCTACTGGTGATGATAATGTAACTTACCTTATCGCTGCCAGAGAAGATAACGCCGCGTCCACCTCCTCCCCTTCCCGCCCCGACTCCACCCCCCTGCTTGCTATCGCATGCAAAAAGCCCCTTTTCGCATGCGATACTGATAGAAAATAACCTTCTTACATACACAACAGAATAAAATAGTAATACAAAGGACAATTACAATAAAATAATAATACATAAGCTTAACATATCAAAACATATAAAGACAGAAACATGAAAACATAAACCAGAACCTTCTGGGTCATGATCTATCTGGAAATGCTTGTTTGAAGAGGTGAGTTTTTAGCAATTTGCAGAAACGGAGCCAGTCATTCTCTAATCTGATAACCTCGGGTAAATCATTCCATAAAATGGGCCTAGTGATACTAAAGATCCGACTATGAGAAGTCGCCAGGTGAGGGACTACTACCATTACTTAACACTTCGACAGCACTACTCAACATACTCCAAGCTGTACAAAAAACATATAAGAGATGGTCATATGACAGGAGCAAAGGTCGATCGGTGCCATTTTGAAATATGGTGTGCACTGGCCTGGAGCCTAGAATGCCCTGGGCTGCCACTGGACCACCAGGGACTTCAAGTTAAGGTATGGAGGGGTCAAGGGAGGTGGGCTAGGGTGGGGAGATCCATTCTAGAATACCAGGGATTTCTTTAATGGAGGGAGGGGGTCAGAGGGGGGGCCATACGACCCCAGGGACTAGTTGTCATTTATGTGGGGGTGGGGGGAGTGGAGGGGGGTTTTGATGCTTGGGGAGTTTCAACCCCGGGGGGAGGTTCTTTCAAAGGGGAGGAGTTTTGTTAGGGGCTGGGTTGTCACCTCACAAGCTTTCTGTCTATTTTTTCTTTCTATTTTTTTGTATACGAGGTCACTTCAACAAGCAGGAGTCTCCCAAGACTCCAGGGGGAATTTTTCACTTCAAAGGGGGGTTATTTTTGCAATGCATGACCCTTTAAATAGCAGCCCCTGTTCATCAGGATATACTTTTCTATTCTGATGCTCCGGGGAACAGTTAGTTACAGCTTTTCATTTGTAGCTAACAGTTATGAAAATAATGCAGCTTGGGCCAGTCTTGTTACTTTATTGCATGCAAAGTAGATCATTGTAATAGGGGCATATTTTGGCCCAAAATACTGCGCAAAAACACAAATATCATGTGATAAGCAAAGTTTATTGAGCAATAAACGTTATTTTTCACGAGTTATACCCATATTGCACCTTAGTAAATAACCCCCTCTGGAGATAGGGAAGAACCTACAGAACCTGAATGTAATCTGCTTTGAAGTGCCTGAAAAAGCTGAATATAAATCAGATACATTTTTTTTAAAAAATTGATTTACTTATTTTATTTATTGATTGATTTAAAAGATTTTTAACCCACATATTTCAATGCAGTTCATGGTGGTTTACTTATGTGACTTACACAATTTGTATTGTAAATAACTAAAAATGTATTCATGTTAAAAATAAGAGAAGACAATGTAAAAGCCTAACAGGTGAATTTTAAAAGCCTATGTGCACCAAAGCCGGGAGATACACATAGAAGTTGGGCTGGCATGCACCACATGGATTATAAAAAGCGCCCGCATAAGCACATATCTCCCAGAACATGCACAAAAATGTTTTGCCAAAAATAGTATGGGGCGGGCATGGAATGGGTATTAGAGGAATTATGAATGAAACCAGCATGGAAATACTTATGAGCACAAGTGCATGCTTGGGTCCCCTACCGCGTAACTTTAGCTCTGTGATGGTAGGTGTGGACATTCTAAAACAAAAAAGACTAGGCTAGTCAGCAGGGTTTTAAGGGTCGAAGCTAACAGGGTAAAAGGGAGGTTAATTAACTAGGGGGGTTAGGAAATCCTATCCTTTACCTGGGTGAACTGGGAATGAACTGGGCAAACTGGTAATTGAGTCTGTGCTTGTGTCTACTAAAATCCCTCCACTTACGAGGTAGAGGCAGAATGTGTGTGCACGAAATTACAAAAGTTACTTAGCTTCACGTCTGCTGAAGGATTTCGTTCTCTAGAGGAAATGATGGTGTCTACAAGATTTCATTCGCTAGAGGAAATGGTGGTGACTACAAGTATGAATGATTTAATGTAAACCCCCTGATGAAGGCATGACTGCCGAAACATGGCCCATGTTGGGTGGATTTTTTGAACGCCTGGATGGATTTCTTTGAATGCTTCTGAAGCTAAGTATCTTTTGTAATTTCATGTGGTTTAATATTAGGTAGGAGATAAAAGAGAAATTTATAATATAAAACAAAGTTTTTTCTTTAGGGACATATTATTTAATAAATATTGTTTTAGGAGACGGTAAATGATTACAACTACAGTGCCAGTTGGGCTAATACTGCCTGGGGCCCATTGCAGGCGAGAGACAGTGGATTAAAACTAAGGCATATTTACCTGATACCATCCTTTCTCTTTTAATTTTTCGTTAATTTTTTGTTGATTTTGTAGTAACAAGGTTTTGGGAGATTTATTGTTCCCTCTCTGATTTTTTAATTATTGATAGAGTTTTGAGAGGAGTTGCTCGGTTTTTGTGATTTTGGATTCATATACATTTTTTATGTACATAAAATTCATTTTTATGCATGCAAAACAGCATTTACACATATAAACTTCTGAAAATGAAGGGAATAAATGGGCATTTTAGAATGAAAATATACAATTTTCATTTAATCCAGAAATGAATCAGACAAAAAAACATTTTCCTGTGTACATAGGGGTAGATTTTCAAAGGGGTACGCGCGTACCCCCCGAAAACCTACCCCAAACCCCCCCCCCCCCCCCCCCCCCCGTGTGCGCTGAGCCTATTTTGCATAGGCTCGGCGGTGCGCACAAGCCCCAGGACGCGTGTAAGTCCCAGGGCTTGCAAAAAGGGGCGGTCAGGGGCGTGGCCAGGGGGCACCGTTAGGGATCGGGGGCGTGTCTGGAGGCGTGTGGGCAGTCCGGCGGCGTGGCCGAGTGCCCCGACACAGCAGCCTGTGTCGGGGCCTGCCGCACCAGCGCTCGTAAGTTACTACTGCCCAGAGGCAGTAGTAACTTTTCCGATAAAGGTAGGGGGGGGGTCTAGATAGGGCCGGGGGGGTGGGTTAGGTAGGGGAAGGGAAGGTGCAGGGGGTAGAAAGAAAGTTCCCTCCAAGGCTGCTCCGATTTCAGAGAGGCCTCGGAGGGAACGGGCAGCTCGCGCAGGGCTCGGCGCGCACAAGTTGCACAAATGTGCACCCCCTTGCGCGCGCCGAACCCGGATTTTATAAGATATGTGCGGCTACGCGCATATCTTATAAAATCCAGCGTACTTTTGTTCGCGCTTGGTGCGCGAACAAAAGTACGCACGTGCGTAAATTTATACCCCATAATGTAAACTGCTTCAGGTCCTGTATGAACACAGAACAGAAAGACAGGCAAACAGCCTGAGAGAGTGAATCAAGATCCTTCTGCCTGAGAGAGAGAGAGAGAGAGAGACTGTCATGGGTGAGAGACAAAAGTGTGTTTGGGAGGTGGCAGGATTGGGAGGTTGATAAATAAATTGAGCATTTAAAACTAATAAGAGAAAATATTTTTTTACTCAACGCATAATTAAGCTCTGGACTTCATTGCCAGAGAATGTGGTGAAAGCTAGTAGTATAGCTGCATTTAAAAAAGGTTTGGACAAGTTCCTGGAGGAAAAATCCATTAACAATTATTAAGGTAGATTTTCAGAAATCCACTGCTTATTCTTCGGATAAGCAGCTTGGAATCTATCGACCCCTTGGGATCCTGCCAGGTAATTGAGACCTGGCTTGGCCACAATTGGAAACAGATTACTGGGCTTGATGGACCTTGGTCTGACCCAGTATGACAAGCCTTCTGTTCTTATGAGGTGGTCCCCAAGATGATTGACTGGTTGAGTGAGGCTTGTAAATGCTGTTCACTTTGAGGAAAAAAGGGTAATTAGTGGAGTGCCTCAGGGATTAGTCCTGAGGACGATTCTTTTGTTAATTTTCATGCAAGTGATATTGCAGAGGGATTTAGATTGAAAAGTTTGTCTTTTTGTAGAGTAGAGGCAGCCTACTTTTGTAAAGGGCTATTAAAATGATGCATCAAAAGTCCTATGGGATATGATTTGGGGACCTAAATATTGTATATATACTTGAGAGAAGAGAAAGTAGGGAATACACGGTGGTGATTTTCTGCTGAGTCAACTACATAGAACGTTTTTTGAACCTCGTTGGATTCACTTTTCATTAATTTTCTGCAGTTCATGACCCCTGGAGACATGGTGGGGAAATCTCCAGCTGCAACACAGTTAAGGCACCATGGGAATTTTAGGCTGGCACTTTCAGGCTGCTGATCTCCTGAGATTATCAGCCAAGGAGTGCCAGCACACAAGTTTTAAAAGCTTTGTGGAAAGTGCATCCAACCACCTGTCAAAGAAACGAGGGGGGCCCTGGAGGCTGGCAAACCTCATCTTACCGGATGCCAGAGAAAGGAAGCAGCTCCTGTACCTAGGAAAGCTGGTGGTGCTCATCCTGCCAGCAGCGGAAGAAATGAACGAGGCTGTGGCAGCTCTTGGTACTCATCGCCAGTCACCAAATAAAGAAGGGGCCCCTGTGCCTATGGCAGTTGATAGAACTCATCCTGCCAGCCACAGAAGGGCTGCATAGGGCCCTGGCAGCTGGTGGAGCTCACCCCACCAGTCACCTAAAAGAAGAAGGAGGTGGGGAGGAGAAAGAGGTCTTGGGGAGAGGTAGGGAAGAGAAAAAGATAAGCTCAGTCATGGCTCCTTGCACCTCCCACCCCCAACCTCCTGACCTAGAACCTGTTTTCTTTTAGGAAATTACCCCGATACAGACATATTATTCTATTTTTTCTTTTGGGTGATTTTTGTTCATCTGTTTAGTATTAAAATTATTGTGTACTGATTAAAATTATATTTTATTGTAATTTGCTTTGAGATGAAGGCGAAAGGCAGGATACTGAAATAAATTTTTAAAAAGTAAGGTTTCTTATATTATTTATCTTACTTCTATTAAGTAGTTTCCATTGGGCCGGATTTTCAAAAGGTTACGCGCGCCGGGCCTATTTTAAAAAGGCCCGGCGAGGCGCGTAAAGCCCCGGGACACGTGTACGTCCTGGGGCTTTACAAAAGGGGTGGGGCCAGAGGCCTCCGACAGAGCGGCCATTGCTGCTGTGTCGGAGGATCGGGTGTCGGCAGCCTGCCGGCGCGCGCAACTTGCCCCTGCCCGGAGGCAGGGGCAAAAGGCAAAACAAAGGACGGGGGGGGGAGTTAGAGTAGGGCTAGGGGGCGAAAGGTTAGGGGAAGGGGTGGGAAGGTCAGGCTAGGGGGGAGGGAACGGGGGAAGGCAGCACGACTTGGCGCATGCAAAGTGCACAATTGTGCACCCCCTTGCACGCGCTGACCCCTGATTTTATAACTTGCGCGCCTGCGTGCGCAAGTTATAAAATCAGGTGCACATGTACGCCCGTGCGCTCCTTTTTAAAATCTACCCCATTGTGTGTAATACTTACACACACACACACACACACATACACACTCATAACATTTATATATGTAGTTTCTAATTTTATATGCATAAACATTTAAAAAAATGTCCTCCAAAATGTTGTAGATCATGACCAATAAGGTCTAAAACTTTCATGCACTATAACAGCTTTAACTGGTTAATGTTTAACTGGTTAATGATTTTTCATTTTCCCTTGTGTTGAAAAAATATTCAAACCAAACTGACAAGTTTAATCCTTTGGGGAAGTGGTGGGGGATGGGCAGGGCGGAGCATTAATTGCTATTTAGATCTTTAGTATTCATACTAGGACAATTTTGAAAGTGATTTAAGTGAGAAAAAAGTATTTTACCCGCATTAATCGGCTGTCCGAAAATTTCCTCCCTCAATATGAGTAAAAGTAGGCACAATGCACAAACATTTTAGCTACCCAAAGAGAAGGCATTCTCAAGGGTATGTATAGGTCAGAGAGAAAAATACGGTAAATTTAAAAAAAAAAAAAGCGCGGGCGCACATATGCGTGCGTTTGACCCATGTCAAGAGATGGTGTCTATTTTATAATACACACACGTATATGCACTCATGTTATTAAGTAGGCCGGATGTGCGTACAAGTGCGTGCAATTTTAAATGGACGCGCGCATGTGCACGCAAATTCCGCATCTACCGCATAAGTGGGGAAATTTTACAAGGCACACACGCCGATGCTATTTGCCATTTTCTCAGTTCGTTCCCCGTTCACCCAGTTTAGGGGTAGGATTTGCAAATCCCCCTAATTTAACAGCCACCTTTCCGCCCTGTTAAAGCCCGGCTGCCTTGCCTAAACCTTTTTTGTTTTAAAAGCTGCGTGCCATCCATAGCGGAAGTAAATTTATGCAGCAGGAGACCTCAGCACACGCAAGGCCAGACCTCGACACCCCCGCACTCCACCCAGACCACGCACACGCTCCACCCCTTTTTCGAAACGTTTTACGTGTGCGCACAGCAAAAGTTACGCGCATCCTCGGGCAACTTTTAAAATCCACTCGGCGCTTGTCGGCCTGATTTGTATGCATATCTCCCAGTTTTGGCGAGCGCAGGGCTTTTAAAATTTGCCTTAGAGAGGATATCTTTCTAACAAATGCATGCAGTGGCATATACGCGTGTATATGGCTGAGAGCAGATATACCAAAATAGTTTATAACTCGTGCATGTGATATACGCATGTTTTATGGAATACGCCTATCTCTACCCCACAACATACGCACGTATGTAGGCTTACATGCAAATACATATATCAATGCCCTGAACGTGCATTCTTTTCCAACCTATTTAAAAAACTTTACGAGCGAATATTGTATGTGCAAAAGTAAAGTAGGACTTACTCGTGTAAGTCAGCCAATTTTAAAATATGCTTGTGTAAATTAAATTAACCAGTTTACCAATTAGTAACACAATTAATATCACTTATACCAGATGATTATCGGGTGTAATAATATGCGAGCAAGCTGGAAAATGCATGCACTTGTCTTTTAAAATAGCAGCTTACGTGCATAAGTGTGGTCCCCACCCCAGAATGCCCCCAGACTGCCCCTTTTTTATGCGTGTACAAGTGTGTGCAAAAGTGAAAATACGTGTGTATTTTTTACTTTCATAAAATATGGACTACGTGAATGGAGGCTACTTACACACTTATATGGTAATTTTTACACATGTAAAGTTTTTTGAAAATTTGCCCCATAGATTACATGTTCAAATCGAAGTATCTTATTTCTAGTGAAATTTACCCCTAGAAAAAGCAAGTGCAAATGTACCCACAGTAAGTTTCAAAGCAAAAGCACAAGCATACTTTCACTTTGAAAATTGGTACAAAGTCCACAAGCTAAAAGTATCTGCAGACATTGTCCCAATGGGAACAGTCAGAAATTTAAACAACCCCACCCACATATGCACACACACACCAAAAAAAGCAATGTCTTTTTTTCACCATTTCATATTTTCTTTTCCTAGCATTGGGAACACTTCATCCAAGTACTGCAAGGAGAAAATCATAATATCACGGTGCAGCATCCAATCAGAAGATAAGATGTATCCCAAATACTCTGTGCAGGTTTGCACTAATCTCAAGAACGTGCCTTTTGCTTACTTCTGATCAAACATGAGAAGGAAAGGCAGGCTGTTTAGGATAATCGAGTAATAAATCCATTTAATAAATGTGACACACTTTGTAATATTTTAGGTATCACTGAAATTGCACATGTCCTACTGAAGAACGCTGTAACCACAACTGTTCTTTCCCTTATGATCAAGATGTTAGAAATATTTTTAACATTTTTAAACTTCTCTTTTAAGTTAGTTGATTTTTTTTTTTTTTTTTACTCTTCTGCCTTGCTTTCTTCGGTGCTTACCGGAATTGATTTTCAATTCAGATTACTCAACCCCTAGGTTATCCTGTCAGCTGCAGACTTTTAGCCATTATGTTTTCTATCTTTTGATGTTCTGAATGCATTTTTTCAATTTATACTGATAGAAATCAGCTCACTCTTCTTCGCAGCAGACTTCCACTTAAAGTAAATATGTATATTCTGAGCTACAGAACTAAATGTAACATTTTATTAGGGATGTGCATTCTTTTTTAATAAATGCAAAAAATGCAATAAATGAGGCCATTTTTGGTTTGTTCCAAATGGAAAATACTGAAAATAGCATATGATGAAAATACCTAAACATTTTCAGGTATTTTTTTGTATTTCTTACATTAAAATTAAAAACTAGCCTCTCACAGCTCAGTGCCATGGCCTAACCCCGGGCTGTTCTGGCACCAAGGCCTTGCCCTGGTGCTAAGGTCTAGGCCCAGCATTGAATCCTAGCCCTGGTTCAGGCATGGTGCCCAGTGCACTTCAAAAAGGGTACTGTCCACATGAGAATAGCCCTGAAGTGACATCACTGTGGCACCTTCCTCTAGTATGGCTAGCACCATTTTCTTGTACTGCCATAGAAATGTATGGCTGTACAACAAAATGATGCTGGCCACACCAAAGCAAAGTATCAAAAAGTGATCTCACTTCAGCACCATCCCCAGGAAATTAATGCTGTTTTTTCAGTATGGGTAAACAGGAGATACTGGGCATTGCTAATGCCCATTTCATTGCAGGCCCGCCCCCCCCCCCCCCCCTGCTGGATCGGGGAAGGGGGTAAGAGAGGCCCAGGATGGGAGCTCCATGGCCTAGCACTTGTCAAGTACCCCAACCCATTCTGCTTTCGGCAGGCACTGGGCCCAGGCCTCCATGCTGGGCCCGGCCCATGGATAAACATTGGCACTGAGCACGACCTGAGATTCTGGGCCATAGTCCTTGATGCTGGGCCCAGCCTATAGCTAGGCCTCAGTGCCAGGCCAAGCCCAGACCTAGGCTTTGTCTTTGGGGCAAGGCCTCACAAACAGGTCTGTCTCAGGGCAGTTTTTTGGCCCATGAAGGCCAGCCAGAGCTACCGGAGGTCTGGGATATTTTTTTATTTTTGTTTTGTTTTCTTTAGAAGATTTTATTTATTTGGGGAGGGCATTGTTTAATTTTTTTTTTTAATTTGGCAATTGAAGAAAACCAAAATCAAACCAAATAAAAATGAAAAATAAAAACTCCAAATGAAAAAACAAAGTGAACTGAAAATTTTGGGGCTGCACATCCCTACAATTTATATAGAAGTCAAGAATACAGCCAAATAAAACAGCAAATTAAGGGGGTCATTTTCTATCCCTATCACACGCGAAAAGGGACTTTTCGCACATGAAAAGTCCCTTTTCGCGTGCAATAGCTAGATAGGGGTGGAGTAGGGGCGGCGTCGGCATCGAAAGAGGAGGAGTTGGGGTGGCGTCGGGGCGGACACCGCGGAAACTTCGCTGGCGGCGAAAATGTAAGACCCCTTATCGCCGCCAGTAGCGTGCCCAATAGCGCCAACTTTCACGGTGGCGCTATTGGGTGCGAAAGCCGGCAGCGTTAACACTGCGGTGGTACGATCGCTGCCGGCTTTCGCAGACCCGCCCCCCGCTTCGCCCCCCGTCACCGCGTGATTCAGGAAGGCGTGTGAAGTTAGAAAATCCAGCCCAAATTTAGCCTTGTCTTATTACAGTGTGTTCTTGGGACCTTTTTTTTTACAAAGCATTCCTCCATCCTCTCTGTCCACAGTTAAACTCTTTTGAAATCAAGGCCCATCGTATTTAGCTGTTGTGAGTCTTCCTGAGACATAGTAAGTACTTCCAGAAACAACTTATCTTATATGTCTACCACAAAAAAAAAAAATCACCTTAGTTGAATTCACTGTTTGTCTAGATAAAAATTTGAAAATGAATGAGAGAGGATCTGTTCATATGAAAACTAGAGAAACTCCCTTAGCTGGAATGATACACACAAAATAATTCCATTTTTTTTTCTGTTTTGAGCATTTTATTAGATTTTTAGAGAAAAGCAAAACCACCTAACTGCATTTGTGTAATGTGTATATGTGTGTGCGAGTACATAGATAGATTTATATAGATACAGATATATTATTACCCTGACTTGTTCTTCCATAATATCGCTTCCATGCTGCCTAGAACCTCTCCCTACATACAAGAGACAAATCACATGGTCCTATTGCTGTCCTCTATTTAAATGTACCATCTAAAATCCAACAGAGCAAAGGATCAAAATTTGAAGCTTGTATATTAATTCCTACCTTGTAGTGTTAATAGTGCTAATAACTGGTGACAGCAGACATGATGGATGACTTGACAAACCTGATATATCCAACCTCTTTCAGCTTGTAAAATCTCCGTTCGTGGAGTCTACCTGCAGGCAGAAGAGGTTTGAATTGGTTCTGTGGTGAAAAAGATCACAAAAAACAAAATGTATAATCACTTTCTAAACTCCATGGAGCTGACTGTAGAACACGTGCTATTAGTCTTTCTTAGGGGGTCATTTTCCACGAGGATCGCACGCGATAAGGGACGTTTCGCACGCAAACAGTTCCTCATCATGTGCAATACCAAGATCGGGCCGGAGTCGGGGATGCGTCAGCCCCCAAAAGAGGAGAAGTCGGGGCGGCACCGGGGCTGACGCCGCGATGACTTCGCCGACAGCGAAAGGTACGCTGCGTTTTCGCTGCCAGTTTCGTGCCGAATAACTACACCTTTTATGGTGTAGTTATTTGGCGTGACACCGGCAGCGATCGCACTGCAGAGGTGTGATTGCTGCCGGCTATCGCAGGACTGCCCCCCTGTTTCACCCCCCCCCCCCCCGGTCCGCCGTGACCGCCGAATTCACTATGCCTTGCGGCATTAGTAAATCCAGCCCTTAGGCTGTTAGGGATTAGAAGGATACATCACATGGAACAAGTCCCTGAAACCATTGTACATATAGGGCCAGATTTTCAAAAGGTTACGCGTGCCAGGCCAATTTTAAAAAGCCCTGGGACGCGCGTAAGTCCCGGGGTGGTCCGGGAGCGGAGTGGGGTCAGCAGCTCCTGGTACAGCAGCCATTTGCCGCTGTGTCAGAGATCGCATGCCGGCAATCGGCCGGTGCAAAAGATAAAACAAACATTTTGGGGGGGTTAGAGTAGGGCTGGGGGTGGGAAGGTCAGGTTAGGGGAAAGGGAAGTTCCCTCACAGGCCGCTCCAATTTTGGAGTGGCCTGGGCGGGAACGAGGGAAGGCTACGCGGCTCAGCGCCCACAAGATGCATAATTGTGCACCCCCTTGAACGCACCGACTGCGGATTTTATAACTTGCGAGCGCCTGTGTGTGCAAGTTATAAAATCGGGTGTACATGTGCGCGTGCCGGGTAGCGAGCACACATGTATGCCCGCACGCAACCTTTTAAAATCTACCCCATAATTTTGTGTCGCCCTCTCACTGCTCTTCTTTCATCTCATATCCTCCCTCACCCCCAGGTGGTGAGGCCTGGACAGAATCTCCATCATTATCAATATCAACAATTACTCTTATAACTTGTCGCCGGATTATAAAAGCCCTGCCTGCGTAAAATCTGGGCTTTACGCAAGTAGCCGGGCCTTGCGCGCGCTGAGAACATTTTCGAAGGGGCTCCGGCCATGCTCGTAAAGCCCGGTACACTCACAAGTATCAGGCTTCCTCGAAGCAGCAGGCCGGGGGCGTGTTCTAGGCATGATCTGAGCAGGGCGAGGGGCGGGCCGAGACAGCACCACTGATCGCTGTCCCAAAGACCTGGCTGCCGGAGAGTACAACTTACTTCAACTCAGGAGCTTGGAGCGGACTTGGAGGGATTTGGGGAAGGCCGGAATGCGTCGCCACGCGGAAACTGCAAAAGTCCCACTTCTTTGTGCGCTCCGACCCGCACGTATGCGCACAGATTATAAAATCTGGTCCTTATGTACACGTGGCCCATGGATTTTCTACCATGCGCGCACTGGCGCACGCATATTAGAAAAGCGGCACATCCATGTGCACATGCCAGGAAGCACGCACACATGGACGCGCGTGTGTAGAGTAGAAAATCTACTCCAATGTATCTAGTTGAGTAATTTTTCAAAGGGGTTACGTGTAGAAAATTAGCATATATACACATAATTAAGCTTGTATTTGCATACGTATCATTTATAAACATCAAAAGCACATGCATATTTTCAGTTTTACAAGCACATTTACCTATGCATAAAAGGGCATTCTGGGATGGGGCCAAGCGGTACTTGCAGAAGTTGCTATTTTAAACGAGATTTACATTAGGCAGCTTGTTTGCACAATTTTACACCTGCTAATTAACTAGCGCAATTGATATCAAACTCATCTGTTGTATTGGGTGGGCTGTCTGGATGAACTGGGAAGAGTTCAAGGCGGAGTACTAGGAAGGTTTCGGTGAACTGGAGCCAGGACTGGGTGGACTGGCAGAGGTATTGGCAAAATGGTGATTTCACGAACACATGCATACTTTTAAAATAAATGTACTTCTGCCTATAAATCAGGGTTCTACGTGTACATGTAGTTTTTTTTGTGCATACATTTTGTAAACTAGGTAGAGAAGGTAAGTGCTTTCACTGTATTGCAAATATTTGCGCCTACTGAAAATTATGCACATGCTTTCAGAACTGGATTATGCTGTAATTTAAAAACTATGCAAAACCTGCTGCACGGTTTATAAAATATTAGAATAAATCTTGTGTCTACTTGCATGGGCAAATTTAGTAATGCGGATAGGTTTGAAAGTTATCTTCACATGTTTTAGGGGCTATCCAGATGGGTATTATATCACTAGCAGCAGGTACTTGAATTTTGATTAATTTGTGCAAGAAAAACCTGTTTGGGATTATTTTCAGATTATAAACATCTTTAATGCAATGCATAATTTAAAAATGACAATTTTTGTTCAGTGAGTATGAGGATTCTAGTGAAATAGGCTATCAGACCTTCCATAACTTTACCATGCTTCATAATTGACTTTTGCTATAAAGTGTTTGAACACAAATAAGCTGCATTATTTGATGCTCATATCAGTTATATCATTCCACTTCATTTTACTCTGGCACACATCAATATCTCTATTTCAAGCCTACCAAAAAAAAAAAATCCTACTTTTTTTTGTAACAAAGTAGATTGCAGTGCTACAATTTCAATTACATGTGATTAAAAAGGCATTGGCTTCTGAAAAAGCATTCTATTGCTGCTCGATTAATTAGCTTCCTTTAAAAAAAAAAAAAGTTATGGCAGAAAAAGGATTGAGCAACAGATCTATAGGACTGGAGCGGTTTTGTTCGATTTCACTCAACTGAAACCTAATTTCTTGCAGAAAAGTACCATCTGGTGGTTAATTGTGAAACTGCTCACGTCCACAATCTGAAAACACCATAGTGAAGCCACTCTAAGGCATTACTCAAATAATGGAATTGTCCTTCAGCCAAATAATGGTGTCTCAGCGCAGTGTCAGCACCTGCTAGGATCATCCCGTACTAATCTGCTTTTATCATTTTTATTGCACAAGTGTCTACTTACTAAAATGTATTTTTACTTAATTTCTGACCTTCTGGTTTATGTAGCAAAGCTATTTACTTGACAGATATTATACAGCCTAGCAATAATGATCAAGCTACATGGCATGATAGTAAATGTAACATAAAGTTACAGGTAATTTTTCCACTAGTCGTGAATACTTGCACCATGGTCTTCCTTGATCTCCTGCCATATTAACTGAAACATGATGAAATGTTTGATTAAATGCTTCCCACCATCACAAAAAGCCTATAGACATTGACAAAATGAGTTTTGGAGGAACGGAAAGTGTCCAGAATCAGAGCAGATAGCGCAAATTTACATCAAATTGTGCAGATATGACAGGTTTGAAAAACATCTTCCATATCATCAATATGTTTTCTTTATAAATTCATGTCATGTCTTTTTATTTAGGCTATTGGGTTGATGATAAAAATGCTAACATGTATCATGTTGTGTTTGTTGTTCATTAGTGGGTCTGATTTTCAAAATGATTTACATGCATAAAACCCATTTGTGCATAAGAATCGACATTTGAAAATTTCCTGGACGACTGTACATGAAAGAGGCATTCCAGGGGTGACCAGGAGGGATGAAATTGGAGCAGAAAAATCATTTCAGTGCATTCTTTTGATTTTTGGAAGTATTGGAGGAGACGTAAAGTATCCGCGTAAGTCTGGCAGTAATCTGAGTATAGCCTTAATTTTGAAAGTGGAAAATCCACTTTGAAAATTCAGGCTGCATACCATTTCTATTCACAGACTTTAGTCCAGCACATGTTATTATAAAATTAGGCTCAATAATCTCAATCATTTTCACTCAACGCACAATAAAGCTCTGGAATTTGTTGCCAGAGGATGTGGTTAGTGCAGTTAGTTTAGCTGGGTTCAAAAAAGGTTTGGATAAGTTCTTGGAGGAGAAGTCCATTAATGGCTATTAATCAATTATACTTAGGGAATAGCCACTGCTATTAATTGCATCAGTAGCATGGGATCTTCTTAGTGTGTTGGTAATTGCCAGGTTCTTGTGGCCTGGTTTTGGCCTCTGTTGGAAACAGGATGCTGGGCTTGATGGACCCTTGGTCTGACCCAGCATGGCCATTTCTTATGTACTAATGTTCTTTGGCTTTCTTTTCAGGCTCATTTTCCACTGTAGAAGATTATTTCACTGACTGTGAGCAAGCTATAGTCACATGCACGCAGGCAGTCCAAAAGCTCCATAACCCCATACCTGGAGTTGGCATTTCTTTAATGGCCCCATGTTCTGTTGTTCATATGCTGAAGGATTCTTTGATTAGTTTTTCTGCTCCCAGGCTAGGAAAATTTCAGGCATTATTGCTAAGTTCCTGGGTTACAGTGAAACCTTTTCCCAAAAAAGCCACCCTATGCTTTTTTGTCTCAAATGTTGCAGTCTATTCCTTGGTGTCTGAAACATGTTTCTGGTGTAGAGATATTTCCCTTGCCTTCGGGGATTACTATTGGAACTAGTCTACTACCAGGAGCCTCAGTTGGTTCACTGACGGGTTCTGTACCCAGGGAAAAGCAGGGTTTGCTGCCCTAGCTTTTCCTTGGCAATCCTTGAAACTCCTCCATCAGGAATAGCGAGTTTTGCCTAGCACAGATAGTGCCCAATGTGCTGAGTTATCAGCTCTCGCTTGGGTATTGTCACAACCTTCAAATCGGAATATTAACGTACATACTGATTCACACTATGTAGTTTCTTCTTTGACACATCATCTCCAGAAATGGCATAAACGAGGTTTTGTGGGGACCAGAGGGTCGCCTATATCTTTTCTCCCCTTATGGGTTGCTATTCTAGAATTACTGGAAGAAAGACATGTAAAAGGACTAAAAACCTCTGTCTGTTGGGTAAGAGCCCATACAGGAAAAGAGGACTAGATTTCTTACTATAATGCACGAACAGATCAGGCAGCTCAGGAAATAACAGCTAATTTAATATGAGTGACTCAGAGTAAAGCTCATGCTCACCCTGATGTTCAGGAGGTAATTGCCATAAGAACATAAGAAAATGCCATACTGGGTCAGACCAAGGGTCCATCAAGCCCAGCATCCTGTTTCCAACAGTGGCCAATCCAGGCCATAAGAACCTGGCAAGTACCCAAAAACTAAGTCTATTCCATGTTACCATTGCTAGTAATAGCAGTGGCTATTTTCTAAGTCAACTTAATTAATAAATCCATAACTTCGCATTCGACTCCAAAGCCTTATTCTCATTTGTATCATCCCTTACAAAACCATCTCCACCAATCATCCCGGACGAACAAGTAGCAGACAAAGCTTTGGAACTAGCAATCTACTTTGATAACAAGATCACCAACCTCCTCAAGCCAATCGCCACCCAACAGCTGTCAGCAACATCACCCCATAGCACCTCTACCTCAATCTCCACCCAACCTCTGACAGCAACACCCCCCAGCACTCCGACACACAACAAAAAATGCAGCTTATCATCATTCGAGACCCCATCATCCCTGGAAATTGAAATCATCCTCAATAAACTTAAACCATCCTCCCACCCACTGGTCACCATTCCCTCCAATCTTTTACTATCTACTCCCAACACCATCTCGAAAGCTCTAGCAAACATCATAAATTGCTTCTTAACTCAAGGAAAGGTCCCAGAACAACTGAAAATAGCCATTCTGAAACCATTACTAAAAAAACCTAACTTGCCAACAACAGATCCTGCCAACTTCCGCCCGATAGCCAACCTACCCCTAATCGCAAGAGTAATGGAGAGATTCGTCAATAAGCAACTGTCCGACTACCTGGAGGAGAACAATATACTTTCCCCCTTTCAGTTTGGATTCAGGAAATCACAAAACACAGAAGCTCTGCTAACATCACTATCCGACACCATCCTCCTCAACCTCGAAAAAAAACAATCGTACCTCCTCGCTCTTCTCGACTTATCCGCCGCATTCGATACGGTAAATCATGACATCCTCCTCGAGCGGCTATCGGACATAGGAATCCAAGGAGAAGCTCATAGTTGGTTTCAATCATTCCTAGAAAATAGATCCTACAAAGTCAAGATAAATAACGTAGAATCACCTCCAATCAAATCAATCAGAGGAGTACCTCAAGGTTCATCGCTCTCCCCTACCCTCTTTAACATTTACCTGCTCCCGCTCTGCCACCTACTCTCCAGCCTCAAGCTAAAGCACTATATTTTTGCTGATGACATTCAGATACTTCTTCCCATCACAGAATCACTCCAAAAAACCTGGGCTCATTGGAACATCTGCTTACTATCCATCAATTCCTTGTTATCCAGCCTCAACCTCATACTCAACACAAATAAAACAGAAATCCTCATCATCTCGCCAGACGAAAACCACTCACTTTTCAACGTCCAAAGCTCAACACAATCCACAACACCACCCATCAACCACTCACCTTCAGTCAGAGACTTAGGGGTGCGCATCGACAATCAATTCAACCTTAAATCTTTCATTCACAACACAACCAAAGAATGTTACTTCAAACTCCAAGTACTAAAAAATCTGAAACCACTCCTCCACTTCAGCGACTTCCGTTTAGTAGTTCAGTCTATAGTTCTGTTCAAGTTAGACTACTGCAATTCTCTATTGCTAGGTCTTCCGTTATCATCCATAAAACCTTTACAGATGGTACAAAACGCTGCAGCGAGGCTACTCACCAACACCAACAAAAGAGCCCACATCACTCCAATTCTGCTCAACCTCCACTGGCTTCCCATAAAAGCTAGAATCACCTTCAAGACATTATCAATGATCCACAAGGATATTATGGGAACCGCCCACCTGAATCTTACCTCACAACTCCGCCTTCACACATCAAAAAGACCTATCAGATATAATTATAAAGGTTCTTTACATGCTCCCCCGATTAAAACTTCGCTAGCTAAACGAGCACTCTCCACAGCCGGGCCCACCCTTTGGAATTCATTACCGCCAGATCTTCGACTTGAAACCTGCCATCTAACCTTCAAGAAAAACCTTAAAACATGGCTCTTCCGGCAAGCCTTTCCGGAATCGCAGGAACATTTCGACACAGGCCAAAGAGCATAATAGCGCAACTTAAGTCCACTACCGACCTCATACCCTCAAGACCCTCAGAACCTTATTTGGACAGCCCACCCACCTGCCATGAAAGACCCCCTCTTGAAGCATTACCATGCCCATCCTCTTCCCATAGTTAGGTCTCTCAACTTTGATCATTGCCACCTGTATACCTCTACCAGTACTATTCAACCTTACTTACCACTTATTTGCAGTTATCGTATCATTTATCCATGTTATTTGACGAATTTTGTCGTGTATTTTTATATATATTTTATATTTAATATCTAATATTTATTGATTTACGTTTTTTTGTTCAATAATCTGTTAAACTGTTGATTGTTTAATGTAACGCTACACGTTCTCTGTTCATTACTCTGTCTATTGTTCAATGTAACGCCTCACCGGCGACAGTTGTGTTATATGGAAACCGACTTGATTTGATATGTATATCGAGAATGTCGGTATATAAAAACCCTAAATAAATAAATAAATAAATAGATAAATAAATAAATAAATAAATAAATAAATAATAGCAGGTAATGGACTTCTCCTCCAAGAACTTATCCAATCCTTTTTTAAACACAGTTATACTAACTGCACTAACCACATACTCTGACAACAAATTCCAGAGTTTAATTGTGCGTTGAGTAAAAAAGAACTTTCTACGATTAGTTTTAAATGTGCCACATGCTAACTTCATGGAGTGCCCCCTAGTCTTTCTATTATCCGAAAGAGTAAATAACTGATTCACATCTACCCGTTCTAGACCTCTCATTATTTTAAACATCTCTATCATATCCCCCCTCAGCCATCTCTTCTCCAAGCTGAAAAGTCCTAAACTCTTTAGTCTTTCCTCAGAGGGGAGCTGTTCCATTCCCCTTATCATTTTGGTAGCCCTTCTCTGTACCTTCTCCATTGCAATTATATCTTTTTTGAGATGCGGCGACCAGAATTGTACATAGTATTCAAGGTGAGGTCTCACCATGGAGCGATACAAAGGCATTATGACATTTTCCATTTTATTCACCATTCCCTTTCTAATAATTCCCAACATTCTGTTTGTTTTTTTGACTGCCGCAGCACACTGAACCGACAATTTCAATGTGTTATCCACTATGACACCTAGATCTCTTTCTTGGGTTGTAGCACCTAATATGGAACCTAACATTGTGTAACTATAGCATGGGTTATTTTTCCCTATATGCATCACCTTGCACTTATCCACATTAAATTTCATCTGCCATTTTGATGCCCAATTTTCCAGTCTCACAAGGTCTTCCTGCAATTTATCACAATCTGCTTATGATTTAACTACTCTGAACAATTTTGTATCATCTGCAAATTTGATTATCTCACTCGTCGTATTTCTTTCCAGATCATTTATAAATATATTGAAAAGTAAGGGTCCCAATACAGATCCATGAAGCACTCCACTGCCCACTCCCTTCCACTGAGAAACTCTCTGTTTCCTGTCTTTTAGCCAGTTTGCAATCCACGAAAGGACATTGCCACCTATCCCATGACTTATGACTTTTTACTTTTCCTAGAAGCCTCTCATGAGGAACCTTGTCCAACGCCTTCTGAAAATCCAAGTATACTACATCTACTGGTTCACCTTTATCAACATGTTTATTAACTCCTTCAAAAAAGTGAAGCAGATTTGTGAGGCAAGACTTGCCTTGGGTAAAGCCATGCTGACTTTGTTCCATTAAACCATGTCTTTCTATATGTTCTGTGATTTTGATGTTTAGAAAACTTTCCACTATTTTTTCTGGCACTGAAGTCAGGCTAACCAGTCTGTAGTTTCTCGGATCGCCCCTGGAGCCCTTTTTAACTATTGGGGTTACATTAGCTATCCTCCAGTCTTCAGGTACAATGGATGATTTTAATGATAGGTTACAAATTTTTACTAATAGGTCTGAAATTTCATTTTTTTAGTTCCTTCAGAACTCTGGGGTGTATACCATCCAGCCCAGGTGATTTACTACTCTTCAGTTTGTCAATCAGGTCTACCACATCTTCTAGGTCCTAGGTTCACTGTGATTTGATTCAGTCCATCTGAATCATTGCCCATGAAAACCTTCTCCGGTACAGGTACCTCCCCATCATCCTCTTCAGTAAACACCGAAGCAAAGAAATCATTTAATCTTTCCGCGATGGCCTTATCTTCTCTAAGTGCCCCTTTAACCCCTCGATCATCTAACAGTCCAACTGACTCCTTCACAGGCTTTCTGCTTCAGATATATTTAAAAAAGTTTCTACTGTGAGTTTTTGCCTCTATGGCCAACTTCTTTTCAAATTCTCTCTTAGCCTGTCTTATCAATGTCTTACATTTAACTTGCCAGCATTTATGCATTATCCTATTTTCTTCTGTTGGATCCTTCTTCCAATGTTTGAATGAAGATCTTTTGGCTAAAATAGCTTCTTTCATCTCCCCTTTTAACCATGCCGGTAATCATTTTGCCTTCTTTCCACCTTTCGTAATGTGTGGAATACATCGGGACTGTGCTTCTAGAATGGTCTTTTTTAACAATGACCACACCTCTTGCACACTTTTTACTTTTGTAGCTGCTCCTTTCAGTTTTTTTCTAACAATTTTTCTCATTTTATCAAAGTTTCCCTTTTGAAAGTTTAGCACGAGAGCCATGGATTTGCATACTGTTCCTCTTCCAGTCATTAATTCAAATTTGATCATATTATGATCACTATTGCCAAGCGGCCCCACCACTGTTACCTCTCTCACCAAGTCCTGTGCTCCACTGAGAATTAGATCTAAAATTGCTACCTTTCTCGTTGGTTCCTGAACTAATTGCTCCTTAAAGCTATCATTTATTCCATCCAGGAACGTTATCTCTCTAGCGTGTCCCGATGATACATTTACCCAGTCAATATTGGGGTAATTGAAGTCTTCCATTATTACTGCACTACCAATTTGGTTAGCTTCCCTAATTTCGCTTAGCATTTCACTGTCCTTCTTACCATCTTGACCAGGTAGACGGTAGTATACGCCTATCACTATAGTCTTCCCCGACACACAAGGGATTTCTACCCATAAAGATTCAATTTTGCATTTAGTCTCATGCAGGATGTTTATCCTGTTGGACTCTATGCCATCCCGGACATAAAGCGCCACACCACCTCCCGGGTGCTCCTCTCTGTCATTGCGATATAATTTGTACCCCAGTATAGCACTGTCCCATTGGTTATCCTCCTTCCACCATGTCTCTGAGATGCCAATTAAGTCTATGAAATCATTCACTGCTATACATTTTAATTCTCCCATCTTACTTCTTAGACTTCTGGCATTAGCATACAAACATTTCAAAGTTTTTTTTTTGTTTGTATTTTCATTCTGCTTTTTAATTGATAGGGATGTTAGAATTTTTTAGCTCAGGTGAGTTTTTACTTACAGACACTTAGACTACTTTTCTTATTATTGGATCCTCACTGTCGGGATGCCCTAATTCTAATGCATCATTGGTATCCTTTGAAGTTACCTCTCTCCGAACCATGCACTGCCATGCATAGCTTAGCACCAGCCAGTGAAATTTCTACATGGAAATCGCTAGGATGTGACAGAAAAGGAAAATGGAATGTCTAGTATTTTCCAAATGGTTTGCCATGTGCTCCCATGTCAGCATTAGTCCTCATTATACATATGTTGCATTACCCTGAACACTCATCTGCTGCTGTGATGTTTTCACAATTGTCTACTCATTTATGGGCCCCAAATTTAGAGAAAAAGTGTACTAATTTTGTTAAAAATTGTATGGGATGCTATGTTTCTACTCTCAAACTGGGACAATGAATGCCACAGGGTCAGTTGCCAGTACCTCAAGGTCCGTTTCTGGAATGGTATGCTGATTTTAGTGATATGGGTAGCACTGCCTTGGGGTATCGATACTTGCTAGTGCTAGTCTGCCCTTTCTCCAGGTGCGTGGATGCATATCCTGTAAAATCAAAACAGCAGAAGTCATGGCATGAGTACTGTTGACCCAAATAATACCCCAGTTCAGGCTTTCTGTTAGTATTTGTCAGATAATGGTTCACATTTTTGCAATAAATTCCTCTCCCTGTTAATTCAGGATCTCCATATCAAGTGCCGCTTTGTCTCGGTTTACCATCCCACCTCTAATGGTTTGGTGGAGCATTTTAATAGTCTTTTAAAAACTCAGATGAGAAAGCTTCTCAATTCTTTCTCTGGAACCTGGCTGCAGGCCTTGCCTACTGCGCTGCTAGCTCTTAGGAATTTGCCTATGAAACAAACAGGATTGACCCCATTCCAGCTTTGTATAGTATGCCCCATGCGCCTGGTAGACCACCTGTATTCTCCTGATTTAATTTTGTCTCTTGGCACTTTGTCTACCTATGTTTCTGGTTTGCAGAAAGTCCTTTGGGAATTGAGAATCCAACACTTGCAGATTGATTGGACATCACCACCAGACCTGGTCTATCAAAAGAACTGCACCCTCAAGATTTGGAAGGATTCAGTATAATTGGGCCCTTATAAATTAACATTACTTACCCCTACAGTGGCCCAGCTGGAAGATTCAGGACCCTACTACCATCTAACATTCACCCTTGTCCATTTATTCAGGAAGAATGAGGGTCCTTGTGGCTCCCCTTGCTAGTGGTTACTTCCATTACTTTTCTTTTCTTGATTTTTAAATTTGTGTGTATGGGACTGGATTGCTTTAGCAATATTACCTGCTATGTTGATAAGGGCTTCATTTTAATAAATCCTCTTTTGTAACCATTTTTCCTCTAATTCCTATGTACCTTTGTTTTCTGAGTCTGCTAGACAGTTAAATATCTCCAATTGCTTGGCATGCTCTCCTTTGCCTCTTTCAATAGAAGCTGGTCTGGTCTCTTTGTCTAATCGCCCAATTCCTCTGTTAACTACCTTACAATGGGCCATGCCTTGATGTGGTATAAATATCCCAGAACATGAATCAGTCATACTCCTGTTATTCCCTACCCTGTCTTCTTCTTACCTTTGTACCCTTTCCAGCTCTAATTTTCCTTTTGAATGTACAGCTGTATACATTTTTAATCCCTTTAGGTCCACCTTTTATCTGTTTCCTGAAGTTTCTTGGATTAATTCCGATGTTATTCAAGATAGGGAGTGTTTTACTGGTGGAAAATGGCCATAGTAGATGTATATTTTAATTTATCGATGTTTGTTACAGGGACGCTCTGACTACAATGTTAGTGATAGGCGCTTTAAGGCAAACCCATATACCGCTTTGTCTCACCTTCACTTTCTAATGGTCCCTTTCTTTGGCCCCCTTGTGGTGTTATACACCCCCCCCCCCCCCCCAATGTCAATCTTACCAATTTTGTTGCCCGTTTTACTAATTTTACTATCAATTGGTCTATGGTTATGTCCTGTATTATTCCAAATGTTACTCGTAGTCCTTACAGACAAGGTGCTTATGATATTCCCCTTATGTTATCATTACTCCTATTGATGAAGGAAATATATGACCCAAATCAGACCAAAACTTATTGATCTAATCTCAGTCATACGCATCGGGGACTTCTACACCTTCTCTTTGGATCCCTGCTCTTTGCACACTGCTACTCAAACTAGAGAAATTACTGAAACCTTATGGGACCACCACTTAGCATTAGATTTGCTGTTATTGGCACAAGGAGGCTTGTGTCATACTTTAAAAACAAATTTTGGCCACCAATGTTGTGTTGAAGTTACTGATAGAACCTCTTTTATTTTTAATCTAATAATTTACATGAAAATTATAACTTAGCCTCTGATTGATTTGCTGAACCTGAGTGTCGTAAGCCCTTCCTATCACTTTGGGAACAAATACAAGGTTGGGGTAGAAATATTTTCATATACCTTGCCATTGGACTTGATTGTATTAGTTTTGATCATAGTATGTATTAAAAGTGCTTTAAACTGGGTGGTTACCTGCCTTTTGCCAGTAACTTTGCCAGTTATTGTGCCCCCTGATTTGAGTACTCCAGTTTTACATGGTTTAGAGATGAAGTGGTTGCATGTAATGCTTTTTTTTAATCTACCACAGTATTTTTCTTCCCTCAGCTAACCAGGCAGCTTGAATACTCCTTCCCTTGAGGTTTTCAGAAGACAAAGTACCTAAACTGGGATTCTAGTTTAAATTGGTGTGGTGATAGCATTATGTATCTTTTATATGGTTCTTTGGATGCCTATAAGGTTCTCTCTCTTAGCACCTCAATGATCTGATCTCTCTTATGTCATCCACCTCCACCGCACCTACATTTATGAACCTTGCTGTCCGCACTTGATTGTATCATTTATTTTATTTATTTAACATTTTTCTATACCGAACTTCATGACAAGCTTCATATCAGGCCGGTTTACATCAAACTTAGGGGTTAACTTAACAAAAACCATATAATAGAAGGCCGAAGCGCAGATACAAATAACAGGGAGAATGAACTTGGGGGCTAGGGTAGCCAGGAAATAAAGGACAGAAGAAACTGGAGAGAGAAAACATATGAATATACAATGGCTGAGTCAGTCATTTAGCCTATTGGTCTAAATGAAAGAACATTTGCGATGTTAGGCTTGAGGGAAGGCTTGGACGAAGAGCCAAGTCTTGAGTTTTTTTCGGAAGGTGATCAGGCAGGGTTTCAGTCTTAGATCAGTCGGGAGGTTGTTCCAGATGATGGGGCCCACTGTGGAGAATGCCCGTTCTTTCGTGGAGGTTAGACGAGTGGATTTAGTTGGGGGAGCTTGAAGGGTTCCTTTGTGTGCCGCTCTGATGGGTCTTGCAGATGTGTAAAGTTTGAGTGGGAACTGAAGGTCTAAAGGTAGTTGGTTGTGTATGGATTTGTGGATAATGGTGAGTGCTTTGTGCAATATTCTGTATTTGATAGGCAGCCAGTGTAGGTTTCTAATCATATATCAAAGAATTTGTATTCCTTGCTAGGCATTGGACATGACAAACTATGAAAACAAAATTGGATAAAGATGATTTTAACTTGTTCATCAGTGTTGTATGGTCTGTTTTCAAAGCTACAGGCATGAGTTGCTGTCCAATATGCTTGGAGTCTCCTTTGCTACATCAAGGATGTCATCCGCTTTGCTAAGATCCACTTTTTAAAACCAGAAAGAGGCAGTGTCCATCCAAGCCTGTCTCAAGCTGCTCCATAAAAACATAGAATAGATAGCAGACAAGTATAAGACTGTCCATCTATTTTTCCCATTTGCATTCCTGGTCCAATGCCCTAAACTACAGCTGGCTTTGTAACTATTTCATCAACAATGGGCCTGAAAAGGAAGAAAATAAAGAGAAAGCATTTGTTACAATAAGAGGTGAATTTTAAAGGCCCGTGTGTGCCAAAACCAGGAGATGCATGCACGAGTTGGGCCGGTGTGTGCCGAGCAGAATTAAAAAGCTGCCCAAGGATGCACATATCTCAGGTTGTGTGCACAAGCCAAAAGTTTCTGAAAGGGGGGGCAGAGCATGGGCATGGTCTGGGTAGGGAGTGGGCATGTCAGGGAAAGGCCAAAATATTTTTGCAGAAACAATTACATGCACAGGCACATGCCAGGGTCCCTTGCCACATAACTTTACTACTGCTATGAATGGTGTGTATGTACTAAAACAAAAACAAAAAAAAGGAAGATCAGTGGGGTTTTAAGGGTCGGGCCAACAAGGGAGAAGAAAGGCTATTTAACTGGGGGGGAGGGGAGGGGCTTAGGAAGTCCTATCCCTTATCTGGGTGAACTGGGAACAAACTTGGAAAACAACCTATAGTGCCCTTGGAAAATTCTCTCACTTTTGCAGTTGACACAGGATTCCTTTAAAATTGTGTACAGATATACATACATCTAGTCTAGTTTATAACATACATGCATATGTAATGAAATGGATGTGTTGCTGGATACAAGCTGGCAAACACATGCACATGTACGCATGCGCGCCTGTTTCTAAGTTATTGTCCCTGTGTTTAATTTCACAGTACGCAAATGTTATGGAATCTGCTCTTTAATATAGTTATGTAACTTGACATTTTGTAATTACTAATGAAACCAACACTGTTTTTGATCACAAATGTACATTCATATTTTTTTATTAATAAAGTATAATTTGATTTAAATAAAATCATCTAGAATGATAAACACTGATCTACAGCAAAACCCTTATTAAGATTTACATATTGGTGCCTATGTAGTAAAATGTTTCTCCCATTTTTGTGTCTATGGGAAAAATGTTTAGTGCATAGATCCCATTGGTTTTATTAGTTTTATGATTCTAAATAATTAAAAATTATCTTGAGGCATTCTCAGTTTTGACGGGGCACTAACATTATAACATTTTTTGTTACTTTGTTCTGATAGGTAATGTAAATCATCAATCTGCCCTTTTTCTTAAACCTCCTTTCCCTAACTCCCATCAGAAAAATGACATTTATAAATAAGCAGAGGTCTGGCACGATTCAAACCAGCAAAGCAATAGCTGGATTTGCTGAGTTGCCTCTGTTTTCAATCAGCTAGAAATGAGGGAAGCATTGATGATTTTAACATATGAAGGGTCCGACTAGCACAGAAAAGTTATTTATGAGTGTGCTAAGGTGAGAAAACCAGAGAAGACTGGAGCAGAAAATATATATATAGCAGGTGCTACCTTTTTATTGGACTACAGAGACGATTGGAGAAAAGGAAGGGAAAATGCAATGCCCAAATCAGCTAAATCAGTTGTTGCATGTGTATTATGTTTTATGATGCATCTCTTCTCTTACAGAGGGTACACACACCAAGCTATTCACTGATGCCATCCTGAAGAATTAAACAAAGCATATTTTTCCAGTTACATTCAACTGTTCTTATTGGGTTGAAGAACATGAAAATACAGCTTTTCCTGTAAGGCCCAAGAAGTTGTAGCTGTCAAAGATGTATTTCTTTTTTTATTGAAAAGCATAGCAATGAAAGACTCATTCTTCCCCTTGTTTGAAAAAAGTATATTATAGAAACATAGAAATGACGGCAGAAAAAGACCAAACCGCCCATCCAGTCTGCCCAGCAAGCTATGCACTCTTTTTTTTTTTTTCCTCTTACTTGTTACACTTGGCTCTTAGTACCTTTTAGTTCTATTTCCCTTCCACCCCACCATTAATGTAGAGAGCAGTGTTGGAACTGCATCTAATTGAATATGTAGCTTAGTTAGGGGTAGTAACCGCCTCAATAAGCAAGCTACACCCATGCTTTTGTTTACTCGACTATGTAATTCAGTCTTTGTTGGTTGTTGTCTATATATAGATCCTCTTTTCTACATTGCCCCGCCATTGAAGCAGAGAGCTAAGCTGGCTATGATTTGAAAGTGAAGTATCAGACTTTCTCCTCTGCCATTGAAGCAGGAAGCTATGCTGGCTATGCTTTGAAAGTGAAGTAACAGACTTTCTCCCCTGCCGTTGAAGCAGAGAGCTATGCTGGCTATGCGTTGAAAGTGAAGTAACAGACTTTCTCCCCTGCCGTTGAAGCAGAGAGCTATGCTGGCTATGCATTGAAAGTGAAGTAACAGACTTTCTCCCCGGCCATTGAAGCAGAGAGCTATGCTGGATATGCGTTGAAAGTGAAGTAACAGATTTTCTCCCCTGCCGTTGAAGCAGAGAGCTATGCTGGATATGCGTTGACGTGAAGTATAAGACTTTCTCCCCTCCCGTTGAAGCAGAGAGCTATGCTGGATATGTGTTGAAAGTGAAGTAACAGACTTCTCCCCTGCCGTTGAAGCAGAGAGCTATGCTGGATATGTGTTGAAAGTGAAGTATCAGACTTTCTCCCCTGCCGTTGAAGCAGAGAGCTATGCTGGCTATGCTTTGAAAGTGAAGTAACAGACTTCTCCCCTGCCGTTGAAGCAGAGAGCTATGCTGGCTATGCGTTGAAAGTGAAGTAACAGACTTTCTCCCCTGCCGTTGAAGCAGAGAGCTATGCTGGCTATGCGTTGAAAGTGAAGTAACAGACTTTCTCCCCTGCCGTTGAAGCAGAGAGCTATGCTGGCTATGCGTTGGAAGTGAAGTATCAGACTTTCTCCCCTGCCATTGAAGCAGAGAGCTATGCTAGATATGCATTGAAAGTAAAGTATCAGGCTTATTTGGTTTGGGGGTAGTAACCGCCGTAACAAGCAAGCTACACCCTGCTTTTTTGTGAATGCAAATCCTTTTTTTTTCCACATTTCCTCTTACCATTGAAGCTTAGAGCAATGTTGGAGTCGCATTAACCTTGTGTATGTATATTGAATAAGGGTATTATCTCCAGGTAGTAGCCTTCATTCCCGCGAGCCACCCCCTCTTCATTCACGTCCTCTAGACTTGATGGATCCACAGTGTTTATCCCACGCCCCTTTGAAGTCCTTCACAGTTCTGGTCTTCACCACTTCTTCCGGAAGGGCATTGCAGGCATCCACCACTTACGTATTAACTTACATATTTGCCCACTTACGTATGTCCCACTAACTCCAAAACATCTCTTCCAAACCCGATTTTCTACTTGCTTCTCCTACATGTTCCACCATGCTGTCCCACTGCCAGCGAAGCTATCTTTGACCTCTATTCAGGGTATTCATCCATATGTGCAATGATGGGCAGGAAAGGGGTTCCTCTAAGTCTCATGTTAAATTATTTTATGAGTAAAAGTGTGTCTCATAGAGCTGGTTAGAGCTGATGAGAGCTAGGGGTGTGGCCAAGCATAGGCATACAGGGCTCATGCCCCAGTCCCACCCTACAGTTTCCTAAATCCAGTCAACAGTAACCTCCAGTCCCAGATTCCGGCGGAACCTGAAGCACAGGGCAACTCTCCTACCCCCACCCCCGATTCCTAATAGGGGCCTGTCTTGTCCTCCTCTTTCCCTCTCTTCTTCTGGGTAGCAGGAGGAGCGGTGCTTAATATCAGCTCAGTTTCCTGTGCCTTGTACAGCAGGCCAAATGATATGAGCTATGTGGATCTCCATGGATTCACAGCTCAAGCCACGAGGCTGGCCCTGCATGGCAGAGGAAGCTGATGTGGTATTACACATCCTTCCTCTTGCTGGCTGGATGTAAAGATGATGATGATGATGATGGGGGGAAGAAGGATGGTGGTGGTGGGAGGACAGAACAGGCCAATCTCCAATACTGGAGTCTGGGGAGAAGGCAGAGTGGATCAGGAATGCCAGGTCATAGGGGGATCAGAGAAGGAAGGGCAATGAATACTGGGGATGAGCGAGTAGAAGGAAAGAGAGAAAGAGAAGACTGGTGGGGAGGAGGGGAGAGGACCAAGGCTGGGGGATATAGAGTGGTAGAGACATGAGAATGGGAGGTGAGAGAGATATATCCCTGGATTTGGGGGAGGAGGGGGAGGGAAGGAAGGAATCTATGGAGATAATGTAGGAGGAAGGGGATGAGGAATGCAGGAGAGAGAGTGTAGGAGAAACAAAAGGAGAAATGGGGAAAGGAGAGCAGAAAGAGGAGACAAGGAAGAGAAGAAAGGAGAGAAGGTGGAGAAGAGGGCAGAAATGAAGAAAAAGAAGGTATTAAAATATTTCCTGCTGAAGGAAAGCAACTAAAAAGGAAAAGACAAAACACAGAAGATAAAAAGGAAAGTGGAGGACACCAGAGACGAGAGAGAGAGAGAGAAAAGGAAAACAAACAAGCAAATAATCAACAAGAAGAGCAGAGAATATGAAAACATGACACGGAGGCAGAAAATCAAACCAAAGACATCATAGACTGGACATTTTTATCACCTGAGAGAGAATTTTAGTAACCCATCAGTGTAAAATATTCTCGGGCCTAGTAAAGTTGCATCTTTCCCAACCCTCTCCTGGAGGCACACCTGTCCAGCTAGCGAATGAATATGCATGAGATAGATTTGCATATGCCAGGTCTTCGATGTATGCAAATTTATCTCATGCCTATTTATTATGGATATCTTGAATACCTGACTGAGAGGGGGCACATAGAATTTACATCTTGGAATAGTGAGATTTTGTCAGTTGATTTGATTTTTTACAGACAAATAATTTTCTTCTATGCAGGACCTACCCACCATCCTTGTATTGGGTCCTAAATATTGTATGGTAACAAAGATTGTGCTTGTACTATATTTTGAGAGTAGATTACTACACTTCCCCATGGGGACAGTTCACTGGACATTACCTCTTAAATGAAGTGCTCGTTCACTACTACGATGAACAAGTGTCTCAGATTCATCCACCAAAAGAATCTGATTAGCTTACACCCAGAAAATATTGTATCACCTATTCTTCACGTCTCTAGAGAGGCAGCACTGAAACCCATCACCCCAAATGATCCACCAATCTCTGCGGACTGAGTCGAGCAATCCCTGGCTCTACCCCATCTTCCGTCCCAGTTCCAATAGCCACATTTATCCTATCCCACCCAGGCACCGGAAGATGTCCCACTACCCCTCGGTCTCTGTGCCCACCAGCTTAGGTTCTGGGAGGATAGAGCACCCCCTCATCTTGAGGACTTAAAAAAAAAAAAGTGAAATCTTGCAGAGGAGTGCAGAAAACTTTACCATCATCAGCAACACAAGTAGAGGCTGCCAGAAGGCAGATGGGTGATCATGATTGTTGAGTTTACTTATCAAAATCTCAGCTGGAGGGAGGAGATAGCATATATGGGCCTAAGCCCCAGGTAGTTTAATTAGTTAGCAACATCTTTGGTGAGAGCCGCTTGGTAAGAAATTGGTAGCAAATCACTAGATATGAATGCAAGTCAGTGCGCTCTGATTGAAGTACCAGCAAGAGCGCGAACTTCAGGGGCATCTCCCTGAGATGACGTCATCTGCTTCCAATATTTAAAGGTCTCTATTCTACTAACAAACTGAGTTAGCAAGGATTCGCTTCAGCTATCCAAGCTACTCTGCCTCCTCGGACTTATCAGAGGTACCTGCTCCTCGGGGGCCTCGCTCTTTTTCTTACTTTCAGATTACAGATAGGAACCGGTACTCGCTCCTCGAGGGCCCATGTTCCTGGACACTCTGAAGATTCTCTACTGCCTGAAAGCTATCGCTGCTACAAACAATTGTGAGTTACCATTGCTCTCTCAGAGCTTTCCCTGGAACCAGGAACTTGCTCCTTGAGGGCCTAAACCTTTCCAGCTCCTGAGCTTCCTTGAGACCTTACATGAGTTTTGTCATCTAGTTCTGTTCATGAACTCTGCCTACTCACTTTCTACAGTTTCTCAACAGCTCAGCCATCCTGGATCGCTGTTCCAGTACCTGAGGGACTACATCCCTGCCGGGCATATCAGCTCACTACTGCCACCTCTGGTGGTTTCAAAAACCTGTTTAATAAAAGAACTAATGTGTGTCTGTCTCCATACTCAAGCCTAGCCAGAGGTCCCTCTCGGGATATCCTGCCGGGGGCGTGGTCATCTGCCACCGGCCCAGGGATCCACCCACTACTATATCAAATTCATTACAGATTGCTACTCCTTAGCAAGACGATATCTGAGACACTACAAGATTGATGACTTCTCCTTCTTTAGGAGCCAAGAATAACAGATTGCTAACTCCACAGTCTAACTAACAGCAGATTTATTACAAGAGGGTAACTTTTAAACCGGCCCGTGTTCACACATGTGGGCACGTTTGTTGGCCTGTGCCCAGGGACGCGACCATTTTATAACATCTGTGCGTATATGTGCGCACGTTACAAATAGCCTGACCACGTGCATATGTGCATGCAATTTTAAGTGGACGGGAACCTATGCGCGTAGTTGCCGCTTCTACCGCATAAGTGGGAGGATTTTAAAAAAGACACGCACGCCGACACCATTACCAGTTTTCCCAGTTCATTCTCAGTTTGCCCAGGTAAGGGATAGGATTTCCAAGCCTCCCATTGTTTAATAGCCTTCCTTCTCCCCTGTTAGCCCTGACCTTTAAAACCCCACTCATCTGTCTATTTATCTTTATTTTATAACATGCACGTCATCCATAGCAGAAGTAATGTTATGTAGCAGAGGATCCCCGGCTTGCCAGTGTACGTAAGCATTTATGTGCAAATTTCAAGTTAAAATCCATGAATGCCCATGCCCCGCCCCTTTTGAACTTTTCATTTGTGCACGTAGTGGCAAGTACACACGTATCCAGGCGGCTTTTAAAATCTGCTTGGCGCATGCCAGCCCAACTTGTGCACATATCTCCTGGTTGTAATGCGTGCCAGGCTTTTAAAATTCACCTTTTAGGTAGCCGTGAAGGCACAAATACCCTAACACCTTTTAGAAATATGGCATCATAATCCTTAAATCCAACAAAGGGTTTTTTTTTTTTTAGGTAAAATGTGCTTTTATTAAAAAGCATTTCAGGTAAATTAACAGAAGAGCATGTGCATTGAAAACCCAGTTATTCAGCAATTCTTACTAAGCCTTCCTACATTAATCCAACTTTCATGTTTAGAGGACCAAGGTAAAACAGTTTTCCACTATTCTGAAAACTGTTTGCACTGCTGTGCTAATCATTTTTTCCTCCTCCTCCTCGTTCATTTCATTAAAGTGCATAAGACAAAGGATTAATCATTAGGAAATTGTCACTGGCATTAGTGAAATCTGTACAGAGGAATACAGATCCCAGAATTCAACGTTCATAAGCGCACACACACGCTCAGTATAGTAGTTCAGCCATATCACTTCCTGAGTCCTGAACAGACGAAACTTAAGGGTGGAATTCCTTTGAGGAGTCCCCCTCCCTTTATGCGCCTACTCCCACTGATTGGCACTGTAGAGGGTCCCCAATGGCAAAAGCAGAAAGAAATGCCACCAAACTAGTAATCAAAAAGAGGAAGGGGGGATAGAGGAGCTACTTGTCTTGTGGAAAGGTGATACCAACTGGGATTTGCTTTGCTCTAAATAAAGGAGACCGTGAGGCAGAACATTTCACATCTCTTATAGAAATATATTAATGAGTTAGCAGAATCTGGCAAAATAAACTATTCACATCTAGAGCTCTGGGAAAGAGGCTTAAACACATTCAGAAAAAATGGATTCTTTAGAAGGAGAGGGACTTAAGTTGCAGAATATGCTGCCAGCTGAGACAGTTCTACCCACGTCATTTAACAGGAGCTGCCAGAGGTTAATGGTAACCCTGGGTGCACTGGTTTGAGATTCTAATTAATTGGTAGCAATCCAGGAATTTGATGTGGCCTAAGTTCACAAGGGATTTGCCTTTATTGGAATCATTCTAAGCAATTGCCCAAATGTGGGTAGTTTGAAAAAAAGAATAAAATTCAATCAGATTGGTAACTTCTTTCCCATCCAACTGTTTTACATGGCAAGAAACTTAATCCAGTGGAGCTCAAACTAGTCCTCGGCTCTTGTCTAATCAGATGGGTTTTCAGGATATTCCTAATGCACGTGATACATTTCCAAGCATGGTCTTCAATGTAAGCAAATTTATCTCATGCTTATTTTAAATAAAGTTATCCTGAAAATCTGACTGGCTAGTGGGGAAGTTGAGGATTTGGTTCAGCACCACTGCCCTAATCCAAGTCTGCATATTTTATTTAACTCAGGCCTGTAGAGCTAAATGCATCTCATAAGTGTGACTAAACAGAGTGTGAAATATTGCTTTGCCATCATGATACTTTTCTGGTTTATGGTTATTCAGGGATAAAAGCCAAAGAAGAAGAGACCACTTAATTTAATTTTAAAAATAGTAATAAAAAAAAACCTAGAAATTTCCACTATCAAAATTATATACATTTTCTGGGTCTAACATCATTTTAGCCACTGTTGGCATAGGTATTAATGGTAAAGCAACTTAGACTGTCAAAAACCTTTCAGACAGATTTAATATTCAAGTGGAAATGGAAACCATGACCATTTTATCCAAGCTGTTAGCAACCATTCATGATTTAGTATGTTAAGAGATTAGAACATTAGTGATAATATTTTAGGTACTGGGAGTGACAGGAACATTCTGATATTGATCATTCTTGATTATGTTATCTCATTTTATACCAGTTATTTCACCTTTTCATTTATTTGGTCTCAGCTTTTCTTTTTTTGCATTTATATTTATTATGTGATTATTGAGGTATTGTAAGAATGCCTTCTTTCCTATGTGATAAAGTAGGATGAAGATTATTATTTGTATTGCAATTCATTCAAGGTGTAAGTCTTTCCTGTATTTTATATTGCTGTAGAACACTTTGAGCGGTTTTATAGTAATTTGTGTAACAAAAGGAAAGTTATTCATATTATTTGTCAGCACAACAACAACAAAATAAAGCTTTGTTTTGGGCTTTAATTCACCAGCATGATGTTTAATTTCTAGGCTTAAAAATAACCCTCTAAAAATGAATATTCTTGGGGCCTTGATTATAGTAGTAACGGCCCATAATGCAAATCATTGCAATCTAGTCATATACTTTTGAATGTCCTTTTTTTCCCTTGGATATTCATCAGCAATCTAGTTTGCATTGCCCACCTTTATGGTATCTAATTAAAAAGAAAAACACTAGTCATTATGTGGTTTTTATTTTTTAAAGATCCCTTAAAATAACAATGTGGTTGTGAAGCAACCAAAAAGAGGCTTAAATCAAGGGGGTTTCATAGCTTTAGAGACTTCTGATGCCACAGTCTTCCCAAAAAGAGGCTGCTCGATGACATCTCATAACCAAGTTACAGAAAATTGTGCCATCCTGCTGAATTTTTCTAGAGCTTCTGTGTTCCAGGTACTGGGATTCACTTACACTATTTGCACCAAGGAGGTTCTTGGCTCTCACATAACGGACTATGAACCCAATTTTTGCTGACTCCCTAAAATTGGCAAAGTGATATAATTTTAGCATTCTAACAAAAGCTCTGTGTGTTTGCACTCTGGCAATAAATAAGGCTTGTTTAAATTCGTATAGCTCAAGAAAGTAGTCAGACAAATACAACACGAAGTGCAGTTCATTCTTTGGCATGCTCATCTGTTAGTTGCCCTTCCTCCTTTATCTCATAAATTAAATGCTTTAACCATAAGAAAATGAAAAGGGACTTTGAAATGTGATGGAACTGCCAATAATTATCTGGTTATATGACCACACTAAACTTCTGCAGTTTACATCAACCACCTTGATTATGAGACACCTCTGAGACCTGAGAGTATCAGCAATTTTAGCTGAACAGTTCTGTACTTCAAGGGGAAATCAAAGGGGTGCAATATGATTGGCTAGAAATAGAGATATGCTTATAGGGGGAAATACCTGGCTGCTGGTGTTGTTCGCAACCTCCCTGAGGGTCCTGCAAGGAAGAGGGCACTGAGGCTTCCACCTGAACAGCCCGACACCGACGGCATTGGGAGCACCGAGGGGGGCCCATAAGATGAGCTATACTGCAGCATACAGCCGAAGCTTTATTGCAGCTTCCAGAAGGAGACCATGGGAAGGAAAAGGAAGAGGAAGATATCTATTCCTCCCCCGAAGGTGTCAATGCCAGTCAAAGGATCCATGGATTCACATATGATACATCCTAACCCTTCTTCTCAGATAAATTATAATGAATCAGTAGAAATCTCCCCGAGTCCTGGAATCTCTCCCCCCCCCCCCCCGCTATTGCTGGCCCAGCTTCAGTCTAATGGGATGGTGGAGAAGAGCTCAGTTACTAGGTTGGGCTCTGCTGAGGTCAAGCTGCTGCCTCAGCCACCTAGAACACAAGATGATCTTCCCTCATCAGGTGCTTCTCCTCCATGACCCATTTATCTGACAATGTTAGCATACGCCTCAATTTTGCCTGTGTATTATGAGGGTGTGGCCAATACTCAGCTTCTGGTTCCAGATCCTGTTCTGTTCTTTCTCCTTTGGCTTTGGCTGATTTGCCTGAGCCTATAGCCACCTTCCTTAGAGATTATATGGAAGATAGTGACACGTCCAGAAAACTGTTTAGCACGTACTGTTCCACAGTTGTATACTTATTCTTCTAGTGTTTCCTCCAAGTTATCCAAAGTAGAACAAAGACTAGGGATTACTGAAGCTCAGGTGTTACCTCATTCAACTGCAATGTTTAAATTGAATCTACTGCAACCACTGCTATTAAAGATAATTTACAATTAATAAGAATGAGATTGGAGTCTTGGGCCAGGATTCATCAGTCCGTGCGGAATGATGAAGCCTGCGCTAAAGGGGGCAGGAGGGCGATAGCCCGCAGCCGATCACATCATGGCAGTGCGGCCGGCTGTAGGCTATCACAGGCAGAGCACCACCGTAAAAGGTGGTGCTAGTCCCCGCACTGCTGCCGGCAATAATGTTCGAAACATTATCACCAGCAGCAGTGCCGCCATTAACTCCTCTCTAACTCCACCCTGACTCCTCCCCTCCCCCTAATTTAATGTTACCACAGTGAAAAGGCCCTTTTCGCGTGCGCTAAGTCCTTGGAAAATAGCCACCTTCGTTTGTATGTGAGGATAAATAATCCCAATAGAACTGTATTGCACTCCTTTTTAATGTTATTTTTGTTTTCTTTTTTAAATATGCCCCGAAGAATATTTTCCCTCTATGTTATTTGTATTATACTATGTCATGTAGGAGGTTGCTGCTGTTATTGCTTTGTGTATTGTTTATACAAGTCTAGATTTCCTTGTGTTTCCATGTAAATACATGAAAACTTAAAAAGATATAATTTAAAAAAAAATGTAAGATTGCACTATAAATATGAGGTACTGGAGAATAGGATGAGATCCAAGAATCTTCAATGATTGAATTTTCCTAAAACTAGACTTTTTTGTGAGCATGAGCTTTCTAGAAAATATATAACAGAGGTTTTGTAGTTCTCCTCACATAGGGACTTTTTATTAATGATACGCCGGAATTGAAGAGGAGGTTGCCTCAGATACAGTAGCTCCCTTTGCCACCTTTGATTTTTTTTTTTTTTTTTTTTTTTTTTTAACAGAGCTCTCAGGACAACATTCCCACAAGAGGAATCCTTATTGCAACTTTTGCTTTAGACTCCGCCAAAGATTTGATTTTCCAACACTATTTTAAGCACAAGGGAAGTTTATTATGTGGGCAGAAGATCCAGCTCTTCACAGAGATGGCTAGGGCAACCCAGGAAAAGAAGTTGGTTTTTCTTCATCTTAAAGAATGGAGAAATTACTTACCTGATAACTTCGTTTTCCTTAGTGTAGACAGATGGACTCAGAACCAATAGGTATAGTGTACTCCTGCTAGCAGTTGGAGACGGATCAGATTTCAATCTAACGTCAGTCCTAGTACATATACCCCTGCAGGAAGTGCAGCTCTTCAGTATTCTCCTCGAAAAGCAATTGTGGATATATACATTACTGAATAACTTAAGAACATAAGAAAATGCCATACTGGGTCAGAACAAGGGTCCATCAAGCCCAGCATCCTGTTTCCAACCGTGGCCAATCCAGGCCATAAGAACCTGGCAAGTACCCAAAAATTAAGTCTATTCCATGTTACCATTGCTAATGGCAATGGCAATTCTCTAAGTGAACTTAATAGCAGGTAATGGACCTCTCCTCCAAGAACTTATCCAATCCTTTTTTAAACACAGCTATACTAACTGCACTAACCACATCCTCTGGCAACAAATTCCAGAGTTTAATTGTGCGTTGAGTAAAAAAGAACTTTCTCCGATTAGTTTTAAATGTGCCCCATCCTAACTTGGTTAACTTGATTAACTTGAACTGGTTGAATTGGTTATAGCTGGAGACCGCCAGTGCCCTCAACCAAGAAACATAGACATCTGGTAGGATGGGTGTCCTAATTGGAGGGAAGCATGGCTTACCCCTGACTACCTCGCTCTCTGAGATGTCGCCCGAGAATTCCATGAATGAGGGCAGCCGTGGGTGGGATGCTGAGTCCATCTGTCTACACTAAGGAAAACAAAATTATCAGGTAAGTAATTTCTCCATTTCCTAGCGTGTAGCAGATGGACTCAGGATCAATGGGATGTATAAAAGATACTCCCGAACCGGGCAGGAGGCTGCCCGTGGCCCACTTCGTACTGCCCTTGCAAATGCTGTGTCCTCTCGAGCCTGAACATCCAGGCAGTAAAACCTGGAGGTGTGGACGGAGGACCATGTCGCCGCCCGACATATCTCGGTGGGTGCCAGCATCTTAGTTTCCGCCCAGGACATCGCCTGGGCTCTAATGGAATGGGCCTTGACTTGCAAAGGCAGCGGCTTGCCTGCTTCTACATAGGCCGCCTTGATAACTTCTTTGATCCAGCGTGCTATGGTTGCCCGCGAGGCTGCTTCTCCTTGCTTCTTCCTGCTGTGAAGGACTAATAGATGATTCATCTTTCGTACGGATTCCGACCTTTCCAGGTATCGGACTAGGAATCTGCCGTCGTTGAGGTGGCGCAGGCGGCGAGATTCTTCTGAATCCTTATGCTCATCTGGTGATGGAAGCGAGAAACCACTTTGGGAAGGAAGGACGGGACCGTGCGTAACTGGATGCTTCCCGGAATGAGTCTGAGGAACGGCCCCTGGCAGGACAGTGCTTGTAGCTCGGAGATACGACGGGCCGAACAGACTGCCACCAGGAAGGCTGTTTTCAATGTTAATAGTCGGAGAGAGGTCTGAAGTAGGGATGTGCAGAGCAAAATTTTATGTTCATATTTTTTATGTCCGAAAGGGGGTCCCACTTGCGGCCAATATGGACATAAAAAAAATCCAATGAGTTGGGTATATGTACATATGTGCAAAAAAAAAATTTAAACCCCCTCACCCTCCTTAATCCCCCCCCCAGACTTACCACAACTCCCTGGTGATCGAGCGAGGAGTGAGGACGTCATTTCTGCAATCCTTGGCGAGAAGCATGTGACGTCGGTGGCACGTCGAGTGACGCGGCGTCACGTGATTCCCGGCGAGTTCGCGCCGGACGGCTCGTTCGGCCCAAAAAGAACTTTTGGCCAGCTTGGGGGGGCCTCCTGACCCCCCCAAGCTGGCCAAAAGTTCTTTTTGGGCCGAACGAGCCGTCCGGTGCGAATGAGCCGGGAATCACGTGACGCAGGCGTCACTCGACGTGCCGCCGACGTCACATGCTTCTCGCCAAGGATTGCAGAAATGGCGTCCTCACTCCTCGCTCGATCACCAGGGAGTTGTGGTAAGTCTGGGGGGGGGATTAAGGAGGGTGAGGGGGTTTAAATTTTTATTTTGGCTCAACAATCGCGATTTCCCACATATCGAACATATCTATGTTCGATATGTGGGAAATCCGATCGTTTATGTCGAATCAATTTTTTAAGTAAAAAAAAAATATGAGTTGCGTTTTACTAATGCGGTCAATCCGAATGCACACCCCTAGTCTGAAGGAGGCTCCTGCTAAGAAGTCTAAGACCAGGTTGATGTTCCAGAGGGGCACCAGCCACTTTAGGGGTGGTTGGATCTGCTTGACTCCTTTCAGGAAGCAGGAGACATGCAGGTGAGAGGCCAGGCTACCAACCTCACTCTTGGTTCCGTAGCATGACAATGCGGCCACCTGTACCTTGATGGAGTTGAAAGACAATCCCTTCTGTAGGCCGTTCTGCCGGAATTCCAAAATCACGGGAATTTTGACTGAGCGTGGGATGATGCTGCAGTCCTCACACCAGGCTTCGAATACTCTCCAAATCCTTATGTATGTTAGGGATGTGGAGAACTTGTGTGCTCGGAGCAGGGTGTCAATTACTGCCCCCGAGTATCTGCTCTTCCTCAGGCAAGTCCTCTCAATGGCCAGGCCGTAAGAGAGAATTGAGCTGGGTCCTCGTGGAGGATCGGCCCTTGTTGGAGCAGATCCCTGTGTGGCGGTAGTAGGAGAAAGCTCCCTGGCAGCAGTCTTTGCATGTCTGCGTACCACGACCTTCTTGGCCAGTCTGTGGCCACTAGAAGTACTTGTCCCTTGTGGTGTTCTATCTTGTGGATGATTGTGCCCAATAGGGGCCACGATGGGAAGGCGTATAATAGAGTTTCCTGTGGCCAGGTCTGTACCAGGGCATTGATTCCCTAGGACGAAGGTTCCCATCTGCGGCTGAAGAAGCTGGGCACTTGTGCGTTGGACCGGTTTGCCAGGAGGCCCATTGTTGGTGTTCCCCAACGGTTTACTATCAACTGGAATGCTGTGGTCAACAATCTCCATTCTCCTGGGTCTAGACTTTCTCTGCTGAGGTAATGTGCCATGATGTTGTCTTTCCCCGCGATGTGGACGGTCGAAATCTCTTGAATGTTCGCTTCCGCCCACGACATTAGAAGGTCTATTTCCAGAGACACCTGTTGGCTTCTGGTTCCTCCCTGATGGTTGATGTAGGCCACTGTTGTGGCATCGTCAGACATGACTGACTGATTTGCCCCGTAGTCTGTGACCGAACCGTAGGCAGGCTAGTCTGCGCGTGCTTCCAGGCGGTTGATGTTCCATCCCGACTCTTCTTTGTTCCATTGTCCCTGGGCGGTCAGCTCCTGGCAGTGTGCTCCCCATCCTTATAGGCTGGCATCCGTAGTAAGCAGGATCCAAGTCGGTGAGGATAGCCTCACTCCCTGGCCCAGATGGCTTTCTTGTAGCCACCATCGTAGTTGGGTCCTAACTTTGTTCAGGAGCTGGAGACGAACGGTGTAGTTCTGGGACAGCGGGTTCCATCGTGACAGTAGGGAGTGCTGTAGGGGTCTCATGTGAACTCTTGCCCATGGCACTACTTCCAGTGTGGATGCCATGAGGCCGAGGACTTGGAGGTAGTCCCATGCTGTGGGAAGAAGCTCGCTGAACAGGGTTCGCAACTGGGTCATCATTCTTGATCTCCTTGCCGGTGTCAGGATGACCTTGTCTTGTTTGGTGTCGAACCGGACTCTCAGGTATTCTAGAGATTGGGAGGGTTGCAGACAGCTCTTGTTTGTGTTGACCACCCACCCGAGGCTCTCCAGTAGAGTTTTGACTCTTTTGGTCACCTGGTGACTTTCCTCTAGGGATTTCGTCCAGATAAGGGTGTATGAGGATTCCTTCCTTCCTCAGTGTTGCTGCCACTACCACCATGATTTTGGTGAACGTCCGGGGTGCTGTGGCTAGCCCGAATGGTAGTGCCCAGAACTGGTAGTGGTGGTCCAGGATCGTGAAGCGTAGAAAACGCTGATGGCTCTTGATGGACCGGAATGTGTAGGTAGGCTTCCAACAGATCCAGGGATTTAAGGAACTCTCCCAGATGTATCGCCCTTATTACTGAGCGTAAGGTTGCCATGCGGAAGCGAGGAATCTTCAGGTGGCGGTTGACCGACTTGAGGTCCAGTATGGGCCGGAACGTCCCTTCTTTCTTGGGAACGATAAAATAGATGGAATAATGTCCAGTATTTATTTGTTGTGCGGGTACTGGTGTTATAGCCTCTAAGGCTAGTAATCTGGTCAGTGTAGCCTCCACTGCCATCCTCTTGGAAGGATCGTGGCAGGGGAAAACCACAAACTTGTCCAGAGGGAGGTGATGGAAATCCAGGTAATATCCCTCTCGGACAATGGTTGCCCATGAGGCCACTTCCCCGTTTCTTCCTGCTGTGAGGGACGAATAGGTGGACCGTCTTTCGCACAGATTCCGATCTTTCCAGGTATCGGAGTAGGAGTCTGCAGACGTTAAGATGGCGAAGGCAGCGTGAATCTTCCACGTCCTCATGTTCGTCTGGAGATGGCAGGGAGATGGTTTGGTTTAGATGAAACTGAGAAACCACTTTCAGTAGGAAGGAGGGGACAGTGCGTAACTGTATGTCTCCCGGTGTGAACCTGAAGAATGGTTCCCAACAGGATAGTGCTTGAAGCTCAGAGATGCGATAGACTGAAGATATTGCCACTAGGAATGCCGTCTTTAAGGTCAGGAGATGTAGTGACAGACCGTGTGTTTGGTCTGAAGAAAGTTCCCGCGAGGAAGTTTAGTACTAAATTGAGATTCCATAGGGGCACCGGCCACTTTTGGGGTGGTCAGATTTGTTTGACCCCTCTCAGGAAACAGGAAACATCTGGATGGGTTGATAAGCTGATGCCGTCCACTTTGGCTCTAAAGCAGGCCAACGCAGCCACCTGAACCTTGAGGGAGTTGAGACACAATCCCTTCCTTCAAGGTGTCCTGCAGAACTTCCAGGATCATGGGAATTTTGACTGTTCGCGGGAGGATCGCATGGTCCTCACACCAGGCTTCGAATACTCTCCATATTTGTATGTAAGCTAGTTATATGGAGAACTTGCATGCTCAAAGCAAGGTGTTAATCACTGCCTTAGAGTATCCGCTTTTCTTCAGGCGCGTCCTCTCAAGGGCCAGACCATAAGAGAGAATAGAGTCGGGTCTTCGTGGAGGATCAGTCCTTGCTGGAGAAGGTCCCTGTGTGGAGGTAGGCACAAAGGGTTCCCCGCAAGAAGTCTTCGCATGTCTACGTACCATGGCCTTCTTGGCCAGTCCGGGGCCACTAGAAGTACTAGTCCCCTGTAGTGTTCTATCTTGTGGATGATCCTGCCCAGTAGTGGCCATGGGGGAAAAGCATACAGCAGGTCTTCCTGTGGCTAGGTCTGGAGGATGGCGTCGATTCCCTGCGAATGTGGTTCTCGTCTGTGGCTGAAGAACTTGGGCATTGGACCGGGTTGCCAGGAGATCCATGGCTGGGGCTCCCCAGTGGTATACTATCAACTGGAAGGCTGTGGACAACAGCGTCCATTCCCCTGGGTCAACACTCTCTGCTGAGGTAGTCCACAGAGACTTTGTCTTTTCCCACAATATCATCCCTTGCAGGTTAGATCCCTGCAAGGGACTCTGGATAGATCCCCCTCATGCCATGAGGTACAATGGATGATTTTAATGATAAGTTACAAATTTTTACTAATAGGTCTGAAATTTCATTTTTTAGTTCCTTCAGAACTCTGGGGTGTATACCATCCGGTCCAGGTGATTTACTACTCTTCAGTTTGTCAATCAGGCCTACCACATCTTCTAGGTTCACCGTGATTTGATTCAGTCCATCTGAATCATTGCCCATGAAAACCTTCTCCATTACGGGTACCTCCCCAACATCCTCTTCAGTAAACACCGAAGCAAAGAAATCATTTAATCTTTCCGCGATGGCCTTATCTTCTCCAAGTGCCCCTTTAGCCCCTCGATCATCTAACGGTCCAACTGACTCCCTCACAGGCTTTCTGCTTCGGATATATTTAAAAAAGTTTTTACTGTGAGTTTTTGCCTCTACAGCCAACTTCTTTTCAAATTCTCTCTTAGCCTGTCTTATCAATGTCTTACATTTAACTTGCCAATGTTTATGCTTTACTCTATTTTCTTCTGTTGGATCCTTCTTCCAATTTTTGAATGAAGATCTTTAGGCTAAAATAGCTTCTTTCACCTCCCCTTTTAACCATGCCGGTAATCGTTTTGCCTTCTTTCCACCTTTCTTAATGTGTGGAATACATCTGGATTGTGCTTCTAGAACGGTTTTTTTTTTTTTAACAATGACCACGCCTCTTGGACATTTTTTACTTTTGTAGCTGCTCCTTTCAGTTTTTCTCTAACAATTTTTCTCATTTTATCAAAGTTTCCCTTTTGAAAGTTTAGCACGAGAGCCTTGGATTTGCACACTGTTCCTTTTCCAGTCATTAAATCAAATTTGATCATATTATGATCACTATTGCCAAGCGGCCCCACCACCGTTACCTCTCTCACCAAGTCCTGTGCTCCACTGAGAATTAGATCTAAAAATGCTCCCTCTCTCGTCTGTTCCTGAACCAATTGCTCCATAAAGCTATCATTTATTCCATCCAGGAACATTATCTCTCTAGCGTGACCCGATGATACATTTACCCAGTCTATATTGGGGTAATTGGGTAAGGGTGTCTTTGCAGGAGACTATTTCTCCATAAGATTATGTAATTGAAAAAGTAGACCCCCATGAATTATTTCAAGTTGTGAAAGACACGCTTGAAAAACATCATAAAAAGTCTATTTCCTCCATTGACTGTGAACAATTTAACTATTACTGTGTTGAGAAGCTAGATGAGCACATGCTACAACCATTCACTGTCATTTAGATTTGTCCATGCATAAGCAAGCATTGTGGACAAGTCTTGAACCGTTAACTGCACAAGAGATTGTCACCATTTTGTCACAGTTGAATTCTATACACTGCTGCTTACATCCACCCTTTTATATACTTCTCATAACCTACCCCCCATCCATACCATGCTACAAGAAAGGTAAGTATAGGAGAGCTTGTGCAGGGGAAGTGAAGGGAGGGTCCCTAACCTGGGATTCCTGAGTGCAGAAGTCCCAAATTGGGGATCCCCAATATGAAGAAACTAGGTCCGTGGGCAAATTTATTTTTTTTTAAAGATACATAGAAGTAAATGGAATTAAAACTATTTCACTTCTAGGGCTAAAGTAAAGAATCAGGGCTATTGCTGAAGTAAACAATGCACTAATTTTTAGCACGTTACTGCAGTGAAAGAAATTCCATATGTAGATCATATGGAAGACGCACTCAAGATAGGCTGCTGGCAAATATGGCTGCATTGATAACTGTAGCACTAGAATATCCGATAGCATCAACAGAAACATACATACTGTGCTGCAACACACTGCTTACTGGCAGCATTAAACGAGGCAATGACTGCAGTGCTACTACCCACAGCATTTCAATAAATGCTGCTCTGCTGAATCTACAGTGACTAGATATGTCGGCAATGTAAAAAATAAACTACTATACTGCAAAACACTGCGATCAGTATACACAGCAATGATGGACACAAACACTATCGTGCTATATGCATATTGTCAATACAATCGCTTAGCTAGCCACAGCATTTTGACAGTAAGCAATACAGACTCCCAGAAGCAGCAGCCTCGCTGCCAATTACAGCATTACAGCTGAATGGGCATGACAGCACGATAGTAAGGCTTCAGGCCTTTGCTTAATCATGTTCCCCAATTAGAACATAAATCCAGTAGAACTATACTAACCCCCTGCTGGAGAATGAAGTTCTAATGAGCAGCTCCACCACACCTGCAGAATGAAGAAACAAGGCAGATGTGCATCCTTCTAATTTTGTTACCACCGTCTGCTAGCAAGAAAATAAACCCCTGCATCTGGACTCAGCCTTAGAACAGAACATACCATAACAGCTTTGGATGTAATGTTGCAAGAACTCAAAGCTAAGCAGGGTTGGGTTTGAACCGCACTTGGATAAGAGAATGACAGAGAAAAATAGGTGCAGTTATACATCTACTATTATGCACTTCCTTTTGAACCAACAGAGAACCAATACTTTTGCATAGTATTGGGAGTCAGACTGCTGGCTGTCCTATCCTTTGCATGGGGTGAAAAGTACTATGGAAAGCAAAATTGCTTACCTGAAATAGGTGTTATCCCAGGACAGCAGGATGTAGTCCTCACATATGGATGACGGCACTGGATGGAGCCCTATCACAGAAAACTGTCAAAGTTTCTAAAAACGTTTGACTGGTATACTGAGCATGCCCAGCATGCCATGATCCCTCGAGCCACAGGGGTCTCCCTTTAGTCTCGTTTGTAGCAATAAGAGTTAGCAAAAAATAAAATAATAAAATGTCAGGCCCAACTCCTCAGGGTGGCGGGTGGGTTTCGTGAGGAGTACATCCTGCTGTCCTGGGATAACACCTATTACAGATAAGCAATTTTGCTTCATCCCAGGACAAGCAGGATGATAGTCATCACAAATGGGTGATTAGCAAGCTACAGGCTGAGTCATCTTTGTGTTGGACCAATAGCATACAACTTGTGCAGCGGGCACAACTGTTGTACTGTTGAAAAAATGAGGCAGCCTGAAATCATAGCAGGTTGAATGCGGAAGGAGTTGGGATTATACTGGAAATAAGTTCTTTAAGACAGGTTGCCCAAAGGCTGAATCTTGTCATCCTTCCTTGTCCAGGCAGTAATTTATTTATTTATTTAGTGTTTTTATTATACCGACATTCATGACAGGCATCACATCATGCCGGTTTACATTTAACAAGGGGAGAGAAACCAAAGTGAGAATACAATAAACTTTAACAGGTGCGTGGTTAGAAAATTGCAGTTACAATAAAACAGGGAAGTGCACAACTGGGAGCAGGAAGAGAAAGGCAATAGGAATTTAACAGAGAGAGCAATTATTTACAATGTTGTAGAATTTTAGTTGTGATGGTAATTGTTAACAGTGTACTGGTGAAGTCTGCTAGTAAATTGACGGTGGGAAAAGTAATGAGCTGCAAATGTAGGAAGAGAGCTCCATGTTGCAGCCTTGCATATGTCAGCAATCGGTACTGAACGATAGTGTGCTACTGAGGTTGCCATTGCTCTGAGTGTACCTTTATTCGTCCCTGGAGAGAAAGGCCTGCTTGTTCATAGCAGAAGGCTATACAATCTGCTAGCCAGTTAGAGAGTGTTTGTTTGCCCACTGCTTTACCCATTTTTTTATCAAAAGAAACAAAGAGCTGGGTGGAGTTCCTATAGACTTTAGTGTGTTCTAAATAATATGCTAGCACGCGTTCACAGTCTAAGTTGTGTAAAACTCTTTCGCCTTGGTGCGAGTGAAGTCTGGGAAAGAATGTGGGCAAATTTATAGATTGATTCAAATGGAAGTCAGTAACCACCTTGGGAAGGAATTTAGGGTGAGTACGGAGTACCACTCGGTCATGTAGGAATCTGTTATAGGGTGAGTATGTTACAAGTGCTTGTAACTCACTAACTCTTCTAGAAGATGTAATAGCTACTAGGAAGAGAACTTTCCATGTAAGAAATTTAACATCAAATGAATCTATGGGCTCAAAAGGAGAACGCATGAGCCTTGCTAGTACTACATTAAGGTCGCATTCTGTGACTGGTGGCCGCAAAGGGGGTTTAAGTTGAATTAAACCTCTCATAAACCTACTGGAAAGGGGTTGCGCTATTGGGGCGTCCCCTACTCCCTTGTGGCAAGCCGAGATAGCACTCAGGTGTACCCTTACCGAAGTCTGTAGACCAGAGTCTGAAAGGTGCCAGAGATAGTCTAATAAAGATGATGTGGGGCAGGAAAAGGGATCAATATTTTTCTGCGTGCACCACATGGTGAATCTTTTCCACTTACGATAGGATTTTCGCGTGGAAGGTTTTCATGAAGCTACAAGCACTTGAGAGACATTAGTTGAAAGATTGAGTGGTTGCAGGATCAAGCTTTCAACATCCAGGCTGTGAGAAGTTTGGAGGTTGGGATGGCACAACCTGCCCTGCTCCTGAGTTATGAGAGTGGGTGCCGTACCCAGGCGAATTGGTTCCTTGATCGAGAGTCGTGGAGTATGGGAAACCATACTTGTCGAGGCCAATACGGGGCTATGAGTATCATTGACCCTTTGTCCTGTTACAGCTTCACTAGAGTCTTGGTTATGAGCGGTATCGGGGGATACGCATATAGAAGACCTGAGTTCCAGGGCCAAGCAAAGGCATCCATGGCTAACTGGTTTCTCTGTTTGTGTAGGGAGCAGAATCTGTCCACCTTGTGATACAGCTCGGATGCAAAGAGGTCCATTGTTGGCTGACCCCAACGTTGGAATATCCTGATCACTACTAAAGGATCCAGGGACCACTCGTGGGGTTGGAATTGATGATTGAGGCGGTCTGCAACTACTTTGTATATGCCTGCCAGATAAGTGGCCCAAAGAAACATGGAATGTGTCAGGGCCCAGTCCCAAATTTGTGCGGCTTCTTGGCAAAGGAGATAAGAGCCCGTGCCTCCTTATTTGTTCAGGTACCACATGGCAACTGTGAAAGGCAGTCCTTGAACGCATATAGAGCATAACATATAGATCAAAGCTCCAGGAAATTGATTTGAAATGTTGCTTCGAGTCTTGTCCAAGTACCTTAAATCTGAAGATTTTCTACATGCACTCCCCAACCTAAGGTGGATGCATCTGTAGTTAAGATCACTTGTGGAACTGGTTGCTAAAACGGTAGGCCTGTTAGCAAGTTGTTTGTGTTAGTCTACCAGAGGAGAGACGAACATAATTGGTGGGTTATTTGAATTGGAGATGACAGTGGTTGAATGGCTTGGAGCCACTGGGATCTCAAAGTCCATTGCGTTATTCTCATGGCTAATCTGGCCATAGGGGTGACGTGGACTGTGGAAGCCATGTGGCTTAGCAGAGTTAGAAACTGATGGGCCTGTAGCCATTTTTGCATGCAGAGTTTTTGCTAATTTGGAGTGTGTCTGCGTGGTCTTTTGCTAGGAAGGCTTTTGACACGGTGGTGTTCAATTCTGCTCCGATGAAATGTAGAAGGCAAGATGGCATAAGATGGGATTTTTGATAATTGATAAGAAATCCCAACTAGTGAAGCAGATTGACTGTGATTTTGAGAGTCGAGAGCTCCTTGGTTTGATTGGCTCTTGATGAGCCAGTCGTCCAGATAGGGAAAAACATGTATGCTTTTCTTGCATAAATGGGCCGCTGCCACTGCTAGGCACTTTGTGAATACTCGGGATGCCGATGCAAGTCCGAATGGCAGAACCCGGTATTGAAAGTGGTGAGACCCACCAGGAAACACAGGAACTTGCGATGAGGAGGGAATATTGGAATGTGAGCGTGTCTTGAAGATCCAGAGAACAGAGCCAATCTCCTGCTTGAAGAAGGGGAGGCATGGTACCTAAGGAGACCATCCTGAATTTTTCTTTCTGTAGAAATTTGTTGAGATTTCAAAGGTCTAAGATGGGACATAGTCCTCCTGTTTTCTTTGGAATGAGAAAATAGCGGGAGTAGAATACTCTGCCCTGCTGAGGTTGGGGAACTGGTTCCATGGCCCTGGCACTCAGGAGGGTGGATAATTCCGTTTGCAGAAGAGTGGTATGATCCTTGTGTACCCAAAGAGACTTTGGTGGAGAAAAATGTTCCAAGGTTCCATGCTTGTCTTCAGAATTGCATCATATCAACTATATATGAGGCTATACCAACAAAACTTATGGAAACAAATGCAGGAGCTATCTGACTCTCTACTTCAGCAACACCAGGATGCCTTCTGTAATATTATTCATGAAGGCCTGGAAGCAGGTAAGCACGAAGTATGTGCTGCCTATGACTGCTTTGAAACATCTTCTAGATATTTCCTTTGGGCACTGAATTTTCTCACAGTTCCTTTGGGCACTGTGAGAAAATCCAGATGATAACAATGTGTCAATATAGATAGTACCCATTGATCTGTGGTGATGTTTGACCAATTGTGTATAAAGAAAGAGCCTCTGCTCCCCCAACTGGTATATTGGGGATTGGGTTCATGTAGTGGCTGCTGTTCTCTGGCTGGTTTTCAAAACCCCGATGCTGGGCCTGTCTGAGGGGGAGGCTGGGGTTTAGATTGTCTGAATTAACCTTCTGTGATAGTCTTGTTATTTTCCCACGAGGTGCAGGAGGATAATACCTTCGTGGTCTATAGTAAAGTTTCCTGGTGTCTTTTCTGCTTGAACATTTTGCAGAAGTTGGAGTCTCTGCTGGAACAGTAGAAAGTTGTCGCAGTGTCTCGTGTTCTTTGAGCTGCGCAACAGCATCTTGTACTTTTTCTCCAAACAGATTGTCCCCAGTACAAGGCAGGTCTGCCAACTTGTCCTGAACCTCAGGCCTGAGATCAGAAGCTTTTAGCCAAGCCCATCTCTGGGCGCTAATCCCTGTTGCTGCCATTCTAGAAGATGTTTCAAAGCAGTCATAGGCAGCACATACTTCTTGCTTACCTGATTCCAGGCCTTCATGAATAATATTACAGAAGGCATCCTGGTGTTGCTGAAGTAGAGAGTCAGATAGCTCCTGCATTTGTTTCCATAAGTTTTGTTGGTATAGCCTCATATATAGTTGATATGATGCAATTCTGAAGACAAGCATCGAACCTTGGAACATTTTTCTCCCAAGACCATCTAAGAATGTTTGCTCCTTGCCAGGAGGCGTGGATGAGTGAGGCGGATTCTTTTGGATCTTTTTTTGGGCAGACTCCACCACTTCAGACTGGTACGGGAGTTGAGGCTTTTGAAAACCTGGTATGTGTTGGACTAAGTAAGTGGCGTTAGTCCGCTTGTTCACTGGTAGAATTGAACAAGGATGCTCCCACAGTCTATGCTTGAGATCAACGAGGACTTCATGCACTGGTATGGCAAGTACCTCTTTAGGAGGATCTACAAACTGTAGAACTTCCAGAAACTTTTGTCTCGTGTCCTCCTCAGTTACTAACTGGAAAGGAATTGTATCTGACATATCTTTTATGAAATTGGAAAAGGAAAGGTCTTCGGGTGGTGACTTACTCCTTTTTTCAGGTGGAGAGGGTTCTGATAATACATCTTCCGAGGAAGAATCTGTGTCAACTTCGTCCCAGGTGTCCAATAAGGTACGCCATGGAGGAGTAGAGTGAGGGATGAAAAATGGCATTGATGGAGGTTGATAAGGCATCGATGGCACCAATGGAGTAATAGGGTGCCTCAGTTGAGGGATTCCCGATAGTCCTGGTATAGGATCAGGCATCAGTGAACCATTGGAGGAATAGTCATCTCGAGGATCCAGTGTTGGTAGCGGTTGGTCGATCGGTGTCTTCGGTTCTGATGGTAATGGTATCGGAAGGGCACCGATGAGGGCATCGAGCTTAGCGACTAGTGGTGAACACAGATGAATCTGGCATCGGCACCGATGGATGTAGATCTCACAAAGCTTCCCTTACTGCCTGGCGGATGAAACGTCCAGTTCCTCCTACAGCTGGTGAAGTCAGAGCAGCTATAGGGGGTGGCAGAGATAGCGGAACTGGCTCTTCCACAGGTCCATGTGGTAGCACAGTATCCAGTACCGATATCGGTAGAGATTTCCTTGGAGTAGGAGGCATCGAAGGAGGTCGATGGCTCTTCCACTCTGGTCCTCTTCTATGGCGGCTCAACGGGTATCGAAGCCGCTCCGAGAATCAAGCCAACATCAGGGGTAGAAGGCTGCCGATGTCGGTGCCGATGCTTTTCCTGATGTTCAGTGCTTTTCTCTTCGATTCCCGATGTCTATTTAATGGAAGCCCGAGATGAGTCGGGGATGGTCAGTCACCGCTACCATCGGGATGGTGCTTGGTCTTAATTACTAACTTTTTCACCACTCCTGCCGGTGATGACTGTCGATGTCGTCGGAAGTAGCTGTATATGAAAAAGGCTTTCCATCTTCTCCAGACAGGCCCATCTGCCTTTGGTCGTCATCTCGGCACATTGACATGTTGAGACATCATGTCTTTCGCCTAAGCACAAGACACTCAATATGAGGGTCGGTAATGGCCATTGTACATTTAAACATTTTTTAAAACCCGTTGTCATTTTGAAGACCAGACAGACGTCGACAGCTTTCTGGCAAGAAAAAATTTTTAAGCGGTATTGACCGCGACAAAAATGTACTCACCGATGGATGGAAAAAAGAAGGGTGACCCCTATGAAGGGGATTGAATTTGAAAAATTTTAAACTTTTTCCGTGAGGAAAAAAAGTGTGAACAATCACACAGGGCTCCTTCACCGCGAGGCTAACAGTAGCGTGGAAAAAAAGACGACTAAAGGGAGACCCCTGTGGCTCGAGGGCATGCTCAGTGGGCTCAGTGTGCCAGTCAAAGGTTTCTAGAAACTTTAACAGAAAGTTTCCCGTGATAGGGCTCCGTCCAGTGATGTCACCCATATGTGAGGACTATTATCCTGCTTGTCCTGGGATAACCTATTTTTCACAGAGCAGGCAGGCCATCTGTTTTACACAAGTGGAGATATAATCTGTTTCTTCACTAAAACTTTCAATATGATCTGAAAAGTCTAGCCTGTAGAATTTGCTTTATAGAAAAGTCTAATTAGGTTTAGAAACATGCACCTTTTCTTAAACACTAGACAGGATTTGGAAAATGTACTCTAGAAGTGCAATAATTATATTTGCTTTTGTGCTACTAGATGTATTTCAATATAGATTATACCAAACTAATAGGGTCATTTATCAAAATGCGATGTGAGGTTATCGAGTGTGTTAGAGCATTATTGCACACGATAATGACCGCATTGTGACAGTAAAATTTAAATGAGGGAAAGGGGAGAGGTTAGGACAGGGTTGGAGAAATGCTTTTTCCTGTACCACTACGGGCGATGTTTTAGACATTATCGCCAGCAATAGTGCCGGAAATACCACCACCTTTTACGGTGGCATTATGTAGGTAATAGTGTGTGCCACACCATCACAATGCAGCCAGGTGCACAGTATCGCCCCCTGCCCCTTTTTCCTTCGCGGCTCATTATTACACTGTAAACATCGCAGAATGAATCCTCCTATGTTGCAATAAAAAGCTTTTATCTGCTGAAATATTTCAACCTTTTGAGATACTATAGGTAATTTCTTTTACCTATTACAAACAAAAAAGCTATTGAAACAGGAACCTTATAGCCTAACAAAAGTTTGTTTTACAAATGTAATCTGCTTTGAAATGACTAAAAGGTGGAATATAAATTAAATATGTAAATTAATAAAAATATTTTTATAAAAGCAGGTGTGTCCTTGTGGTTAATGTGCTTAATTACTAGGTAAGAGACAGCTATTGAAACATAAGCTTGCAGTTTTGCATGTCCCTCTGCCCCTACTGCTCATCTTGTGTAATAGCCTCTATAAGGCTTTACATAATCCAACTAAAAACTAAATGTTGCTGGATATTTTAGCCACAGTTGTAGTTGTATGCACGTTTCTGAAATATTGAAAGGCCAATAATATCCATTCTATACCCTAAAGTCTTCTTTTACCAACCCCCATCTCTAATCTTTCACTAATATCTAACAATACTTGAAGGTTTTGCTGATTTCACCAAATGAGAAAACCTAAATAAAACAGAAGAGAAGTCTTCCAGTGATGTTAGACATTGCTGAAGGGCTAAATAGAGATTTAGGAAGGCTTGATCTGCACGTGATACTTACCCTTTAAGTTGTAAGGCAAGTTGGCACTATAAAAATCCACAATTGTGATCCTCTACCTTTTAAAGTAACAACTCTTAATTTGTACAGTATGAAAACTGAACAAATTACAGTGTAGCAGGAACCCATCAGCCACAGATGGCGAACTGATTTGGTGACCAATACTCATTTGTAGGTTGTTTGATCAAGCATTGATAAACTAATAGGTATCCAGCATCAATGACAACCATAAAAAACAAATCTTGCCACCAGTTTTTAACCAGTAGTTGACAAAATAAATACTAATAGCATTTTCACTTTTCCAAACCAATATGGTGTAGAAAGTAACTGCAGAAATTTATGGAATATCCAGTCTAACATGAATCATACATAAAGATTAGAAAAGAATGTACAAAAAATATAAAAAGATTTTGTGTCTTTATTGGGATGGTGTTAGGTTTTAAAATACACCAGCTTTGTTCACTGAATTTGATTTTAATCAGAAATGACACAATAGAGTTACAATACTGGTCCAACAGTCTTGTCTGCTTTTTTTTTTTTTCCAGCAAGAAAGAATGCACTGAGTAATCAGAAAGCACTGGCAGGCATAGGTTAATTTAAGATACAAGCTCTTTAGTTCCCAAAGCACTTGCAAAGTCACAATGTATGGAACTAGGATCTTTAGATTGGTCACATGGGTAAACAAGTATCACGTGGCAGCTAAACTTTAATTTATTATTTACTATTAAGTTGCCACTGGTCAATTTTCTCAGATGTATTTTTCTCAACATTTTTTCTTCAATGTATAAAAAAAGTATGAAATATAAACAAGCTCTTGCATTGTACACTTTAGCAGTACAATTCAAGTATTATAGAACTGACCATCTAGACGCATCAAATCCCATCAAATCATGGATAATCCACCAATATACAAAATATCAGGGCACAAAGAACTAAAACCCACTTCTTTGTTTTTGTTAAACACAGGTTCATATATTTAATCTAAAGAAAAAAAACAAAACATTTAATCAATTTGGCTTTCTACTACATCTGCATGTTGAGACACTTATAAAATATTCCTGTTTCATAGCGTTTGGTCTTTTTCTTGTCAAGTCTTGTTTGATGTCGTTACACCAGCCATCCAGACTAACAGGAAATCGGAAAGATCTCTTCCTCCCATCTCTCCATCCCTGCTCAACGTACTGTCAAGCTTTAAGACATGACTCCAAACACGGGATTGTGACGACAGATGCTAGGACCAATCTCTTCATAATCTTTTTTGGTATGGCATACTTGGTAGAACTCAGGCTGGAAAAAGAAGATCATCACTTTACATTTTTTTCATACATTCAATACACAGAACAAGGGGTTCTTTCCTATCCATACTGAAGAATACTCATTTCTGACTGCAATAAGCTTAAAGAACATGAAAATATATTACCAAAAGGGTGAGGCTTTTTAGCAAGATATATATGGAGAAACATTAAGTATGGAGGTGCAAACTTTGGGTGTTGTAGGGTCAAACGAGAATGCCTTTAATCAAACAAGCAGTAGTTCATTTTGAAGAGAAATTGGCTGTAAAGTCTACAAATTCCCAAAATGCACATTTTGTTAGAGGATCAGCATGTAAATTGTACAGAAAATGAGAATTCCATAGCCTGTTCTTGGCACTGCTTAATGTCAGCATATAGGGAGGAAGGTGGAGTTCATCCAGTCCATGCTTTTGCCTGGGAGTTGTGGACTTAGCATTCACAAATCAACCACATCTGCAGCATCTGAATTTGTAATGGAGTATTTCTTTAAATTACCCCACTGCTATTTGAAGCTACCTATGTATGTGCAGGACATGGACTCATTTCCAAAGTGACAGAAGTCAAAAGTACAGAGTACAAAAACCCACTGCGAGGTTTCTATATTGCAAACTTTGCTTATGCAGAGTAAAACAGAACCATCCATAGAATGATTTTTTTTTAAATAGCAAGAAAGTGGGGGGGGGGGGGGGGGGGGGGGGGATTTAAAAAAATGTTCACATTGGGACAAAGACCACGCATATGTTTTAGCCATCCCTATCCACCCAATCCCTCGACCTTGCACCAGTTCTCAAAGCGAAAAAGACATGTGCACGCTATCTTTGAAAACTACCAATGGTTAAGAAAAATTAAAAAAAACCAGTATGGGCGGTCACTTGCACCTGCTTTTTGTGTGGCAGCACTTTGCTTAGAAAGTGTGCGTGTTGCTTACTAAAATGCCATCTATGTGTGCGCTTTTCCTCACCAGCGCTAAATATGCTTCTATTGCAGAACACGGATTCTTTTAGCTGTAATGAGAGTGGATGACTTTCAAACAGCTGATTTATGTAGACAAAACTTTTGCCTGCAGAAACAGCTTTGAAAATTGCCCTTTTAAGCACTGGAATGTCGTAATCCTGGTATTTTGTCACAAAATGAAGGGCATATTTTCCATTAATAAAATCATGGATACATTTTCTTCACTTTACTGTGACAGTTTAAGCAATTTATTGAAAACCTTGGCAGTGACTGGGGAAAAGAGTTTGTAAACTTTAGCCAATGTATTTCAAAATCTGCACATATATTCATTACATTTATATACTAGTGAAGAACGTAAATCAAATATAACTCAGAAAATGTTTACAGGCCTTCATGGGTGGTAGGAAGCTTTTTTTATGGAAAACATCTTACCATATTCAGGGCTCTCCATATACAGCAGGATAAATTAGCTATGATACATTGATGACATCATCTGACGACACCAAATGGACCCTTCCCCTCTTAGCTCACAGAGACTTTGCTCTAATGAGCATGTGTGGGAGTTCCTGCACACATGCACTGCCTTATAAGCCCTTCAGTTGACTGTAGAGCTTAGCTTTAGGAAAGTAGTTGATTCTCCAGGGAAGAAGGCAGATATTAAGCATGACTAACTCATCCTGACATCAATGAAGAACCTATTTATGACAAGCAAACTTGCTTTCTCCATCGAAAAGCAGGGCTGAATTATCCATGAAATGTGAAGAATCACAAGCTGAGAGTTGCATGACAGAGCATTTACTGAAAGCACCCCAGGACCCCCCCCCCCCCCCCCCCTAAGAGAGTGGATTATGGATAAACAGGCTGTGCAGAAGTGGTTACTCACTTCTGGAGATTGTCCAGACAGTAATGGGATATTAAGGTGTGAACAGACAACCAAGTTGCAGCTTTGCAGATGTCTTTGGTGAGCCACTGAAGTAGCCATGGCTCTTACTCGATGAGCATTGAAAGACTGGGATCTGGAGGTCAATCAGGGCATAGCAATGTGCAGTACAGTCTGCTACCCAATTGGACAATATGCTCTTGACAATTGCTATTCCCAGTCTGTTGGGATTGTGACAAGCCAATGAGGATGAGTTTTTAGATAACAGACCAAGGCCCTTATAAAGTCCAGTGAATGGAAAGCCTTCTCCCCCTTATTGTAAAAGGCATGACTCAGATGAAAGCCTGAAACTATTTTTGGTAGAAACTTGGGGAGAATATGCAGAGCAGCACTCTATTGTAGAAAAAGTGTAGATATAAAGGGTAATGAACTGAGACCTGTAGTAAACAGACATTCCTCGGTGACGTAAGAGCGACTAGGACCACCACTTTCCAGGTGAGAAACTTTAAGAAAACAGATTAACAGTTCATAGTGTGGTTTCATTAGTTGTGACAAGATGACATTAAGATCCCATGGCACCAGTGGCTTGGCAACCGGAGGTCTCATATTATGCCCTATGAACTTGATCCTTTAAAAGTAGGAACAAGACTAGACAGCAAAGTTAATTATGAACCCCAGTGACTGGAGAAACCAGATAGCCTTCTGCAGGGCATCCAATACCCCTGCTTGGGAAGGGCCATCAGTAGCAAGTTGTCCAAGTAAAAAAAAAACAAAAAACAAACCAAAACAAATTTCCTGGCGATGAAGGTGTACCACTGCTACTATTTGTCACTTTATAAGATTTCAAGGCTAAAGAGAATCTGAATGGAAGAACTTTGTATTGGCAGTGAGAAGAATCCACCATGAAACATTTCAAATGAGAGTGATGGAGGGGTGTATGAGCATACACATCTTGTCTCATGCTTAAATGAAAGGAAGGATAAGAGTTCATTTTGAACTTTTCCTGTAATAGGGTCTTGTTCAGTCTTCTTAAATCCAGGAGGGATCTCAATCCCCCTGACTTCTTGGGAATAATGAAATAGCAGTAGAGCCCCTTGCTAAGTTCTTTGGGAGGGACCAGGAGTGTAAAAGATATCCAGATTCCATAATTTTGAGGACCCAAGAGTCCTTGGTAATCTTCCACATTCTTCCAAGAAAAGGTGAATTATCCCCCCTATTAGAGAGGTTGCGGCCTAAGGGTAGAGTCCTGTCAAAAACTAGGCAAAGGTTTAGGCTGTATCTATTGAGGCAGCGTTGACTGATGTCAATCGTGCTGACATCTGTATGGCGGAAGCTGCTGTTGTAGTACAGGTGGTGTGTGATATCACAAATAGATGGAAAGGGTGTCTTTGAAAAAAGGAGCATTTAAAAGCAAAACGTAAGGATAGAGGAAAGCCATTGCTCAGTTCCTTTGATAGAGATTGAATGGCAGCACACTGCTGCTTAATTTGGATGACAGTTTCTTTGACTGTTTCTGAAGAGGTTGTTCCCCAAACAAGACTCATTAGCCAACTTGTCAAACATCTTCACGCAAGCTGCTGGCTCTCAAACAGCCCATCTGGCATGCTCCAATAGCTGCTGCAGAATATCTTGCTGTGGTATCTAATGATTCATATGCTGAACAGAGAAGATGTCAGTGAAACTTCTGCATCCCGAAAAGCCTACTGATAGCTTTCCTGCTCTCTGTCCAGCGATTCTACTAGGGGTTTCAGCTTATCGATACAACTATGAAAGTACTGAACCATGTTGAACTGCTGGACTTATGCAGGTGTTCAGCATTAAGCTCTGGTAGACCTTTTTCCCCAAAACTGTCCAATAATCTAGGGTCCTCACTTGGACGGCAGCTAAGATTCTAGCCTTTTTAGCCCATTTCAGTATTGACTATCACTGACAGATGTAGTAGCTGGACTACTCCAAACCAGAGGGTCTGCTGTATTATCTACTTTAGGTCCAAGTTTCTGGCTACTGGAGGACAGGAGGCTGGACTTTCCTACATTTTCATCTGTATATCCTGTAGGATTGGGATGGCTGCAGGCTTAGACTACTCTTAAAAAATCTGGAGAAGCCCAAAGACTTTGGGTGCAGGGGTTTTTGTCCTATGAACGAACTCCCATCTCCTTACCCAATTTACCCAGGAATTTGAAGTATGATATGCTGTAGAATTCTTCACCACCAGAAAACTTATCAGGTAAATCTGAATGAATCCCCATAGACCTTTCCTAAGAATTAAGAGGCAAAGGGACACTAACCCCCAGCCCCAATGATGATGAAGGCAACTGGGGTTGGGATCCTCTGTCATGTTAGAGAAGAATATTCCCGGGCCATGCTCCAGACTGTGGTGGCCTGTGTTCCTTCCACACACTGGCTAGATTCCTCTGCAGAGAGAGGGGGTTTGGGGCTAAATTCCACCACTGGGCCCTCTGATGGCAGCTTCTGAGATGTGGAGGAAAGAAGAATGCCCCCTTGAGGAAACAAACTACTATTCTAGATAGAAGAAATTAAAGGGTGGCCTCCATGTCACTTGTTGCCAGTGAGGCAAAAGTCTTCACCAATTCAACTACCTGGTCAATGGGCTACTGTGTGCTCTGACCCAGAGCTGGGGATACCTTCTCCTGGATCAAATGCAGTGGTGAACTCATGGAAACCAGAGGTACAATGGAGCATATTGGTTTTATAGTCTCCAAACAAAGTCATCTAACAAGGAGATAAGGACATCAACATTCAGGGAGGTAAGCATAGTGAATCACCCTCAGGGCCCCTTAATACTTCTTCCTGCCTTGAGTATGTCGATGGCACCATAAGTCAATGGCATCAATCCCGATTTTAGTTTCTGTGGTGCCAATGGCTCTAATGTATGGCACTTTTTCTTTTTATGTTGAGACACACCAGGCATGAGATGAAAGGCTCATCATCCCTGCCTCGTGACATTCATTTCTCTCTACTCTAGTAATGTGGTGGGATCCAGTAACTGGCACCGCAGGAGATCCTGCTCAACTCAGCACAGAGGGAGCCCAAAGGGGTCCTCGCGGTGAGAGAAGGAATGACTGACTTTTCACCGACCTGCAAAGATCTTCCATCTCGTAGGCCCTGTTCCTCTAGCACCCCTGCAACATCTGGTCACAAACATAGCCAACTGCTATGACGTGGTCTGGCCCCAGGCATTTGTAACAAATATCGTGACTGTTGGTAATGGACATTTTTCAGCCACACACGCAATCCTTGAAGCCACTGGAAGTGGATTTCTTGGAGTTGAACGCTCTTTATATTTACTTTAATAAGATTTTTTTTTATAGCACTGAAAAGTGCTGTTGAGGGGCTGCCGAGGAAGTGAGGCAACTTGAAGCAAGTTAAAAAAAAAAAAAAAAAAAAGGAAAACTACAAAATACCGGAGGGTAGATGTCTGTGCAGAAACTCACAAGGGAGCATGCATGGGAACACCTGCATATGCTCAGAAAAGTAAAAGCTCTATGAGCTAAGACAGAAGCTCTGTTCAGCATCATTGGATGATATCACCCATGTGTCATGCTAATTCATTTCTGCTTGTCGCTGGTTAAAGCTGTGATATAGTAGAAAAAGGTCAAACAAATTTTAGATAATATCCTTTTATTGGGCTTTAATACATTTGCGACTAGTTTTTGAAATCCATGCTTCCTTCATTTTGTCAGTGCACTGAAAGTATAGTTCTCAAAAGCAAGTTACAAATTGTACTAATTTAGTCCAGTAAAAAAAAGGTATCACAACTTGTTTACTTATCTTTATTTCTAGGTATCCAAGTAGATTAATACAGTAACCACTTTACTTTATTCAAATCTCAATATAAAAAAACTATATGAACAGTTCAAGAGATCCAAAACTTAAGTCAGCTCAGCATAAAGAAAATATTCAAAGTTTACATTAAACAGGCGCCAGTCGCAAAGGTGTTTATCATACTCTACAAAAGAGAAGAGAAGGGGGAATATGAGAGACAGTCAAATACCTCAAAGACAAAGGAACAAGCAGCAAACCTTTTTCAGTAGAAAATAGTTCTAGTAGAAGAGGACATTACATGAGGCTCCAAAACAAACAGAATTCAACCAAGCATAGGAGAATATAGAGGATTCCTACTGGCAAAGTGAAGGGAAAGCCAAAGATCAGACAGGATCTAGGTCATGCACCAGAAAACTGGGCACACTAGATGAGTCTTGACAACTGTACACTTGTCCTCCTCAAGCATCGCATTGATTCTAGTTTTCCCAAAGGGATTGAAAACCATGAAAATACCAGTTTAAAAAAAAAACACAAAACCTCCAAAACCAAGAGAAAAATTATATAACATCCCTTTTTTAGCTTTTTAATATTAAAAACACTGATTGGAGATTTTATAATATTTGGGTAAAACGACTTTATTCCTTAAATGTATGCTAAACTAAATCCATTCCTCTGGATCAGTCACGCACTCAATCTATTAGCAAACTCCCTCAACTCAGTTCAGAAGTTCCATAATCTCTTGCAGACCAAGAGTTTTATCCATGCAAGTAATTTGAAAAAAAAAAAAAAAAATCTTACAATAGTGTCAATCAGAACTTTTAAAGAAAGAAGCTAACAGAGAAAAATTAATAGTACAGTAAAAAAAAAAAGTTAACGAACCCGAAATACAAGCCTAAATCCTAAAACATTGGAGAGGGGGAGGGGGATTCTTACCGTGGAAGCCAACATAGATCCTCCAAACCAGACTGCATATCTTTGCATGTGATGAGTAATGACTTGCACGTCAATAGGTTTCGGCTATAAGGAAAAATGAAATAGTTACATTTTTTATTGTAAACTAAATTATATACATACATATACATCATAAAAATAGAAGACAGATCTCATGTCAGGGCAGCCTTGTGCAACAGAGAACTTAATACTGCTGCATGGTTCAGACTGTTAGCCTACCAAATGAATATCACTAAGAACCAGGTTATTCCTCCTCTCATCTACAATAGGCTATAACAGCATATGTTTACAGATGGGTGTTGGACAAAATTATCCAAAACGACATATTAATCTCCCCCCCCCCCTTATTTTTTTTTAAGGCTTCATTGGCTACAGTGAAATGGCACTTTCAAGACAAATGGCTAATTATCCATAAAACAGAGTTGCTTCCCTGTAACAGGTGCTCTTCTAGGACAGCAGGATGTTAGTCCTCACACATGGGTGACACCATCGGATAGAGCCCAGCCCAGAAAACTTATGTCAAATTTTCTAGAACTTTGACTAGGTACACTGAGCATGCCCAGCATGTCCTATTATCATGCATCCACGTGGGGTCCCTCTTCCGTCTCCTAAGATAGAATTACGATTAAAATGATAAACAGGGAAACCCAACTCTGTGGGGTGGTGGGTTTCATGAGGACTAGCATCCTGCTGTCCTAGGAGAACACCTATTATAGGTAAGATACACAGAAATGATGGCAGAAGACCAATAGGTCCCACCAGTCTGCCCTGTAAGTTTTCACACTTATTTTCTCATACTTATCTGTTACTCCGATCAGAGTTCAGGGCCCTTATTGGTAGCTTTTTGATTCTAATTTCCTTCCACCCCCACCACTGATGCAGAAAGCAGTGTTGGAGCTGTATCAAAGTGAAGTATAAGGCTTAATGTTTGAGGGTAGTATCCGTCCTATCGAGCAAGTTACCCCGATGTTTGTATACTCATACTGCTTAGATCAATGCCTTGTTAGATGTTGGCTGGATGTAAATCCTATTTCTTCATCCCCCCCCCGCCCCACCATTGAAGCAGTGAGCTGCGATGGATATGCATTCAAAGTGAAGTATCAGGTTTAATTTGTTAGGGATAGTAATCGCCGCAATAAGCAAGCTACTCCCACGCTTATTTGTTTACCCAAACTGTGCAATTCAGTCCTTGGGTTGTTATCTGAATATAAATCCTCTTTTCTTATCAAAGCGCCAAAAAACCGTGGCTGGAAGCTAAAGGGGAACCAGAGAGGGACCCGCACCGAGAAAAAGACAGGAAAGATGAAAAAAAATTGTTGAAAAATGTTTTCCCCAAGGCAATTTAAGAAAAAATACCACAAACTCAGAGAAATCGCAATGCAAAAGCTCCGTGGGAAAAAAAAAAAAAAAGACTGAAGAGGGACCCTGCGTGGTATAGGGCATGCTCAGTGTGCCAAGTCAAAGTTCTAGAAACTGACATAAGTTTTCCGTGCTGGGCTCTATCAGATGATATCACCCATGTGTGAGAACTACCATCTTGCTTAGTCTAGGAGAAATACCTTGAGTAACAAAGTGCAGTTTTATATTTGTGCCAGAATTCTATGAACAGCTGGAGAAAATGTATTAGTGATCCCTGTAACACATGATTACAGATTACAAGTAAAGTGTATAGGAAAATTGGTTCTTACCTGCTAATTTTCGTTCCTGAAGTACCACAGATCAGTCCAGACGAGTGGGTTTATGTATCCCTACCAGCAGATGGAGGCATAGAGCAAAACTTTGAGGCACTGCTACATAACTGAGCGCACCACCTGCAGTCCCCTCAGTACTGACCTGTACCCAAGCCAAGATGATTACGTTAACAAACCTTCCCCTACACTAAGGGCGAACAGAGAAAGTTGGAGCCCCTGGAACTAGGCCCTCTTGAATTAACAGAAAAACACATATATCCAACTATGTATTCTTCTCATTACTCTGACTACATCAAACCTCAGCTAAACATCCAGAAGCAAGGAAGTCTTAGACGAATGAGATGTACCCAAGCCCCTTTATTCTGGGCAGGATCCTGAAAGACCGGAGCACAAAACACTCTCCCCAAACATCGCCTCTTCTGGGGCATGCACATCCAAGCGATAATGTTTGGTAAAAGTGTGAAGACCATGGTGCTACATGGCAGATCTCCTGCTGAGAAAGCAAATGACACACTGACCACGAGGTCACCTGCGCCCTGGTGGAATGTGCTCGCAACATCTCTGGCACCGGTCAGCCCTTGCGGATTTAAGCTGAAGCTATTGTCTCCTTTAACCAGCGAGCAATTGTGCCTTTGGAAGCTTTATTTCCCTTCTTTGCTCCACTGAACAGGACAGATCTGATCTCCGAAAGGGATTAGTTACCTTGAGATATCGCAAAAGGATATGATGCACGTCCAATAAGTGAAGTTCGAGCTATTGAAGAATTGGTTGCCAAGTTCGAAAAGGCAGGAAGCTCCACCACCTGATTAAGGTGAAAAGAGGACACTACTTTCGGCAAAAAAGTTGGAACCATTCATAAGGAGACTCCATCATCCAAAAAACAGAGAAAAGGGTCCCCTACATGACAATGCTTGCAGTTCAGAGATTCATCTAGCTGAACAAATATCCACCAGGAAAACAGTCTTCAAGGTTAAATCTTTCGAGGCCCTGTGTGGGGGGGCCCACACAGCACCTGAAGAACCAAATTCAGATTTCCATGCCAGGCAGATCTTCCACACTGGAGGATGCAGATGCTTTGCCCCTCTCAGAAAATGAGCCACATCTGGATGAGATGCCAGCAGCTTTCCCCGAATCCTGCAGTGCAGGAAACTCAGAGCTGCTACCTGGACCTGGAGGGAATTGTACGCTAGCCCCTTAGATAATCTGCATTGCAGAAATTCCAAGATCTGCGAGACATGCACCTCTAAGGGCTGTACTCTCTTCAAACACCATGATTTGAATACTCTCCACACCTAGACATAAGCCATTGAAGTGGAAGGCCTCTTCACCTGAAGCAAAGTTGCAATCACTGGCTCTGAATATCCTTTCAAACAAAGACGCCACCTCTCAAAATCCAGGCAGCTCGACAGAAGCGATCCTCCCGGGCTGAATATATGGGTCCCTGATGAATTAACCCTGAGAGATGAGCCAAGCAAACGGATCATTCTGCGAGACGCAGAAGGTGCGCAAACCACGGCCGCCGCAGCCACTCGAGCACCACCAGAATCACTCTGCCCGGATGAGTTTCGATGTGCTGCAGTGCCTGGCCACGGAGGAAACACGTTCAGCAAGAGGTGTGTCGCCACGATTGAATGAGTGTTGATGCCCTCCGATCCAACCTCCCGTCTGCGATTGAAAAAATGACCCATTTTCACATTTGCTGGAGTCGCCATAAGGTCCATCACTGGTTTGCCCCACCTTGCTTGCAGCAAGGTGAAGGCTTTGGCCGACAACTCCCACTCTCCCAAATTCAGATGCTGACTGCTGAGGAAGTCCACTTGCACGTTGTCCACTCCAGCCACATTAGAAGCAGCTAGTCTCTCCAAATGTTTCTCCGCCCACAGGAACAGCTGCTGCGCTTCCAACTCCACTAGAAGACACTTCGTACCACCCTCAAGAGTGATGTACACTACTGTCGTCACATTGTCCTAGAATACTCGCACTGATTTGCCCAAATGAGCAGAAGAAATGCCAACAAGGCCTTGTGCACTGTTCTGGTTTCCAGTTGATTGATCGACCAAGCCAGCCAATGGTGACCACTACCCTAGGCCAGTTTCCCCAGGCAAATTGCCCCCCATCCAGAGAGGCTGGCATCTGTGGTTACAAGTACCCAAGTTTGGGCATTTCCAGATTCATTCCCTTCGAGACTGCCACAACAGCCACCACAAGGAGACTGTACCTGGCCTCCTCTGGCAATGGTAACTAAGCTGCAATTTCCTCAGACTGCAGGTTCTAGCTGGATAACAGAGCCCCCTGCAGAGGACACGTGAGCAAATGTCCATGGCACTAAATCTAGCACAGAAGTCATGGACCCCAGGATCTGTAGGTTATCCCAGACCTTGGGCATCGCCAGACTCTGCAATCAAAGAACCTGACTGCAGCTTGAGGACTCTCTCCACAGTCAGGAACACCTTCCCCAGACAGGTATCTAAGCGAGCCCCTAGATACTCCAAGAATCGAGTCGACTTCAGATGGTTCGTCACCAAGCCCAATGCCCCCAGAAGCAGGAGCACCCGCTAGACTGAACGACCACACTCTACCTCAGACTTCACTTGAATGCACCAATCATCCAGGTACAGGTGTACCAGGGCGCCCTCCTTCCTGAGGGCTGCCGCCGCCACTACTACCATCACGTTTGTGAATGTGCACAGTGCAGTTGCTAACCCAAAGGGAAGAGCTCGAAACTAATGTTCTCCCAAAATCATGAATCTCAGAAACCGCTGATGATCGGGTCAAATAGGAATATGAAGGTGGGCCTCTGACAGATTCAGGTATGCTTAAAACTCCCCTTTGTGCACTGCCGCTATCACTGTGCGCAGTGTCTCCAAACAAAACCGTGGCACCCAGAGGACAGCATTAATCTTCTACAGACTTGAGAATGAGCCGAAAGGTCCCGTCCTTCTTTTGCACTTTGAAGTACACTGAATACCTGCCCTGCCCCCTTTCCTGAGGGGGCACCAAACAATGGCGCAAAGAAGCTGTAATTGCTGTAGCTTGTCATGCACAGCTTCCAGCTTGCTCCGGGAGACACAGCGGGAGACTACAAAGGTGTTCCTGAGTGGCTGAGAAAATTCTAAGGTATAACCATCTCTGATCCACTCCTCGTTAAAAAAAAAAAGAGAGCCTTCCTCCGATAGCTTCCTGAGAGGAGTGAACCATCACACCTTCATTGTCCAACCTTATTCCAATTCTGAAAGGGCTGCTGTCTGCCCAAACTCTGTTTCTGCAAAGCTTGTGCAGGGGCTTCTCTGCCAGCTCAAAATCTCCTGACCCACCGTGCTTGCGGTGGAAAGGTCTTCTTCAGACTCTTCTTGTCCTCAGGCAACTTATTGCCTTTCAACCCTCCCAACTGCTTCACGAGCTTTTCCAAATCCTCAACGAAGAGGAGCTTCCCCCTGAAAGTGAGGTTCAACAGCTGGGCCTTAGACTACACATCCGCCGACCAATTTCATAACCACAAGAGCCTGTGCGCTGCCACCGCTGAGAGACTTCATGGCAGAAGTCCAGACCATGTTGTACACAGCATCAACTACATAGGCCACTCCTGCCTCTAAATGAGCCGCCTGTGCAGTCTCAGATGCTGTTTCCTGAATGCTTCTGCCTTCTGCACCCAGGACAAACAGACTCACTGCTGCTCAAAGGGCCAAAGCTAAGCCTCTTGAGATAAGACTGCAGAGAAATTTTAAACTATTCAAAGGAAGTTTAAAAACTTGGCTTTTTAAACAGGCTTTTTATAAAGAGAACAGAGAAAGTAAATAAGCTCGTAAACTCAGCACTTAGTAAAAAAAGAAAAAAAAAAAACTATGTTCTTATTGGATACATCTTAGAATGCAATTGCAAGAGAGACTTTTATCCTACATGTAAACAAAATTCAGCAAATAGTTTTATATTAGATTACACTCTGTAACCGATCATTGTTGGCACTTCTATAACGTTTTATCTATTTTAAATGTTTAATGTTAATTTATGTGCCTTTTTTGTAAACCGTTGTGATGGTAAATAACAGACGGTATAGAAAAGATTTTAAATAAATAAATAAATAAATAGGACTTAAAAAAGCCGCTTAGGCAGAATCTCCAGCTTCCTATCCTGGAGATCCTTGAGAGCCGCCGCGCCCATCACAGGAATGACGAAACAGCTGCATTCACCTTGGGAACTCTACATAACGCCAAGGTCTGTTCCAGCAAGGGATATAATTTACCCAAAGCTCTCGCAACCTTCAGGCCTCCCTCGGGAGATTCCCACTCCCGATCCACCAACTTCATCTGCTTCAGCAATGGAAAAGCATAGGAGGCCCCCACCATCCCTCCAAGAGCGGATTCACTCCTCATTTGCCAGAGTCTTCCTGGACATCTTTGATGCCGTGCTCCTCCAGCACCTGGGGTATCAATGGACCCAGTTCCTCTGCGGAACAGCTGAACCACACGCAGGTCATCACCTTCCGCGACAGGGAACATCTCCGGGACCTGAGCGTCCATATCCTGCATGGCATCCTCCAAACCCATCAATGGGTCTCAGTCCAGGTTTTCTCCCAGGGCACTTACAGGGTCCTTGTCCAGTGCCACCGGACCCTCTTGGAGCTGGGTCAGGATCATCCATGCTATCTGATGAATCGCCCAGCATCCGCAGGATCCCTCCTGACTCCACAGGCCCTCTGGGACTTCCTAGGCAAAGGCCTTTGTCCTTAACTCCTTCTGGGCTAAGTCAGCCTTATGAAGGAGAAGCACAAAGCCCATGGAAAAGGCCTCCAGGTCCGAGGAGGACGAATCCTGATAGACTCCCTCCCAAGCCGGGGTCCCCTGGCAGCAGCAGGGTCCTTTCTCACTGGAAAAAGCATGGGAGGAGAATCCCAGGGCTCCGAAATGGCAGCCTGCACTTCGGCATGTGCTGTCAAAATGGCTGCTGGCTCCTCTGACACCCCACTCCCCAGGGCCTCAGGAGCTGACCCAGCCGCCTGCACTTTGTCACTGCTCCCTGGGGGTCCCAGCACCGCCCCCCCCCCAATGCATAATCGCAGCAAAACGAGGCCGCATCAAGGCAAGATCACCTCAGGCTGCAGCCATGGCAAAGTCTGCCATGCTGGCATGTCGGGGCGGTCAGACCTAAAAATAAATGGAGCCTCAGCGATCACACTGATCGCTGTCCAGGTGCTGAAATACAGCACTAACCACGATAAAGGAGGCAATTCAGCCCCCTCCCTCCTGCATGTCTCTCGGCAGACAAAAACAAAAAGCTTACCTGCTCCTCAGCCCTGCACAAATGTTGCTGCAGCCTCCCTGCTTCACTGCTCCTTTTTTCCCCTCTTTTTAAAGCAACAGGGCCAGAACAAAAAAAAGACAAGGGGGAAAGCACTACTCCCCTGCTTCTGGAGGCTACTGTGGAACCAGGCACACCGAGGGAGTGAAGGGCCCAGAGGGGGAGAGGGAACCAGGGCCCCTGGCTATCTACCCCCCCTGCCAAAAAAGGGCTGAGTCCTGATAGGGATTGCCAACTTGCTCTACCCAAGGGATGGCCCATCAAGGAATCTAACATCTCGGGGAGCTGAATCCTTATGTTCTTTTTTTTTTTTTTTTTTTTTTTTTTAAACACCTCCAGACTGCAGGTATGCACCTCTACTATCTGCTGGAGACAGAAATACTGAGGGACTGCAGGTGGCACTCTTGGTTATGTAACAGTGCCTCAAAGTTTTGTTCTCTGCCTCCATCTGCTGGTAGGGATGCATAAACCCACTTGTCTGGACTGATCTGGGGTACGAACAGGAAACATGCTTTTCCCTATGTAGGACCTTCTCTCCAGAGCTCTCTTCCTAGGGATTTGCAGTACAAAAATGATTTGAAAGCTTTTAGGAAGAAGCTGAAGGCATTTAAATAATGTTTTAGCCTGTTATACTACTACTAAATATTGCAATGTTTTATGTTTCTGTCTTTGCATATATTTTCACATTGTGTACCTGTAACCCACTCTGAACTATATATTGGAAGTAGCAGGCTATAAAATACAATTAAATAAATACTAACAAGTGAATTCAGCCAACTATCAATTTCATTTAGCTGGAACCTTACTATTGCATACATGGTTGTAGAGAGAGTAAGATGGTGTAGCTGCAGATATAAGTCAAACAGTACACAGCGTTTGAGGCAGGAGCTGAAAGATGGCTGAGATGAGGAAATAAGGCAGTAAGGTATAAATAAGAAAAACATTTTGACCAACTTGCAGAATGGAACCAATTTCATTACCGAATTTACTCAGTTTGGTGATGGAGGTGGCTATCTAACAATTTTAATGAGAATTCTTCTTGTGTATGTCAGAATTCTCAAGATTTTGTTATTAGGTCTCCAACAGCATAAAAAAGAAACATGACTGGCTTCATAAAAGCATGTTTCCTTGAATCCCTCTCTCTTGCATACATAATAGCATCTTGCTGTAGGTTGTAAAGACAGATGGAGAACTCTTGTTAAGACAGATTTCATCTATGCTATTGAAGAATATGACAGAAGGGAAGATACAAAAGTTCTTCAAAGTACCCCTTCTCGCCACACATACTTTTAATCTTAAACCGAATCAGTACAATTCACTACAGTGCATGCCATAAGATCACAAACCTTCAGTCTACCACCACTCAGCTCCTCACTGAGCTTCAGCCTGGCATCTACGGTTCGTTTCAAGTCTCTCTGCAAACGGCGGCCAAAGTCTCTGAACATGGTTGAGCCTCCAGAAAGAACAACATTCTGTAGAGCAAGCACACAAAAAGATAATTGTACTGTGAGAATGCTACTGATCTCTTGTATGGGTAGCCAAAAGTTGGACATACTCTTGGGTGAGGCAGGAAAGTATCATTTCCCAAAAATAATATGCTCCACTGAATTCTGAAAACATTTTTAGAAGCAACCATGTTATAATATTTTAATGTATTTGATAAAGGAAAAAAAAATCTCAATCACCTATGGCACAGTAAGAGAACACATTTCCTTACTTTTTGCAGTTTCATTTGCATTTCTGGAGATGTACTAAGCTTTGAAAATGTTCTATATTTCCATGCTCTATTGTTCTGGATATAAGTATTTCATGGGCATTCTATGCATATTCATTAAATATTCTGTACCAATATTGCTCTCAACATATTTAAAATGTAAACAGAACAGCCAATAGTGTGACCTCAGTGGAACAAATAGTTCAATGCAAGGGATTACTAACTGCATAGCACACCTAATTAAAATTACTTCAGCTAGAATCATAAAACAGCTGTGCAAGCAGTTGAGGAAACTAAACTACTGAACACTCCCTCGAGAATCCAACAATGCTGGAAATGTGTTTCTGCTTGGAAAGATATCCTACATCTCCTATAATTCTGTTTAAATTGATGCACTGCTAACGTTTCAGAGCATATGTGACCAAAAAAAAAAAAAAAAGAGCCACCAGAATAACATACACATAAGAGATCACAACATTAATCACAGCTACTTTAATATTAGCATTATACTTACTGACCTTGTAAAGAGGACGTCTAACATCAATAGGGCAATTTTGGATTACTTCATCTACTACTTCCGAGATAGGCTGCGTGAAGTCAGGATTGGCAAACTAATGAGAAGAAAATACCATAACAATAGTTTAAAAAAAATTCATGGCTTGAAACTGAATTACTACTAACCCCAAATTAAAAAATTGCAAACCTTTCAGTCAAGAAGGCAATTTCAAATTTATAACAGCATTGTATTGCTAGGTCAGATAAAAGTCAAGCAAAGGATAGGGATATAAATTATATTCCGATTAAGTAAGATCTTCTGAGAACAGCGATGTTGAAATTATGTTAAAAAAAAAAAAAAAAAAGATTTTGCAATAATGAAGCCATTACAGAGCAATGGAAAACCTACTCTTACCAGATATTAAAATAAAAAACAAAGGAAGAATGAAGCTCTGTCTAGTATTATGGTACATATATTTTTTTTTTGCAGTAGTAATATTGAGATGCATGCAATCCAATTTCTTACAACTATGAAGTTAATGTCTACGTACAAACAGCTGCTACATGTTTATCAGATCTGTTTCAAAAACTAAAATATGGAGCGTAATAAAATGTACAGTAAAAATTAGACATGTATTTGTTTTCAACAAAATATAAGACTAAATTACTTATCTGATCATTTCCTTTCCTTGAATACAATTAGGCCAGTTCAGAAGATTGGGTTATGCACACCAACCAGCAAATGGAGACAGATCAACAGGGTCACTGATATCACCCCTCTTAAGCATTTGTGCCGACACCAGCCTGACAGTATTTCTGTAACAAGGTAACTGTGGACAACTTTAACACAACCAGCAATCGAATTATACTAGCAATTTTTGTTCCTATTTTGCAAACCAGTGGACTTCCAGAAAACAGTCATGAAACAAATGAGGGAAGAGTTCCCAAACAAAACACCACTGAATCACTCAACTGCAGCAAAGTATATACCCTTTACTATACTTAACACGCGCCTGCAAAAACATCTATACCACAGAGTGTGAAATATTACACTGAAGACACCAGAAGCATAAGGAGAGTCCTAGACTGGTTTGACTGATTTCAAGGAAAAGAAAATACCTGATGAAAAGTAAATTCACCTTCCTCTTCATCCAGTCAGATCAGTCCAGATGTTTGGAATGTACCCAGGCTCCTCCCTTATAAGGCAGATACTGCCCAAGCTCCTTGCAAAATTGCCAAAGCAAAGGAATTCTGTAGCTTGGGTATCCAGGAGATAATGCTTAGTAAAAGTCTGCAAAAATGACCATGTGGCCGATTTACAGATTGCCAAAGGAGAACTCATGTACAACTCTGTGTACAAAGTTGCCTGTGCCCTCGTAGAGTGAGTTCTTACTTGCTTCAGCAATAAAACAGCAGAATCCAAGAAATCCACTATAATTACCTCCATTATCCATTGCACAATTGTAGCCCTAGCAGGCACTTCTTTATGCTCTCCAATATGCAAGGCAAACAATTAGACTTCCTGAATGCGTTCATGACCTTGAGATATCGTAAACGATGTCTCCGCACATCCAAGTGACGAAGAAAGGCATAGTCTTCTCAACTTCACCTGCCATGAAAATACAGGTAAGGAGATCGCCTTGTTGTGAAGGAGAGAACTATAGAAGTCAGACTGTATTCTTTTTAATCAACAAAAAAAGGATCCTTATAAGAAAGCATTTGTAACTCCAAAACTCTCCAAGTGGAACAAATAACGACCAGAAAAACTGTTTAAGGTCAGCAGCTGCAGAAAGACAGACTTAAGAGGATTTAACTGAGAACCTGCCGAAGAAGACAAAATTAAACAGAGATCCCAGATTGGGACCAGAATTTGAAGTGGAGGCATAACATGATTTACGCCTTCCAAGAAATAAGACATCGGGATGAGAACACATTAGTCTACCTTGAATATGTCCCTATAGCAAGAGAGGGTTGCCACCTGCACCAACAAAGTATTAACAGCCAAGTCCTTAGAAAGGCCTTCTTGCAAAAAAATCCAAAATCAAAAGGCACTGACACTAGAGCACCAATCCCCAAATATGCTCCTGTAAGCAAGTTTAGGGGTGCAGGGACCAGTCTGCTACAGGACACCTCCAATTGCCTTCCTACCTTACTTCACGATCCTAAGTCAGGAAAAGATAACATTTATTCTCCTCAGAAACAGACATCAGATTTGGCAAGATATGGAATTTAGAAAATAATTCCTGTCCCTAACATCCTGGCCACTAAGCACCAGTTTTACCTAAAGGAACTTCTGTATCATGGGTGGTTTCACACATGCCATAAACCTTAGCCTGTTTAATATATTCATTTTTATGGCTAATTTATTTACCCCTGGGGTCCCAGCTTCAGGCAATATCTGTTTACCTCTGAAGCAGATGTTGGCTGGAGAATGTGGGCAGGCAAGGAGACTTGACTCTGGGACAGATTCTGGCAGAGCAACCGGCTGTCTGGGGCTTGCTTCTGGGACCCTCAGACTGCTCACCACCGTCTCTCGTCAGGTTGTCTCCTCTCTCTGGTCCCCTAGCCACCTCTGGTCTTCTCCCTCTGCATTAACAAGGAGTGCTGGTCTGCTTCTGACCCCCTTTCACTTTCAGGGTTTACTTCCCCTGGGGGGGTCCATCACTTTTTTGGTCTATTTTACCCCCCCCCAGCTGATAAATATGCATAAGCTCATGCATAATCATGTGGTGGGTGTAGCGTCTTTGCCAACTGCAGATCTTTTCCCCCTCCCCATTTCTTTGAGGGAAGAACTGCCACATCTGTATTCCAAGCTGCAGGCCAGAGTTTTCCTCTGTCTCCGATTACTCCCCTTTTCCTCCAAGACTGGAGGTTTTTCCAACCTCTGGATCTTGCCTTGGCTGATCAATGACTCCTGGCTTATGAGCTTAGATTGTATTGACCTTCTGTCTGCTTTTTTTTTTTTTATTTGAACAGGCACATCTTGATAAAGTATCCTTCAGTGTATCAGGGCAAAAGTTTGTTTTCCATTGAGCTGTAACAGTGCTTTTAGGGCTAGTCAGTACACTGCTTCTTGACTATTATGATTCATGCTTGGTGATTCAGTGGTAAAACATGATATGATATATCTCCCTACACTCTATATGCAGACATATGCCAGGGAAATGGAAAATTTCTCCTAGCTTTCAGGAGCATAGCCACTTCAGACTAAGAATATACTTTTCTTCATCAAATAGACCCTTTCAAGGGTTAATGCGCAAGACAAAAAGTTTGATTTGTATCCTTGTGAAACAATGAACCCTGTGACACTAATTCCTTTTGAGACAGCAACCTTGGGTGGCCACAAAAAAGAGACTACAACGTCTGTGTATGACAGCAGATGTGGCCGATCTGAAGCTACTAGTACTATTAGATTTGGCTAAAAAGCAACCTTCTGAAGAACCCTACCTATGATAGGCCAAAGAGGATATATACATGAGTGTCTCCAATGACCATTCTTGTACTAGGCATCAAACCTGGACTTGACCGCCTCTCTTCCTGCACAAAAAGCTTGCGTGCTTTCGCATTCTTGCTGGTCACTCTGAGGTCCAGACTCAGCAGTCCTCATCTGTCAACAATAAGATTAAACACTTTGTGAGAGAAAGACCATTCCTCTGGGTCCATTATATGTTGGCTGAAAAAGTCTGCCTGCACATTATCCGTACCTGTTATGTGAGATGCTGATAATGCTTCCAAATTTGTTTCGGCTCACTGAAGAAGCAGGTTATCTAAATGAAACCTGAAGGATCAGCATCCCTCCTTGATGGCTTATCTAAGCTATTACTGTGGCATTGGACATTACCCTACCACACTATCAGAGGTGAAAATACCAGAAAAAGCCAGCGAATTGACCTGGCTTACAATCAGTTCATAGACCAGTTCGCTGCTTCTGATTTCCACTGTCCTTGAGTGAACAGTTCCTGACAGTGTGCTCCCCAGCCCAAAAGACTAGTATCAGATATTACTACAATCCAGATGGGATTGTATGAAGAGGGAGGCTTGCAGGAATGACAGCTACCTGGAGATAATACCCTTATTTAATAAACATACACACGGTTAATGCTTCAGCAGCAAGAGGAAATGTGGAAAAAAGGATTTGCATTCACAAAAAAGCGGGGAGTAGCTTGCTTGTTACGGCGGTTACTACCCCAAACCAAATAAGCCTGATACTTCACTTGAAATACATATACAGCACAGTTCACTACTTCAACAGCAGGGGGAATGAAGAAAAGTGGATTTATATTCAGACAACTAACAAGGACTAAATTGCACAGGCTGGGTAAACAAATAAGTGTGGGAGTAGCTTGCTTATTGCGGAAGTTACAACCCCTAACCACATAAGCTAGATACTTCACTTAGATGCAGTTCCAGCATTGCTCTCTACATTAATGGTGGGGGTGGAAGGGAAATAGAACCAAAAGGTTACTAAGGGCCAAGAGTAATCATATAAGTATGAGAAAAAAACCAAGTGTGAAAGCTTGCTGGGCAGACTGGATGGGCCATTTGGTCTTCTTCTGCCTTCATTTCTATGTTTCTAGCTTTCATTTCTATGGGATTCACCAAGTCCACCCCTTCTCCCCTGTTCTAAACATCTGCAGTTTAGCTCCACTGCAAACTCAGTATTGTCAACTCTGGCAGAAGATGCCTGGAATAATTTTGCAACTGGAGATTCCATCTGGAAAGCAGGACCCATTGAAGCAGATCCATATGTGCCAATGGCACTAGATCCAAAGCCACTGCCATGGAACCAAGCACCTGGAATTAAGACCTTACCATTGTATTCCTGGCTGAGCCGCACACCTGGAGCTGGCCAGACCACTTCTGAATTCTCTGGTCCATTAGATGAATGCAACTTACCGTATCTTTATATCAAACTGCAGTCCCAGATACTTAGTCATTGAGATGGCCGAAGATTGTTCTTGGGAAAATTGACAATCCACCCCAACACTTGCAACAACTGTATCACCCACTCTCGATATGACTTCACCCGTATTAACCAGTCGCCCAGATAAGGATGAACCAAAACACCCTCCTTGCAAAGAGCTGTGGCCACCACCATCATTACCGTTGAAAAAGTTCTTGAAGCGGTTGCCAGTCCTAAGGGCAGTGCCTGAAAATGAAAATGCTGACACAGCACTGCAAAGTGGAGGAAGCGTGGATGATCTTTCTGAATCAGAATGTGAAGATAAGGTTTCATCAAGCCCAGAGACTTCAAACTCTTTCTGAACTGCCAAATCATAAGGTTTCCATCCTGAAGGGAGCCATTTTTAAGAAGTTGACTCACTTCAGATCCAAAATGATACAAAAGATTCCCTTTCTTTGGAACCACGAAATAAATTGAGTAGCATCCCAACACTTCCTGGCCTTTTGGCACTGGGATTACCACATGCAAGTCAAGAAGCCTCTGTAGAGTACATTTTACAGGCTTCCTTTTCTCAACCGAATGCGAAGGAGAAACCATTAAAAAAAAAAGTCGGAACTAGGCAAGCTACTCCAGAGCATAGCCATTTTTCACAATTTCTAGGACACAACTGGTCCTTTTTGTAATTTGAAGCCAAATCTGATAAAAGGGCAACAAGCACTGGTAGGGTTCCTAAGTACGCAATGCATTGCTTTAGACCAGCCTGTGCCTTGGGCCCTATCATTTCCTCCTTTCTTAGGCCAAAAGGAATGAATCCTACAATAAGTTCTCAACCTCTTCCCTGAAGAGTCAAACCTTGCCTGAACCCCCTCTATTCCCAAAACCTATTGTGAGAGAAAAAACCCCAAGATGGCATTCTTGTTCTATCCTCTGGGAGACTCAGAACTTTTGAGGCCACCATCTTTTCTAGCTCTTCTCCAAACAAGAGCTGACCCTTAAAACAGTAATTTAGTTAAATTATTCTTAGAGACCGAATCTGCCGACCATATCCACATCCAGCAGGAGTCTCCGAGCAACTTATGGACATACTCTCTGGAAGAGAAGCAGACCAAATCATAGCCAGCACCTGTTAAACCACTCCCAGCTTCAATTGCAGAGAATTCTCTCAACTCCTCCTTGGCATGCTGTGCCAGACAATCCCAACCTCAACACTATGCAACAAGCGGAAATCTGAAGTGTTAAGCTCACAGCCTCAAAGACTTGCTTCAGAAAGGACTATTTTCCTGCCTTAAGCATCCTTCAGCTGATACAGTAAAGTGCGCCAGGCGCATTGTTTAATACACAATTGGACGTGCATTATTGACGTGCGTCCACTACCCCTTATACTTTAAGGGGTTTAGCGGGTCAAAAACTCATGTCCAACCCCTCCCCCCCACAAAAAAAAACAAACAACTAATAGCGCTCATCACATGCAAATGCATGTTGATGAGGCTATTAGTTATGTATCCGGGATACTGAAAAAAAAATAAAATGTGCGGCCAGGCAACACATTTCATGCTCGGAAATTAATGCCTACCCAAGGGCAGGCGTTAATTTCTGAGCAGCCTGAAAAAGTGTACCGCTTTTCTGTACACCCTCTGACTTAATATAGCAAATGTTGCTTACCTGTAACAGGTGTTCTCACAGGACAGCAGGATGTTAGTCCTCACATATAGGTGACATTACAGGATGGAGCCCAATCACGGAACAATTTTGTCAAAGTTTCTAGAACTTTGACTGGCACCTACTGGGCATGCCCAGCATGGTACTAAACCTACAGCCAGCAGGGGTCCCTCTTCAGACTTGTTTAAAGCTATAGGAAGTGCCGAAAAATAAAATAAGAAAAGGTAACTAACCCAACACTGCAGAGCGGCGGGCAGGTTTCGTGAGGACTAACATCCTGCTGTCCTGTGAGAACATCTGTTACAGGTAAGCAACATTTGCTTTCTCACAGGACAAGCAGGATGATAGTCCTCACATATGGGTGAATACCGAGCTGAGGATGTCCGAGAAATGCACCAAATGTACCCAAGATGTACAATAGGCACAAGTATTGAGGAGGAATTTGGTAGAGGGCAGCCTGAACCATAACGGGCAGGTGGAAGGGTATTGGTACATCAAGTTGTAAAAACGTTTCGCAAGACAGACTGGCCGAAGATGGAATCTTGTCTACCGGCCTTGTCTAAGCAATAATAGGTTGTAAAGGTATGGAGAGAACTCCAGGTAGCAGCCCTGCAAATGTCACGAAGCGGCACAGAGGGTAGGTGTGCTACTGAAGTCGCCATAGCCCTCACAGAGTGTGCCTTTACATAGTCTTGAAGTGGAATGCCTGCTTGCTGATAGCAAAAGGATATGCAGTCCACTAAGCATGAGGAGAGTCTGCTTACCCACAGGCTGCCCCAGTTTGATAGGATGGAAAGAGACAAACAATTGAGTGCTTTTCCTGTGGGCAGCTGTACAGTCTAGATAGAAGGCTAGAGCCGGTTTGCAGTCAAGGGTATGCAGAGCCTGTTCTCCTGGATTGGAGTGAGGCTTGGGAAAGAAAGTAGGTAGTATAATGGATTGATTAATGTGAAACTCTGATACTACCTTAGATAAGAACTTAAGGTGAGTGCGGAGTACTGCCCGGTCCAGCAGACGTTTAGTGTAAGGCGGATAGATAACTAGGGCCTGTAACTCACTAACTCTGCGAGCAGATGCGATTGCCAAAAGAAAAATTACTTTCCATGTGAGATAGCGAAGATCATAGGATTGGAGAGGCTCGAATGGTGGTTTCATGAGCCGCCTCAAAACCAGAATGAGGTCCCAAGAAAGGGCCGGAAGACGCAGAGGAGGCTTGAGGTGAAGCAAGCCTTTCAGAAAACGTGTTACGAGGGGTTGTACTGAAATAGGAACATCCCCGATACCTTTATGGAAGGCGGCCACCGCACTGACATGCATTCTGATGGAGGAAGTTTTTAGACCTGATTCTGACAAGTGCCAGAGATAGTCTAGAAACTTCGTGGTGGAACAGGAAAAAGTATCAAGGGATTGAAAAGAACACCATGACTTAAACCAGTTCCATTTGTATAGGTAAGACTTTCTCTTGGAAGGCTTCCATGAAGCAATCAGGACACGGGAAACTGGCTCCGAAATGTTAAGTGGCTGAAGAATTAACCTTTCAACATCCAGGCCGTCAGGGACAAAGCTTGAAGATTGGGGTGGCGTAGGCACCCGCCGTTCTGAGTGATCAGAAGCGGGTCCATTCCCAAGGGAATGTGCCTTTGAATGGAGAGATCCTGAAGTATTGGATATCACACTTGGCGAGGCCAGTGAGGTGCTATCAGGATCATGTGTCACTTGTCCTGACGTAACTTCACGAGAGTCTTCGAGAGAAGTGGAGGGAATGCATATAAGGCACCGGTTGCCCATGAGAGGGAGAACGCATCTCTTGGCTGTGAGTGTGAGAGCAAAAGTTCTCTACCTTGCGGTTTTGAGGTGACGCAAAGAGGTCTATGCGAGGATGACCCCAACGTTGGAATATTGCGTCCGCTACAGTGGGGTTGAGGGACCACTCGTGTGGATGAAAAGCGCGACTTAGGTTGTCCGCCAACACATTGTCCTACTCCCGGAAAATAGGTGGCCCTGAGGTACATCGAGTGGGAGAGGGCCTCTGCCCATATCTGCGCAGCTTCCTGACAGTAGGAAGGAGCCCGTCCCTCCCTGCTTTTTGATGTACCACATGGCCACCTGGTTGTCTGTCTGAATCAGGACCTGATTGGAAAGGCGATCCTGAAATACCCTGAGAGCATATCTGATTGCTCAAAGCTCCAGGAAATTGATTTGGTGTTTGGCTTCCTCTGGAGACCAAGTTCTTTGTGTTTGCAAATCGGCCACATGGGTCCCCAGCCGAGGTTGGAAGCATCAGTTGTGAGAATGATTTGAGGGTCTGGAGCCTGGAAGGGTAGGCCCTGGAGGAGATTGATCCAATTTTTCCACCAGGCTAGAGACTGACGGAGTGAGTCGGTGATGTGGACAGTGGTTGATAGAGGTTGGACGGACTGAGTCCATTGTGACCTTAGAGGTCACAATGGACCTTGGCATGACTCATGGCCAAGCGGGCCATTGGGATAACCTGTACTGAGGACGCCATGTGTCCCAGTAGGATGAGGAAGTGGCGTGCAGTCGTGCGTTGCTGAGACTGTAGCTGGTGTGCGAGAGAGATGAGAGTGAGAGCTCGCTGTCGAGGCAGAAATGCTTTTGCCTGCAAGGTGTCCAAGTCTGCCCCTATGAATAATAAAGTTTGAGATGGGACTAAGCAGGATTTTGTGTAGTTGACGAGAAATCCTAACGAAATCAGATTGTGTAAAGTAAGATGTAGGGACGACAGAGCAGCTTGCTGAGTGGGAGCCCTGATCAACCAATCGTCTAGATAGGGGTAGACGTGAACACCTTGAGTCCTGAGAAAGGCTGCTGCTACTACTACGAGGCACTTGGTGAAGACTCGTGGTGCAGATTCCAGGCCGAATGGGAGCACTCTGTATTGATGGCGCTTGGGGCCTACTAGAAATCTCAGGACCCTGCGATGAGATGGATTTATCGCAATGTGCGTGTACGCATCTTGGAGATAGAGAGAGCAGAGCCAGTCTCCTCTTTGCAGAAGAGGAAGGAGGGAATCCAAGGTTACCATCTTGAGCTTTTTTCGTTGGAGGTATTTGTTGAGGGCACGTAGGTCCAGAATTGGACGAACGCCTCCCGATTTTTTGGGGATTAGGAAGTACCGGGAATAGAATCCTAGGCCTTGTTGAGAGTAAGGTACTGGTTCCCCACACCGGTAGAGGTGGCGAGTCCAGCGGAATGGAGAGAAAGTTCAGGTGATAACCTTGAGGGATTATGGTAAGGACCCACTGGTCTGAGGTGATTGTGTGCTACCTGTTGTTGAAATGGCACAATCGACCTCCCACTGTTTGAGGCAGTGGAAACTGGCTGCTGCTCTCTATGCAGGAGTCAAAAACCGAAAGCAGGGCCTGGCTGAGGAGCTGCTTGCAGCTTTTGTTTACAAGGTTGACGAGACTGGGCCTTTTGGAAAGGTCTCGTGGAATGAGTCCTAGACAGTGGTGGATAGGACTTCTTTGGACGGAAGAATGACTTTTTAGTATCCTTCATGAAAGGCTGTTTGGAGGAATACTCAGAGGGCTTCAGAGAGAGCTGGTGTAGGGTCTCATGATGGTCCTTGAGTTCCGCCACATCCACTCAATCTGTTCCCCAAACAGATTGTCTCCTATGCAGGGCAGATCAGATAATCTGTCTTGTACTTCAGGATGCAAGCCGAAGACTTAAGCCAGGCCCATCTTCTTGCTGAAATAGCAGTTGCAGATACCCTGGAAGCGGTGTCAAAGATATCATAAGATGATCTTATTTCATGCTTCCCTGCCTACAGCTTAAAACAGACTGGGAGGAAGTAGGAAGTGCGACAACCTGGAGGCAGACAGGAAGAAGCCTTTGAGTCCTAGAGCAAAGAGCCAAGACAGCCATGAATCCTAACAGGAGAGACTTACCAGGGAAGGTCCTAGAACTGACATGAAAGGCTGTTGGCTAAAGTAAACTAGTAACTGGAATTGCTTGCTTGCTGTAAATCTCTTATGTTCATGAGAGGAAGGGATGTCATGCACTGAGGTACACAGAGAAAACAAATGTACAATAAACCTGTGTTAAGGTGAAATCTGTGAGGAGTCTTTGTAAAAGAAGCAACCTAATACTAGTAAGCAAGATTCCCATAGATGGGTTTGTTCCAAACCTAAAACTTTGAATTCAGGCCATAAAGTTATATTTTGGTTTCATCTGGCCACAAAATGTTTTGCCAAATGGCTACAGTATCCAGAATTTTTCTTTGCATATTTCAAACAGAAGTAACAACTTCCTTCTTGCCAGCCTACCAAAGAGGCAAGACCTGTGGAGTTCTTGGAACATTGTCATCACATGAAAATTTGACCAGTCTTGGTCATGGAAGGCTGTAGCTTTTTCAAAGTTGCCACTGGCTTGTTTCCCCCCCACATAAGTCTCCTCTTGCATATACTCATCCAGCTTGGAGGGACAGCCTGATCTAGGCAGCATCTTGGCAATGATGTACTTGGCAAATCTTCTGTGGCCATCTTCAGGATCTGTGCCTTTTCCCAACTTTGCCCTGGCGCCCATGGTTAGGTCTTTGTTTTTAAATGCACTACCCAGACAGAAACAAGGACTGCCAAAAATGTATGAAACAAGTGAAAAAGGTGCAAGATGGATGACCATCAGCCATTTGAAAAAGGATGGTGCCAGTGGACCGCTGATGCAGATCTATTTTGAAACTGTTCACTGTAAGAAATAAGTACCCCCCCCCCCGCTTATTTCCTTTTTTGTTATCTGTAAACCGATGTGATATCTTTGATCTAATGTCGGTATATAAAAATGTATAAATAAATAAATAAATATTGGATTGTGAAATGATTTCAAAAGCATGGTTTAAATTTAAAACTGAACTGTTTTAGCCCTGAACCTCAATAAGAGTTAGTGGTTGGTTCAGGTTTATGATTGTCCTTCCACTATTACATAGTAAGTAGAATCTAGATGGGGTTTGGTTTTTTGTTTTTTTTTTTGGGGGGGGGGGGGGGGTTTGGAAGTGTTCACATACAGATGCTTGGGGAAGAGATGTGTTTGCATAGATTTGTGGGGTCTTTTCCCCGAGAGGGCTTTTTTTTGCGCAATAATATTGAAACCACTAAGATATCAGCTAATACAAGGCTCTCCCCCCTTTAAAAAAAAAAATATAAGCAAAAGAAGAAATTTTATGAGCCAAGTACATTAATTTAGATTATTGGATCTCTTAACTAGATAAGCTTCATTTTTTAAAAATTCCTCATTTACACACCACATGGAATCTGGCTGACTACTAGTAATGCTTTGGCTAGCCCTGGGGCACCTATTATGCCTCTCTTCTTTTCATAAAACAGCACTACTACATACAACGGATTTAAGAAATGCCATTTAATGCCTTTCATATTTACACGTAAGAGATAGCTGCGCGTTGCAAAGTGCTCAGGATACAGGTGACATGACAGACATTACATGAGCTAAATGTGGTTTTCCCTTTTAAGATAAAGATGTATTCGTTCTGAATGTGGCTCTCACAAACTGATATAGTACTGTGAAATAACTTGCTTAAAAGTGGCAATTTACCTCTGGATGAAAGAAGATCTCTGGTCCAAGGAACCGCTCATAGCCAACATCAATGCTGAATTCCTTTTTTGAGATGGCATTGACTCCAGTGTACTGCCTAATCCACTTAGTACCATCTGTGTCATATTTGCTAAATTCTTTCACTAAATCAGGGCAGACGTAACTGAAGCGCTCCTGAAAAATTAAGTCCCATTTTCAGTTTGTAAGTTTAACAGAACACACTGCAGTCTTAGAACAGTTTTTATCAACTCTTTCCCCCACTGCAAGACTTTTAGAGCTTTTCAACACCAGTTTAATTCTAGATATGACACACAAAAATCAACTGACAAAACAGCAAAGTACGGTGTAAAGCTACCTATTTGTTCATAAAATAGGATCTTAGTCAAAATAGGAAAATTAGTTCTTACCTGTTAATTTTCGTTCCTGTAGTACCATGGATCAGTCCAGACAGTGGGTTGAGCCTCCTTTCCAGCAGGTGGAGACAGACTAAAACTTGAAGGATGCCCTAAATCAGGACAGAGCCTATCCTCTACCCCTTCAGTATAACGTATGTCAAAGCATAAAACAACAAAACCCAAGAATAGGATCAAGCAAGTAACTGTAAAGCTCAATGGAGCAAATATAGAATAATGTAGAAAAACATGGTATACCTATACGGTCTTGCATCAACTTGGTATAAGAAAACGACCAAGGCTTCCGGTGTAATTGCTCAGTAATCTTGCACAAAGAAATATATGAAAATCTGCAGACCTGCAAGAAAACAAGCTTCAAGAGGACAGAAGACAGACAGGGAAGGGCGTCTGGACTGATCCGTGGTACTACAGGAACGAAAATTAACAGGTAAGAACTAATTTTCCTTTCCTGTACGTACCTGGATCAGTCCAGACAGTGGGATTACCAAAGCTTCCCTAAACTGGGTGGGACAGAGACAATCCCGCTCGAAGCACTTGCCGCCCAAAGGAACCGAACACCGGAGCGTGTACATCCAGACGGTAGTGCCGAGCAAAAGTGTGCAGAGACGTCCAAGTGGCAGCCCTGCAAATCTCCTGTGGAGAGACAAACTGACTCTCCGCCCACGAAGTAGCCTGAGAACGCAAGGAATGGGCTTTCAGACCCTCAGGAAGCGGACGACCTTGACAAAGGTATGCGGAGGAAATGGCTTCTTTCAACCAACGTGCAATTGTGGTCTTAGAAGCCTGCTGACCCCTGTTGGGACCACTCCAAAGGACGAAGAGATGGTCCGATACGCGGAAGTCATTAGTGACCTGGAGATAACGAAACAAGATTCGTTTGACATCCAGCCGACGGAGGTCGCCACCAGCCGTACCCGCGACCTCCTCCGGCGAGAACGCAGGGAGTTCTACCGACTGGTTGACGTGAAAAGCGGAGACAACCTTAGGTAAGAAGGAAGGAACCGTCCTGAGAGAGACCCTGGAATCCGAAAAACACAAGAAGGGCTCCCGACAGGACAGCGCCTGAAGCTCGGAAATACGGCGAGCAGAGGAAAGAGACCAGAAAGACAGTCTTTAGAGTAAGATCCTTGAGCGTAGCGTGGCGAAGAGGCTCGAAGGGAGCCGCACAGAGAGCACGAAGGACTAGGTTGAGACTCCATGACGGACATGTGGCCCTGAGAGGGGGGGGCGGAGGTGTCTAACGCCCCGCAGGAAACAAATCATGTCAGGGTGAGCTGCTAAGGCATGACCGTCCACCCGACCCAGGAGAGAGCCGAGCGCAGAGACTTGAATGCTTAGAGAACTGAAGGAGAGGCCCTTAGAGAGACCCTTCTGAAGAAAAGAAAGAATCAAAGGAATCGAGGCGGAGCGCGCAGGGACATCCGCCTCCGTACATGCGGACTCAAAAACTTTCCAGATGCGCACATAGGCCAGAGAAGTCGACTGCTTCCGGGCTTGCAGCAGGGTGGAGATGACCTCCTCCCTATAACCTCTGCGCCTCAGGCGACGCCGTTCAAAAGCCAGGCCGCAAGACAGAAGCGATCAGCCTGGTCGAAATATACAGGCCCCTGCCGGAGGAGACGAGGGAGATGACAGAGGCGCAGGGGCCTGTCCACCGCTAGATTGATGAGATCCGCGAACCACGGCCTTCGCGGCCACTCGGGAGCGACGAGAATCACCGGTTCCTGGTGGAGCTCGATTCTCCTGAGAACTTTCTCCACCAGTGGCCACGGGGGAAACACGTACAGAAGGACGTCCGCTGGCCAAGGTAGAGCCAGAGCATCCACGCCCTCTGCGCCGTGCTCCCTCCAGCAGCTGAAGAACCGATTGGCCTTGTCATTGCGCAGAGTCGCCATGAGGTCGAGGTGAGGAGGACCCCACCTGTCCACTATCAGAGCCATGGCCGCGTCCGAGAGCTCCCACTCTCCCGGATCGAGCAACTGCCGGCTGAGGAAGTCGGCTTGAACATTGTCTCTTCCGGCGATGTGAGAGGCCGCAAGGCACTGTAGGTGATGCTCCGCCCAAGCGAGGAGACAGCTGGCTTCTAAGGCTACCAGGGGACTGCGAGTGCCCCCTTGGCGATTGATGTAGGCGACTGTGGTGGAGTTATCGGACAGGACTCGTACCGCCTTGCCGCGGATCAGGGGAAGGAACTCCTGAAAAGCCAGGCGGACCGCCAAAGTTTCCAGTCGATTGATGTGCCAGCGCGACTGAGTCTGCGACCATGTTCCCTGGGTGGACTGAGAAAGGCAGACCGCACCCCAGCCCAACAGGCTGGCGTCCGTGGTCACTAACGTCCACTGTGGAGCTTGAAGAGGCATCCCTTGCAGAAGATGAAGAAGAGACAGCCACGACTGTAATTCTTCGGCAGTAGAATCCAAGAACGGAAGGATTACGTGGAACTGCTCCGACACTGGCTGCCAACGGGACAGCAAAGCTTTCTGTAACGGACGCATATGAGCAAAAGCCAAGGGGACAAGGTCAATGGTAGAAGCCATGGATCCCAGGACTTGGAGATAATCCCAGGCTGTCGGGGAAGGTAGGGCAATCAAAGTCTGGACCTGATCGATGAGCTTGAGGGCTCGCGCCCGAGGTATGAAAACCTTGCCTACTCGGGTGTCGAAGTGGGCTCCCAGAAATTCCAACTCCTGGGAGGGCTGAAGCTTGCTCTTGGAAAAGTTCACTATCCACCCGAGAGAGGCAAGGAGCTCCAAGACTCGATCCACCACCCGCCGGCAAGAGGTCTCCGACTTGGCCCTGATGAGCCAATCATCCAGATAGGGATGGATGAGAATCCCCTCCCGGCGCAAGGCCGCCGCTACTACTACCATGACCTTCGTGAAGGTGTGAGGAGCGGTCGCGAGGCCGAAGGGGAGAGCTCGAAACTGGAAGTCCTGGTTGAGAATGTGGAATCGGAGATACTTCTGATAGTCGCAGTGAATGGGAATATGAAAATAAGCTTCTGCGAGATCGAGGGAAGCAAGGAACTCTCCGGGGTGGACCGCCGCAATGACCGCCTGCAGGGTTTCCATGCGGAAGTGGGGAACTTGAGAGCCCGATTGACCCTCTTGAGGTCCAAGATTGGGTGGAAGGACCCGTCCTTTTTGGGCACGGTGAAGTAAATAGAATACTGGCCGGCGCCAATTTCCCTTTCCGGGACTGGGACCACCACTCCCATATCCAGAAGCTTGGAGAGAGTCTGGACCCACTGCGTCCCCTCTTGGCCCGGCCGCAAGGCAAGAAAAGAAAGAGAACTGGAAGTTCCCTGACGAGGTCGAAAGCATACCCGTCTCTGATAATGTCGAGGACCCACTGATCCGACGTGATCTTGACCCATTCCTCGAAGAACAGGGAGAGGCGTCCGCCGAGGTAAGGAACCGAGGAATGGGTCGGCTGAACTTCATTGCGTGGCAGGTTTAGCGGTGGCACGCACGGGCTGGCCCTCGCGAAAGGGCCGTCTGCCACGAAAGGACTGCGACCAGGACTGCGTACAAGACGACCCCCTCGCAGAACCGCCCCGCCCCCGAGGAGCGAAGAGACGCTGGCCCCTGAAGCGAGAGCGAGAGGCCGCGAAGGATCGGGAAGACTTAGGGCGGTCCTCTGGGAGCTTATGGACCTTGTTGTCAGCCAAGGAGTCCATAAGCTTCTCGAGATCCTCGCCAAAGAGCATCTTACCTTTGAAGGGCAGCGTGCCCAGCCGGGTCTTCGAGGACTGATCAGCCGACCAGTGGCGTAGCCAAAGGAGCCTCCGGGCCGCCACTGCCGAAACCATCGCCTTCACCTCGACACGGACCAGATCGTAGAGGGCGTCCGATACGTAAGTGGTTACTGCCTCCAGACATTCGGCTTGTTCTGCCTCACCTGGCGAAAGCTCCCAGGCGCAGAGTAACTGTTGGACCCACTGGAGGCCCGCTTACATCATGAGACTGCTACAGCAAGACGCCCGGACCCAGAGGGCCAGAACGTCGAAGATGCGCTTCAGGTGAGCCTCCAGCTTACGATCTTGTGAATCCTTCAAGGCCGTGGAACCTTCCACCGGAATCGTGGTGTGCTTGGCCACTGCAGAAACATAAGAATCCACCGATGGATATCGCAACAGCTCCAAGCCCTCCTCCGGGAGGGGATAGAGCTTATCCATCGCACGCCCCACCTGAAGCGCACCCTCAGGAGCCTCCCATTCCCGCAGGATAAGGAGCTTAAGCATGGGATGGAAGGGAAAGGCCAAAGCTGGAGCCCGGAGCCCTCCCAGAACCGGGTTCATATACTTAGGGAGCGAGGCCATGAGATTATCCACTGAGGGACTCTCCAGACCCAGCTCCTGCAAAACAAAAAGGGAGGAGGGGCTCTAATTCCTCCTTACGAAAAAGACGGAGGGCTCTAAGGGGGGGGGGGGACGACAATCTGCCGAATCCGAGGAAGCAGCGGGGTCCTGAGGACACGGGAGACACCGGGGGGGGGGGGGTACCCCCGGGACCACCCGCACCCGAACTGGTCCCTGGGGCTCCACGGCCGGTCCAGTGGTCAACGGCGCTGAACAAGGGATTTTTGGTGGGGGGGGGGCTTTCGTCCAGCTCATGCAGGCTAGCTAGATAAGATTTGTGCATGAGGAGGACAAAATCCGCTGAAAAAGTGACCCTGGATTTAGCGGGGGGGGGGGGGGGGGGGGGGGGGAGGGAAGGTCAGAACCCCCCTCCTGGGCACCCACGGGGGCCAAACCGGGGGTTTAATCAAAAAAATCTGGCCCCCCAGCCCCAGGGAGCACTGAAATCGGCCCCGATGAAAAATCCAAGATGGCGGCCGTTCCCGGGTTCTGCCGAGGAGGGACCTTCCCCGCGCGGCAGGCAAGCAGTGCAGAGGCCCTGCCACGAAAAACGCGAAGAGGGCAGCCCACAAGAAAGTCAGGCTGCCAGCCAGGACATAGCTAAGCCTTGGCTGAAGAAAAAAAAGCTGAAAAAAAAGCTTGATTGACAGACTGCACAGCAGGAGAGAGCAGGTGGGAATCCTGCTGCCTTCTGCTTCTCTGGCTGCCGGTTCTAGCCCTACTCTGACCAGAAAAAAATAAAAAAGCTGGTCAACTGCTGCAAATAAGTTTGAGGTAGGTGAGTACCTGCCACTTATTGAAAGTTTGAAACTTAAACTCCCTTTTTTTTTTTTTTTTTTTACTGAGCGCAGCAGCGTGTTAAAAAACCCTCTCGGCAGCCAGAGGGGGAACGAGGCCCGGAGAGCGTCGGTCCCCACACCTGGAAGCGTCCACGGACTCAGGACTATGCAGGGAACCCCCTCTTGCAAAAGGGGCAAAGGCCCCCTGAGCCAGGCACGAGCTGGGAGATGGACGTCTCCCACACAAAAACAGTAAAAGCACTAAAAGAAGGCAAATTTTCCTTAATAGATTTTTCCTTTGTTTCTAAAACAAGCGGGAATCAAAAGAACTACTTGCTTGAGCCGAAAAAGAAAGAAGAAGAGGCTGACTAGCCTACAGCAGAGAACCGAAGGGGAGATGCTGCACCTGCTGGAGACAGACGAATACTGAAGAGGTAGAGGATAGGCTCTGTCCTGATATAGGGCATCCTTCAAGTTTTAGTCTGTCTCCACCTGCTGGAAAGGAGGCTCAACCCACTGTCTGGACTGATCCGGGTACGTACAGGAACCTGTAATTTGCTGCTGAGTCACAGTGCAGTAAAACGTACTACAGGTCAATGGAACATGCACTAATGTATTCTGCCAAATGCAGAACAATGTGTTAGTGGCAGCGAGAGACTGGCAAGCAAGAAGTCTGAGCGCTAGTGGCTGGGGTTGCAAGCTTCGTGAAAGCAACATTACTTGTTTTAATAGAGACAAATAAAAGAACTGGATAAATCTTGGTAGCTACTAACTGCAGCCTAACTTCCAAAGGGAGTCTTAGATTTGATAGGTATCAGAGCAGCCAGAAATTAACATCTCTGGCATCTCTGCCCTGGCTCTCCATGTGGGAGGCTGGGGAAGGTTGCAACCAGACTGCTACTCTGGGGGGTGGGGATATCAGCATGGTGATCTAGGGACATACATGTACAGTCATAGCATATGGGGGCTAATATGTTTATAAGGGGAGTCCCCTCCCCAAATGGTTTTTAATAATTGGCCCAATCATGTTCTTGTGACTGATATGCATCTCTGTTTTGCTAAGAAAAAAATTGCCATCTGATGAATTTAATTAGGCAGTGGGAGTTTTAAAAAGCAAACAAACTATTATCTAAATTTATACATTTTATTCAGTATTTCATTTCCCCCAGTTAAAATAACAAAAAAATCTGCACAGATTCTTTTGAACAGTTACCATAACAGTAACAATATTCTTTCCTAACAATAAGAGCTGCTGTGATTCAAGAACCTGACCTACTAGCTTAGTTTACAAAAAGAAAATCTTCTGCATGGAAGGGAGAAGGATACCAGTCATCTCTACAGGCCTATTTTCCCCATTTTAAATTGTACATGCATGAGTTGTGGAGAGTTTGCTAACAATATTCAAAAAACAAAATGCAATCCTTAATATATAATTATAGTAGTGCTTTCCTGTCCTAAAATCTATTTAAAAGGCTAAAATCAATGATGTGCCACACTGCAAAGGATTCGTGTAAAGAAAAGAACAAAGATTATTTTATGTAAACGCAGTAAAATTAATCTACTGCAATGCTAAAGTACTCAAGAAATGATAAATGCACAATGCCCTGGCGTGAAGTAGGCGTCTAAACAATATGCTTTTGTGGATCAGTGGGACTTTGATGTCAACACTGCAAGCTCTGGGCACACAAGTCCCCAGTAACACCCAGTGTGAGTCAGAAGTTGCTTAAGAACTATGCCTTTGATTTTATAGTTACGGCATTGATGGAAATGCACAAAGCAATTCTTCACAGAAGCACGATGCAAATTAAAAGCTTTGTTCATAAACAGACAAGCCCACACATTTCTACCAATTCAAGGGAATGAGCTGAACAAAAACAGGCCAGATTCATTTCAATCATTAAAAATACAGCTCCATGGAATGCAAGGTTATTTTTGAGCACAGGTAGAAAAAAATGTCTCTCTATATCAGTACCAACTTTCTGATCATGATGATCCAGCTACACTACTTTCATGACTTTTTTTTTTGCAGTCATTCACACAAATACAGACATGACAAACATTTCACCAAGTGTTACCATTATGAAAAATAAATCATCATAATTGCCTTTATTTGCTATTGCAGTTATTGGATTTTAGCACTAAATTGACAAAATTATGAACACTACCCTTACCCTCAATCACTGTTTAAAGGGAAAAAAAAAAAAAAGAGAGAGGGGCCAGGGAGAGAGGCATTTATTTATTTATGGACCTTTTTTATACCGGTATTAGTGTGGACATCATACCGGTTTACATAAAACAAAAGGTTTGAGAAAATACATAATAACAGGGGCTGCATAACGGGAGGGGATCAAACCAAGAAAGCGAGGAAATACAGCGCAAATGCAACGTGATGAGTAAATAACTTACAGGTCGATACAGTAAAGTGCGGCCACGTTACCCCACTCCTAACCCGCTAAATACTCACTTTTCGGCCGCATTAGCCCTTCCCGCGATACAGTATCCCCCTTTAACCCATTCTTAACTCACCGGGTAACCCCTTCCGCACGCGGCATGTATATTACATGCAAACGATTGATTAGCTATGCCCTCCCCATACAGTAACGCGCGCCCCGACTATCACTTTTTTACCCTGCCGATTTGCCGCGCATTCAACCTGTTAGTTTACCGCCTACCCCTACCCCTGCGTTAGAGGCAGGAGTAAGGGTAGGCGGCAAACTTCCCCCCAGCCCCCGCTCACCTGCCCTGGCCGCGTCCATGGGTGCCGGTCTCCGGGGTAGCCCCAGTCCTCTCCCTCCTCCCGAAGCAAAAAAAAGCGAAAAAAAAAATCCAATGCGGCCCCACTTCAGCAGCTCCCCTTCGGCGGAGACGGCAGTGTAAAGCGAGACGGACCACGGCGGACCTTCGGCGGAAAAGGCACTGTAAAGCGAGACAGACCGCGGCGCAAGGAGAGGAGGAGAGAAGACGCAACTTACTCCAGCCAGCCCTCCTCAGGACAGCGGCTCCTCTGCCTCCCAACTGCCGACGAAGATGGACGCCCGAATGGGTAGGCCCCTCGTGCAATTTGACCTCAAGGCGTGACGTCACGACGTTTGGCGTCACGGCATGCGACGTCACGCCTTGAGGTCAAATTGCACGAGGGGCCTACCCGTTCGGGCGTCCATCTTCGCCGGCAGCTGGGAGGCAGAGGAGCCGCTGTCCGGAGGAGGGCTGGCTGGAGTAAGTTGCGTCTTCTCTCCTCCTCTCCTTGCGCCGCGGTCCGTCTCGTTTTACACTGCCATCTCCGCCGATGGGGGGATGAAGGGGGGGCTGCCGAAGGGGGGCTGCAAGAAGATGAGGGGCCGCAGTTCGTCTCGCCGATGCTTTACATTGCCAGTTCTCTCTCTCCTCCTCCCGAAGCAAGGCTGCTTTACGCGCCTTGATTCAGGAGGAGGGGAGATAGAACTGGCAATCCCGAGCGTAGGAGAACCGTCCACTTCCTGGTACCTGTCATTTCAGATGTAATTTGAAATGACAGATACCAGTGTGGCCATGAAGCGTTAGGCCCGCGCACCCAGGATACTGTATAGGCGCTCTATACAGTAAAATGGGTTGCGCGGGCCTAACACTTCAGGGACGCTTCCTAGACGCAGCTTGCATTTGCAAGCTATTTGTATACGGGATCGAGCGGTAGGCGAGCTGCACTGTGCGTGCGGCAACCGCAGGTGCGCCCGGCACTGCCGCACTGTTTCTACCGCGGCCTTAGAGTATCGACCTTTTAGTTAAGAAAAGGGGTGACAAAAGTCAAAGTAAAAAACTGTGTCAAGAATATACAGGTCAATAATACAAAGTATACAGATCATATTTACAAAATCAAAGTAGAGTCATGGCTGTAGGTAGAGCAAGGTAACGCAAGGGGGAGGCAAGGGTGGGAGGTGGGGAGGGAGGTGAGGAGGGTAGGGAGGACGGGATTGAAAGGTTAGTGGGGAAGAGGGAAGGTTAGTCTGGGTAGGCTTGTCTAAATAACCATGTTTTAAGTTTCTTTTTGAAATTGCTGTGGTAAAAGGATCTATGGTTAGTGGATCTCTCTAATCAACTGGCACCAGTCAAAAAAGCTGTTTCAGTGAATTTTTTTTCCACTTTTGTTTAAAGCTTGTGCTTAAGATTTTATGTACAATTACTAAGTGTATTCTGTTACTGCCTGTAAGATATGTATTTCATGGAAAGGTTTTCATGTTACCTTCACTGCCTTCGCAGTTTCCAGTGACTGCTCTGGAGGAATTCCCACTTCTCGGTCCCTCAGCAGTTGTTGAATGAAGTAAGTTATATCTCGACCAGCAATTGGAATGTGTTTGATACAGCTGCCAATCACATAACCCTCTGCCTGGAAGCCAAACAAGAAGAGGAGAGATCTCAGACAAAATTCTTTCAGACAGTGGCAGAAAGGAAAATACCTGGCCCAATATCTAAAAGTGGTATATTACTGTATTTTTCGCTCCATAAGACGCACTTAGGATTCAGAGGGGGGAAATTAAAAAAAAAAAAAAAAAAGTGCTAAACCGGCTCTGTTCTATTTCGGACCACTCCCCAGATCAGAAAACTTATTCTCTTTCTGGGAAAAAAACAAAACAAAACATCCCAACTAAGTTTAATTAACTACAACCCCCCCCCAAAGACCTGCCAAATGTCCCTGGTGGTCCAGCGGGGGTCCGGAAGCGATCTCCTGCACTTGGGCCTTCGGCTGCCAGTAATCAAAATGGCGCCAATGGCGCTTTGCCCTTACTATGTCACAGGGGCTACCGGTGCCATTGGTCAGCCCTTGTGACATACTAAGGGCAAAGGGCCGTCTGCGCCATTTTGATTACTGGCAGCTGAAGGGATTACTGGTCACCAGGGGCTTTTGGCAGGTCAGGAGGGTGGGGGTTGTAGTTAGGTTTTTTTTTCTTTTTTAATATTCGCTCCATAAGACACAAACATTTTCCCCCCATTTGGGGGGGAAAAAAGTGCATCTTATGGAGCAAAAAATACGGTAATTTACTCTTATTCTTCCTTATCTGCAAATCAAAGTATGGTACATGATTAGCTTTGGGCAGTCTTAAAAATATAGATGTCTATAGAGTAAAGTTGATAACTTTTAGCAGAGCAGTCAGTTGTCAAATTTTTTCCTGTTAAGCTTCAGCTTGTCTATACAAGTTTAAAAAAAACCCTAACATTTTCAACGTAAAAATAAATTACTTTTGGAACAGTGCACTGCTCAGAATAATTCAGTTCTTTGGAACTAGTATACCATGGTAAAGATCATTATCAAATATTTCTATATATTGTGCAGCCTACACAATAAAATCCTAATTAGTTCCCCATATGTTTAAACAAAAGTTCCCTATACTACCAAAACTATCTTATCCTGGCTATCATCTGACCCCTGCTTCATCCACCCAGAGAACCCAACAAGAGCCTGTTACTTCATCTTAATTTTGTAATATATTTTTTTTTAAATCAAACTAATTCATTTAAAGTTGCACTTATCCACAGAAAAGCAAGTTTGCTTACTATAAGCAGTGTTCTCCATAGACAACAGGATGAATTAGCCATGACATGTGAATGACATCTGACAGTACCAAAAGGACACTTCTCTCTAAGCTCAGAGCCTTTGCTCTAATGAGCATGTGAGGGAATTTGCTCATGGAGCATGTATCAAGAGGTTCCTCAGTCGATATTAGAGCTAGATCTAGCTAAGTAGTCAACTCTTCAGGGAGGCAGGTGAGTAGCATAGCTAACATCCTTTTTGTCTACAGAGAAGATCATTTACGGTAAGCAAACTTGATTTTCTGTGGATAAGTTCAACTTTAAATGAACTGGCTCGATTAGAAAAACTACTAAAGAATTATTTATTTAATTTATTTATTTTTATATACAGACATTTGATCAGGGATATCACATCGGTTCTACAATTATAGTAAGCAAACTTGCTTTCTCCATCAACAAGCAGGGCTGAAGCCATGACAATTGGAGAGTCCCAAGCTGAGGGGTGCAGCAGAACATTTACTGAAATAGCAACCCAGACCCCACCATGGAAAGTGGACTACTGGGTGAACAGTTTATGCAAAACTGCTTGTTTTTACTGTCACGTTTTGATAAATTGTGTAGATGGTAATGGAACACGGTGTGCACTAATGATCAAGTTGTAGCATTGCAGATTTCTTCAGTAGGTACTATACTCAGATGAGCCACTGATGCAGCCATAGCTCTCACCTGATGAGCCTCGATAGTCTGATCTGGATACCCACATGGCACAATGAGCTATACAGTCCATGAGCCAATTGGACAATGTTCATTTGGCTGCTGCTATGCCCTGTTAGTACTGTAAAGCAAATATCTGTGAGGACTGAATTTGTCTAGGTTCTTTTCTTCTAGTGGCTCTTTTACAGTCTAAAGAATGAAGGGCTTTTTCAACTTCAAGTGCATATGGTCGTGGGAATAAAGTAGGTAAGAGAATGGTTGATTAGTATGAAAAGCCAAATCCACCTTTAGTAAAAGCTCTGGGTGCATGTGGAGAACCATTCTATTGTGAAAAACCCGCAAGGATGGATCTACCAGGATGGATCAGAGAGGCACTGGACAGCTGTACCAGGGTATGCAAACCAAACTTGTCTAGGCCATGCTGAAGCAACAAGAATCAGTCAGGCCTCATCATAGAGAACTTTTTGTTCTGTCCTGATGATCAATGGGACTGTACATGAGATCTGCACTCTAGTTGAGTAGAAAAACATCCTGAGTGGATCTGAATTTGCTGGGCAGAATGGTGTAAAACCTGTCCACTTTTCTTTTTTCTGACTTGAAGATGTCGATTGCTAGAAGTTTCCCACAGGCTGAACAGTGTTTGCAGCTGATTGTTGCAGGGACCACTCATGTAAGGCAATCTGCTAAACATGTGAAAATTCCTGGAAGGCAGGCTGCTTGCAAGACAATTTGATATTTACGTGCTCATTACCTTATCTTTATCGCCTCCTGGCAAAGGGTCAGTGACTCCATGCCATCTTGTTTGTTCATGTAGAACATGGCAACCTGGTTGTCAGTTTCAATGAGAACACTCTTTCCCTGGAGGAAATGTGTAAGTTGTCAAAGCATATCTGACTGCTTGTAGTTTTAGAAGGCTGATCTGAAATTAGCTTTCTATTAACAACCAAGTCCCTTGAGCTTAGAAGGGGCCAGTGTGGGTTCCTTTTGTGGAGGCATCTGTTGCTAATATTACTTGGTGAAGAAGCAATTGAAATGTTGCCCCTTCTTGAAATATGAAGGTTTGTAGCCAAAGGTCTTGTTTCATTTCCTGAGAGACAACAAACATCATTAAAAGTTGAGCGAAAGCCCCACTACAGGAGACACATGTGAAGGTGGGTCAGTTGAACTACATGAACTGCTACTGCAATGTGTTCCAAAACTAGAATGTTTGTTTGTTACCTGGTTTGTATTCAAGTAGTTGATATAGAAGGGTCTTGAGTGTGTTCACCTGGTCTTGATGGGGAAGACTCCTTTCTAGCAGAGTAGCTCCTATGAATTTTATTCTCTGGGTTGGAATTAAGAGTATTTTTTGAAGTTTACCAGGAAACCCAATTATTGTAGGACCTGAAACGACTTCTGCAGAAGTGAAAACACCTTCCTGGAAATCTGCCATCACTAGTCTGCCATCTAAGTAAGAGATGATCTGGATGCCTTGATGAAGGTATGTTGCTACTACAGCAGGAGTATTCTGTACTGGTAATGGGAGGAGTCCACCACAAAATATAGATAAAGCCAGTAGTAGGAATTGATATATGAGCATAAGCATCCTTAAATCCAGAGCACATATCCATTGCCCCTTTTGGATGAAGGGGAGAATTGTGTGAAGAGTTCATTTTGAATTTCTCCCGGAGAAATTATTGCTCAAGCTTCTTAAATACAGGATGAGTCTCAATCCCTCAGCTTTCTTAGAGATAAGGAAGTAACAGGAATATAACCTTTGGCCATACTGCTGGTTTGGAATAGTTTCTATAGCTCACTGACTGAGAAGCAACTTTTTCAGGTAGAGATGTACACATTGAAACTGATCTGGATTGAAGCCTGAACGATAAGGAAGTGTGGGAAGTCAAGAAAAATATAAGCAGTATCCGGACACCACAATTTTGAGTGCACAGAGGTCTTTGGCAATTTTATACCATTCCTTCAGGTAGGGCTGAATCCTCCCACCTAGTGGGGAGGATGGCTAATAGGTTGTAAGATGGTGAAAAATTGCCCAGACTTTGGCTGGGCCTGTTGTGCCGCTTTAGGTTGATGGTGTTCTGTCGATTCTGGGCCAGAAGCTGTTGCTGCTGTAGAAGCTGAGACAGGATTTGGTACCTTAGAAATTGCCAGAAGGGGTATTTCTGGAAGTATGGTCAACATGAAGTACACCGTTCCTCTGAGCCAGCTGAGAGGGACTACACCTCCGGCATGTTGCACTTTGATTTGAGCAACATTTCCCTGAGATTTTCTCTGAAGAGATCTCCCATGCAGGAGATGTGTGCTAGCTTGTCATGGTCATCTCCCTGCAAGCCACTGGCTTGTAACCAAGCCATCAGATGAGCTCCTATGGAGGCTGAGGAAGAGCAGGCAGTCATGTCAAATGCTTCATAAATTGATAAGAGTAAGATGGTATATACACTCTTCCACATTAGAAATGCTGTGGATATGCCAAGGTGGTACAGCCTAATGGAAGAAATGGCTTCAGATTTAGCATGCAGTCATGCAAGTACTGAACTTTGTAGAATGGGTGAGCATAAATTCATGCACTGAGTATGGAACTCTGGAATACTTTAACAAAATTATCCAGTAACCTGGAGTCTTTCCCTGGTGGGAAATTCTCATTTTCTTTGCTCTTTTAAAATCTGATTCCACTACTACTGATTGATATACCACTCTGTATCCCAGTGATTTTTGTACTTTAGGTCTGGTTTTCTTTCTACTAGGACATAGAAAATCATGTTCTCCTGCAGAATATCATGAATCGGAATGCCTACCAATTCAGATGGGATCTCTAGAATTTGAAGACTAAAGGCTTTTGTGCAAGGATCCTTGTACTTAACATTGACTTCGAGTGCAGTTCCCAACTTGTTCAAAAACCTGGAATAAGGAAGGTCCTCCAGCGGAGACAAGTGTTCTGGATGTGCAGATAGGGAATCAGAATATCCCCAAACCCTCTTCAGATCCAAGGGAAGAGGGAACACTGAACCAGGACCCCAATGATGAATTTTGCAACCGAGGGGACCCTAGTAGTCTCAGAGGCATGTACTCCAGGTGAATCTTTTCAGGCTTTCTAGACTGCTGAAAGTGAGTGTCTGAATATGGAACCACCTTGTGTGGGATCTGATAGAGTATCCACTGACTGGGGAAGCTGGGATGCCTTTTTGCAGAAATAAACCTGATATCTTGGAAAGGAGTGGTTGGAGAGTACCCCTACCTCTTGGCATCCAAGGATAAGGAAAGGAAGTTTTTGTCAATTCTGCCATTTGATCCAAGGGCTGACATGCTCTTTGCCTGGGTTTTGGAGGTAGAATTTCTTCCTCTGATATCAGGATGGAGTCCCTTTGCACCTCCTCTGGACTTTTAAAGATCTGCTCCGGAGGTCAGTTTGAGGTAAAGGGACCATGGAACAGGTGGAATATGCTGTCTTTAAGTGAAGGCCTTGTTCCAACAATCTGAATGACATGGTCTGATGACTGGTGGGGGCAGGTGCATTACATCACCTTCTGCTCCCACAGATCCACCTTTCTGTATGGGTAAAGTAGAAACAGTTGAGTAGGCAGCACTGCTACATGGTGTGTCATTGATGGGACAGCCTGTTCCATGTCTCAGAGCATTACCAGTGCCGAGGCCGGAAAAAGATGCATCGGCTGCATCAATACCACTGATCGATGGTTTTTTCTGGACTGGGTGCACCATCGGCTCTGCAGAGCACTTTTTTCTTAGTTTTTGGTTTGCTTGACCTGGCCTGTTCCCCTAACAGGGGAGTCATAAGTGGAGCTCCTGCTCAACTCTACATCTGGGGAACATGAAGAGGTCCTGCTTCAGGAGGAGTCTTAACACGGTTCCTCCATTTTCCAGGCCCTGGACTTTTATGACCATTGAGACATACTGCCACAGTGACAGCAATTTGCCTGGTCATGGCACCAACAGAAATCATGTTCTTTGGTAACAGATATTTTCCTATTGCATATACAGTCTTTGAAACCACCCACTGTCTGCTTCTTGGAACCAGATGTTCTGCGAATAATTTTTTTTTTGTGTAGCACTGAAAAAGTGCTACCTGAGGAGCTACCAAGTAGCAAAGCAATACAAAATTTGAAAACAGGTATGAAAATATGATTATTAGGAAAAATTATCTAAAGAGAAAGGGTACACATCTGTGCTGAGTGAAGGCAAAAAGACTGAGGGACCTCACAAGGCAACATCTATCACCCATGGAGGGATTCCCACGCATGTTCAATAGAGCAAAAGCTCTATGAGCTTAGAGAGAAGGGTCCATTAGGTACTGGATGATGTCACATGTCATTGCTAATTCGGGCCCTGCTTGTCGATGGAGACACAGGCAAAAGTTTTAGTTATATAAAAAAGGCCAACAAGAAAAAAAAAGCCAGTAAATATTTAAAAATGCTTGTTTCTCTGCTCTGTCGCTTCTCCTGATTATGCTTTATTGTAAGATTTTTTAAATTATAGTTTTATACTTTTATTTTAACCAGAAGCACTTTTATAACAGACACTTGTTTTTAAGAATCTTTTTCCTGGCTTCATCCTATGTCTAATCTGTTCATGCTTTACATTTATCAATAAGATGCAGGTATGGGGTTTGGAAAGGAGTTAGCACAAGTGGAATTAACTTTAGATTCTTAAAAGTAGGAACAGCTATGTGGAAAGAGCTTTCAGAATCTCAGTGGTATCATTCTCCTCCAAAACTAAATATATCTAAATGGAAATAGGGGATATTCATGATTCTGTTCATTTAATTGAGTTACCTAGAAATCTGAGTTATTACCATTCCTTTAAGCACTCAGTAATTTTAAGCAATGAGTTTGACTGCTTATTCAATAAGCACATCCCCCGCACATTCTGGAAAGCATAGACATGAATTCACAGCTCAGCAATTAAAGGCACTCAATGAGGCTTGCAGAATACTTCTGCTATTAAATTTAAAACGTGTCGCCGGGTATCTGAAAAAGCACAATGTTACCTTATAATACAACGATTGAGGGAAAGTGATAAAAATATCTGTGTAAATTTCATAATTTCTTGAATAATAAATTTAACATAAAACAACTTCCCCAAACTATTTCAGAAATGAATTCTGGATACGATATTTTAGAATCTATTTTAAAACAGAACAAGAAAAGCATCCCATCTTACTGTCAAAAGTACCCTCCCCCCATATGAGTGACTTGGTATCCAAACAATTATATTTGCCTCAGCCTATCATCTTTGCAGCCTGAAGCTTGATTAGCTTTACTAAGAGTCTTGTTAAAGCAATGTTTTCAAAATATCACTAAAATCTACCTGCAGATACAATGAAATTACCAGCAGTTAATATTTAAGGTACAGTTTTTTTTAAAGGCTCTGGAATAAATAATTTCATGAATTCAATTTCAATAAAATCCAATGAATTGAGATGTATAACAATATGACAGATTTCAGGATCCTTCTTCCTTCTGCCCCATGCAGTCGCAAAAAGGAGAAAGTAACTTTTTGGCACACAGCTATATTCCACCCCAGTCTGGGGTTTTCTTCTGTGTGGGGTACCCGAATACCCCTTCACTTTGCCTCTGAGTGCTGAAGCACAAGCACAGCTTTCAGGATGGTTCCATGGGATTCTGCAGTGATGCCAATAAGAAACACTTCACAAACATCAAACCCCACACCTTTTTTTTAGTATTTTATTTAATATTTTGTGGTGTACAGAGCTGTATTTTAATGCAGCATACCAAGGGCCTTTTCAGCTTGGCTGATCAGCTTTAGTGAAGATAATGAACTTTGATTTAAAAAAAAAAAACAAAAGCTTCAATGCACCCTATGAATTCAGCCATCTGGAAATCTTTCTAGGTACATGCAGAGTCTTATCATATGTAGGCGTTTAATGCTATATATGCGGCACAAGAGAACAATTGAAAATAGTTTCGTTATTTTTAGCAGTTCATGGAAAGTAGTGTGCCCCCAGCTAGTTTTGACTCCTTGCTGGGCCTCGTAAAATGAGTTTCACATGGAAAACAGGCATTCTGACAGAGCATAACAGTGAGGAAAAGCACCACAAAGGGAAAGAAACAGTTCTTGACTTATACAATCTAGAGGTCTGTGGGATAGCTTCATATAGTAAGTGGCCTGGTGCTTAGAACAATGGACTCTGAATCAGAAGACCTATGTTTAAAAACCCTGCTTGTTCAGCAATATTCCCTATACTCTTGGGCAAGTATCTTCACCACCCATTGCCTAAATTGCCACTTAAAATAGTAAGCTCTCTTGGGACAGGCCCTGCATGTGATTTGTGTTAAAGCACCTTACTTTATGGACTATGGAAATGCCAAAATAATCAAAATAATCACCACCACCTCTGAAAAGATGAAATAGATATCAAACAGCATTTTAAACTTGTACAGGACATTCAATCAATATTCAATAATGCTAAAAGCAATTTTTTTTAATTGAAATAATGGACTCTGGATAAGTGGATAAGTGCAAGGTGATGCATATAGGGAAAAATAACCCATGCTATAATTACACAATGTTGGGTTCCATATTAGGTGCTACAACCCAAGAAAGAGATCTAGGTGTCATAGTAGATAACACATTGAAATCGTCGGTTCAGTGTGCTGCGGCAGTCAAAAAAGCAAACAGAATGTTGGGGATTATTAGAAAGGGAATGGTGAATAAAACGGAAAATGTCATAATGCCTCTGTATCGCTCCATGGTGAGACCGCACCTTGAATACTGTGTACAATTCTGGTCGCCGCATCTCAAAAAAAGATATAATTGCGATGGAGAAGGTACAGAGAAGGGCTACCAAAATGATAAGGGGAATGGAACAACTTCCCTACGAGGAAAGACTAAAGAGGTTAGGACTTTTCAGCTTGGAGAAGAGACGACTGAGGGGGGATATGATAGAGGTGTTTAAAATCATGAGAGGTCTAGAACGGGTAGATGTGAATCGGTTATTTACTCTTTCGGATAGTAGAAAGACTAGGGGGCACTCCATGAAGTTAGCATGTGGTACATTTAAAACTAATCGGAGAAAGTTCTTTTTTACTCAACGCACAATTAAACTCTGGAATTTGTTGCCAGAGAATGTGGTTCGTGCAGTTAGTATAGCTGTGTTTAAAAAAGGATTGGATAAGTTCTTGGAGGAGAAGTCCATTACCTGCTATTAAGTTCACTTAGAGAATAGCCACTGACATTGGCAATGGTAACATGGAATAGACAGTTTTTGGGTACTTGCCAGGTTCACATGGCCTGGATTGGCCACTGTTAGAAACAGGATGCTGGGCTTGATGGACCCTTGATCTGACCCAGTATGGCATTTTCTTATGTTCTTAATTCAGTTGGCAGTTAAAAAAAAAATTTTTTAATCCTCCATTTTCTCTTCCTGAAACTTTCCTTCCTACCAAGACAGCCAGCCTGGACCCCAAGACTTGTCCTCAATGCTGTTTCTTCAGGGTTTGCCATACTGGCAGCACATTTTTCCTCTCTCTCTTAGGATTGAGCAGGATGCCTTCACAAGAACTCCAACCCCTGCCAGTCCTATTGAACAGGAGACCAGAACTCAACTCTGCCACAAACTTTATGCTCTGTTTCTTTAGAAGATGAGCCCATTTACAATATGGAAAGACTCTCCTGCTTAAGCACTTCCCTCCCTACTGTGAATCAACCTAAACCAGAGCACCCCCACCTTAATTCACAAGGCAGGATGCATGATAAGTTTTCTGTTAATACAGCACATATTTTAAGAAATGAATTCTTAAATCTACAACTAAAGTAAAAACTGCACACATTCCAAAAAAGTAGAAAAAATATTTAGCAAGGAGATCTAAGCATTATATAATGCTTAGATCTCCCCATCTTTGTCATTATACCCATAATTCTTCTATCATTTTATAGAACTTAAGAATTTTAGATAATTTTACTGTATTTTATAATATTGAATTGTATTTTATGATATGTTGAATTTTTCATTGTATTTAATGTTTGTGCTTAGTTTTACTGAACTGTATTCCTTCTTTTATTGTAAACCGATGTGATATATACTTTGAATGTCGGTATATAAAAATAAATAAATAAAATAATAGAGCTGGCAGCAATCAAACAAGGGAATTGACATTTTGTGCAGTCTATATCAGGGCTTCCCAAAATGTCCTAGTAAATCCACAGCCAGTTGGGTTTTCAAGATATCTATATCAAATATGCATAAGAAATCAGTATACAGTGGAGACCAGCATATGCAAATTTATCTCATGCTTATACACCATGGGTATTCTGGTCTGGTCTGGTTGTGGGGTCCCCAGGACAGGTTTGGGAAGCCCCGATTCTAAATAGGGACAAATCCAACTTGATAATCTTTGGCTCAAACTAGGTAACAACTATAGTGTATGCTATATCAAACATAGTTCCATACTGCATCAGAAATATCTCATTGCTAATAATGGACAGCCGTATCCAACAATACATTTTAGCATAGAACAAAGTAACAGCCTCAGTCACTATTCAATGATTGTCCTCATTTTTATAATGCTGTCAAAAAGGTATGGCAGATGGAGTCCAGAGTTTAATGCTGATGATTAACCGCATTCTCTGGTGCAGCCCTGCTGTCAGATCTCTTGAGAAAGAAGTGTGTAAACAATTTAATTTTATTACAAGAGAAGAATAGTTACGCAGCAGAAAAAGCTGGTGACATGAATCCATCATTACACCTGTTCAGTTCCATTACTGAAGAAATGTTCTGTTTGAGAAACAGACCTGTTGAAGATGGCAAAGCAGACTGAATCGTTCTACTTGGGAAAAGCATAAACTGGAGAAAGCCACCTTAACGAAGGTGGCTTTTCTAACTGAAAGATCAATAATGATCCCATGCAAATCAGCAAGAGCTCTGTCTTCACCATGAACTGTAATATAAGCAGATCTACAGGGAACTATCACTGGCTGTTATTGAAATGATATCCGGTTATGCTCCGCATACCTACAACATCTTACTAAAATTAATTTGAATTAGTTTCAACAACTGGTGCAACTGCTCACAATTTTTAAACTTTCAGTAATTCAACCCCTTTTATTGTGGTTCTATGTGTCCAATATGTGCATACATTTTGCTGTAGAACTAGCTTGAAATCTGGTACAGTGGATATTAGGATTTAAAGTGGGCTTGGGTATATTGGTTATAAATACAGTGTTCTCGTATTTCTTTTCTTACTTAGCACAGTTACAGTAGAGAAAAACAGACAAAAGATCAGATAAAAGCATTGTACGCCAACATATCAGATTATAAAATGTGTTTGTTTGAAAGGTTAGGAAAAACAAACCCTAAAATAACTTTAAAACAAGAATAACCAATAAACCAAGAGGTTTGTTAAAGCATGCTTCACTACTGTTCAGCACCAAGATCTGGACAGCTCCTGCAATAAGGGCTTTTCTAATTGAAAGAGCAGAACCGATTACAAAACGATCTGTAGCGTTTGCACAACCACTAGTAAATAATGTGGTAGACAATATAGTTGAACGGGGTGAGTCTACAAGTGAAGATAATCAGCATTTTTTAAGGTCACAAAACAGAGGTGGGAGAAGAAATTGGGGTCCTCAAGCGAATATGGGGTACAGGTACAGGGGCCGGTATCAGAAGTACAAGTAATAAATGGATCGGTACAGGCACAGGGGCCGGTATCAGAAGTACAAATAATAAATGGTTCTGTAATTAATTTATCGTCCCGGGAGCTGTCTTGTATAGAGGTGGAGGTGTTAAATAAGGGATTATCTTTTGTCCCCACTGCAGAATATGACGCATTTGAGACAACAGTAGATCTTTTTAAGTTTTTTCGTAGATTAAAGTTAAAGAGATTTTTTGCAGATTGTGATCAAGTAGAGAGTCAGGAAAGGGATGTAAGGTTTGTGAAGCGATCAAAATGGATCCCTCCGGATCCTCAGGATCCGTTCATAACGGTCTTTGAGAAATTAGTATTAAAAAAATTGAAAGAATTGGAATTACAGCATCATCCAGTATACATGAATTTAACGAAGGAACAGAAGTTTGCATTAACCCAGTTACAACGGGATAAAAATATTATAATTAAACCTGCAGACAAGGGGGGTGCAACGGTTCTTATGAATAAAGAGATGTACACTAGGGAGGTTTACAGACAATTGCATGATGGGAATTTTTATCATCCCTTGGATGAAGATCCGTCGGAGGGTATTCAGATGGAGCTTTTTTCTCTTATACAGGGAGCGGTGAAAGGTAAGGTAATTGACAAGAAATTGGCAGATTATCTGTTTGTGGAGAACCCAGTTAGTCCAGTTTTTTATACGGTGCCGAAGGTACATAAAAACCTGTTGTCTCCGCCGGGAAGACCGATAGTTTCGGGTATGGGCTCATTATTTGAACCCATTTCTAAATATATGGATTCACTGTTACAGCCGGCTGTACGTAATATAAAATCATACATCAAAGATTCAGTGGACTTCATTAACAATGTATCACAATTAGAGGGAATACAAAATGATTGGTGGTTGGTGACAGCAGATATATCTGCATTATATACGAACATTCCTCAGGATTCTGCTGTTCATATTGTACGTGACAGATTAGAAACAATGGATATGTCCACAATGAAAAAAGACTTATTATTAAAGTTATCGTCAGTAATTCTCAATAAAAGTTTCTTCCAATTTGAAAATGATTTTTTCCATCAAATTAAAGGTATACCGATGGGGTCTTCAATGGCCCCATCGGTAGCCTGTTTATATGTGGCATCATTTGAGGAGGTCCACGTATATCAGTCTTGTTTCTGGAAAGAAATAGCTATTTGGAGACGATTTATTGACGACGTCTTTTTCATATTTAAAGGTACATATCAACGGCTGAGTTAAAGGATTGGATTAATTCACAGGATGCTAACTTACAGTTTGAATTTACGGAGAACAGGGATAGTGTGTCTTTTTTGGACATGAGGGTCTACAAAGATAGTGGGAGGTTATGTACTACGATCTATAGGAAACAGACGGATAGAAACACAACCTTAGAATTCTCTAGTTTTCACCCCAAGCGATTAAAAGAAAATATACCTACAGGGCAATTTTTGCGCCTAAGACGTCTTTGTACGACAGTGGAGGAATATAAGTTAAAATCCCAGGATATGTCAGCAAGATTCCTAGAGCGTGGATATACAAAAAAAGTAATCAAGAGGGCATTTAAACGCGCATTATATGCAAATAGGGACAATTTGTTAACAACAAGAGGGAAGGAACCTCTAACTAGAGTGGTATGTACACTTCCCTTTTCCCATTTGGGGTTCAATATCAAATCGATTGTGAACCAGTATTGGTCGGTTTTGCGTGATGAAGGGGTATTTGAAGAATCACCAATTTTTGCCTTTCGCAAGAATAGGTCCCTTAGAGATATATTAACTTCTTCGGTGCTCCCTATTCAGAGCGATGACCAAGAATCTAAGGGACAGTTTATATGCGAAGGCTGTCTGGCATGTCCATATGTCCAACAAGTCCAACAGGTTCATGTTCCATCCACAGGTGAGATTTATTATTTACCAAAATTTTTTAATTGTAAATCGGCTCAGGTAATTTACATGATTACTTGTCCCTGTGGGTTATTTTACATCGGACAGACGAAAAGAGTCATTAAAATCAGGATATTGGAACATATCAGTAATATCAGGATTAAAAAAGATAAAGCCCCATTAGTTTCTCATTGGCTCAAAAAGGGACATAAGGTAGAAGATTTGAGGTTTTGCGTGCTCTACCAATTGACATTACAACGTGGGGGAAATGTCTCTAGAGTTTTGACTCAAAAGGAGCAACGTTTCATTTACAAGTGGGGAACTGTGGAACCAGGGGGTCTCAATCAAGAGATAGAATGGAGTATTTTTTTATGAATCCCCGTCCATTTAGGATTTGGCGTCCTGGTTGCTAGGTGATAATATGGAGCTGTTATATCGCGATATTTTAGGGTATTGCAATGGCGCGGGGAAGCTTGAAAAAGAACCGGTAATAGGAAGTAGGTAGTGCGCAGCCGCGGCGTTTCTGTCGAGGAGAGATGTCTTTGAAGTATGGTGGTTCTCAAGTTTTGAAATAAGGTGGTTTATATACAATAAAGTAAGTGATTTTTGTTTGTAATTTTCGGATAGAAGATAACCTTTGGATAGGGTAGGTTAAAGATGGTTTGAAAGTGATTTTGGGTGATGTTTGTTACAGAGGATGATATGATGGAATAATGGTCGGCAAGTGCTATGAAATACTTGTTTGAGAACATAATGGAATAATATAGTGACATCATTTTCAGGTTAGTACAACGGTTGAAAAAAATGAGAGCTGGTCGTGTGGGGACATTGTGCAGCTTGCAAATATTGTTTTCTGCTTTTTATTTTTGAATTTGTATAGACGTAAAGCAGTTTCTGATGAAATAGACAACGGTAAAGCAGTTTTTGAAGAAATACATAGCGGTTTAAATGGAAGTTATAGCATTGGAGCATGGGTAAGTGCAGTGATGATGGTAACAATGACTAGGGAAATAAAAGATAATTTTTTCAAATTGTTTTAAAAAATTTTTTAATTATTTATTAGGAGGAAGAGCATTGGTGTAATAGATGCACGCATTCACATGGTACATGTTTTTGTTCTAAGGTTTCCGGTAATGCTGAAATTTGGGCAGTGAAGTTGAGATTCATGATTGAAAATTATTATGTGAACAAAATCCTCTGAAGAAACCAACGGGAGAAACAGGAGCTTCCTGTCGGGATAAGATTAAAGAAATTGTAATATCGATTGTGTTGGAATACAAGCTATGAATTTCATGAAAATGAGAACGGCAACCTAATAAGGAACTCAGATGGGATATAAGCAAAGAGTATTGTAATGTTCATTATGTTAGGATGTAACTTATGAAATATGAAAGTAATAAGGGTAATTTAATAAGGAACTCTAATTATAAATGATTGTTTACATCAGTAAAGGAAACTTGTGTTAAATATAACAGAGGTAGAAATTGGGATATTTAGTAAAAGAGGAGTAGGTTTACATTGTAAATTAGGGAATGTTGCAATAGTATTGTTAAAGTGTAACAAGTTTGTATTGTCAGATTTTAACAGTTTATTGTTGTGTGAGTGAATGTGGTGTGTATGGGTGATATAAACAGATATGTGTTATGTTTTTAAAGGTTTGTTAAAGAATAAACATTGAAGATAAATTTCATTGAAATACACGGGTATATTGTTTGTAACACCCATGCTCTAAGCCATGTTTCACTTTTATTGTTAATTTAGATTCCTTGCAATTTGATTATTTCACTAGATCAACATAATTCTTCAAAGATACTGAGATACATGAGCTTTGAAGGCCACATATATCCCTTTCTAAGATTCAATCATCTTTGGATCATTTTTATGATGGTCTAAAAAGCTTTTACAACCTGCAGAGAATCCAGTTTTCTACCCAACACAGCAACTGTTCCCTCTAACCTGTGAGTGTGTATACAGGTTGTGAACCCTGCACACATGGTAAGTGTGCACAAGAAATCCCAACATTATTTACATTATACTGGATTGTAGCACACAGATTAATTTGGCTTATGAGAATTTGTTCAACTGAAAAGTTGTGCACACTTAGCCTTTCAAAAATTAGAGGAACAATTGTTCTCTACTACCTAAGTTAAGCAGTTTAAAAGTTATTTTAAAAAGTACTTACTACTGGAATGACATGAGTGACTCCATCACCACTGTCTATAACCGTACCAGTCAATGTGCGTTCTCCTACTTGCCGTGATGTCCAGGATGCAGCTAAGGCAAGAACAGCCTTTTAAAAGAAACACACAACAAAGTTTTGTTTTATGTTGGCATATAGATTTTTTCTTTAAACAAAGAGAAAAAATGATGGCATTTGCTCCTTTTGTTAATATATTAGGTCCTGAAAGAAATATTTTTTTTGTGGCCTGGTAATTTCTTCCTGCTTGTTTGCGCTTCCATATCATGAAGCCATGGGCCTTCATTTATTTAAAACATTTCTATCCACCAATCTATAGTCCTAGGCTGGTTACAAAATAAGCTTAGAACAGACACAAACTAAATTATTAACAGAGAAAACTAAAACATCACTGCAAAATCAGATCATAATCATAAAAGTATCAGAAAAAACTGCATTAGCACTTCCCACATGCTTCTTCAAAGAGATATCCTTTTCCTACAAGTATTTGCAACTAATGGGGAGGGGAGTTGCCTATATTTCTCTCTCCTTCCCAGATCACTTTATCCAGTCATCACTGTGACATTCCTTGGCCGAGTATCAGACTGCAGCTTCTTCTGGATTCTAGATAATGTGGGCCTAAAGTTTGACCAGGCTCTTAATCCATCCCAACTGCTTGGAGCAGTGAATGCCGCCTCTGCAGCATTCCCAGTCCTGGCTGACCCAGCAACTAAACCCAGGTCTTCCGCATGGCAGTGCACAGCCTTTGCCACTGAGCCACTAAAACGAGTATATGTGCTGTTGTGATCTGTGAGTGCATCTCTCTCTATAAGATTAGTTATTAGTGCTCCGGGTAATCACTGTCCTGTCTTTGCATGCGAGATGCAATGACATCACCTGGAGCAGAGAGACGGGGACTGCAGGCAGAGAGGGAGGCGTGCGGGGCCAGAGAGTGCAGCCACGGCGCTAAGCAACACAGTTGGTGGGGGTTTTCCAGCCTCACCAGCAAAATACACCCCCCCCCCCCAAAAAAAAAAAAAAAAAGACTCACCAGCAGAATCAGAGCTGAAGAGAAATGCTGCAGGCGGAAGTCCCAGGCCCCAGCAACTGCTGATGTCATTGGCACCCAAGTGGGAAGGGACTAGGAAAGGGACGGGCCAGAGCAGGGAGCGTAAGAAGGGGGAGGGGAGGGAATTGCTGGTAGCAGTGGCGAGTGAGGAAAGTGAGGAGCAATGGGGAGCGTGGAGGAAGGCGTGCACATCACCCCAATGACACCTGCAATGTCCCTCAAGCACACACAACCTACTCTCCAAGCACCCCACCTAAGAACCCATACCCTCACACACAAATAAGCACCCACATGTGTAACCCCAACCCACACGCATGCCTACCCCAACCCATTTGCACATACACACATGAACTCCCCCGTGCATACACACCCCCACCTCTTCACATACACCCCAACTCCTCCACACAGACCACCAACCCCCAAATCAACCCAAACTCCTCCACTTCCACATGCCCAGCCATTCCCCAATACACACACACACACACATCTTCAGTGATTCCCCAACATATACCCACTACTCACACTAACCCCATAAACATACACACAATCCACCCCTTACATACCTGGGAGGTGAAGGGACAAAATTGTGAGGGGGATATAGCAAATGTTGCGTACCTCTAACAGGTATTCTCACAGGACAGCAGGATGTTAGTCCTCACATATGGGTGACATCACAGGATGGAGTCAAATCACGGAACACTTCTGTCAAAGTTTCTAGAACTTTGACTGGCCCCTACTGGGCATGCCCAGCATGGCACTAACCCTGCAGCCAGCAGGGTCTCCCCTTCAGTCTTGTTAAAAAGCTACAGGTAGTGCCGAAAATAAAGAAAACATTACGAACCCACCACCATGGGGCAGCGGGCGGGTTTCGTGAGGACTAACATCCTGCTGTCCTGTGAGAACACTTGTTACAGGTAAGCAACATTTGCTTTCTCACAGGACAAGCAGGATAGTAGTCCTCATATATGGGTGAGTACCGAGCTGAGGATGTCCAAGCATGCACCAAATGTACTCAGGTGTGCAAGGCACTAGGCCTGGGATGAAATTTGGCAGAGGGCATCCTGAACCCCACCGGTCAGGTGGAAGGGTGTTGGTACGTCACGTTGTAAATAGGTTGCACAAGACAGACTGGCCGAAGATGGAATCTTGTCTTCTGACTTTGTCTAAGCAATAATGGGCTGCAAAGGTATGGAGAGAACTCCAGGTGGCAGCCCTGCAAATGTCAGGAAGCAGCACAGAGTGTAGGTGTTCTACTGAAGTTGCCATGGCCCTCACAGAGTGTGCTTTAACATGGTCTTGAAGTGGAATGCCTGCTTGCTGATAGCAAAAGGATATGCAGTCCGCCAACCAGGAGGAGAGAGTCTGTTTACCCACAGGCTGCCCCAGTTTGATAGGATGGAAAGACACAAACAATTGAGTGCTTTTCCTATGGGCAGCTGTACGGTCTAGGAAGAATGCTAGAGCCCTTTTGCAGTCAAGGGTATGCACAGCCTGCTCTCCTGGATTGGAATGGGGCCTGGGAAAAAAGGTAGGTAGTATAATGGATTGATTGAGATGAAACTCCGAAACTAGCTTAGGCAAGAATTTAGGGTGTGTGCAGAGTACTGCCCTGTCCTTCAGAAGTTTAGTGTAAGGCGGATAGGTAACTAGAGCCTGTAATTCACTAACTCTGCGAGCAGAAGTGATTGCCAAAAGTAAAAATCACTTTCCATGTGAGATATCGAAGGTCACAGGATTGGAGAGGCTCGAATGGTGGTTTCATGAGCCGACCCAAAACTAGGTTGAGGTCCCAAGAAGGGGCCGGAAGATGCAGAGGCGGCTTGAGGTTAAGCAAGCCCTTCAAAAAACATGTAACAAGGGGTTGTACTGATATGGGAACATCCAACACCTTTATGGAAGGCGGCTACCGCACTGACATGCATCCTGATGGAGGACGTTTTTAGACCCGACTCTGACAAGTGCCAGAGATAGTCCAGAAACTTCGTGATTGGACAAGTAAAGGGGTCAAGGGACTGAGAAGAGCACCATGACATAAACCTGGTCCATTTGTAAGAATAAGATTTTCTCATGGAAGGCTTCCGTGAAGCAATCAGGACATGGGAAACTGGTTCAGAAAGGTTAAGTGGCTGAAGGATTAACCTTTCAACATCCATGCAGTCAGGGACAAGGCTTGAAGATTTGGGGTGGCGTAGGCACCCGCCGTTTTGAGTGATTAGAAACAGGTCCTTTCCCAAGGGAATGTGCCTGCGAATGGAGAGATCCTGAAGTATTGGAAACCACACTTGGCGAGGCCAGTGAGGTGCTATCAGGATCATGAGTCCCTTGTCCTGTCGTAACTTCACGAGAGTCTTCGAGAGAAGTGGAGGGAATGCATATAAGAGACCAGTTGCCCATGAGAGGGAGAACGCATCTCTTGGCTGTGAGTGTTAGCCGCGAGTGAGAGAGCAGAAGTTGTCTACTTTGCGATTTTGAGGTGACGCAATGAGGTCTATTTGAGGATAACCCCATTGTTGGAAGATCAAGTTCGCTACTGAGGGGTTGAGAGACCACTGGTGCGGTTGAAAGGTGCGACTCTGCTTGTCTGCCAACACATTGTCCACTCCCAGCAAGTAGGTGGCCCTGAGGTACATCGAGTGGGAGAGGGCCTCCGCCCATATCTGTGCAGCTTCCTGACACAGAAGGTAGGAACCCGTCCTTCCCTGTTTGTTGATGTACCACATGGCCACCTGGTTGTCTGTCTGGATCAGGATGACTTGATTGGAGAGGCGATCCTGGAGAGAAAGTTCAGATGGTAACCCTGAGCAATTATCACCAGTACCCATTGGTCTGAAGTGATTGAGTGCCATATGTTGTTGAAGTGGCACAGTCGACCTTCCCCTGGTATGTGAGGCAATGGAAGCTGGCTGCTGCTCTCTAGATAGAAGTCAAAAACCTGAAGCGGGACCTGGTTGAGGAGCTGCTTGCGGTTTTTGTTTCCGTGTCTGACGAGACTGGGCTTTTTGAAAAGGTCTTGTGGAACGGGATCTGGTTAGTAGCGGGTAGGACTTCTTCGGGCGGAAGAATGACTTCTCAGAGTCCTTTCGGAAGGGCTGTTTTGAAGAGTAGTCAGAAGGCATCAGAGAGCTGTCTTAGGGTCTCATGATGGTCCTTAGGTTCCACCACCGTCCGTTGAATCTGTTAGCCAAACAGATTATCTCCTACACAGGGTAGGTCGGATAATCTGTCTTGTACCTCAGGGCGAAGGTCGGAAGACTTGAGCCAGGCCCATCGCCTTGCCGAAATAGCGGCTGCAGATACCATAGTAGCAGTGTCAAAGATATCGTAAGATGATCTGATCTCATGCTTGCCTGCCTCAAAACCCTAGTTTACTAGGGTTTGGAGCTGATCTTGAAATTACTGAGGCAGGGAGTCTGTGAAATCATGTATCTGCTTAAAAATGACCCTATTATATTGGGTCTTATAGAGCTGATAAGCAGCGATTCGGGAGATGAGCATTGATCCTTGGAAGATACGGCGACCAATGGCATTTAGAAACTTCTGTTCCTTGCCAGGGGGAAAAGAAGTGTGAGGCTTTGATCTCTTTGCTCTTTTCTGTGCAGATTCTACCACTACAGATTGGTGATCCAATTGAGGTTTCTGAAAACCCGGAGCTGACTGCACCAAATAGGTTGTGTCCGCTTTTCTGTGGATTGGAGCAATGGAGCCAGGATGTTCCCAGCTCTTCTTCAGGAGATCCAGAAGAACCTGGTGGACAGGGATGGAGGTTATTACCTTGGGAGCATCCAGGAATTGTAGCAACTCCATCATCTGATGTCTATCATCCTGTTCAGTCTGTAATTGGAAGGGAACCAATTTAGACATTTCCTTCACAAAACGTATAAAGCAAAGGTCACCTGGAGGAGAATGCTTTCTACTTTCAGTGGGTGAAGTTGGTGAAGGCAAATCGGTATCTGGGAGGAATCATCAGTCCAGGTGTCATAGGAATCAGCACCTGCCCCTCTAGGAACTAGAGGAGGACGGGGTGGTGGGATACCCAAGGGTCCTGTTCTAGGCTCCGAATGAGTCGAAGGAATAATTGGAGGCACCGATGAAGGCATCGAAGGCACCGGCGCAAGCATCGAGGGCATCGATAGATGGCTCGGTGGCGCCGACGGGCATATCGGCACCTATGGTTGGACCGATGGCGATGGACGTATCAGCATCGATGGCTGAGGCAGAACTCCCGATGGAAGGATGCGGAACTGTGTTTCTCCTCCCGATGACAGAGTAAGTGGGGAGGGCACCGGAGCCATCGGTGACCCAGGGTCCATCGGTGGAAAAGCGGCAATGAGCGCTTCCATCCTGGAGAGCAGCGGTGCCAACGCTGCCGGAATCAGGTCGGTGGTCGGTTCCACAATCTGTACCGGTGTCTGTGGAACCTGGAGTCATTGCATCGCCTTGTCGATGGCCTCCTGAACCATCCGGTCCAGTTCTTCTCGGAGACCCGGAGCAAGCAGCCCCAGCTCCGTAACAGAAGAAGGAGGCAGAGGTATGTGTTAAAGGCGGAGTCGTGGCTCCCGATAACCTGTCGGGTGAGGGTTGCCTCGGTGACCTGGTCACCGAAAAGGTCGGTGCCTTTTCTGGATGGGGTTTCTTCGACAGTGGCTCGGACGATGGCAAGGTCGATTTCGCTCACTCGATGGTTTGAGACTTTCAATGGCGATGTTTGTCTCTGCGATCCCCTCGGTCCTGAGGGGGAGTAGAGGGTGTTGAAGGCCGAGATGTCGTCGATGCCGGACGGTCACCGGCCGGTGGTCGATGTTGGCACGAAGTTGACAGACGGTTCTGATGACGTCTATGCAATGGACGGAGTCGGGGTTTGAGCACGGAAGAGAAGTGCCATCTTCTCCATTCTGGCTTTGTGACCTTTTGGTGTCATTAGGGCACATTTGGTGCAGGTCAAGACATAGTGCTCTCGTCCAAAACACATTACACATAATTTATGGGGGTCTGTGATGGACATGGTGCGATTACAATCCGGGTACCGACGGAACCCTGATGCCATGGCAAAAATTGAGCCACGGTATGGTCGATGGCCAGTAGGCCGCGAGGGCCAAACTAGACGGTAATCAACGGAGAACGGGTAAAAACTTACTAAAGTACTGCGGTTTGAAAAAGTTAAAGTAGGGACCCCTGTGGGGCAAATTAACTTTTAGTAATTCCGTGAGGAAAATTCCTGTCAGGAATCTCTGCAGAGCTCCTTAACCGCGAGGCTACTGCTGTGTGGAAAAAAGAAGACTGAAGGGGGACCCCTGCTGGCTGCAGGGTTAGTGCCATGCTGGGCATGCCCAGTAGGGGCCAGTCAAAGTTCTGGAAACTTTGACAAAAGTGTTCCGTGATTGGGCTCCATCCTGTGATGTCACCCATATGTGAGGACTACCAACCTACTTGTTCTGTGAGAACCACCTAAGCAAAGAAATAGTTTAATCTTTCTGAGATGGCCTTATCTTCTCTAAGTGCCCCTTTAACCCCTCGATCATCTATCGGTCCAACTGACTCCCTCACAAGCTTTCTGCTTCGGATATATTTTAAAAAGTTTTTACTGTGAGTTTTTGCCTCTACAGCCAAGTACTTTTCAAATTCTCTCTTAGCCTGTCTTATCAATGTCTTACATTTAACTTGCCAACTCTTATGCATTATCCTATTTTCTTCTGTTGGATCCCTCTTCCAATTTTTGAATGAAGATCTTTTGGCTAAAATAGCTTCTGTCACCTCACCTTTTTTTTTTTTTTTGTTTTAAATATTTTATTGATGTACACAGCTTACAAAAATACAACAGGCATTAAACAAACCAGTAATGAGCAGTGTTTTCACCTCACCTCTTAACCATGCTGGTAATCGTTTTGCCTTCCTTCCACCATCCTTAATGTGTGGAATACATCTGGACTGTGCTTCTAGGATGTTTTTTTTTTTTTTTTTTTTTTTTTTTAACAATGGCCACGCCTCTTGCACACATTTTACCTTTGTAGCTGCTCCTGTCAGTTTTTTTTTTTTTGTTTGCTTTTTGTTTTTTTAACTGTTTTTCTCATTTTATCAGTTTCTCTTTTGAAAGTTTAGCACAAGAGCCGTGAATTTGCTTATTGTCCCCCTTCCAGTCATTAATTCAAATGTTATCATATTATGATCACTATTGCCAAGCGGCCCCACCACCATTACCTCTCTCACCAAATCCACCAAACCACATCTAAAATGGCTCCCTCTCTTGTAGGTTCCTGAACCTATTGCTCCATAAAGCTGTCATTTATTCCATCCAGGAATTTTATCTCTCTAGCATGTCCTGATGATACATTTACCCAGTCAATACTGGGGTAATTGAAATCTCCCATTATTAGTGCACTACCAATTTGGTTAGCTTCCCTAATTTTTCTTAGCATTTCACTATCCATCTCACCTTCTTGGCCAGGTGGACAGTCGTATATTCCTATCACTAGAGTATTCCCTAACACACAAGGGATTTCTACCCATAAAGATTTGATTGTGCATTTAGTCTCATGCAGGATGTTTATCCTGTTGGACTCCATGCCATCCCGGACACAAAGGGCCACACCGCCTCCCGGGTGCTCCTCTGTTATTGTGATATAATTTGTACCCCGGTATAGCACTGTCTCATTGGTTATCCTTCGTCTACCATGTCTCTGAGATGCCAATTAAGTCTATGTCATCATTCACTGCTACAAATTCTAATTCTCCCATCTTACTTAGACTTCTGGCATAAGAGTAGATTATTTCCTTACCACTTAAAGGATTTAAATACACACATTTGATTTAAGTTCTTACTAACTACCTCCCTGACCAAAAAGACTGCCCAAGGTTGTGTACAACAAAATAAAATTACAGTATATAACAATGCACAACTAATTAAAATCTAAAATGAGACCCACCAGGTACTGGGCAGTTAACTTTACATCTTCTAGAACACAATCTCTAATCTACATTACACATTTTTCATGCTCTTGGCCCACATTTTAAACCCATTCCAAACACACTAAAAATAATATTACCCTTTTGATTTTTACAAATGCCTTAGTCAAGTTAGGGCAACACACTGTAATAAAAAAAACAAAAACTGTATTCTCACCTGAACAGCAATGTACAGGCCTGGAATGTTGAAAGACTCAAACATAATTTCAGCAGTATATTCTCGGTTTTCCGGCGTATTTAAAGGGGGTTCAGTCTGTTGAGTAAAAAAACAACTTGTTCAAGCTCAAACTGCTACTTTTTTACTTCACCACCAAGTAAAGGAGAAGAATCTGTCACAAGTACCAATAATTGACACTTCAGAATAAGTCTGTAATAGACAAAGTAATTAGAGCATGTACAGTCTTTAATAAGTGAGTTACACTCAGAAGCAAATATGCTTACCATAAATGGGAGTTCTCCATAGACAGGTTGAATTAGCCACATGTGGGTGATATCATCTGATGGCGTCAAACAGGCCCATCTATCTAGTTTAGTAAAGTTTTACTACCGAGCATGCATTTGCATTCCTGCACATGTACTGCCTTCTTGAGCCCCCCAGTCAATTGTAGATCATACCTTTGGCTAGGTTGTTGACTCTCGAGGGTGGTTGGTAGGTATTAAGCATGGCTAATTGATCCTGCTGTCTATCGATAACCTCCGTTTTTAATAAGAAAATTTGCATACTGTTCCCATCATACCCCAGGAGAGGACACCAGAGGTCATAGCGAGCAATCCGGGCTTTGAACTCCAAAGCCCCAGCTTCCAGAGGCCCCACACCCTTTTCAGTAGAAAAGAACCGGAAGGCTCATCTGCATACTGTTCCCAACATCCCCCGGGAGAGGAGTCCAGAGGTCACAGTGAGCAATCCAAGCTTTGAACTCCACAGACCCAGCTTCCAGAGGCCCCACACCCTTTGCAGTAGAAGAGGAATGGTAGAGCATGCGAATACCTAACCTTTCAATCCTTTGGGTGAAGATCAACTTAATGGTGGTTGAATAGGATTGGGAAATATAGCATTGGGAAATCTTAGAGGTGAACAAGCATTCAACTGAACCATACCACCCTCCTCTCCACCTCCTCAATGGTCGACCGCCCCCCCCCCTCCGTCCGAAGATCCACCCATTCCACTGTCACCCCCCTAATATAAGCTCAGAAATCTTTTCTCCAGCTACTCTTTTCTCCCTATCCTCCCCTCCCTTCCTCAATTCCAACATCCCTCTCTTTCATTTTGCCATTCTCCCATTTCATTAATGTACATAATTCCATCGGTTATTCACTTCCTGTTACTATATTTGTTTACTGTACAAACCCTGTTGCTATATTATTCTCCTTATGTGTTACTTGTAAAGCCTGTTGCTGCATTATTGTTACATATAAACCGAGGTGATGCTCCAAACGTGCCGCGGTATATAAAAATACATATTTATTTTATTTTTTAGAGTTTGTGTGTGTGAGAGAATAAGCAAGCCAGAGGGAGTTAGTGTCTGTCTTTCCTTCCCACCCATCCCTAGCTCAACCCTTGATTTTTAGGCAAGAGACACATTAAAAAATACCCACCTGTGATTATGTAAAGTGAGGCACCCATCATTAGTTGAGAAACCTCTAGATCTCAGTAGTGTCTTAATTTCTTATTTTTTTTTAATAAACTTTCTTGCTTTAATAAGCAACTTTCCATTGATAACTTTTTTTTTTTTTTTTTTTTTTTTTAGAATTAACCTTTTATTGTGTAAAAGGTCACAGGTGTCAAACCAAAAAACAAATTTCCACATAGTGAATGTAACCTATTGAACCAACCCTATTACCATTCCCTATCACAAAACAAAATGTATATATATTAACTGAATGAAACAAAATTTTTAAAGATGGAAGGCAGGGGCTTCATACTTAGCCAACAGACTGTTCCATCCAGGTTACCCATGGCACTCATTAATAATCATAAACACCTAACCAACCACCAATATTCAAACAGTTAATATTTTATTTTTTATGATTATATATATATATATATCTCTATATCTATATACATATATATATACATACACACACACACACACACATACACACACCATAAAAAAATGCAAGATAGATTACCAGCAATCCATAAAAATGCTTGAAAATACTTGCACTGTCCCACTTAGGAAAATACTTGCACTATCACGCTTAAAAGGTGATCAAGCTTGATGAGGCTGTGTTTCAAATCATAAATCCTTCATTAGGGGAAAGCTTTATCTTCTTACAGACCAAAACGATGTTTATATCTCCATAATATGAGCAGATAAGCAGACCTCCAGCATTGCAATCTCTCACATGTTTTTGATGGAACCATCTGTTTGCTAAGTATGAAACACCTGCCTTCCATCTTTAAAAAATTGTTTCATTCAGTTAATTATATATATATATATATATATATATATATATATATATATAAATAATTTTGATTTATGATAGGGAATGGTAGTAGGGTTGGTTCACATAAGTGTCACAGTCAGACTCTTTTGAAGTGAAACTCCCAGGACCTTCCTTCCTTTCTCCCAATTACTTGAGCTTCCAAATTCAAAAAACTTCTAAACTCTTTTAAAGCTTACACTGTCAGCGTTTTGCCCAATATGGGCTGCATCAGGGAGACAAACGCTGGTGACACTTCATCACAGGCTGTGCACACTAGAGATGTGAATCGGAACCAGAATCGGTTCGGATTTCAGTTCCAATTCACATCTCTAGTGCACACTATTTCAAACCATAAACTTCCAGAAATGTGATATCAGCCATTTTTTCAAAAATTTGGAGAAAGGAAGGAAAAAGGAAATGTTATCAATAGAAAGTTTAAGTTATCAAAGCAAGAAAGTTTATAAAAAAAAAAAATAGGAGCGCGGTGACGTCACCTGCTAAGATGGCCGCTTGAGATCTCAGCTCCCCCTCCTCTGGTGCAGATCCTCCTCCATCGGTGCGAAAACTGGCTTAAAAATTCTCGAACTCTGCTTAACTGAGTCCCGTAGCTGGCCAGATGACAACTCCGCGGGAAAAAAACGGACTTGAACCGCTTTTCATTTGCATCGGCAACCGCATCCGTGATCCTAGGGGAAGGTGACAAGATGGCGCCGGCCCGCGAGACTGAGGACGATTCGGAGACAGCAGTAGCGGTTGGGCACACGGAGGTACCGACCCGGCACGAATTCCAGATGTGGTTCCAGGAATTAAGGGGTGATATGGCCCGATTCCGCCAGGAGCTGGGCGCCATGATTGAAGACATTAAAACCGATGTCCGGGAATTGGAGCGGCGAGCGGATGAAAATGAGAACAGCAAGGAGGAAATTCATACGGAGCTGGATAACATGCGGGACGAGCAAGGCAAGTTCAGGGACGCACAGGAGGAGTTGCAAATGCATGTGGAGGATATGGAAAACAGAGCCATGAGGGTGAATCTCCGATTTAGAGGGGTGCCAGAGGGAGAAGACTTTAGAGACTGTTTTCAAGTGGTGCAAGACATCTGTGCTTTTCTTCTGGACCCTGACGGCACTGCAGGAAGATCACGCGAAGTGGTTCTGGAGAGGGCCCATACAGCTTTTGGGAACCCACGCAACAACCAGGCTCGGGATATTGTTGCATGTTTTCATAGCTTCCTGGTCAAGGAGAAGGTGGTGCAAGCAGCCAGGACTATGGGCACTATCAAGTGGAAGGAACATAAAATTGAGGTATTTCAAGACCTGGCTCTCTCCACCATCAGGAAGAGGAGGGAATTCCGGGACATAATAAGCATTCTGCGCTCCCAAAATATACGATACCGCTGGCTTTTTCCATTTGGCCTGCAATTTACAATTAGCGGGGTTTCCTCCAGAGTACATAAGGTCATGGAAGCTGAGGACATTCTGAGAGCGGCTGGATCGCAGGGAAGTAAGGATACTACCTCAGCGAGCAATATTCGGAAGGAAGACAGACCCCGGTGGAAAAGAGTGGACAAAGGTGGCAGGCGCCTGTGCCGGAGATCCGGATGAACAGTGGAACTTGAAGAGCCGGGATAAACTTTTACCCAGACTAGTTTCTGGATTTCGTATACGTGAGAAGGCTCTCTATGACAGTGACACTGCTTATACTGGTTACGTGGAGCACAGTTTATAGTTTACTGAAGTTATACTTGAAATAGTTGATGGAGGGGGATCTGGGAAGATAAAGTAATCGCAGAAAGACTAAATTAATTCTTTGCTTCCATGTTTACTAATGTGGATACTGGGCAGATTCCAGTTCCGGAGACTTGTTTTCATGGGTGATGATTCAGATGAACTGAACCAAGTTGCAGTAAACCTGGAAGATGTGGTAGGCCAGATGGACGGACTGAAGAGTGGCAAATCACCTGGATCGGATGGTAAACACCTCCAGGTTCTGAAAGAACTCAAAATTGAAATTTCTGAACTATTAGTAAAAATGTGTAGCCTATCATTAAAATCCTTTGTACCTGAAGACTAGAGGGTGACCAATGTAACCCCAATATTTAAGAAGGGCTCCAGCGGTGAATCAGGAAATTATAAAGTGGTGAGCCTGACTTCAGTGCCGGGAAAAATAGTGGAAACTATTCTAAAGAACAAAATCACAGAACATATAGACATAGTTTAGTAGTACACAGCCAGCATGGATTTACCTAAGGGAAGTTTTGCCTCACAAACCTGCTACATTTTTTTGAAGGGGTTAATAAACGTGGATAACAGTAAACCAGTAGATGTGGTGTAATTGGATTTTCAGAAGGCGTTTGCCAAAGTCCTTCATGAGAAGCTTCTAAGAAAACTAAAATGTCATGGGATAGGAGGCGATGTCCTTTCGTGGACTGCAAACTGGTTAAAAGACAGGAACAGAGTAGGATTAAATGGTCAGTTTTCTCAGTGGAAAAAGTTAAACAGTGGAGCTCCTCAGGGATCTGTACTTGGACCGGTGCTTTTCAATATTTATTTATTTTTGGTTTTTTATATACCGATCTTCTAGCATTGGATGCAAATCAAACCGGTTTACAGTGAAACAATAAACTTGCCTAAGAGCATTACATGGAATGAAGAGACTTACCCAGAGGGGTGATGGAAAAGATCCTAGTCTTTTTAGCACATTTTAGTGCCATTACCACTGACTGGTGTGACAGTTGGACTATCACAAACTCATGAGACTATTGAATTCTGCATTTAAATCCAGTTTCCCGGCTACTAGGGAGCAGGAGGCAGGACTCTCCCATACTCTCATTTGTACATCCCACAGGATTTCATGAATCAGGATCACTGCAGGTTTGGAAGGTACCGGTATTTCCAGAATGCAAAGTCGCCCGAAAACCTCAGCGTGGGGATTTTTGTTCTTATGGAAGTTGACACCAATCACCTTGCCCAACTTGTCGAGAAATTTAGAGTATGAGAAGTTTTCTGGTGGAAATCTGTTTCAACAAGTGAGGTATGGGGTCTGAGGGAATCCCCATAGAACCTTCTTCGGAATCAAGAAGTGAAGGAATACTACCCCATGATCCTGATGAAGAATAAGGCAATCAGGGTAGGGTCCACTGCAGTCTTGGAGATCAATAATGCTAGGGAATGCTCCAGACAATGATGTACCTACCTTGTGCCCTCCTCAGACTAGCCAGATTCCTGTGTAGGGTGATGGAGTAATTGTTTGATTCTTGTATTTTTTTGCTGCTTTGAATTGCTCATACTAAAGATGACTAATAAAAAGGGCTGAAGACTTTAACTGAAGTTTTTGCATGTGTTCCAATACAAGAGAAAGGGCCACCAATATTCTAAAGATTGAAGGATAAGAATCTGGACAACATGCAATATGCTGATTTCAGCAGAAGAATATGCAGACAACTGGCTTCAGCAATAATGTACAAATAGACATCTTCTGGGATGGCTTTAGGATTCTGCTGCCTTTAAATCCCTCCCTCCAGTATGGGTCTGTTATAGCAGGGGTAGGCAATTTTTCTTTGTGCTGGGACCATATTACAAATTATGAACTACATCGAGAGCTAGAGTGGGCGGTGGGGGGGGAGGTCCCCCTTGGAGCTCCTTAACATAGTAATCAAACCCCCAGCACTTGCTACAGGCATTTCAGTATCCAGCAGACTTAAGCCTCATCATTTTTAGCACCCAAGGATCCCCTTCAATCATGAATCCCAGCCTCTACCAAAATCAGCAAAAACCTATAAGGTGTCCTCAACTATAAGGTTACCTCTATCACAAATGCAGAACAGACAGACCCTCACCAAATAAGAATAAAAAAGGCCATAAAGTATAAATAGAAAGGTGAAGACAAAAAAACAACTAGAAACCACAATTGTATGCAGTGCAATAATGCAAAAACAGAAACACCATATTCCTCATAAAACAAAATATAAATCAACCATAATAGTGAATAAACAATACTAACAAAAAGAACAGATGACAGAGTATCTAATTAAGAAGAGTAAAAAAAATACCTTTAAAACATTTCCCAAAAAAAATCAATCATATTTCAAAATATCAGACACACCAAACACCTAATAATTAAAACTAATAACCGGGAAAATTTTCATTTCTAGTCACCCTGATATTGTAGTGGATTAGTAGGGGGGGGGGAAGGAAAGGAGGGAACATAAAAATTTCCTTCTCTCTCATACACACATGTATACTCATGCACCTTTCTACCCTCTTTTTCACTCCCCTATTTCCTCCTACCCCTTCCCTCTGTTACTCAACCTCCTTCCCTCTCATTCATTCTCCCACTCACTCCTCTTCCCTTTCATCTCACTTACCCCTCAATATCTCCCTAGTCACTCTCTCCCCCACTCAATCCCCTCCCTCTGTCACTCACCCCGCTTCCCTCTTAGTTACTCATCCCTTTCCATCAATCACCCTCTCCCTCCCCTCTGTCACTCACCACCTTCATTCCTTTAGTCATACTTCTCTTTCAGTTTACTAAACAATATTTCTCACCCCCTCCTCCCCAGGACATCGTTTTCTACCTGCCAGCTGAATGCTGGAAGCCCACTGGCAGGTCACCATTGGTTGGGGCCTCTCCTCACTGGCAGCACATTAAATGCCACCATCGTACCATGGGGCACATCATCTCCAGGCCATTGCGCCGACGCCTGGACATGCCTGATGTTGCACTTTTCACTGCATCAACAAAAGCGCCAATTTTGGCACTCAGACAGGCAGATCTCAGCATCGCTGGGGCACACGTGATGCAGCAGTTATAAGAAGAAACGCACTGATGGGCCGGATTTGGCCTGAGGGCCATAGTTTGCCCACCTCTGTTTTACAGGGTAGCAGAAGGTTCTCTGCTGAATCTCATTCATGGCTAATCACATGAGACATTGTATATTAAATCTTTGGTGAGGACTCTCCTGGAGAACTGTGTTCAGTTCTGGAGACCGTATATCAAAAAGGATAGACAAAATGGAGACGTTACAAAGGCGATCAAAATAGTGTGGGGTCTATATCAGGAGACTTATGAAGAGAAGCTGAAGGCTCTAAATATGTATACCAGGGAAGAGAGGAGATGCAGGGGAGATACGATAAAACCTTTCAGATATCTGAAAGTCTAATGATGCACGATCCTCGAACCTTTTCTGTTGGAAAGCAAACAGAACTAGGGGGGTGATGACTCAGAACTAACATAGGAAATATTTCTTCATGGAAAGGGTATTGGATACCTGGAATGCTCTTCTGGAGGCAGTGAAGATGAAAACAGTAAAATTAAAGGCATGGGATAAACATTGTGGATCCTTAAAGACTAGAGGTGGAAATGAAAGAAAGGGTGCAAGGGGGTAACTCGCACGGAGCGGCAGCTACTTCCCGTAACAGAATACATGGTAATTACCCCTTAACCAAATTACCTTTCATCATTTTGATGCAACTGAAACCTTGTTCTCTGCTTTGACAGCGGGAGGGGAAAAAAAGGAATAGGATTCAGATGACGGCCAACACTGAACCCTGACTTTCACTATCCGGGGTACTGATACACGGACATTAGGAAAAAAGCACAGGACTGCTTTTATGGTGAAGTCCAAAAGCAAAGCACATTCAATCGCACTGTCTGAATTATCAAGACGACTGCTCACCCTGTAAAAAAATGTTAGCAGTAATGTTATTATGGGTTTGATAGTGCTTGGCTTTGATTGTAAATATTACTAGCCTTAAAATAAAGTTTGAGGGTAACCACATAGAGCAGCAGTTACTACAATAAGAAACTTGCTGGGCAGACTGGATGAACCACTTGGTCTTTTTCTGCCGTCGTTACTATATAAGTCCTCTGATGGGAATTTGAACATACTGAATCCAATTAAACGTCCGGCTGCATTCCTAAGGCATCTAAGAAGAGTATTAAAAAGTACTGTTGAATTTTTAGAGACAAAGAAAATTGAAGGAAGGCGACATCTTTGCATATTCAGTCCGTCTCCGTACTTACATTCCTGAAGCTACTAATTTTGCTCATCAGAATGATTCAGAGAAAGTGTCAATGCAGAGATGAAAGGCATAAATTTAGAATTAATCCACATTACCTCTATACCCTTAATGATCCCTAGATAATATGTGCAGAGCTACTTATATAGTATACATGGTATAAACTGTAACAATAATTGTGTTAAGACTTGTTTAATACTTGTCATCCACTATCAAGTTTAATACATTATCTGATGTTCAAAACGCCCGTTATTCTAAATATTCATCATAATAAATCTAAGTTTTCTATACACACTTAGAAGTGATTTCCTTTATTGTTATATTCCTCACTACACCTCCACAAAGAGATAGTACATCCCAACTGAGAGCTAGATCTCACTACTGGGACCTCTGATGGGAGCTCCTGAGGCCAGAGGGACTCCCTACTTGGGGAAACAAATGCAACATTATGGACACAAGAGATTGAAGGGTGCCCTCCGTGTCACTGGCTGCCAATGAGGTAAAGAAAATATTTACCAATTCAGCCACCTAGTCTGTAGACTATTATGTCATCCTCCTGTGAAAATCCTACTGGACTTCAGGAAGGGACCTGTCCTGAACTAACTGCATTAGTGCCTGCATGTATCACAGCATACTGCTGATATTCTGACCCCTAGGACAGGAGCAGATCTAGATGCTGGCTGAAGCAGGCCAGGAATCAAATATCTTCTGCCTGTACTGGCCACCTTCTTCTTGGGTTGAACCCTCAAGGTGATGGCTGGCAGGACTTTAACATGGAGCAGAAACATATACCAGGTATTAGAAAGCCTACAGGAGTGGGACAAACCTGCAGCTGGAACAGGACAGGGCAGAGTACATGAACAGAAAGAGGGACCAACCTTAAAAGTAAGGTCAGAACACAAATAGAACCAGAGTTTGAGAGGGCAGGGAACAAGACAAAAGCAGAACAGGACAGAGATTAGGACCCAAACTCAGGTAGATACAGCAAAGAAACAAGGAACAAGAATACAAGGCAAGAAGGCCAAGAACAAGAAGCAAGAATGCAAGACAACCCAAAATGAGGCCAAAAGCAGGGGTAAACTAAAAAGATCCGAGACCAAGCTGTGGCACAGGCAGGGTATAAGGCAGGCAGGCTTATATGTGAGGCTGCACAGAACATGGCCCTCATGCTCCAAGCCATACAGCCTGGAGGATTAGACAGCAAGTATTAAAGGCCACTGAGGGACCCTGCTGGCAAGAGGCAAGAACTTCCCATTGACTTTCATAGCATAGAGCCTGGAGGCACAACAGCATATTGGAGCTGGAGTCTCCAAACTATGTCCATGATCGAGGAGGTGAGATAGCAATAAAATGTCAACTTGGAGGGACGCAAGTGAAACATTTCCAGAATCCCCATCACACAAGGCCTGTTCCTGCCTAGAATGCACGATGGCACAGAGGGCCAGTGTGTGTATGATGCATGCTTGAGTGGTGTTGACTACACCGCTGGCTCCAACACATAGCACTGCTTTTTTCTGTGCCAAGCCCCATAGGAGGGGGAAGTGGCCCGCTGAACCCCGCTCACGATGCCTTTCTATCTTACTTGACCCCTGAACTATAGAAGATCAGACACCCAGCGCCACTGTTGGGGGAGCTTTGCTTGAGGAGCACCTGCTGGATTCAGCACAGAGGGAGCCTGAAGAGATCCTGCTCCAAGAGGAGGAAAGACTCCAACTTTTTACCACCCTACGAAGCTGTAGCATCTTCCAGTCCCTGTTCCTCTGGGATCTCAGCAACATCCGGTCAGTGTCAGAGAAACTGGCTGAGTCATGATTTGGTCCCATGCATCTGTAACAATGTGACTGTCAGTGATAGACATCTTGTAGCCAATACACAGTATTTGAAGCCACTGGAGATGGTCTTCTTGGAGTCAGATATTTTTATTTTTTGTAGCACTGCAAAATTCTGTTGTGGGGCTGCCAAGGCAGTGAGGCAACTTGAAGAAGAAACTTTTGAAGGAGTGAAGTAAAGATGCGAGAGTATGAGATTGAGAGCGAAAATGTCCATGCAGAATCTCCGACAAAATAAGACTGAGGGTCTCGCATGTGGGAACTCCCATGCATGCTCAGTAGTAAAAATTTATGGAGCTAGAAAAAGGGTCTGTTCAGTGCCATCCAATGCCACCCACATTTTAAAGCTAATTCGGCCCTGCTTGTCGACAGAGCAAATTGTGTTCTGTTCTTGTAGCCATCCTGCCATTTTTGAATATACACCACACTGCTGGCTCAGTTTCAACCACAGAAAAATGATGGTTTTGTCCTACTTTTGATCCACTTGAGAAAAAGACTTCTAGATAATTTTTCGTTGCTCACCAAGGAATTTTTTCTAAACAGTAGTACTCTGGAAAAGCAGCCTTTTAATACTTTAATTCACGGTACACAATTTTTTTGCATAGAGCAAAGTACGAACTGGAAATCGTAGCTGTAAGATTCTCTTTTATTAAGAACACACTGCTACTTACCAAGAGAAAGTAATGGTCTTCAGGTTCTGCCCTTAGCAATTTAAAGATAACTTGTTCCATAAATCTCTCCATCAAGTCCCAATCTTCCACAATACCATGACGGATTGGCCACTATTAGAAGATAAAAATCTCAATAAGAGCTGGAAAAGTTTAAAGGCTACCTTCATTACACTGAAAGATGTCTATGAATAGTTAAAATAGTTTCTGTCTGTAAGAACATTCTTTTCTTAACTCCACCTCATCAAATGTACTCCCTTATGGTTCTGATTCCTCTCATGATTTTTCAGACTACTATTGAAAACCTGGCTCTTTGAAGTCAAACTTTGGAGTGCATAATGTATGACGACTGCCCACCTTGCGACCCTGCTCTTTTCTAGAATCACTACCAGACTCTGTAAACGTTGTCACCTTTTAAGCTCATTACCTGATTGTAATTCTCTTATTTGTTTTACATGAAGTAGTGCTTCTCTTATATGTTCATGGTAAAACCTGCATTGGTTCAATTTGCTGTGTAGGGGAACTTTAAAATATGTAACATAGGGTCGCCAAGTTAATACAAGATTATCCTAAAAAACTAAGATCAAGATGAACAGGATATTGGAAAATCAACATCTCATACTATGATCAGTAACTAATGAAAAAGCAAGAGTATAATGCTATTCCCTGCTGAGGCTTTTCTATAGATAGATGTACCATTACATTTACATTTATTTGTATTTGTTATCCACATGCATCTTTTTAAATCTTATCTTTATTTCATGTTTTAACAAAGAGCTCAAAGCAGGTTACCAAAATATGTGAGAACAGCAACAAATTAAGTTATAACTGGTAAGAAGCCCTTAAAACATTTTTCCAGATTAAAAAAAGATCACATCTAAAAAAGTAAAGAAAGCTGAAAAGGGCTCAAAATATATACAGTTTGGGTCTCAAAATGCTCCATGGCATTAAAAGGGCTTTCTAGTTTATGGTAAAATTGTATTCTTTAATGATGTAGAACTAGATGGGTAAGTGAGTGTTTCAAGGCATACAGAATTATTCAGCACTATAAAGTAAATAACAGCAAATTTTTACAATACAAACATTTCTCATATTGGCAGACTATTTCCCTTCTGAACTGGCACCACTAGTCAACCACTTCCAAGATTTCAACTCTCTCAACTATTGCACCAGAGTTGTTAGTTTCACCAGGGTTCTTTTTATTGTTCAGCATTCACATATGCATCTTCCAGAACTGTGCAATCTCAAAATATGCCAGGCGTAAAAGGAATCCAAGGCGATGGCCATCCCCACTTGTCTACTTCATGATTCTCCACACACAAGAAAATTACCAAAACCCTGATACCATTTGAATTTACATATTCTAGGATTCACAGTTTGACATTACTTTTAAAAACAAAGTACTTAAGTTGATTTACTTTCGAACAACCCAAAAAAAAAAAAAAAGTATGAGCTTTCATGACCATACAAGACCCTTCTCCAGAACCAATATAGGTAACAAACACTATTCTCTGAAACCAGGACAACTTAGGATCCTGTGCAAACAAGTACTCTTTTCTAGACACGGAAGTGAATGTGAAAATCTGTCACAAAGGAGCGAAAATTTAACAAATCCACTCTGCCAAATTGCATCAGAAATGTAAAAGCAAATATTTAACAAAATTATAACTTGAATGCTGTTCTATTAGCTTGCCAATACCTTTGTTGCATATGTAGGCTTGTCTATTGCTTCATCCCCAATAAAGAAATCCAGATCATCCACACCTTTCATCAGTCTCCTCTGAGCTTGATCACCAACTTTTGCAGATTCCTTAATAGCAATACCTTTAGAAGAAATACAAATAGCCCATTAGGTCACTGAATAAATGATAAATTACTACTTACCTGATAATATCCTTTTGGACAGTTAGATGAATCCAGAGAAAATGGGTTATGAACTCCTACCAGCAGATGGAGACGGAGCAAACTGACATCACAGTACATAAACCCCTGCAGTGACCTCAACACGCCAGTATTCTCTGCAAAAGCAACTGTGGACAGACTAGCAAAAAACAATTAAAAACAGATACCATGTCAATACTCAGCCAACAGGCAACACTGAGCTCAGTCAGTAACATAAGAACACCAGTCTAGGGACTGGAGTAACACTTACCAGTAAGCCTTAACATGAAGGCATATAGAAGGAGCAATACGCAAGCATACGGCAGTCAAGAGAGGGGAGCTGGATTCAGACTGTCCTAAAGAAAAGGAAATTAATCAGGTAAGTAGTAATTTCTCATTTCTTAGCATCCAGTCAGATGAATCCAGAACAAGTAGGATGTACCCAAGCTACTCTTAAATAGGGCAGGAGGCTGCACGCGGTCCAGATAAAACGGTACGCGCAAAGGCTGCATCCTCCCAGGTCTGAACATCCAGGTGATAATACCTGGAAAAGGTGTGTAAGGAGGACCACATTGCAGTTCAGCAAATGTCGACCAGACACAACAATCTAACTTCCGTCCATGGCACTGCCTGAGCCCGAATCTGACTAGGTAACGGCTTCCCAGCATTCACATATGCAGCTGTGACTATCTCCTTAATCTAGCGAGCTAAGGTAACCCATGAGGTTGGCTCTCCCTGTCTGGTATTGCCGTGAAGGACAAACAGTCCTTCACGGCAATACCTTCACGGCAAAAACAGTGATCAGACTTCTGCAAAGGCTCTGTAACCTCCAAACACCTGACAAAATGTCTCCTGACATCCAAGGGTCGTACCAGACTATACTCCTCCGCGTCTCTCTCTTTTTCCAGAGACAGCAGGAAGATGGTCCGATTCAAGTGAAACTTAGTGACCACCTTCGGTAAAAAGGAAAGAACAGTACGCAACTATACCATCCCTGGAGTCACCTGAAGAAATGGCTCCTGGCAAGACAAGGCCTGCAGTTTGGAAATCCTACACATCGAACAAATTGCCACAAGGAACAGTTTTCAAGGTCAGTAACCAAAATGAGAGCGCACGCAGTGGTCTAAATGTAGGCCCTGCCAAAAAATCCAAGACCAAATTAAGAGGCTCCAGAAATTGCAAAGGAGGATGAAGATGTTTCACTCCTTTCAGGAAACAGGCCACATCAGGATGAGCCAACAAGGATCCACCATTTACCAGACCCTTGAAAGAAGGAGAGCGCCGCTACTTGTAACTTTAAGGAATTAAGAGCCAAGCCTTTATTCAATCCATCCTGCAAAAATTCCAAAATGAGCGGAACCTTGACCAAGGAAGGAAGAGCTCTTTGATCCTCACACCAGGCCTCACTCTCCAAACTTGCACCTAGGCCAAGGAAGTGGAGAACTTTCTTGCTCTTAGCAAGGTGCAAATCACTGCCACAGAGTATCCATATTTCAGCAAGCAAGCTCTTTCAAGTGCCATACCATAAGACAAAATTGAATCGGATCATTGTAAAGGACAGGTCCCTGTGTGCCGAAAGTGGAAGAGGCGAATCCACCAGAAGCCTCTGCAGATCTCCATACCATAGTCACCTGGGCCAATCTGGAGCAACCAAGAGTACGATCCCCTGTGGCATTTGATTCTTCAAATCAATCTGCCAACATAGGCTATGGAGGAAAGGCATATAGCAACATTACTTCCAGCCACGTCTGCACTAGGCTATCAATCTCCAATGACTTCAGATCTAGTCTGTGGCTGATAAACAGCGGAACTTTGGCGTTGCGCAGTCATCAACAATTCCAGGAACAGAAGACACCAGCGATCCCAAATCAGTTTAAAATGCTTCGTCTGACAATGCCCACTCTCCTGGGTCCAGACTCTCCCGGATGAGAAAGTCTGCTCTTACGTTGACTTTGCCTGTAATATGCGAGGCTGAGATTATCTGGAGATACACCTCTGCCCATTCCATATGGTGACCTATTTCCAGCGACATTTGTTGACTCTTGGTGCCTCCCTGCCGATTGATGTAAGCTACGGTCGTTGCATTGTCTGACATTATTTGGACCAAATCAACCTTGCAGCCTGCCGAACTGCAAACATGCCAAATGGATGTCCCTGGCTTCCAGCCAATTGATGTTCCAGAGAGACTCCTTTGAACTCCAGCTCCTGACAGTGAGCTCCCCAACCAAGGAGATTTGCATCCATTGTCAGTACTAGACAGTCCAGTAGGGATAGGGAAAACACTTTTCTGTAGATGATTTGCCTGCAGCCACCACTGCAGTTGGGAGAAGACCTCCAGCGGCAGGTGGAACCGAAGCAAATAGTCCTGAGACTGCAGAGTCCACAGAGACAGCAGGGAGTGCTGAAGAGGACACGTGTGTGCTCTCACCTATTGTACTACTTCCAGGGTCGCCGCCTTTAAGACAAATTTCCGAATCCGAACCTCCAGCAGAACACCTTGCTTTGCTGTGTGTTGAACCCGATGTAAACAGAGTTGATTTGATTTGTATCAAGAAAGACGGTATATAAAAGCCTTAAATAAATAAATAAATAAAAGGTATTCCAGCGACTGAGTAGGCTGAAGGCTGCGTTCACCACCCAGCCATGCTTCCGCAAAAGGGAAATCATCTTATGAGTTACCAGACTGTTCTCTTCCAGTGTCTTGGCATGAATCAGCCAGTCCAAATACAGGTATACTACTATCCCAACCTCTCTCAACGCCACAACTACCACCCATCACCTTGGAAAAGGTTCTGGGAGCAGTGCCAGACCAAAGGGAAGCACCCGAAACAGAATGTGACGTCCCAGAACTGCAAACTGCAGGAAGTATTTGATACTCCAGTCGGATGGGAATGTGAAGATAAGCCTCAGACAGATAAGAACATAAGAATATGCCATACTGAGTCAGACTAAGGGTCCATCAAGCCCAGCATCCTGTTTCTGACAGTGGCCAATCCAGGCCATAAGAACCTGGCAAGTACCCAAAAACTAAGTCTATTCCATGTTACTGTTCCTAGTAATAGCAGTGACTATTTTCTAAGTCAACTTAATTATTAGCAGGTAATGGACCTCTCCTCCAAGAACTTATCCAATCCTTTTTTAAACACAGCTATACTAACTGCACTAACCACATCCTCTGGCAACAAATTCCAGAGTTTAATTGTGCATTGAGTGAAAAAGAACTCTCTCTGATTAGTTTTAAATGTGCCACATGCTAACTTCATGGAGTGCCCCCTAGTCTTTCTATTATCTGAAAGAGTAAATAACCGATTCACATTTACCTGTTCTAGATGTCTCATGATTTTAAACACCTCTATCATATCCCCCCTCAGCCATCTCTTCACCAAGCTGTAAAGTCCTAGAGAGGTCAGAAATTCCCCCAACTGTACTGCCGTGATCACGGAGTGCAATGATTCCATACAAAAACACTTCACTCTCAGATGACTTGACACCTTTGAGGTCCAGGATGGGAAAGGAGCCCTCCTTTGGCACAACAAAATAAATGTAATATCAATCCATATTTTCTTGAGATGTGGGCACTGGGACCACAGCCCTCAGCCTGAGGAGCCTTGCCAATGTATCCTCTACCACCTGCTTCTTCTGCAAAGAGTGGCAGGGAGATGCCATGAACACATCCCAAGGAATATTGTGAAATTCCATCACATATCCATCTCGTATCACCTCCAAGACCCACTGATCTGATGTGATCGACCCACCTCTGGTAAAAGAGAGAGAAGCGAACCCCTATAATCCTCTTCCCGGAGGTGGGTCAGCAACCCTCACTAGAAGGGTCAGGAGAGTCTACCACCCAAACCTGCGCCTCTTCTGGGCTGTTGGGAACAAAAGGACTGAGACCTACTGAAGGGCTGAGTCCTCTGAAAGGTCGCTTTTATATAGGGTCAAAAACACCTGGAACCTCTGGCACAACCTCCCATGACAAGGGAGCACTGTGCCAGGCTCTTATCTTCTGGCAAACAAGGAACCAGAGAGTAACCCCACTTACTGACCATTTTCTAACTCACTGCCACACAAGACGAACTGTTAAAAATTAACTTGGCGAGATTAGCCATGGAGGTCACATTGGCTGACCAATTTCTCAACCATAACAGATGCCTGGCCACCACAATCAAACACACCCCTCTGGCCAAAGTATGCACCAAATCACAACCCGCATCAGCCAAAAAGGCAACAGCAAGTTCCACAATTGATCTGGGATTTACGCCAGAGTCAATCTCCTGGGAGAGAAGCAAACAAGAGTGAGCCACTAAGGAACAAGAAGCAATCTGCAAGGTCATTGAGACAGCTTCAAATGCCTGCTTAAGGATAGTGCTGATCTTTCTATCATGAGCATCCTTCAAAGTTGCTCCGCCTTTGACGGGAATGGTGGTCCACTTGGAGACTGCACACACAAGCGCATCTACCTTCGGAAAACGAAAGCGCTCTCACCACTGGATCCAGAGAGTAAAGGCCTTACAAAATCCGACCCTCTCTGAAATTAGCCTCTGGGGCACCCCACTCAAGATCAATCAATTCTTGAATGGCTTCAATCACGGGAAAACAACAAGAGGCTTTGTGCAAGGAAAGAAAAATAAGATTTCTCTTCGGCTCAGAAGCGGCATCTGCCCCAGGAACTGCAAGCATGGTCAAGGTCTGGGAAATCAAGGCTGGCAGTTCATCTTTAAGAATTGCAACATGGTTCTATACAGTTCTAATGCAGGAGGAATTTCCCCATCGTTAAAAGAAGCAGGATTGGCACCAGTGCCATCCAGATCTCCAGCCAGAGGAGCCGCTGTCACTCGAGGCAAGGTTCCCACCTGTGCCTCTGTCTTAGGAGCATGGGTTGGAGCAGAGGACTGTGCCTGAATAAAAAAAAAACTGTAACCCCTGGAAAAAAAAAAAACTCTACCCAGGAAAAAGTAGAAGCATCCAGACTCGGGAGAGGTACCTGGGCAGTACTTACTGTACTACCTTCCTCTGCTGAGCAACCAGTTAGGGAAGATCCAAAATCAGGTGTCCAACCTGAGACATCTTTACTCAGACACACATCCGGCTGGGAAGAACCAAGCACAGTGAAATCAGAGGAAGAATATTCACCCTGCGCCTCCAAACCGTGCTGGCACAAAGCAGCGGGCACTCCTGGCTGAGATGCCCAAATATGACAAGTAGTGCAAAGAGAAAGGCGTTTAAGCTTCTTAGGCACATGCCCCATTATGGCCAGCAACATGCTAAGCGGTGGCCGGAGGTGTGCATCTAGCTGTTTTTACACACACACTCTCAACTAGACACCTAAACAGTTGCATCCAATATTTATGCGCGCACATCTAGGTGCTCACCTAGGTGTCCAAAAAGGAAGATGCACAAAAAACTTAAGCGCACAATGCTAGATGTAAGCTGACGTAAGCGCGCAGCCACTAGGCAGCATGTAACATAAGTGCTCAGAGCATAAAGTTTTTTTCCTGGGCGCACAGTGAGACACATGCCAGACAAGTCTGTAGAGGGCAGCCTAATAAAGCACATGAAAAGCCGTTGCAGATTACAACGCGGCATGTAGCGAAAGCCTTGGAGCGAGGCCTAGCCTAGAGAGGCTGCCCACGTCCCTCGACCTCCCACAGAGTGGGACAAATTTCGGAACAGCATGCAGAGCATGGAGACCAGAGGGAGGAAGAAGCCCTGCGAGTAAAACCTCCCACTACGTCTTTTTTTTTTTTTTTTTTTTTTAAACTTACCAGAGCTCAGCCTTACTTGGCTGAGCACAGAGACTGTCTCCAGCGGTGAGGAGAGAGGGCATTTGATGTCACCGCTGCACTCTACTTCCAGCGCCCGCTCTTTCAGCTGCTCAAGAAGCTAAATCCATGCTAGCAAAACCAGCTACTGGACCAAGGCATGCCTCTGAGGGACCATGGAAATCACCTCAGGAAGCCTCAACTGGAAGAGGGACCATTTGGTATCACCGCAGGAGAGCGGGGTGGTAATTTTCTTTCCTTAATTCTCCTTATTAAAAACTGAAGAAATCCCTTGTGGAAAGATGCACATCTGCCATCTACTGGTGACTGAGAATATTGGTGGGCTGAGGTCTCTGCATGGGGTATAATGTACCGTGACATTAGCTTGCTCGGTCTCCATTTGCTGGTAGGAGCGTATAACCCACTTTTTCTGGATTCATCTGACTGGATGTTAAGAAAAACTGTTTTCCAAAACTTAATGTTTTGAAGTGGAAAAAAGAGACTATAAATAATCTGAAAATGCACCACTGTATTAAAGATTAACACTACTCAAATTTTACTGACCAAGAGAAGTAAATGCAACCATAAACAAAAGCAGAGCTGCTTACCTGAAACAGGTGTTCTAGGACAGCAGGATATTAATCCTCACACTTAGGTGACAGCAGATAGAGCCCGGCATGGAAAAACTTTTGCCAAAGTTTCTAGAACTTTGATTGGCACACTAAGCATGCCCATCATGCCACTATCCACATGCTCATACAGGATCATAACATTATGAAAAAATAAAACAAAAGGAGAAACCCAACTCGTGGGGTGGTGGGCAAATTTCCTGAGGACTAACATCCGGCTGTCCTAGGAGAACACCTTTTACAGGTAAGCAACTCTGCTTTCTTCTAGAACAAGCAGAATGGTAGTCCTCACACATGGGTGAATACCAAGCTACAGTCTGCTCCCAAATTCTAGTAAATTCACAGATACCGAACCTGGTGCCAATGGGCACAACTGTGGTGCTGTGGAAAACAGAGGGAGACAGCCCGCCCCCAAAAAAATGGACCCTAGGCAGGAAGAGGTGGGTGGGTTTTATTTATTTTATTTATTTAAAAAATTTTCTTTACCGTCGTTAAGTTAAATACCATCACAACGGTTTACAGAAGGGCACGATAAAGAGAAATATGGGTGGTATAGATTACAAATTACTCGTGTGCCATCATAGTACGGTAACAATTTAAAATAATAAACTAGGTGTGTAAGTTAAACCTGATTGTTAGGAACAAATTAGGCAGTTTGATTTTAACATTAATATGCTTATGTAGGTTACTAAAAACTTCTAGCTTGGTGCATCCTTATCGCTCAACTACTTTTCTCCTTTTCTTTATAAAATGCTGGTTTAAAAAGCCAGGTTTTCAGATTAGTTTTGAATAATTTCAGATTTGTCTTTAGTCTTATTTCGAGTGGCATGGTATTCCAGAGTACAGGACCGCCAGTGACAGTGCTCTTTCCCTTACTTGCGTGAGATGTGCTGATTTGACAGAGGGGACAGTTAGTAGAGCTTTATTTGCAGATCTCAGGTTTCTTTGTGGTACATGTACGCGCAGTGCCGTGTTAAGCCAGTCGGCTTTATCATCGTGGATTAGTTTATGGATTATACAAAGTGCTTTATATTGTATTCTTTGTTCAATTGGAAGCCAGTGGAGTTCAGCAAATGTTCCTGTAATATGGTCACTCTTTTTTTTTGCCTGTCAAAACTCTGGCAGCAGAATTTTGCAATATTTGCAGAGGCCGAATTGTAGATAGAGGTAGTCCTAAAAGCAGGGAGTTACAATAATCTGTGCTAGCGAATATCATTGCTTGTAGAACTGTGCGAAAATTGTTAATCATTTTTTTATTTAGAGGTTCCACAGGACAGCCTGACCAATGCTGCTGTCACTATGGACATCCCTATCCAGACAGTAATGGGCAGCGAACATATGGAAAGAACTCCACGTCACAGCCTTGCAGATCTCTGCCACGGGGACCACTCAAGTGGACCAAAAAGTTAATTGAGTAGACTAGACGGTTCCTACGGTCCTCATCTGCCATCATATTCTATGGTTACACAGTACAAAATCTGGAAAATACTGGGGCAGGACAAACAGAGCATAGTACATTACCAATTAGTATTAACACTCAAAGGCAGATTAAAGAACTGAACTACATGGACAAAAAAAAGTCACTCAATTAAAAGAAACTACATATAAGGAAGTCCAAATTAAGGTAGCAATGTGTTCCTCATCTCTTTTGTTAGCATAAAGATACTAATCTATAATTCTGGAGAACTGTTTCTAAAAGCAAACAAATGCATTCACAATTATATTCTTGGACAGATCTTGCTACTGTTTCATTTTCTAGTTTAACTGGTGATCATTTTAAAATGAACTGAGTATTGTGCTATATAATCACTGCCTAATCCCAAACTGGATAAAGTAATTTGGCAGCTGTGTTAGTCCACTTGAATGCACAGATTTAAAAGGTTAATGAATAAAAAAATTACACACATTTTTATTGTAGCAAATACATATCACCACATTAATTTGAACAGTAACACTGGAAGACAGTGGAAATACCAACACATAATACAATGGAAACATGGAAAGAAAGTGATTTGAAACAAGATCATTTTTACAGGACATTAAATATGTTGCGAATACTTAGTGAGTTACCAGAATTACCCATTGACATTTGACGTTGTAACACTTTATACTAATTACCTCAAGAGGCTGCTGTTATTGTGTTTGATTCCATCCAAAGCTTCAGTGCATACTATTGGAATTCATATATAAAGTAGCTAAGATTATATCACACACACACACACACACACACACACACATCTTCTGTATTTGGAATAGTGATGAGATGCAGCTACAGTTATTTTGCAAAGTCGTTTAATTCTTTTAACTCCTAATCTGAAATTCACTATGCAATGCGACAAAATCTGTGCCATCTTTAGATATTATTAAATCTAAACATTAGGGGATCCGAATATCTCAATATAGAAAACAGACTGACAGAAAAAAATTATATGTTCAACAATTTCCATCCTCTGAGACGAAAGATGGGCTTAAGGGTAAGCCAATTTTTGCAAGCCCCATGAGTCTGCTCAGACGTGGATGAGTTTTATGAAGCATCACGGGAATTGACTTGTGGATTCTTAGAGAGAGAGTAGCCGAAGTCATGTATTAAAAATACTTTCAAGTACACGAGATTTGCTAATCAGGAACTGCTACTACAGTACCATAAAAAATCAGAGTGAAATGACATGTATGTTACCTTATATATGGTGCATTTATGACGACATTTCCATTAAAAACAACATCATTTTCAGAAAAAATAAAAGCTGATACCATGTAGTCTATTGAATAGAAACAGGGTAACCTCATATAACAATGGCGGGCTTTTCTCATATAGCCGCAATTGCCATTTATATATTTGTGCAGTCAATAGGCTTTCAGACAGTCACAGAATTTATAATCATTGGTTATCCTATATTGGTTTTTGAAAAAAAAAAAATTTTTAAGTTTTTAAGTTCAATTAAATTTATAAGGCAGTACAGATACACTTATCGTAGCAGGAACAACGCAGCCGGAGTGTTAAACTGTCCCTTAGCCCGACACGGCTCGTGTTTCTGGCGGCTTCATCAGGGGCTGAAGGATATTGATTCTAAATATAAAAATAACAGTGTACTAAATTTATATTCAATTAAAGAAGGTTAGCGTTGCTATCTTTAATATACATACGGTTTCACTGGCTGCCCGGCAATAACATCTGCTACTTGGTTGCAGCTTTAACCCAACAACTGGATCCGCCATTTTGGAGGTTCTTTTAAACCTGCTAGTGGCTTGAAAGGGAACCAATCAGAACATAAAGTTTGGTAGACAGAGCATCACTGAACACAGCTAGATCAGAGAGGACCACTCTACGGAATCATTAAGTCCATGTGGGGATTGTGAAACTAATGTAAAAATCCACCATTGTTCCCTATAGTTTAAAAAATGATTGTGATCACCACCACGTGGATTTGGAGTAACTTGTTCAAGTATTGTCCACTTTAATTGATCAAATGTGTGACCGCGCTCCGTGCAATGGCTTACCATTGGTGCCTCCATATTTACTGTGTTAAGTCGGCTTCTATGTTCGTGGAGACGCACTTTAATCTTTCTGCTGGTATGGCCGACATACAACAGTTGGCAAGGGCATTGAATTAAATATATGACAGAGGTTGAATTGCATGTAGTTACTGATCTTTTCTTGTATTTGTACCCTGTCGCCGGATGTTGCCAAGTCTGACCTTCAATAGTACTCTCACACATATCGCACGATCCACACTGGCTATGATAACCTTGCACCTGTATAGAATCCGGCACACTCATAGAAGCCCGCACTACTTGGTCACGAAGATTTTTACTGCACTGGTATGCAAACAGTGGTGGATCTTCAAAAGTGGGATGTAATTGAAGAATGTGCCAATGTTTTTTGATGCTTTCCATGATTAGATAGGATTTATCTGTGTGGGTTAGTACACAGATATCCTTTGTTACGGGTTCTTTCTCCCTATATTGTAAAAGAGCCTGGTGTGGTGAATACCACGCTCTCTTGTATGCTTTATAGACTGAAGAGTAGGGATATCCCCGGGAGAAAATTCTGGACGCCATTATACCAGCTTGAATCTTAAAATCTTTATCTGAAGAACATAATCTTCTCAGCCTAAAAAATTGGCTGACGGGAAGTCCATTTTTGAATGCCCTAGGGTGGAAGCTATGATACATTAATAAATTATTTCTGTCAATCTCTTTGCGATAGACAGTGGTCTGTATTTTAGAATTTTGAATTAAAATTAAAATGTCCAAAAACGCTATTTTTTCTTTGCTATACTGAGCTGTAAACTTTAAATCTACATCAATTGTGTTGATCCACTGAATAAAATCTTGTAATAGGAATTCTTCCGTTGTCCAAAAAATCAACAGGTCATCAATGTACCTTATCCACAACGAAATGTTATTGAACCAAGTCGACCCATATATATATGTTGTCTCTCAAATCTGTCCATCACAAGGTTAGCAATAGACGGTGCTGCAGATGAGCCCATAGCTATACCGTGAGTTTGTAAGTAAAATGTATTCAAAAATAGGAAATAATTCTTCTGGATGACTAATTTGGCTATCTTGAAAACAAAGGCAAAGGGAATACGCGAGTCCACCATGGAGTCTTTGAGACATTCTTCGATAGTGAGCAATGCTGTAGCATGGGAAACATTGGTGTAAAGTGATACTACATCCATGGTTATCAAACAAGTTGGTTCAGAAAGGGTGGTATAGTTTTCTAATTTTTTTAGAACATGGGTAGTGTCCTGGACAAAGGAACGCATGTTTTTAACATGGGGTTTTAGAAAAAGATCCAAAAATATAGCCAATGGTTCCAAAATGGAACCACTGCTTGCCACAATAGGTCTCAAGGGCGGATTTTCAAACGATTTATGAACTTTAGGAACACCATACATCACAGGAATGCGCGGGTGTTTAACTCTTAAAAAATTTTGTTCCTTCTGTGTCAGAAAAGGAGAAAGCTTCTCTTCTAAAAGTTCTTCTATTAATTCAGCAATTTCTGCAGAAGGGTCTCCTAAAAGTGGTTTGTAATATTTATTATCTGACAGATGTTCCTTTAGAGCGTGAACATATTGTGTACGGTCCTGCACTACCACACTCCCGCCTTTATCCGCAGGTTTAATGATGATCTGGGAGTTTGAGGACAGGGACCGAAGAGCTTCACGAGATTGCACAGGAAAATTAATGTATGGATGCGTTTTACTACTTTCAAAGGTGGTAATATCTTTAAGTACCAAATCCCGAAAAGTGCTAATGCTAGGGTCCAGGGGACCTGGAGGGATCCACTTCGATTTGGAACGTACTATTGATAAATTGTCCATTGGTATTTCATTCTTGATACAGTATACCTTAATTTGTAACTTGCGGATGAATTTAGTAAGAGCGATGCGACTTTGAAAGGGGTCATGTTTTGATGGGGAACAAATAATAAGCCAAGATTAAGAACTTGTTCTTGGGCAGCAGTAAGAGGATGACTTGATATATTTACAACTGAGGATCGTATCTCGCACGTGACCGTGTTTGTGGTCCTTCTTGTTGAGGAAATGGCTGTGCTGCTGTCACGTTGCGATGGTCCCGTTGTGAATATGCTTGTGTTACAGGGTCACTGCGGTAGGGCTTGCGTTGTGTCTGTTGATGCCATCTGCCATATTGGTTTTTAAAAAAAAAAAAAAAATTTTCAAAAACCAATATGGGATAACCAATGATTATAAATTCTGTGACGGTCTGAAAGCCTATTGACTGCACAAATATATAAATGGCAATTGCGGCTATATGAGAAAAGCCCGCCATTGTTATATGAGGTTACCCTGTTTCTATTCAATAGACTACATGGTATCAGCTTTTGTTATTTTTTCTGAAAATGATGTTGTTTTGAATTTCAATACATATTTACGTCATAATTATATACAGTTCTTTATATCAAGACATTTCTATTAAGACATATTGGTGTATATTATCATTCTACATGATTTTTCAAGACATACTGGGGTAGATTTAAAAAAAGTATGCCCGCGCGTACTTTTGTTTGCACGACCGGCGCAAACAAGAGTATGCCGGATTTTAATAGATATGCGCGTAGCCGCGCGTATCTTTTAAAATCCTGGGTTGGCGCGCGCAAGGCTGCGCAAAAATCGGCAGCCTGCGTGCGCCGAGCCGCACAGCCTGCCACCGTTCCCCTCCACCACCCCGCACCTTCCCCTACCTAACCCACCCCCCCCAGCCCTATCTAACCCCCCCTACCTTTGTTTGAAAGGTTACGTGCGCCGGCCGCGCGATTCCCCGGCCTGGGAGCAGTTTCGGAGGCTTCGGCCACGCCCCCGAGACGGAACCATGCCCACGGCCCCGCCCCCAGATGACGTGCCACCGCGACAGGCTTGTGAGTGCCGCCGAGCCTATTCAACATAGACTCAGTGCGCGCAGGGGGAACTTGGGGCAGGTATGCGCTTACCCCTTTGAAAATCTGCCCCACTATGTTTTGTATTAACTGGTGGGAAAAATTAAGGATTTGGATCTGCATTCCTGTTTATCAAGTGTATCATGAGACTGTTATTGGACACAGCTCATATGGAAAACATTCCTTTTGAGAGTCAACGTAATAGGAAATAGAATGGTCACATCTAATAAGAGAGGATAAATATAAACATAGGTTTAATAATACATTGAATCATCTAATATATTTTATATGGTATTTTGTCTATGTAATCTGATATATGTTGGGCACACGAAAACAATAGTTAAGATTAATATCACCACAATTGTTTAAAAAGATGAAAATACAAGCACCCATGTTCAATCACGTTATCACGCAAAAACAAATTACGAAGATACTGCTTCAATTCTAATTACAGGGAGCAACAATGGATACATTGATTAAACCATCTGGTGTAACAGATCCCAAATTAAGAGATCAATTGATTTTTATTATAATGTTAAGTCTTATTGGTTTAAGTTTACAATTTATGAGCTCTTTTAAATAGAACTGCTACCAGAAGGGATGTCAGACACTGAAAAACAAATTGTAGAGATCTATGTGAAGTTGGAGTTTACTGTGATGAAACAACTTTCCCCTAATGCAGATGGAAGATCTAACATCGAAAGTCTGAGTTGGGCATAACAAGCATTTAGTTGTCAGCTTGAATTTGATGGTACTCACTGGTGAAGATATATAGTGGAATTTAAGCAACACAAAATTTATTAACTACCTGTGAGATAAGTACAAAGTCAACATTGATTAATTGCATAGTAAAATTTCAAATTAAAAAGAGGATTGAAAGAAAAGTCAAAGCCTATTTTGGACAGACCTATGATTACACTGTGTGATTATGGCTTAATTTATAGCTTATGTAAACAAAGAATGTGAGGAAAATTTAAATCCAAAAGTAATATTTTTTTGATGATCCGGTGCACTTTAAGGCTTAAGAATTCAAACACAAACAGTGATATCAGCATGAAACTAATAAAGATGTTACTTGGAACTTGACATTTGGAAATTTTGTGATTGCACCGGATTGCCCTGTTAGTGCAGGGCTTAGCAGTAGTGGGCCTCTCCTTGATGCAGCGGTAAGAACATAAGCACATACCATACTGGGTCAGACCAAGGGTCCATCAAGCCCAGCATCCTGCTTTGATGTTGGAAAAAACAAACAAAACAAAAAAAAATCAGTAGAACTAGGGGTCACGATTTGAAGCTCCCGGGAGGAAGACTCAGAACCAATGTCAGGAAGTATTTCTTCAATGAGAGGATGGTGGATGCCTGGAGTGCCCTTCCGGAGGAAGTGGTGAAGACTAAAACTGTGAAGGATTTCAAAGGGGCATGGGATAAACACTGTGGATCCATAAAGACTAGAGGATGGGAATGAAGAGAAGAGCCATGAGGGTAGATTACTGGAGTGGAGGCTACTACCTCCTGATTACTACCCTTACTCAATAAGCCTTCGCACGGTTAATGCACCTTCAACATTGCTCTCTGCTTCAACGGCAAGGGGAAATGTGGAAAAGAGGATTTGCATTCAGACAACAACCAACAAGGACTGAACTACACAATCTGGGTAAACAAAATAAGCGTGGGGGTAGCTTGCTTATTTCAGCAGTTACTACCCTAAACCAATTAAGCCTGATACATCACTTTGAATGCATATACAGCGTTGCTCTCTGCTTCAACGGCAAGGGGAAATGTGGAAAACAGGATTTACATTCAGACAACATCCAACTGATCTGTGCAGTCTGGGTAAACAAGCATGGGAGTAACTTGCTTATATTGTTGGGTTGTGCAGTGCTGTTCTTTCCATGCAGTCAGCTGACCAATGGATGGGTCTGCTTAGACCTGAGCCCCTAATCAATTGCCATTATGGTTGCTACTATTCAGCATCCACTTTTTTTCCACCACTACTACAATTTAATGGTTCATTTTCGAAATTAAGTTATCCATGTTGTGCTGTGGGTATAAATGAGCAATAACTTCCTATTGGTGCCCAGCTACGAACTATTTAAAAAAAAAAATGATATGGTACCTTAGGCCTTCAGGACATTCTTGCAAACAAATTCCTGAGCTGCATAAAAACAGCAGAATACATTTACACTGGGTCAGTTATTTTATGGTACTTCCCTGGAATAATTTTCCCATCCCAACAGTCACACAGTCTCAGCCTTAATCATTTTATGAAGTAGCAGCAATGATTGTTTCCAATATAACTAGACTGTAGAAATTCCCTTGCACTCAATCATTTAGTGTACATAAATAAGGCAGGGCACATGTTAATCTGCTTTCAGTCCTCAAACTGTTTACTGAGATACACATTGCTTTTCTTCCATGTGGCTTTTTCTTCTGCTTATTCTTATGATCAACCCGATCCCTCTCGGAAGCATCTTGCTCAAATAAGGGGATTTTGTTTTCTTGTTGCAAAGGAGCAGCAAGGCAGGCAGAATCAGAATGGAAAGGACATAAAAAAAAAAAATAAGTAAATAAAGAATGTGCATGCAGGTCTCAATTCTGTGAAAATTTTCAGAGCCTTTTGAATAGCCAAATCTCCAGGGATATTCAGCTTATGTCCTTTTTGCTAAAGCTGAAAACAGCTATTTGTCTCTCACCTATAGAGATTTACTCTTAGGCAGCTTTGCACATCTCCAAAGTCAATCTGTATGCCTGCAGACTTGTGTTTATCTACATGTGAAAACTATCCTTAAAACCACAATAAAGAAAAATCGAAAATGTACTTTGAATATTTTCTTATAATAGGTTTTCTACATTTCATTTTATTTTTTTCATAACAATTTTGTTAATGTATGCTGGTAATATGCCATATAAAAAGAGAGAGAATGAAGTAAGTGTACCATAAAAAATGAGAATCTGCAGGAGGAAAATAAAATAAGCCAGGAATAATCTTTTCTAAAGAGTTACGCCACAGTAGATGTATGTTGTTCTGCATATACAAAATTCTTAAAAGCAAACTACTTAGCCCCATTACCTTAGAAAGGATGATGACCAAATACTTTATCATCTAGATTTTAAATAAAGTGAAAATCTTTTGATATGCTCTGTTCAGAAATAGTAAGACAAAAACTTGTCATCCAGATGAACAAAAAATTCTATGAAGGTAGAAAAAAGCAAGTTTGCTTACTGTAAACTGTGTTTTCTGTAGATAGCAGGATGAATTAGCCATGCCGTCTGGGTTGTCCCTCTGGTGCGGCTAGGCAGAGCTTCTTAAAGATGACCGAGCTTTGTTCTGTGTGTGGCTGTGCGTTCTTTCCCTCATGGCTCCATTTTCTCCTCAGTCTATTCCAAAGCATGTCTGCAAAGCGTGAAATGGAGACTGTCCAGGGAGGTGGACAGGTCACCATGGCTAATTCATCCTATCTACAGAAAACACCGTATACGGTAAGCAAACTTGCTTTTTTTTCTCCGCAGATAAGCAGGCTAAAATTAGCCATGCTGTTTGGGAATCCCCAGCCGAAGGTTGTGAGTGCAGTCTGAAGGGTCCCTGTGGGAATGCTGTGCAGTTCCCGAGGCTGAGAAAGGCATGTTGCGCCCAACCTGATCCAGGGTAGCGGACACTCTCTTTACATAGTCCCTGACTGGAGTATGGACCTGCCCATCACTGCATCTGGTCATGACAGTAATGGGAAGTGGAAAGTATGAAGCGAGGACCATGTAATGGCTTTACAGATGTCCAATATAGGAACTTCCCGTACATGCGCTACTGACGCTGCCATCGCTCTCACTTGATGGGCCTTTGGCAAACTTGTCGGGCTCTGATTTTTTTTTTTTACAATAAAATTGAATACACTGCAAAATCCAAGTCGAAAGAGTCCTCTTGGAGACTGGCAGGCTCAGGGCCTTCAGGCTAAAGGAACCTAACGGCTGTGAGATTGAAAGGTTTTAATGATCCAAAGACAACGACAAACCTTTTCTGTCAGAAAAAAATCAACAGAACCAGGGGTCACGATTTGAAGCTCCAGGGAGGAAGACTCAGAACCAATGTCAGGAAGTATTTCTTCGCGGAGAGGGTGGTGGATGCCTGGAATGCCCTTCCAGAGGAAGTGGTGAAGACCAGAACTATGAAGGACTTCAAAGGGGCGTGGGATAAACACTGTGGATCCATAAAGTCTAGAGGACGTGAATGAAGAGTGGACGGCTCGCGGGAATGACGGCTATTACCTGGATATAATACCCTTATTCAATAAACATACACATGGTTAATGCAACTCCAACATTGCTCTAAGCTTCAACAGCAAGAGGAAATGTGGAAAAAAGGATTTGCATTCACAAAAAAGTGGGGAGTAGCTTGCTTGTTACGGCGGTTACTACCCCAAACCAAATAAGCCTGATACTTCACTTTCAATGCATATCCAGCATAGCTCTCTGCTTCAACGGCAGGGAAGAAAGACCGATACTTCATGCATATCCAGCATAGCTCTCTGCTTCAATGGCAGTGAGAATGAAGAAAAGTGGATCTATATACAGACAACAACCAACAAGGACTGAATTATAGAGTCTGGGTAAACTAATAAGCATGGGTGTAGCTTGCTTATTGCGGCAGTTACTACCCTTAACTAATTAAGCTAGATATTTCACTTAGATGCAGTTCCAACACTGCTCTCTACATTAATGGTGGGGGTGGAAGGGAAATAGAACCAAAAGGTTACTAAGAGCCAAGAGAAACATAAGTATGAGAAGGAAAAAAAAAAGTGTGAAGCTTGCTGGGCAGACTGGATGGGCCGTTTGATCTTCTCCCGTCATTTCTATGTTTCTATAAAGTCTAGAGAACGTGAATGAAGAGTGGGTGGTTCACGGGAATGACGGCTACTACCTGGAGATAATACCCTTATTCAATAAACATACACACGGTTAACGCGACTAGAACATTGCTCTAAGCTTCAACGGCAAAAGGAAATGTGGAAAAAAGGATTTGCATTCACAAAAAAGCGGGGAGTAGCTTGCTTGTTATGGCAGTTACTATCCCAAACCAAATAAGCATGATACTTCACTTTCAATGCATATCCAGCATAACTCTCTGCTTCAATGGCAGGAGGGAATGAAGAAAAATGGATCTATATACAGACAAGGACTGAATTATATAGTCTGGGTAAACAAATAAGCATGGATGTAGCTTGCTAATTGCGGCGGTTACTACCCCTAACTAATTAAGCTAGATATTTCACTTAGATGCAGTTCCAAACACTGCTCTCTACATTAATGGTGGGGAGTGGAAGATAAATAGAACCAAAAGATTACTAAGAGCCAAGAGTAACAGAAAAGTATGAGAAAAAAAAAGTGGGAAGCTTGCTGGGCAGACTGGATAGGCCGTTTGGTCTTCTTCTACCGTCATTTCTATGTTTCTATGTGAGGCTCTAGATTCAGAATGCGTTCAATGCTTATAGTAAGCCAAGGCTCGCTTGCAGTCAAGCGTGTGGAGCCACCGTTCACCCTCATCTTTATGCAGCTTCGGAAAGAAGGTCGGCAGGGTGATGATTTGATTAATGAGGAAAGCTGAAACCACCTTGGTTAAGAATACGGAGTGTGTCCGTAAGGTCAATTTGTCATGATGAAATTCAAGGTATGGCAAATAGTGAACCAGAGCCCACAATTCACTGACTCTTCTTGTGGAAGTCAGGGCAACCAAAACCAGAACTTTCCAACAGAAATCTCATATGACTACTTTCCAGAGGCTAAAAGAGGAGGGGAAGCAAAAGCTGTTCAGTACCAGATTTTAGGTCCCACGGAATAAGTGGCTTCTGTACCAGTGGTCACAGCTATAGAATGCCCTTCATGAATTGGTAGACTAGGGGGTGGTTGGACACCAGCAGGCCCACTGCAGAGATGATAGTCTGCAACTGCACTGACTGTGGACCATCACTGAAGCTAGTTTTTTTTTTTTATTTAGATTTATATTCCACTTTTCATACTTTTTTCAGCACTTCAAAGTGGATTACATTCAGGTACTGGAGGTATTTCCCTATCCCCAGAGGGCTTACAATCTAAGTTTGTACCTGAGGCAATGGAGGGTAAAGTGACTTGCCCAAAGTCACAAGGAGTAACAGCAGGACTCGAACCCTGGTCTAACCACTAGGCTACTCCTGCACGGTTGTCAGTCCCGCTTGGTAAAGGGAATGAAGATACTCCAGAAGAAGTTCTGGTGAGCAGAAGGGGTCTATACACCTTGTCGTGGCACCAGGCAGAGTATCTGAGCCATTTGCCCTGATAGCTCCTTTTGGTAGAAGATTTCCTGGACGACACCAGGACCTCTTGAATCTCCGATGGCAAGTGTAGGTGACTTAATACTGTCCTTTCAACCTCCATGCAGTGAGATGCAGCGAGGAGTGCATGGGGTGAAGCAGGGTGCCGCTGTCTTGTATGAGCAGATCCGCACTGTTGCCGAGAATAGGTGGTTCAATGGGAGAGTCGCACTAGATAGGCATACCATCATTGTCTGGATCAAGCTGGAGTTATCAGAAGGAGGTCGGCAATGTCCGCAATACATTTCTGTATCGTTTGAGATGAGTGGAATTGGGGGGGTAAGCATAGAGAAGCCCTCTCATCCATGAAGCAAGAAATGCGTCCTGTGCGAGTTATTCCCTGCTGGTGTAGACTGAGCAGAACGTCTCTACTTTTCTGCTGCATTCTGTGGTGAAGAGGTCCATGCATGGAAGGTCCCATGTTTCAAAGAGGCTGTCCACCACATCCTGGCAAAGCTTCCATTTGTGTGGATGGAAGATCCTGCGTAGCCTGTCGGCTTTGGTTTTCTCCACCCTGGGCAGATAGTTCGCCTGAAGAATGATGGAGCGCTCTTCTGTCCATTCCAGGATGTGCAGGGAAGCGGTGTACAACATCCAAGAACCAAACCCTCCTTCCTTGTTTACATAGAACATCGCGACCTGATTGTCCATGTGGACCATGACAGCTCTCCCCCACAGGAACCTCTCAAATATGCGTATGGCATTCCCAATTGCTCGGAGCTCTAGGAGGTTTATCTGTTGGACTCTTTCCTAGCTAGACCAGAGCCCTTGTGTCCGCATCTGGTCCAAGTGGGCTCCCCATCCTTTTCTTGAAGAATCTGTGGTGAGGATTAGCTGATGGGTCTGGGGGGCGAAGTGGCTCCCTGCCTGAAAGAGCTGTGGGGTGCAATCACCAGCCCAAGTCCACTTTCATGTTCCGGGTCAGACTCACTCGCTGGGACAGCAGATGTGAGAACTGTGTCCATTGTGTCTTCAGTCCCCAGTGTAGGCGCCTAATGTGTAAGCAGATACGCGGCACCACATAAATGGCTGCTGCCATGTGGCAGCAGCCAGCAGGGTCAAGATCTGGCAGGCTGAGGCATGAGTACAGTCTTTCAGTTGTATGGCCAGGGTGCGTGGCATGCGGGCCCTGTCTGCTGGAAGGAATGCTCTGCCCAGCACTGCACTTATACAGGCCCCAATGAACTGTAGGTTTTGCATTGGCTATAGACTAGACTTCTCATAGTTAATAACTAACCCCAACCCCTCCAGACAATGGATTGTAGCTTCCAAGCTGCCCTAAAGAGTTGCAGGTTGCGGTGCCACTATCAACCAGTCGTCGAGGTAAGGAAACAACTAGATTCTTTGCTTCCTGAGGAGGGCCACTGCTACCGCTAAACACTTGCTGAAGACTTTCAGGGCAGACGAGAGACCAAAGGGGAACACCTTGTATTGGAAGTGGCGTTTGCTGACCTGGAAACAGGTACCACCAGGAAGAATGGTGATTAGGGATGCAAGTACACATCTTTGAGATCCAGTGAACATATCCAATTGTTGGACTGTAGAAAGGGAAGGATGGTCTTGAGAGATGTCATATTGAACTTCTCCCTTTTCAGGAATTTGTTGAGAACTCTTAAGTCCAGGATTGGGCAGAGCCCTCCTGATTTCTTGGGTATGAAGAAATATTGGGAACAGAATCACTGGTTCAGCAGATTGCTGGGAATGTGCTGGATAGAACATTGTTGGAGCAATTTGGTGAATTCCTCTCGCAGCCAGCGCTGGTTCTCTGAGGTGGGCTGAGACGGCCATACCCGATGGGGGAAGATTTGGTATTTTCCTGAAGTTCAAAGGAAACCCCTCTCAGATAATGTTCAGCAACTAATCGGAGGTGATCGCTTCCCAAGAATGGTAGAAAAGAGACATTCTCCTCTACTTTTAGCGGCAAGAGTGGCCCAGATATCTCTAAAAACTCTGCTGAGGTTTCGTGTTATTCGGGGGCGGATGTTGTCGTCTCCGGTTCTGCTGCCTGCTGCAAACTTGTTGTGGTAACTGTGGACGGGTTTCTGGATAAGGAGGCAGACAGTTGGATGAATATGGCCTATACAGCCACTGCTGGTAATAGGATGGGTAATACTTCTTGCCAAAGGACTGCTGGTCGGTGGGAGACACCAGGGACAAAACCGTTATGTTCTGCTCTTTTAACTGGGCTTCAGTTTCGTGTAGCTTGTCGCCAGGGAAAGTCAGCCAATTTTTCATGAGCGTCCTCCCAAATGGTACTGGCCCGAAGCCATGCCATCCTCCGAGCAGCTATGGCTCCTGCTATAGTACGTGCAGACATCTCGAAGGCTTCATATATTGTCTGCAACAGATTTCTTAGGCACTCCTCTGGGTCATGAAATTGTTGTGGTGGGGCCTCATCTGGCGAAGCAATGGCAAGGTGGGGATTTAGTGACTGCAGGCAATTGTTCAGGTACTGCATAACGTAGAATTGGTGCTGCTGGATCTTTGCTTTCAGCATACCTGCATGGGACGCTCTTCTACCGAAGTTGTCCAGGTACTTACAGTTGCGCCCTGGAGGTGTATTCAAATGGAGGCATAATTTTTTGGCTATATTTATAGCCAACTTCACCACCACCAAGGCTTGGACCATGCTGTAGAACAGAGATTGATGCATTCGGAATTTGAGTTGTCTTCCATGAGGTCGCTTGACCGGAAAAGAGGGGGACACCCAAGCTTTTGCCACGACAGAGTCTAGCACCGCATGGGATGGCAAAGCGGTCAGCTCAGCTGGTGCTTCAAAGATCTTCAGGATTCCCAGCACAAATTTCGAATAGGAGAGGTCCTCTGGTGCGGAGGCTGGTTCAAGCTGCTCCTCTAGCGGGTCAGATGGGTACCCCGTCGAGGAACTCTGCAACATAGGTAGCGAGAGCTATGGGATACGTCAGATTGCACAGAATGATGAAGCGCTGGGCTGAGGCAAAAGTGGTGTGCCTGGTGGGGAGTTCTCGCATGGGATAGGGCGACTCTTGCTACCTCTCCCTGATCCTTGGAGGAGAGGAACTGAGTTAAGATCCTGGAAATTTGTGACACCGCCTGTGAAGCCAGGTCGCTGTGGCCAGGACGAGACTATGAGCAATCTGCCGAGGAGTTTCTCAGTGGCAGTGCTGCCAGCAGATTGTCAGAGTCAGAACCTCTGGGTTGGACTTGGGACTGTTCCATTGCAGAAGAACACTTATGCCGCTTTCAGAGGGGTTCCTGTAATTGCCAAGAAGACCTCTTCCTTCTGGATACTGAAAACAAATCCAAGTAGATGTGCTCAGAGGACCCGGAAAAGCCCATGGACGCATATTCAGATGCCGCCTCCACAGAGAATCTGAGTTCCACCAGCTTGTCAGGGGTGAAGACCACCTGCAGGTCCAGAGCTGGAAGAGGTTTCTGGGAGGACTTCCCAGTTGAGGAACTGAAGGAAGCCAGTTCCCGGTGAATTTGGACGCCTACTGTGTTGAGGTGTTCGACACGACATGCTCCTGTGTCAGCGAAGGGCTCTCCCACGTCGATCCCGATGATGCCCAGCAATGATGAGTCGATGCACCGAGCGGCGAATCCTCCTTCCTCTTCGACAGCGCTTTGTGGTCTGCGCCGTGTCGGTGTGGCGCTCTGGCCAGCTGCGTCAAAGATTCAACGCCGGACATCGCCAATTCCCTCAGCAGTTGAGCCGGCAAATCTCCCCACACTCCATGCGCCTGGGTGGTTTGGGTGCACTGAGGGATGGAGGGGGGTTGGCCCACCTGTCCCTGGCACTTGTCCAGTGGCCCCATGGAGGATTTTTTTAGAGCGGTCCAAGCACAGCCCCAGAGACGAGTGGGCCAATAGGCGCAGCAAGCTGGGGGCATAAGACCCTGAGTTGCTTTCTCGCAGCCGAGCAATCTTGGTGGCACGTTGGCGCTGGGCCAGGAGGGACATGCGCCTGCAGTCTCTGCAGGAAGCCTGGTTGTAGTCCAGGCAGAGGCATAAGTAACAATAATTATGCCTGTTGGTGACAGACAATCTTACTGCACTGGCAAAACCAAGTCAGGCAGTCTTGGAGGCATTTTGATGAAAATAATTAGTGCTCTCTGAGGAGAGAAAAGAGCTTCGCGTGCAACCTGCAACGTGGAAAGAACAGACTGAGGAGAAAATGGAGCCGCACAGGAAAGGACGCATAGCCGCACACAGAGCAAAGCTCTGTCATCTTTAAGAGGCTCCACAAGCAGCCCCGGAGGGACATCACAGACAGCATGGCTAACTCAGCCTGCTTATCTGTGGGAAAATATTTTATTGAAAAATACATACGAATATTAATGGCACTACACTGGCTACCTATCCAATCATGAATACACTATAAAGTATTAACAATAATATTCAAAGCATAAACTCTGACTATAATGGATTACTGGGAGTGACACTCCCAACACCACAACCCCACTCAAATGCGGAGATCTCAAAATAAAGGCCTCTTAAAAATCCCTACAATAAGAGACACTCATTTGACTCAAACAAGAGAAACTTATCTGGAGCTGGCCCAAAAATCTAGAACTTCATGCCTGAAGAACTAAGAACACCACTGGATAGAAAGAAATTCAAGCGTGACCTGAAAACTTTGCTCTTTAAAAATGCCTCAACAAAGCCTTAACATTATTTATTTATTTATTTATTTTTAATTTTTTATATACCGGAATTCCTGTATGCAATACAAATCAATCCGGTTTACATTCAGATTACCTAATTGATAAGATGCTATAAATGATTCCAGAGGGTTATTTTTCATATGTTAATAATGCTTTATGTTATATGTGAGTTTATTTTGTATGTTAATTTTATCTATGAATGTTTATATGTAAACCTTATGATCTTGTGAACTTCACGTGGAATGATGGTATATAAAGCATTTAAATAAATATGAACCACACAATCAAAAATACATTATAAACATACAGCAAATCTCTAAAATTATCTACCTCAAATAAATGTCATATTTAACAGTTTGTGTGGAGAGCTATTAAATATGGTCTTTACTAATGGGGAGAATTGTTAGACATAAATTTGCTTTATGTTTATAATGCATTTGAGATTTGTATTTTCATATACAAAATATTTTATTCAAAAATATATATATTTTCATAGTATTTTGTAAATTTGGGCAAGAAGCATTTAACATGTCATGTTAGCTTCTCACTAAACACTTCTATTTCTGTTCAGAAATAGTACAGAGATACATTTTAACCTTTGTTTTAGAAAAATGAACTTAAGGACTTTTTAAATACCAAAAAGAATGAAAATGTACTGGTTTCATGTTTTGTTTTGTTTTTTTTAGTAATCAGACAGTTTGAGGTAACAAACTTTCATGCATACCTCATTTGAAAAAAAACAAAAACAAAACAAAAAAAAACCACACTTAAAAGCACCAAACTATGGACTCCAAATTATGAATTCAAGAGCTAGTAACTACATTTTATAAATCAAGTAGTTTATAACCTGAGGATAATACTGAAGTTGTTTCAAATTACAAGGAAATCATGGCACTGAGATACAATCCATGCATGCATAGGTGGTCTAAGCTGACCATTACCAATGTAAGCCTAGATACAATGGCAAGATTTATATCATAATGCATATAGCTCAGCTTTTATAAGATGCTGTAGTACGATTTCTGAATGTAATGTAGTAGTATTTCATGGCATTATAGTCACAGAATCTCCACAACCATCAAAAGATAAGTCAAGATCATCTTGCATGGTGCAGTGGTGACGACATCATGGTTAGCAAAAGCAACGAGCCCAAAAGAACATGAGCCAGTCTTCTGTTCATAATAATGTCCTATTAAAATATTTATTGCTTATTGTAAAAACATAGTAATAATACAATAGCCCAAATAAATGTTGTTGTCAAAATATAGACCAAATAAAAAGATGAAATGGAAGAAAACTAAAAGAAAATAAGTATTAAATTCCATTAAGAAACTTACATGATGGGATGATGAACTGTGGTTCTGTGTTTCCAGCATATCCCAGTTTTGTATATCTGGAAAATAAAGTCGCAATTAGATATAAACCTACAGACCAAGAAAATGCACGAGTTTAAAAAAAACTGAAGTCACCACTTCAGAAGAACCACACAGATGTTATTTCAGGGTTACAAAAGTCTTAACTTCCTTTATACGTCTCAGAGCAAATTGCGCTAACAGAATTTCTTTAAAATTTTGATTTCCTGCTTATTTGGTAAATCATGCTGAGCACAAAACATCATAATAAAACTACAAACAAAGCTTTAAAAACTTCATAAAACTACACCAACACATGACTGTGGTTCCACCAGGCCTCTCAAATATATTAAGACCAAATGCTGCAGTTTTTATATCTAAAAATTGGAGGACATCCTAGGGATTTTTTTTTTTAATCAAAAAGTACTGAACTACAAAGAGCAGAATTACCCTTTGAAAACTGTGTTTGCAATTTCCAGGAGTGCCAAAAAAAGCTATTTTGTTTACTCAAACAAAAATGCTTATATTACTATAGCATGCTTCCTTCATATGTACCTAGGCAAACCAAAACTACTTCTCTACAAGGTTTGCCAAAGATTTAAAGTTAGTGAGGATCTTTCATCCCACTTACACCATTTGCAAATTATGATAAAGTTTGGAACCATGGTGGGCACTTTTTTTTCTTAAAGAGAGAAATAGTCAATGGGTCATAGATAACCATAACTCAAGCAACAACTCACCTACTCACCCCCACCCATCCCCAATGAGTACAGTATCTGAACAAGAGTACCTTACCACCACTTAAATTTTCCAAAATTATACAAACAGAATATCATGAAGGGTCATGCCTTCTTTTCACAAACATTTTCTTACTCTTAAATCCCATTTGAACTGAATCCAAGTTGTGGAGTGGTAGCATTTTTTCAGTACCAGTAATACTCCACTTGAAAGAAGATTCAGGTATAACATCTTTGCAGTGGAAGAAAAATGTTAAGTTTATAAAAACCTTCACACGGGGAGTAGTTTCAGAAAAACAAACTTCAGCTGGATATCTGCCTTACTGTACAGATGCAGTTTTCAGAGGAAAAAAGGTGACTGGGGGGGGTGGTTCCATAGTTTCTGGTTGTTTGGGACTTGTTCCCTTTTCCTTGTGTGAAAACAGGATCTTTTATTGCTTAGATACTAACACAAGTTATTTTCTAAAGCTAGGCTAAAATGACATAGCAACTTTCTCATACAAAATACTGGTACCCATAACTCCCAGAGACATGTATTTTGAAGATGCTCGATTTAGAGAGGAGTCTGGGTGACACTTTTTCATACACTGATGTATACAGACCATTTTATCAGCTTTCAGACAACAGTAAAGCATCCAAACATAGTTAATACACTTTTCACAAGAAACGCTGAGGACACAAACTGTAGCCAGAAGGTGGCTACTAAGATGGTCAGTGATGATCATTCTAAAGCATATGGAGATACTTAAAGATCTAAAAATATATTTCCTGGAGGAAAGGCGAGATAGAGACACATGATATTTAAATATATCTATATCTTTCCCGTCGATAGCAGGGCTGAATCAGCCATGCTGTCATGGTATCTGTCAATCAGGCCCGGGAGGCGGAGCTTGTCAAAGCAGAGAACAGAGCTTTGCTCTCTGCAGCTGCACGTGTGTTCCCGCACAGGAAAGTAACGGAATCTCCTCAGTCTGTTTTTTCCGCGAGTGGGATCGCACGCGGAGCTGTTCTCCTCAACGTTAACATAGTAAACATGTCAAAATCGGCAAGGTAATGTCAGTCATGGATGGCCATGACCGATGTTACCGATGCCTAGGACCAGATCATAATCGGGAAGATTGTGAATTTTGCTCAAGGATGTCACCCAGAGCACTGAAGCAAAGGGCCTACAGGCTTCAGGAACTTTTTGCCTCAACGGAACCATCGGAGGCTCATTTGTCGCCTGGCCTGCCGATTTCATCGGCTCCCTCGAATAAGAGAGCATCTTCTTGGGATCCTCAATCCTCCACTATTGGAGGTAAGAAGATGTCAAAACGACAAAGGCCAATGGATTGTCAAACATCCACAGAGCCAAAAGCGCCGCAGCAGGACACGTTGACGCCAAAAACCTCGGCGCTTACACCTTCTGCGCTTAAGGCGCCTTATGCACATAAAAAAGTATCGGCGCATAATACTTCGGCGCCTGGAGAGGGATCGGCGCACATTTCTATGTACATGGCGCCGATGACACTTGTGCTTACAACGCCGAAGAACCCTGCGCGCACGGTGCAGAAGAATGCTACAAGTAATATTTCCAGAAATTAGACAAAAATTCCATCCAATACCAATAGCTGTTTCTAGATCCCCAAAGCAGAGCTACTCTCCAGGCTCACTGCTGATCTCGCCTTCTATGTGACTGTATGACATCACTGGCTATTTTCACAGTCAACTTTTAATCTCTCAACTTTTTTTTTTCTATATTATAGATTTGCCAAAAAAACATTTTGGCAAGGCTTTACTGGGTGCCTATGAATCCATTTTGGGGGCCCAAAGAATTCAGCATCCAGGTAGAATCTGACCTTTCCTCAAGAGACCCTTCCTTATGGTGCAGCTTTCAGGAGTGAATCCTGGACCTCTCTGGGGGAGGATACACTCCTAGAGAATAAGTGCCTGCAGAAACCTCCATCACGCTGGTGGTGCACAAGTAGATTTACTAAAGGCCTTCTCTTCACCTTTTCAGTTTGCTGACACAGCTTAGAACCAAAGCGACCACAGAGCCTCCAGCTTGAATGCCCTGAAGTACCTTGCCCATAGCAACATTCTTGCATAATGCAAACAGCTAAGCATGTCATGGTCCAGGGTCAACAGTTGAACATGACCTGAAGAAAATCTGTGATTGGTATCTTCTATCAACATCTGCACTTTTCTTATCAAAAGAAATGTCATGCTACGTCAGACCAAGGTTCATTGAACCCAGGTTTTGGTCCCAAACAGTAGCAAGTCCAGATCACAAATACATGGCAGATCTCCAAGTTGATCTATTTTTTGTATCACACTTCTAAGTTTAAACGATGGCTTTCCCAAGTCTACCTAAGCTTATAACTGTTTATGGACTTTTCATTCAAGAACTTGTCAAATCCTCTTTTGAACCCCCACTATGTTAGTTGCCTTGACCACATCTTCTGGCAATAGATACCATAGCTCAATTATGCATAGAGTGAAAAAATACTTCCTATAATGTTTTAAATCTGCAAATTACTACTAGTTTCATGGAGCGTCCACTAGTCCTAGTGTTTGAAAGGGTAAATAACCATTCCCTATTTGTCCATTCCACCCCACTCGTGATTTAAATTTCAATCATATTCCCTTCTCAGTCATTTCTTTTCCAAGCTAGAGAGTCCTAATCTGTTTAGCCTGTCTACATAAGGGAGTTTTTGCATCCCCTTTGGAGTTGTGTCACCCTTCTCTGTACCTTTTCCATGTCCACTATGTTTTTTTTGAGATGGGGAAACAAGAACTGCACACTTAAGGTGTGGTTCCACCATGTATCTGTTCAAAAGACATTATGATATTCAGTTTTCTCCTCTAGTCTTTTCCATGTAATTCCTAACATTCTATTTGAATTTTTGACTGCTGCCACACACTGAGATGAAGATTTCCAGGTATTGTCCACAAGGACTCACTTTGCAAAAGGAACAAAAATTAATGCATAACACTATTTTGCAAACAATCACAGAAAATCATAAGCTATATAAACATTAAATATGGGCAAAACTCTGAACTAGCCAAATTTTAGATGACTGATTTTTTCACCCCCAGACACTGAAATTTCAGAAAGTGTGTGTCATATAAAGATGTTTTTGTTCAGTTACTGCTTTTACTACAAGAAGCAGGACAGGTCCCCCCAAGCCTACTACTTGACTTTAGCCCCGTTTCCCTACCAAGTAATGACTAAAGAAAAATACTAGTAATATTTTCTGAAACTACACACAATATAGGGAAGTGGGGCAGTTTTTTTTTCTTTTGCTCAGTCTCCTAGAAGTAGACCATGACATACAATAAAATACAAGTACACTTGAGTTGCCCCACTTCAGATGATTACAAGAATCAAAAAAAAATTCTTTGGAAAAAAAAAAAAAAAAAAGGGTAGTTATATTCTTGAAAACTGTTTTACCTTGTTTCAAAAATTATAACCAGAAGCCTAGTGCATTATGTTTTCACATTTTTATAATGTGAAAGGAAGACAAAGGGAAAGACCACAGGTATTTCCTGCTGGATCTGACCTCTTAAATCAGTACACCATGGTGGACAGATGTGGAGGAAAAGCAAGTTGCCACCGATTATTATTTCTCAACACAACATGCAGATGTAATCACTGAAGCATCTCCTCCTTGCACTTGTACTCCTGAGTGTTTAAAAGATAGCATGCCAACATCGTCACAGTCCCAGATATGGCTTCTGGGCATAAGACTGCATTTTTCTACGGCAAAGTACGAGGGAATATAGGAAGCTGGGTATATAGGGTAATGTCTTCCCTTTTTCTTTCCAGTCCACTCCATTGTTCCTTTCTACTCTGGCTCTGTTCTTTTGTATATTTTAATTTCTCTGCTTTACTTGCCCTAGCTCCACATCAGCACAGAAAAATCCTATCTAGCTTCTCTTTGCACATGTGATTTTAGTCTAAGAAAAACAGATAGCCCGGAACTTTCCAGAAGCAACAGCTGGTAGCTACTGAGCAATGCTAGACAGGCTAGAGCCATTTTCATGAGATGAAAAAACAAATACTAATAGTTATTTCTAAACCACTACTAGACATGAACGCTCATGTTTGCCTGGCAGGTAACAAAATATGTGTAAGCGTGAGAGCTATTAATTTATTTTTATGAAACAAAGGGTAGGTTTAGCATGCTTGTGATGAAAATTAACTCTTTACACAAGTTTAATATTTTTATTTAAATTTAAAAATGTGATATTCATCCTGTATATCCATCACATATCAAATGGGGCATCCAGCTCCACAATTACTGCAAAATTCTATTAACCTGCCAAGGCTAGACTATGAGTCCCCATTACTAAGTTTTCTTCAAGGACATCAGTTCCTATTGTTTGTACTGTGTTCAAAACCATCAGGATGGTGTTTGAATAAATTTCTAGCAGCAATCAGTACAGGATTACCACAATTTGTTTAGATCACATGGGAAAAGGGCAAATACAAAGCAAAAAAAAAAAAAAAGAAGAGCACCCTTCTTTAAACATCACTGGCTGAAGACTTATGCATTCCTGTGCACCTCTTGGTTCTGCTCTTTCCCCAGGGGTTACATTTATTTGTACCCGACAGAATTTTGCCAATTTCCCTGGGAATTGCCTATAAAAATCTATGCCAACCACGTTCAATTAGCATTGTCCCTGGGTTACAATGCAGGGTGAAGGCTACTGACCCTAAAGGATTTTATTGGCTAGGATAATACTTGGATGTCAGCTAATAAAATCTCCCTTACGGGGGGAAGACAATGCCTACTGGCCCATTAAATCTTAACTTCCAATAAGAGTACACCATACCTTCTCTGACAGGCACACAAGAGTTTAGGTTTTTCTTTTTATTCCAAACTTTCACTGAAAAACCATGTGAATTTGTGCCATTTTACTTTTTATAACTGTCACAGATAGGGAGATTGAAATACTGCCTGCAAGCTGGCAACCTGACGTTAGTGATACAGTGATGGGTATCAAGGCTAGATTTTAATTCCGTCTGTCTTGAGCTACCCTATTTCCTAATTAGGGTGCTCAAACTTTTACAAAACAGTTGTCTGCATTACTTCAGGGTGCTGCTACAGTGATATCATCACTTCCATATTAAAAAGTCTGCATTGACTTTCCACTGCTCAATGGATTAAAATTTAAACCCCTTACGTTAAAGATGTAAAGAGGACACAACATTTTTCAGATATATCAGAGAAACACTAAAGGTGGTACTGTAAGATTGAAAGGAGACAAGGTTCATTGTATGGAGAAACATAAGGGAAAAGCTGAAATATTAAACAAATACTTCAATTTGGAGTTCAAAGAAGACCATAGAGAAGGACCATTGGTGGTAGACAAGTAATAGGGGAATGGAGTCGCTACAACCCCTTTTACAGAAGAGTGTGTTTGGGTGGAACTAACAAAACTGAAAGTGGACTAGGCCATTGGGCCTGATGAGATATATCCCAAGATACTAAGAGTTCAGAGAGGTTCTGGCAGGTCTACTAAAAGACTTGTTCAATAAATCCTTAGAAACGGGAGTGGTGGTTCCGTTTCACAAAAGTGGGAGCAAAAAGGAGAATGGAAACTACATGCTACAGTGGGAAAATTGACTATCCTTTCCTTCAGCATTTTCATTAATCTACAATGCAATGGGCTGCAGGATCCAAGGCAACATTGATTTACCAGAGGAAGATCATGTCATATGAATGAGATTGATTTTTTTTGATTGGGCAACTATAGAATTGGATCAAGGAAGAGCACTTGATGCAATTTATCTGGAATTCAGCAAAGCTTTCAATACTGTCCCATACAGAAGGCTCATGAACAAAATGAGAAGCCTGGGATTAAGTCCCAAGGTGGTAGAATGGATTACAAACTGGTTGACTGACAGATGACAGAGTAGTGGTATAGTAAATGGAACCTATTTTTAGGCAAGCAGAATGATCAGTGGAATGCCTCAAGGACTGGTTCTGCGGCCAATTTTGTTCAATCTTTTCAAGCAACATAGCAGAGGGGTTAAAAGGAAAGGTTTGTCTTTTTGCAGATGACACTAAGGAGTGGAGAGAATGAGAAGTGATCCAAGAAAGCTTAAGTGGTGGTCAAAGGTTTGGCAGCCGGGATTCAGTGCCAAAGTCTTCAGTCATGCATTTGGGATGCAGAAATCCAAAGGAGCTATACTTGATTGGGGGGGGGGGGGGGGGGGGCGAGTCATTGATGTACACAGACCGGGAAAGCGACCTTGGAGTGATTTGAAAGCAGCAATGTAGCAAGGTGATAGCTAAAGGCCAGAAGAATGCTGGGCTTCATCGAAAGAAGCATAACCAGCAAGAAAAAGGAAGAAATATTGCCCCTATACAGTTCATTGGTGAAGCCTCATTTTTGGTACTAAGTGCAGTTCTGGAGACTTATCTTTAAAAGGACAAAGAAGATCGAAGCAATCCAAAGAAAGGCAACCAAAATGGCACTGGGTCTGCACCTAAAGCCATATGAGATGAAATAAAGGCCCTAAATATGTATCCTCTGGAGGGGAGAAGGGACAGGAGGCATATGATATAGTCATTTAAATACTTGAAGGGTATTAATGATGCATTGAAATCTAGCCTTTTCCAATGGAAAGCTGTAGAACTGGGGGTCATAATATGAAGCTCCAAGAGGATAGACTCAGGAATGTCAGGAAATATTTCTTCATAGAAAGGGTGGTGGACGCATGGAAAGCACTACCTAAAGAGGTAGTTAAAACAAGAACTGTAAGGGAATTCAGAAGAGCTTGGGATAAACGAGGATCCCTAGTAACTAAAGGATGGAAATTAAGATAAGGGGTAACCTGCACAGAGCGGTACTTACTACCCTTAACAGATGGCATGGAGGTAACCTGAATGCAACAGCAGTTACTATCCTTCACAGAATAAAAATAAATTTATTTATTTAACACTTTTCTATACCAACCTTCATGATAAAAACCATATCAGATCGGTTTACATCAAACAGGGTAAAAACTGGAGTGACAACTAGAATAAATAAGCAAATGATGTGGAAGAGGCAAAGTTACATTCAAACAAGGGGTAAGAACTTGGAGGCTTAATCAGCTGGAAAGAGGTTAAAGCCGGCGGGTAGTCATATAAATATAATATACAGTAGAGAAAAAACAGGTTAAATCATCGTGTGCTTTGAAGTACCAGAGTCCATCGTTCAGGCAGAGAATGAGGACAGACTAGTGTGTATCTGGGGGGATCTGAGAAGGCTTGGCGGAAAAGCCACGTCTTGAGTTTTTTTCTAAAAGTTAAGAGACAGGGTTCTAGTCTTAGGTCTGATGGGATGTTATTCCAGATAGATGGACCTGCTGTCGAAAAAGCTCAGTCTTTGGTCGAAATGAGGCGTGTGGCTTTGGTTGGAGGAAATTGCAGAGTGCCTTTGTGAATTTCTCTAGTTGGTCTGTTGGAGGAATGGAGTTTGAAGGGGATTTCAAGGTCGAGTTGAAGTTGGTTTGTGGATGGATTTGTATATTAAGGTGATTGATTTGTGCAGGATTCTGAAGTTAACTGGTAACCAATGTAGGTTTCGGAGGATGGGTGATATGTGTTCTCCACGGTTAGTGTTGGTCAGCAATCTCGCTGCAGCATTCTGAATCATCTGCAGTGGCTTGGTGGGAGATTTGGGGAGGCCTAGGAGGAGGGCGCTGCAGTAGTCGATTTTGGTAAACAGCAGGGATTGGAGAACTGTCCTGAAGTCGTAGAAAAATAGGAGTGGTTTGAGTCATTTTAGGACCTGGAGTCTGTAGAAGCAGTCTTTGGTTGTGGTGTTGACCATTTTCTTAAGGTTTAGTCGATTGTTGAGAATTACCCCGAGGTCCCTTACATGCGTATGGGTGAGATGGGTGTTGTGGGGGGGGGGGGGGGGGGGGGGGGGGGGGGGGGTGGGGGGGGGGGGGGGGTGTTTGGTTTGAAGAGATGAGGAGGAGCTCTGTCTTCGAGGCATTGAGTACAAGGTTTAAACTATTGAGAAGGCTGGTGATCGATAGTAGGCAGCTATTCCAGTGGGTGAGAGCTTTTGAGATAGATTCTGTTATAGGGATCAGAATCTGTACGTCGTCCGTGTAAAGGTAGTGAATGAGGTTAAGGTCAGTTAGCAATTGGCAGAGGGGGAGGAGGTAGATGTTGAAGAGGGTCGGAGATAAGGAGGATCCTTGTGGTACACCAAGTGGGGACTTTGTCAAGGGTGATTCTTTATTATTGATTTTGACTTTTAAGGTTCTATTGCAAAGGAATGATTTGAACCAGCTGTGGGCTGATCCGGAGATACCAATGTCTGTTAGGCGATCCAGGAGGATGGAGTGGTTGACGGTGTCAAACGCCGCCGAAATGTCTAGCGGGACTAGTATAAAGGAGTGGCCTTTGTCTAATCCCATGATGAACTCACTTGTTAAAACTAACATGTACATTTTATTTATTTATTTATTTATTTTGTATACGACATTCGATCTAAATATCACATCGGTTTCCAGATAACAGGTTGAATAGGGCGAGAACTGCCCTATTTTAATTGTAACAAGATAATTAATTAATATAATCCTCGTATTATCTACTCCTACCCTTGTTAACCCTTTCCCTGTTAAAAAAATGTTAATATTGTAAAGCTTGTTGCTAAGTTATGTTACATTGTGAACCGAGGTGATGTTTTGCAAACGTGCCTCGGTATATAAAAACCCTTAAATAAATAAATAAAAGAAATATGGTCTGTGAGTGAGATGAGGAGGGTTTCTGTGTTGCATGATTTTCGGAAGCCATATTGCGAAGGGTACAAAATGTTGTGGTCTTCTAGATACTCTGAAAGCTGGGTGTTTACCAATTTCTCCGTTAGTTTGGCTAAGAAGGGGAGATTAGAGATAGGGCGGAAGTTGACTAATTCGTTGGGGTCTAAATTATGTTTCTTAAGGAGGGGTTTGAGGGAAGCGGTTTTTAGACTGTCTGGGTATTTCCCTTGAGATAAAAGGCAGTTTATAATGCTTGTCAGAGGTCCGGAAATAGTGTTTGGGATGAGAAGTAAGAGTTTCGACGGGATATTGTCTGCTGGGTGGCTAGAGGTTTCTGTTTTTTTAGGAGGGATTCAATCTCCTTGGGGGAGATTGAATCCCTCCTAAAAAAAATTCGAAGCTGTTGAGGTTGGCTCCCGTGAGGGAGTGAGGATTCATGCCTGAAGAGAGAGGTGTAGTAATAGAAGGGAGGAGGGCAAGCATATTCGAGATCTGTTGGAAAAAAGAGGCGAGATCATTAGCCTTGGATAGTGCTTGTTCGTCTGGTATAGACGGGGGGTTGATTTAGTGATTTGAGCAACGTAAGAAGAGAGCCTGGGCATCATATTAAAGAATAAAGCTTTCTGGGCAGACTGTATAGACCATAAGGGTCTTTTTCTGCATCATTTACTATGTTAACTTAGGATTATTAATCGATGAGGCTTTGACTATGGATTTTTTTATGAGTTTGATGGTTCAAAAAGCTTGGTTTCGACTCAGACAATTAAGACGACTCCAAACTTGCTCAGTATTAGAATATTGTAATGTGGTACTGGTGGGTCTTCCTTAAGAGTCTACAGCTTTTACAGGTGGTACAGAATATTGCAACACATTTGATTTTTGGTCTCCCATGTAGGGTGAGTGCAACACCTTTATTAAAGATGTCGTCATTGGTTACCCATCAAAAAGCGAGTTAATTTTAAACACATGATTTTGATGTATGATACTAAATGGAGGGGTGCAGTTTACTTACAAGATAAGATTAAGGATTACATTCCTACCCGCAATCTTCGTTCAAAATCAGCAGCATTGGTGTTAGTTCCGTCAAGACAAGATGATTGTAAAGTCTCAAACAGGAAAAGAATGCTCTCAGAGGTCCAGAGTTGTGAAATTTATCTCCATTGGAGGTGAGTGTGGAGGCAGAATTTCCTCAGCTTTAGAAAAAAGGTAAAGACTTGGCTTTTTCCATCTTAGCCCAGGACAGACAAATTGAGTACAGTACAGATAAGCAGTATACTTCAACCCCAACTATTTCACTTGAGTGCTATGTATTTTTAGTTGCTTTTATTTGTTCTGGAATTGTATACTTTGATTGTATTTTTATTGTATTTTATTGTAAACCGTTCTGGCCAGATCTGATATCTGATGAGCAGTATATAAGAAATGAGAAATAATTTTCAGACCTTTCATAGGAGAGGCCTCTACCTCACCAACCATGTGAAAGACAGAAAAAAAAAAAAAGCACACCACACAATATGCACCATTATGCCAACTTCATTCTGCCACAAAATCACTACTTTTATATGGTCTCAGGTAACGTAATCCTCACTCAACGAGAAGCATCTTACTAAGACACATTTTAAGGCCTTTTCAATATTAGGTCCCCAATTGCAGAATATTCTCCCATTAAGTGATAAGGAGGAACTTAATTACCTGACACTTTGGGGAGGGGGGGGGATAAAGCTTCCTTTTTGGACACTTGGCCCTGAAGTCTTCTAAAGGATCCTTAATTCTTCCAGTTAGTGGGCTAGGAACTGGGGAAACTGCAGTACATCTACATACAGAAGTCACCACAATCCACATCGGGCTTGAGCTGCTAACCGCTCCATCCTCCCCCCCTCCCCCCCTCCCCCCAAACACACATACACACACTCCTGAAGCATCTAGCCAGGTACTGAGGACGTTGCAGTACATCTGAATACTTTTCCAGCTGCCTCAGAGGACATGAGCTCTATGCAACTGCCCAGTGCAAGAAAGAGCAAAGGTTTGAAGAATGTGCCTCTGAAGGTAAGAGGGGAAGCAGTGCTCGCCTCAGACATCTCCCCAATGCTGTTGCATGATTCAGGTGGGGCCGTGACAGTGCATGTCGAGTTCTCACAGATGCAACTGTGCACGCAGCTATAACGTCCGGTTGGATATGCGGGTCCCAGAGGTAGTGTGTGCCAGCACCCCCATGAGTATTGGGGATCGGGGTATGCTCCTAGGAAACTAGAGTTAGACAGAAACCCCCCACTGAGGGCAGGGGTCCAAACTGGGTACTGGGGTTGTAGTTAAGCTTGCACCCACTTGCCTTTGCTGCTGCCATGCCGCTGGCTCTGCAGGTCCGCCAGCTGGGTAACCCCACCAATACCCTGCAGCTCGCCTGCAATACAGCACGATTGTGTCGCCTGCCGGCGTGCTCACCTCTGCTCTCTGACTGATCAGGGCTCAATCTGCATGTTTTTTTTTCCCCCCCAAAGTGGGAGTGACCAGAGTCCTAACCCTCACTGTCATCGGAAAGGAAGGCTTCTGCAGCCAATGCCAGCATCAATATATGCCTGCTGGCTCAATGGCGTGGGGAGGAGTGGGGCAAACATGTGCACCTGGTATTATCCATTTACTCTTGCAGCATAATAATCCTGGATATCAATCACAGTGTACGATTGAGAAGACTGCCACATGACTTGAAATGCTGGGAGAGGATTGATGCAGCAAGAGAAAGAGGGTGCCAGAAGGTGGCTTGTTGTAACCGCAAAGGAGACACAAGAAAAGGACTCGCAATGAAAAGAGCACCGGCAAGAGGAAGGATGGCATGCAGAAAGCAGAATTGCTTACCCTGTAACATGTGTTCTCCGAGAACAGCAAGATGTTAGTCCCTTGTGCATGGGTGACATTGGATGGAGCTCAGCACGGAACTTTGATTTCAAAGATTCTAGAACTCTCAAACATGCCTTACTGAGCATGTGCAGCTGAGGTCATTACCCTGTCCCCCTAAGCAGAGTCCCTCAGTGCATCATATAGCGGAGGGAGAGGCAGAAGGGTTTTGTGATGACTAACATCCTGCTGTCCCCAGAGAACACCTGTTACAGTTAAGCAAGTCTGCTTTCTCAGAGGACAAGCAGGATGGTAGTCCACACACATGAACGAATCCCTAGCTATAGGCTGTCTGAGCAGGACAAAGCAGGAAACTGCACACTGCTGAAGCATACTTCCCTCCTTTGCCTGTGAGGCAGCCAAGCATCAGGCATCCAGGCTGGAAAAGAGTTGGGTTCTACAAAGAAAAACCATAGAAAAGAATGACAAAATCTTCATGCGTAGCAGGGGGCGTCTAAGGCAGAGGACTGATGTGCGTGCAAGCAGAAGCAACCTTCGCATCACAGAAACAGTACAAGCAGGTTCCTGACAAGGAAACCTTAACAGTAGTAGGTCTGGAACCTCTTGGATACAGGAAGAACCCAGAGATGTAGACAAGAGAAAGACTCTTGGACAAAGAACAGTTTCTGGTGTTAAAAACAAAAAAAACCAAAAAAACTGGGACCCGAGGGCCCCCCCCAGAAAGAAAATGTGGTCCACTGACATCCAACAGACCGAATGTCTGTGCAGAAGAGTGCCCAGGTTTGGCTGGTAGGCATAATGGGCAGACGAAACCCAAGCAACGCTTGGAGAAACAAATGGCAAACCTCAGCAGGACCTGGGTCAGACACTGAATGCCGAAGCAATCAGACCAAGCTGACCATGCAGGATAGCATTAAGGGTTTCAAGGGATGAAAGGCAATCCCCAAAACAGACCTGTAGATAAAACTCCCCAAGCAGGGAGACTAGATAGGACTTAAACTCACCCGCAAGCACCTGTCAAGAACAGGTTCATCTATCCTGTCCACAAGATAGCACAGAGGAGCAGGAAGGCCTTTGGGCAACCTAGAGAAATGAAGAGAAAAGCTAAAGGCAGTATTGGCCAGAGCATGGCGAAGATGTATAGAAAAAAACATTGTGTATTCTTCCCTGCAGGTATACAGAAGTTATACCATGAGTGCCTTAGCTTGTTCTCCCCTCCCCCTGACAATTAAACCGGAAGTCAGAGGGAGCGAAGAACACAAGGAGGCAAACCTGCGGACTGCCAGGACAAGCATAAGTCACCAGGTTGTCTATCAACCCCCAAGCAAACAACTCACAGGTAACTCCCTGCTGGATTCGGCAATCGAGAGAGTCCTCACTCTGCTTCGAACAGTAGAAACAGAGTGAATGCAGCAGAGAAGAGATCCCAAAAATCTCCACTAGGAGACAGGAAGCCAGCAATCGCTTGCATAAACCCCGGTAGAACAGGATTTTAGAAGGGCACCAGGGTAGGCCCAGGGTGATCTCGGAACAGATTGCAAAGCACCCAGCTGAGGTAATACTACCCCAGCCATGAGTACATATACTTCCCCCCAAGGAAGCATGTGGCCCGCAATGGACAAACATTGCATGACCGAGGACTCCCCTGTCTACAGACAGGGTGAACCTGAAAAAGGGGAATAGCAGCTTGCAAGCTACCGTGAGCAAACAGCAGCACCCCTGTTGTGGGGGTACCTCGGCTCCCCAACCCCCTTTAGCCTTGGACATAGTGAAAGGCATCCTCATCCATTTGATGGACTAGAACTCTCTTCAGAGAGAAGGGTCCCGCAGGCAAGAATGATTGGCAATAGCAGTCCCTAAGGAAAGAAGCCCACAGAGTCCAGCAGGTATCAAAAAGAATCCTGAACAGGGGTACCCCTGGAGAGTCACCAGGAAGCAACACTGGACAGGCTCCCTTGTGAATGGACCAGCTGCATCTTAGAGCGACCAAGGAAGAGCACTACCACTCAACTGGTTCTCAGGGCTGGCAAGAAACTGAGAGCAAATGCCAGCCAGAGCAGTGCCATCCCTTTTCCGGGAACGGAGGAACTAGGAACACCCCACGAAGGGGTGTAAGTCAGGGTCCAGAGAGGAACCCCATTTGGGTTGCCCTGGAACCCAGTCGAATCTCCCATTCCAGAGGGGTGAGGGAAGCAACAGGATCAGGGCCTCCTGACCCCGAAAGACCTTTCAACACCCCAGAGGAGAGTTGAGGCACAAATCACTGATCGTTGAATTGCTGAAGCGACCAAGCCACCACAGGAAGCCAACCTCTGATGGGGGGAGGTCGCCACCGTAATCCACAGAGGGACCCAGGGAAAGACGGTCCAACGACTGCTGCTAATATTGCTTGACCCTGGTCTCCATGGAGATGCACCAATTCAAAGAATCGAGGCCCCGTTTCAGAGAAAAACCTGCCAGTGACAGAGCCACAGGGGGCTTCCCCATAAAAAAAAGGGGGTCTTGGACATAGGAGAGGTCAAAAGACATTCTTCTACTGAAGGAGGGGAGGACTCCCGGACCACTCTCCCTATCTACTCCCCTCAGGGTCCGACCAGTGGCTGCAAAACAACCTGTGTGTCTGCCCAGAGGGCACACACATACACACACCCCCAGACAGCAGAGGGCAACCTGAGGAATGAGCCCTCTTCTATAAAAGCATGCTGAGTGGTACTCATGCAGTGGTATCCCATCCTACAAATGGCAGCACATCAATAATAACAGACAGGAGTGCTGCAATAAAATGTCCAGAAGGTCCAACAGCCTCAAATGAATGAACTCCAGCAATAAATTCAATACATTTTGCTATGTATAAATTTTGAAGCCGTTATTGCTTATTCAATATATTTCATTTTGAAGCTGCTGGACCTTCTGTACATTTTATTGCAACACACCTGTCTCTGTTATCTAGTCTAGTGTGTTTGTGCAATCTATCCACATTTTTAGCATGGCTCACCAATGATCCCATGTGCTGTGCCTATTTGTAGAATCCCACACCACAGCAAGGACAGAGCACACATGCCAGAGTCAGTGGTTATACACTGCCCCACAACAAAGCACAGAGTGTGTGATGACACTTCCACCGCTAGTGCTCCTCAGCACTGTGCGGTGCAGAACTGATGAGGAGGCTGAGACCATGATGGGACAATGGCAGAAACCTGGCAAGGCTGAGGACTGCACAGACAGGGAAAATACCACTTGCCATTGCCCGAGGCACTCTGAGGAGATGCCTAGCCTTTCCAGACTGTGCATGCTGCGTACGATCATCACAGTCATTCCAGCAGAGTGAAGAAGAACAGTGTGACAACTGTGTCCCCAGAACCACTGGTGTTCTGAGTAAACCGGTACGATAAGACCTGGTCTTGAGCATCGGTATATTAAAAGAATTTAAATAAATAAATAAGGCATGGTGGAGGGTGGCAGTCTGACATCGCCCCCTCCTGTGCCTGATAATTCTTCAAGAGGCAGGCCCTCAAAATTGCGTCGGGAATGGCTCATCATCAATTCCCTCAGGGAACGACAGCAGTGAAGTCCTTGATGACTGAAGGAGCCCATGGGATTCTGCGGTCACGTCCCAGAGCCACTTGTGCCCAGCGTGGTGACTGTGCCCATAGAGCCCATGGCGCTTTTGCGCTCACCAATGCAAAGCCACAGCAAAAGTACCCAATGATTCCGCACCCAGGGCTTCGAAAGCACTTGACAAATACATAAAACAGTTTGACAACATAGTGCTGTCCCCGGCCCGCGGACACTGACCACCCGGTGGCCTCGATGTAGATTCTGGTGCCCGAAGGTATCTATGGACCAGTGGCACCAAGGAAGCCATGGCCATCTGCAGGGAGAGGTCCTACAGTCCACACATAGGTCACTGATGCCCAAAGGAACTGATGACCATCAGTGCCGTTGGCTTCCCCTCGGTTCACTTATTCGTCCAAGAATACTGATGCTGCAAGCTCAATGGCCTCGCAAATACTAAGGCTGATGAGAGCCCTGCTAGTGCCCATTAATACAGATGGTGTATACAATCCGGCGGGGTCTCCAATGCGGAGATCAGCAGCAGCAATGGTCCAATAGCCATAGCCCATGAAGGGACAGCACAGAACTCTTCAGTGCCTCTCAGAGGACACCACCAGGAAGCCTCGAAGGGAAAAGGACCACTGCACTCTGATGCCCCAGCATATCAGGGTGCCTCGAGTAGATGGCGACCCCTGAACTTGATCCATTCGAGGCCAAAAAACCCCTGCCATGCAAGGGCTGCAGGGTCACGTGGGGGCTACCAAGAGCCCTGGCGGTCGATGGTCTCAGGGATGACCAGAGTGCTCACTGATGAACCCAGTGCCTGGTCAGAGCTAGACACAGCAGAGGCGGTAAAGAGAGGAATTGGCGGCCTGCACCTCAACGGCCTCACATCAATGGTGTCTGGGCAGCACGCGCATTGCGATGGCAGAGGTCACGTTCTGTGCTGGCATCGAGAGCCTGCCACTATTTCAACCTTGACAGCCTTGAGGGTGGCCACGCACATACCTCGATGGAAGTGAGGGCCTCGAGGGCAGCGTGGCCTCAAGGGCATCAATTTTGCTGCCTCAGTCACCTCAATGCCCAAGCAGGCACAGCGAGACTCCGCTTCCACCGATGCAGACGGCATCGCGAGCTGTCATGCACCTCAATAGCATCGAGGGTGTCCCTGCACCTCGATGGCGTCAAGGGTGACCATGGTGCTCAATGGTGGGTCTGGACCCCGATGCAGTCTTGATATCGATGTGTCAGATGAACTGTGTGCTGGTCATAGATGTGCACGGGCAACCGTTACTGGGCATTGCAGCAAGCTGTTAGCCCAGGCACCTGCTCACCCTCTCTCCCAAGGAGATTGCATGGCCAGGAGGGGGAAGCTACGTCACCCAGGGCTCCCACCCGTGGAGACTAATTCCTTGGAATGTGGAGAGGATGAGTTCTCCCCCCTCCACAGGTACGGCGTGGTCCTCGATCCCTCCACTGTCCAAATCCATCTATGCCGGTCGATCAGTGAAACGACATGAACTCCAGCGAATCCCCAGGTTCAGCGGCCTACACAGATCACCCGACTGCATAAGTCAGTTCTATCAGCACCGGGAAAAGAAGAAAAAGCAGACAAAGCAAGGAGAGAACACAGATATAATACTGCAGGAGCATTTTTTTTTTTTTTTTTTTTTTTTAAGATAATACAGACTCTGCCAGACTGCACAGGGGAAAGCTCAACATACGGCCAGCAGACAGTTGGAAAGAGGAAAAGGAAAGAAAACAGCTACAGCTCTAGAAAAAAAATCACTTACAAGAATTGTAAGAAGAGAACAAAGCTGAATATTGTGAGCACAGGCACACGACTCTGCAGGAAAAAAAAAAAAAAACCCAAGGGACTCTGCCTAGGGGGCAGGGTAATGTCTACAGCTGAACATGCTCAGTAGAACATGTTTGAGAGTTCTAGAATCTTTGAGATCAAAGTTCCGAGCCAGGCTCCATCTGATGTCACCCATGTGAGGACTACCATCCTGCTGGTCTTTGGAGAACCTAAAGTTAAGGCTTCATCGGCCCATGCTGGCATCCACTGTCACTCTGACGATGTCACAGTGCACCTAGAATTCATTGACGTGTCCTAGTAGAGAGGCGATGAAGGAGGCTGGCACCAATTGTAACGAATCAGATGGAGGGGGAGGCTCAACGACACCTGTGCCCAGCCCCAGGTTAGTCCCAGGGCTCCACGCACAAAGTGCGGGCCTGCACATTTCTCTTTTACCCTTTTAGATTGTAAGATCTACTGAGAAGGGAAGGACACGTGCTATACAGTACTGCATACATCAAGTAGCATTACAGTAGTAGTGGTTTTTCCTACAGATACAATTATGCCAGGAAAGTCATCTATATCATTCACTATCTGACTTTTAAAAAAATTATCAACTTCAGATAATTTTCCTCTTTCATATATGTTGACTAGAATCTATGTTTTTATTGTATATGCTGAAAAAATTATTTTTAGTTTAGTAGAATAATTTATAAATTAAATTTGGAAAAAAAAAAAAGCAGAAACAGTGATTATCTTTGTCACTGACTGAGCTATTACAACACTTCCTGGTAGTAAATTTGCTTTAAGACATGCTACTGCCAGCAAACTAACTAGTCTCTCATAAGCTAATCTTCTTTGCAAACATTAGGTGTAATAGGTGCAAGCTTTTCAAATGCTTTACAGAATTTCCTGTATCACTCATACCAGATCCATAATCTGAACAAGCAGTTTATAAACCTTAGTACTTACAGTGCCATAGTGTCAGTTTACCACATTCCATAAAGTAGTGACTAAGCACATATTTGCTAATATTCAGAAATCTGATTTCTGATCTCCCCTCTCCAAATTCTTATATTCCAAATATAAAGTTTCCCTAAGAATTTTACCCTCTGTTTCCACCATGAACAGTTTAAAAAATAGCACAAATATTTAGTTCAGAATATGGCTTCTCAATCTATAGATCAAGATGTACTATTGCAGTAGTTCTCAATCTGTGAAGAGAATATAAAATATTTTAGTGTTATGTAACTTGAATTGCTGTATACTATACTCCAGGTAATTAGCTGATTTTAGAACTGTCTTACAGGCACTGATAAGTTTCAGATTAGATTATTAATTTGATATATTAGGCTTTCCAAATTATATCTTTTACTCCCTTCCTCATAAGTCAGAATTTAGCTAAGAGGGTATTGACTGGGACCACTAAGTTCAAACATATTACCCCAGTGCTTAATTCTTTACATTGGTTGCCTGTGAGTATTGGATCCAATATAAAATTCTTAAAATGATTCATCAGGCATTAAGTGAAGATGCTCCTTTATGCATTCTCTCTTTTAAAAATATATCACCAACTATATACTTAAGGTCAGAAAGTCAAGCTTCACTTGATATTTCTAGTCACGTCATCATATCAGACTATCTGAATTACAGAATTTTCTGCTTCAGCACCAGTGCTGTTGAATCAACTTCCTGCTACTTTGTGGAAACACACTTGTAACAAACTGTTAACAAACAGCATGCTTTATTCACTTTAGCCTTCTGTTGAGCTACAATGGCTATATTTAAGTCAGTATGATATACTAACATAGGCAACTGCAGCTTTTGTAATGATTAATATAGCAATCACTAGCTGGTGTAATTTTTATGTTGTGTGTTTAAAACAGTCATAAAATTAAAAAATATAAGCTGTTAAGCTGCTTAGGACATTGGATAAAGCAGCATACCCTTAAAATAATGTTTGTTTTTTTTAAAGCTAAAATTATTTTATTTTTAAAGTGGGGGGGTTTGAGGGTAAGCAAGCTAAAAACATTAGAGAAAAAGGGAGGTAAAAGAATTTGAGATAACCTGTACCAGTAAATCACACAAAACTGGAATGCATATCATGAAATAAATACCAGGAAAATCTTGAGTCAGAGACAGTGCTTAAGCTGACTCAAGCAATGATATTTTTGAATTTAAGGGATTTTTTTTTTTTTAAACTTCCAGTTCATATTTTTATCACCAGAAAAGCTAAGGAATTGCAACTTTATACCGTAAACACTCAAAAGATGTACAGATACGATAAGTTCCTGCCTCAGTGCTTTTGGCTGTGTCTCAAGTTAAAAATAAAAAAGGTTAATCATCTTAAACTTCTGATAGCAGAAGTTTGTTTTTCAGACTACTGAGTAGTCAAGATGTGTTCTTTTCACCCAGACTCAGAAGATCCCAAAGGAAACAAAATGTGCAGTTTCAGTTCTAGAGAAAAATAAGCCATCTTTCTTAATAGATTTTGGCACAGGATTTGTCTAGAACACAAAAACAGTCAATCGGAAAATTCTGGCTGGAAAGTCATATGGGAGAAAGCACAAAAGTCAAAGTGGCTAATAGCTTTTCCAAATGCACAAACTAGGACTCAATATATTTACAAAGCAAGTTTTGTCTTAAAATGAAATATTTTTCCGTTGGGACTCCCATCCCCAGCCTCTAAATTTACACCTTCTCACTTACTGGATACTTTGTGTATAATCCTGTAATAGTAAGAATTCCTAAAGAGAAGAACTATCCTCAGTAGAGACAGTGATCATGCACTTAGCAAATAGTAATGAAGAGAATGCAAAAAAATTCCTGAATATTCTATGTTAAGAAAAAAAAAACTACTACAAGCTAGTATTTTATCCCATGTGTTGATAAACATCCCACCCACTTACTAATTGAGCCAAACTTCAAACATTGGCACTTTGGGTGGTTAGCCTAATAGAGTTCACTACACCCCAGGCAATATCTGCTACTTTATTCAATCCCTTCCTCCCACCATGGGACAATTACACCTAATGTTAGATTACAAAGCCACATAAATTAAGAAGCAACGCCCATTGTGTCACCCCTTCAGAGATGTCCCGCCACCACAGCAGGCCCGGTCTTTCACATCAAGCAGGAAGGGGCAGGAGTCAGACATCACTGGGGATGGGCCAAGCAAAGGCTGAAGGACAGCAGGACATCCTTCAGCAGGGAGAGCAGCAGGATGGCAACGCTCCTCTTTCACAAATGGCCAGTCCATCTCCTTCAAATATGTACAGAGGCAATTTTCCTGGCTCTCTGGGTTTACAGCAACAACTTTTGTGTTTCTGCCGGGGGTGGAAAGACTCCAAAAGTACAGCCTCTCCCCACTCCTGCTGCTCTACTGATATGGCCTGATGCTGTCATCGGCTTACTCCTTGTTCCTGCGACACACACTTTTTCTTCTTCGCAGTCTTCCTTTTCCTACTGGCATTTCCTGCACAACCGCAGCTCACAGGGCCCTTTCCTAAAGGCCGCTTCAGTCTCAGCTGTTACTGCGGGCCTGTCTCTCAAACACGGCTTACTACTGCCACCACTGCTATTGCTGCTCCAAGTTACTAGGCCTTTAGCCCCTGGCAGTCCTTGGTAGCCAGGCATGGACCTGTCACTTCCTCCCGTGTCTCTGCCTCCGGCTCAGCTGTTTCAGATCCTTTCATCCTCTTTAGCCTCCTCAGTTTCCTTAAAGCCTTGGGAATCAGGGTCTACATATTCCAGGCACTACACAACATAGCTCCCCTCGACTTAACGTTTCAACTTCAGCTACACACCTCCATGAAACCGACGAGAAGTGCGTATCAGAACAGACTAATCACCCAACCGGCTAAATCCTCCCTGAGGAAACGCGCACTTTCCACAGCGGGCTCTTCACTATGGAACTCGCTACCTCCAGACCTCCGCCTTGAACCTGACCACGCTTCATTCAAAAAGAAACTTAAGACCTGGTTGTTTAAACAAGCATTCCCAGAGATCTAAGAGCAGGAAGAAAGTCATGTTTCAGACTATTCGCTCTTTCCCCAGCCCATAGCATATAACTTCACAAGAGACCAGTTGAAATAATCCGGTCATTTATTTATTTTATCCCTATATAATCATATATTATATTCAATCATGTTTAGAACCTTCTAAACACGCTATTTATTTATTAACTCGTTTGTTATTTATTAACTGTCAGCAACGAATACTAATTCATTAATTTAATTAATTAATATGCTCAATGTTCAATGTTTATGTTTAATGTTCAATGTTAATTAATATGTTCAATGTAAACCGCTAAATGAAGCGATAGTTCTTGTTTCTTGTAAACCGGGGTGATATGTATTTTATACAGGAACCTCCGGTACATAAACCCTATAAATAAATAAATAAATAAATGTACAGAGGCAATTTTCCTGGCTCTCTGGGTTTACAGCAACAACTTTTGTGTTTCTGCCGGGGTGGAAAGACTCCAAAAGTACAGCCTCATGTGTGTACTTGCTTTTGTTCAGTTGCAGTTATCCCAACAATATTTAGTCATTATTCTTTATCATCTACAAGGACTAAGTTGCTTTTTTCCCATCTTCCTCAGGTCCCCCACTCCTACAAACACTGCCTACTTGTCCAGTCTTCCATACCCTTCCCATCACTCCTTAAGCAGTACTGCAGGGAGCAGCACAGACTACTCGAGATACACAGACCCAGGTCAGGTCCCCCCTCTTCCCACACAGGAAAATCTACAAGATCCTTACACGTTACCCAGTAAAGGGATGAGGACGACATGTGGAGATAAGGACAAAAAAAGAAGAGGTTGGCCTACTCTACTTTTTCCTTCGCTTCTCTTTCCTTCCTATAATTTAGGGCTCCTTATTCCATGTTCACCCAAGTCCACTTAATCTAATTGTGGACAAATATTTAGAAAATCTTCGGTGCCTAAAAAAAAAATGTTGGCTGATGCCTAAGAAATCTAATTTTTTTTTTACCTTTTAGATGTATTTATTATTTTACTTGTTTGGGGGATTTTTTTTCTTTTTGTCTGTTTCCTTTATTTTTACATTTCTTTGCTCTCCCTTCCTTATCCAACTGCCCCCCCCCCCTTTTTCTCGGCACTCTCTCTCCCTCCTTTGTAGCACCCAGCACAGAGCCAGCTGCAGCGAGTAGCTGTCAAGCCAAGCACTGAATTTCTGACATCAGCCCAAACTTAGGGCCTGATTTATCAAGGCTCTTCTATTCTGTTTCATGTGGGAATAAAGCTTTGTAAAATTGTATTTGAACTTATATCTGAACATAATTTTGCACACTTGGAGGATGTGTTATTGAAACTCGCTAAGGGCCAAAAGGATCAGGCTAGAAATCAAGTTTAAATAAAAATTAGACCAAGTTTATTTTTTTTAACTGAAGATATCACAACCTCACTAAAACAAGATGTGGATTTTTCAAACCAGCAGAACAAATAAGTGATGCTCATTACAATCTTAATATTGCTGCTTTTCACTGGTTTGCAGAGTACATGTCAAACTAGGAGACTGCAAATCAAGCAAACCACTCCAGTCTCCCCCAACTCTTCCATCCTTGTAATATAGTTTGAATGGCATGCAATAAAGTCATCACTCCAAGTATTTTTAATTGTGTATTACCACTGACATAGACATTTGATGACCCTTATAAGAAATACATATGTATTAAATAAGACCAGAAAAGTAATCCTAATTATCAGCTCAAAACCACTGCTACTTTGTTTACATGCTTACTAACCCCCTTCCTAAGTTGAACACATGAAATCATCTATAATTAAAGCAAGTTCTCTCAGTTATTGAGCAATACTAAATCACCCTGGAAGTCTGAACTGCAGCTGCCAATTCAACACCTACACAATTCAGACTGACTTGAATACTGCCAGTATCATTTTCTACTCGTTCACACTGAATTCAAGGCTCATAAAAATTGCATTCTGAGGAGAATGCTTTAGGACAGCATTTTTCAACCTCTTTTCAAGCCCAAGGGCACACCCACATAAACAAAAATGTCGTGTGGCATACATCCTCCATGAGGCAGGCATTGAGGACATGGAGAGAACTCATATGGCCAAAAGAAGGGAGCTATAGCAGCACAAAAGCACCAGTCTCTTCCCAAATTTTCAAAAAAACCGGAGAGAGAGGGGGACCAAGGACACATGAACTCAGTACAATGGGCCAGTTCCCTTCTATATACAAGTGCAGGAGAAGGGACGAGGTTGGTGCGATGTGGGCAGCCAGCTTGCCCAAGTTACCTTAGAAGTCACAGCTCCTCCACTGCTGCCACTCCCAAACACTCAGAGGGGCCCCATGCAATGAAGTGTGCTCAGCTTTTGCGCCACATGCAGTGGTTGGACACGCATTTCATGCGCTAGAATTCCAATGCAATTAGTGAGTCCAAACCAGCATGTGGCTAATAACGCCCATCACATGTAAATGCCATGTAGATGAGGCTATGAGCCGTTTACCCCTAATGCAAAAAAAAATCACTGTGCGCCTGACGCGCATATTTTAACATGTAAACAATGCCAACCCCGGAGCTGGCGTTAACTCTCGACACGCACCCAAGCCTCAACCAAAAAAAAAAAATACTGTTTTTCTGTGGTTCCTCCTACTTAATATCATCGCAATACTAAATAGGAGGAATCACAAGCAGCATCATGAGAGAAAAAAAAAAAGTCTTGACGGCTGTCAGGTTAGGAAAACGGATGGGTTTATGAGCATCCGTTTTCCTAACCCGTGGCTTATACGCGGGTTAGAAAAAAATAAAAAAAAAGAGGACGCTCTTAAATCGAGCATCTGTATCTTAACTCGCGCATAGCCACATCTCCTGAGCACCCCAATGCCATGGATGCGCTAAGGATGCACAATTTATCCCTGGCGCGTCCCTTTTAACACAACAGCTCATTAAAATATGCCATTGCGTGCCCAGGTATCGTCGTGGCTGTGCGTGCATTAAAAAAAAAAGGGCACTCAATACGAGTTACCTGTTTTACCACAGGCTTATTGCATCGGCTCCAGAGTAAGTCACATCCGGGTGTGTGCTCTGCCCATCTCATTCAGCCTGGGAATAGGACAAAGGCTGAAAGGACCAAAAGGAGAAGGCATAGCAGGGGGGGGGAAAGAGGGGGAGATAATGTATGTGCCGCCCAAAGCAGGACCCATGCCCTCCTATAAGCTGCACATTAAATTACTAAACTCCGGAGTTCATGCTGTATCTAGGAAGAGGGGATGCACCGTTACATGTCAGAAGGAGCTCCTACAGGTTTAAGAACCACTGCTAGTATTGCTTGTTGCTGCTGTGTGAGGTGCTCTCAGCAGTGCCCAGGTGCTGGTCTGGAATCCGAGCATCAGGCAATGGTGCCTTTTCCATGGCCATACCTGATCAGGTCTGAGGGCACACTGGTTGGGAAACACTGCTTCAGGATCACCATTTAAAAAAAAAAAAAAAACCAGAACTTAAAGAGTTAAATAAAGACACCAATATGAAATTCACTCAAAAGCTAGGTGCAAAGGTAATTTACAATTACTGTAAGCAAAAACATTTATAATACTAAATCTTACATAAAATGTACAGATACTGAAGCACTAAATGGGTGACTGGAAAGCCACATGGCTCCTCCTACAATCCCAAATCTTCTATACAAATAAAAATGTTAAATAGTTTGGACAAAATCGCTAATCTCAGAAACACTGAACCGATTGCTTTCAATTTGGACACACCTTCATTTCACATACAGGAAGGTTCTTCTGTACTTACATTACAGATATGTCACACCTGTGACAGGTAAATAGGTTTAAAAATGGTTTCGAGAAAACAGCGACATCTGTTGGACGTAAGCGCCATCTGTTACACCTTGCACTAACACACGCTACACTAATCATTTCGCCAGTCCAGGTCCACGTTTCACTTCCATTTTAACACATTCGCGCACTTTTTTCGCCGGAAGATAACTATTTCCTTTACAGATAAAATACACCCACCCACCCTCCTCACACCCCCCACACACATGCCAAATTGATTTACTTCCCACAGCCTCCCAACAAACACAAAACCACCCTCTTCACACCCCCCACACACATGCCAAATTTATTTACTTCCCAGGCCCTCACAACACACAAAACCTGACAGAAGTCCAGGAGGCTCCAGCGGGGGGCCAGGACCGGTCCAGGACACATCTCCTGCACTACGGCCGTCGGCTGCCAGCAGTCAACATGGCGCCGACGGCCCTTTCCCTTACTATGCCACTTGGGGACACCAATGGCGACAGTAGCCCATGTGACATAGTAAGGGCGAGGGCCCCTCTGCGCCATTTTCAGGACTGGCAGTCGGCAGACCTTTGCCCTTACTATGTCAGAGGACCTACCGCTGCAATTGCTCCACCCCACTGACATAGTAAGGGCAAAGGGCCGTCTGAACCTGTTTCAGTGCTTGCAGCCGACGGACCAACGCCAATACATCGCTCCCGGACCGCTCCTGAACGCCCACTCCACTGACTGACATTTTTTATCAGGTCTCGGGGGGTGGTAATTAATTTATTGCGAACATCTTGGGGAGGGTGGGGTGGTTAGTTTAAGAGAACTTCTCTCATAGGGTTGTTTTTTTGGGGGAAGGGGGAGGTTCACACACAAATACACACACTAAACTTGCACGATCTCGGGAACACACCAAAATAGCCCTCCCCAGACCACAAAACAAATTTGGAAGTGCAAATTTGGTTAGGCACTCCCCTATTTGGCTACATAACGCACACAGATGCCCAGGGACAGACCACATGTAGCACCAACAATTTTAATTTCCCAGGTCTTGGGAGGGGGCAGGAGGGTTCCCACAGAAATAGAAAGACAAAGGTTTTCTGATCTGAAGGGTAGGCGGTAGGCAGGGGGGGGGTGAGTGACCAAGGGGGAGGAGGATGAGTGACTGAGGTAAATGAGCAAGCGGAAGGGGGAGGGAGGGTAAAGAACCTGACTCTGCCACTGCAATGCATGGCCGGGTACCGCTAGTATTTAATAAGTTGTGTTCAAATGAATATTTACAAGACAAGAATGAGGCAAATGTTTTGCACTACTGACCCACATTTTTAAGTTACCATTAGGATTATTTTTGAATTGTTGAATGCTTATGAGCCTAAATACTCGTTTCAGGCATAAAACGATCACAGAAAGTGATTAAAGGGGGCTGGAGGAGGATGTAACACCCTATTCCCTCTCACCTATTATAACCCCCAACTCATCTGCCCCCCGCCCCACCCTTCTCTCACATCCCTACCAGCTGATCCCCTTTCCCAGTCCATTCTGGGGCAAATGACTCCTCTAGGCCTCCATAACCTGAGGGCACATATGACAGAGGCTCTCAAATCCAGTCAGAGTACAGCTCTGATTTTCAAGGTAGCCAAACTATATAAAAATTTATTTTTATTTGTATGTTTTTATATACTGAAGTTTGGTGCAGACCTTCACTCCGGTTTACAGGTATAACAGTTTACATGAACAGTCAAACGATTTACACTGATAACTGTGGAGGAAGGCACAGGGCTTCCCAAACTGGGAGTCAGGACCCATATAGGTTATCACAAGTAACTCAAATGTCAGCACTCTTTAAGCACCAGCAACATTAGCAGTTGAAGTCAGAATGGGAACTGTGAGCCAGCAGGTATTCACAGGCCCTACAGTGATGCTGCCCTCACAGTTCCTGTGGAAAACAGGAAGTCCTGCACATGGCGGGATGAGCACCACTGCAGGGCCTGAGAGTTTGCACTGATTCACAGGCCCCACACACTGACTTTCATTACGGATGCTGTTGCTGCTTGTTGATCATGGTCAGGCTTAGGACCACAAAAAGATTTTTTACATATGTACACAAACAATGTGCAGTAAACAAATTAAATGGTATGGTAAACATTAAAGTATAACCGGAAGACCGGGGATATTTAGTGCACATTCTTTGTGTACATATGTAACATAAAAAATATTTTTGTGATAAGCTGTTATTGTTCAGTATAATTTATGCCACACATTTTTCTATTGCGATTTATCTATATGTGTGTGCTTTTCACTCCGCCCTTCTCTTGTGCTTCAGGCTTAGGACCAGCCATGAAGGGACAGAAGGGGAGGGCCGAAAGTGCACAGGATAGTGAAGATTGCCATGGATCCTCTCTGCTCAACCCACCACTGAACCTACCCATGAGAAAAATGCTGCCCCTGTCATCAGCCTGCCCTCTCTTCTCATCAGTTATCATCCTTCTTTGGCCCAGGGCACAAAGGAAAATACTTCTGCTCACCTTAGCCAGGGGGATGTTTAGAGAAGGGGCTGTTTGAAAGGAGGGATCTTCTGTGGAGGATAAGAGGGGGAATGAAAGATGGCCTGGGGGATGTAAGAGGAGCTGGGGAGGTAAGAAGGGAGTAGCTGGTGGGGAGGTGAGAGATGGCAGATGAGTTGGAATTTAAGAGGAGGTGAGAGGAAGAGGATGACAAAGGATCAGGTGGGGGATATACAAATGCACAGGGGGTGAGGTAGTGAGCTGGATAGTTGAGAAGATCTGGGGGGGGCTATAAGAGGGTATCTGCTGGAGAGGCAGAGGTTGACATAGGGAATATGCTGGAAGGGAGGAGCTTAGGAGAGGAGATCCAGGGGGATCAGCTGGAGTGAGGAGAGAATGAGAGAGAAATGGTTTTTGGAGGTGACCACACCCCTGCCAATTCTTGGGGGTTGTACTTTGTTGTCAAGTGAATTTTCAAATGCTAAAATAGGGTCACATTGTCTACATAGGATCTTCCAGGGCTTCCCAAACTTTTAGCCAAATACATCCAATGAATATTCAATGGAGTTTCCTGAGAACCAGAGCTGTTTGTAGGCCTTCTGAGGATACCCAAAATTGAAAGCCACTGCAAGAATACACAATAGACAAAAGCAAAAAAAAAAAAAAAAAAAATTGTATTTTCATTGCCTTCTTCCAATATAAGATAATGCATGACTTTCCAAACTACCTATGTTACAAAAGATAACATCTCTTCATCAACTCACTGGACACCATAGCATTACTGATTTTATTCAAGCACTAAGCTTCTCTTACATCTGGAACACAACAGATCTGTTTATACACACACGGCAGCAGAACCATCAAGCATTTTTTTTACTTTTATTCTTATGCATTTTAGCTCAAATAGACAAATCTCAAAACTTTTCCACAGAAAGTTTAGACATTTCAGTAATAAAAAAATGAACTACCACAATATAAAGAATTGTAGGATAATACTAGGGTGCAATTTTATTAATCTTAAGCAGCTTTCCCTGTGATTCCATGCAGAAATATTTTAAGGACTTATTGTTCACTGACAAGCAACAAACTACACAGAATATGAATAAACATATTACAGCCAATGAAATAAACCCAAATCAACCACAAACAGAACAAAAAAATAATATATCTAATAAACCAGAGGGAGAGCCCAGATGGTTGCTTTCAATTAACAGAAAGTAAACTCAGAATAACCATATTTAGGCACAAACAGTTCAGTACAGATTGGGTATTAATGTTGAAGTACTGCCACAATGTAAGGAATATTTATTGTGCAGAGATGTGCACACTGTACAGACAGAATGCATGCTTCAGCACAAGCTTTAACAAGCCTGCCTCCTTCCAATGTAAATGTTGGTGTATCCAGATCACAGAGTTGGCTTGTTACAGCATGTCTCTGCTGAAAAAATAACCGAGTATGAGCAGTTTGGTGACAATGTGCCGAACAAGATGCGAGAGACTCAAAACCAGGGTTTAAGTTTTGAAAAAATTTATATTAGCACCATGTGTGTTTTTAGTTGCTTCTACCACGTTTCTAGTTATGAAACTTACTCTGTAAAGGTCACGGCAAATACTGTGCCATCGGAAATAAATGTGAGGATTTCTGTAACTTCATTGACATTAAGTTATAATTGGTTCCTGAAAACCATGTCAAATCAAAATGACAAGTTAAAACTGATTACAATATTATATGCAAGGGGTCAGTTCAAACAACTAGACCGTTAAATGTTAATCGCATTTGATGATCAACTTAAAAAGAAAAATTATTTTAAATGGTTTAAGGATCACTTTATTTAGGTGTTAAAATTGGGATGTCCCAACATGTTTTCAGTTGAATTATACACCAATAATTGCTAATACATCACCAGAATTGGAGAAATGAATGAAGTACCAATTACAATGGTTAGGGAAAATAAAGGTGGTGAAAATGTCTTGGCTGCCACAGTGCTCTCTTTTTCAAACTCTACCTATTAATTTTACATAATATTCTAAAAACTTTACAAAGAAAGATTTTCAGTTTTATTTAGAGGAACAGATATGCCCAAGGGTAACTAGCTCAGTTTTATACCAACCTATGTCAGGATGGAGGTTGGGAAACCATATTACTACAAAATATTCTATGCCCTTAAACATTTATGGGTTCTTAAGGATTGGCATTGGAAATTTAAACAGCGAGTTAAGTTAGAACAAACCTTCCTAGGCTCAACACAATTAAAGGTGTATGTGTGGTTGTCTAGATGAGTACAGTCCAAAACTATACTAACCTCTGTTCTAGCAGCGATTTCATTAATTTGCTCACCACAGAGGTCAAACTAAACGGTCCGAGGCTGCTTACATCCACGTTTATGAATAAGAATCCTATCAACCCATCTCCAAAGCTCCAGAACTACTTCCATTTCAAAAGAAACATTGAAAATATCAGCCAGCAGAACCCTCATATGTATCCCATCTGGCCCCATCAACTTCTCTACTTTAAGTTGAGTTAGCTCCTCACAAATACCCTGTTCTTTTGAGACCCTGAAAGAAAAGTATAATTTAAGTGAGGCAGGATTTCCTTCATTCACGTGAGAAGAGATTTTGTTCAATGTGATTTACTGAAGGGACAAACTACTTGAAAGTATGGGATACATATTGTAGATCCAAGGGTCATATTTCAAAAATGTATACGATGCCAAACGGGGAACTACTCTAGAAGCCTAAGCATGTGTTAGCAGGGGAAGTGGATTCTAAGGTGGAAGTGGAGGCGGATCAATGGGATCTTTTTTTTTTTTTTTTAAGTATTGGTTAAAGCTCGATAAAGGAAAATGGATATAAATTGCTGAACTGATTGTATTTAATCCTAGAAAGATTAATTTAATTAATTTTTTAAAGAATTTTTACTTTATTTATTTTTATATACCGACATTCAATCTGACATATCACATCGGTTTACATTCAGGTACTGTAGGTATTTCCCTATCCCCAGAGGGCTTACAGTCTAAATTCCTACCTGAGGCAATGGAGGGTAAAGTGACTTGCCCAAGGTTACAAGGAGCGACAGCAGGACTCGAACCCTGGTCCTCCTGGGCCACTGCTCTAACTTCTAGGCTACTCCTCCACTCCACATAAGTTTTAGCCAATGGTGGGGAATTCTTGTTGGCTTAACTGTGGCAACGTTGGAACCTTCTTTCATATATGATGGAGCAGCCCACTAGTTCAACAATACTGAGATATGGTATTGGACCTCATTAAAGAAATAATGAAGGTCAGAACAATGAAGGACTCTCAGACATTTCTGTTGGCTATTATATATCCTAAAGTTCCCTTGTCTGTGTAGGAACAAATATCCCAGATTACAGTAGCATGACCTGAAAATGAGTCTGGTTGGAAGAATAGGTTATCTCAAGCTGACAAATTATAAGATAAATTGTGGGCAGTTTTGATATTTTATCCACATTAAAATTTGAGGTTAAAGCACATCATAAATTGAAGCTGTTAATTTTGAGTCTATATACTCCTGATTTTGCCTGAAGCCCATTGTAGGCAAGAGGCAATAGATTATATTTCACTGAGCACAAGCAACCATCTGATACCAGCCTCTTAACAAATATGTAGATTTTGAAATATTGATAATTACTAAGTACAGAAATCTTTCAAATTATAGCAAAAACTCATTTGTATGACACCTCTATTGCTTGTGATCTAACATTAGGAAGTGTACTGCTACAGTTTAGTTTGTTCAATGAAAAAGATATACATTTAAAAAAAGGGACACTGCTCATACTGCTTCCCAGTACTTCACTTACTAACAGACTGATACAGTACAGTGCGCTCCAGCAGAGCGCACTGTTAACCCTCGTTTGGACACGCGTTTGACGCGCTAGCTTTACCCCTTATTCAGTAAGGGGTAATAGCGCGTCGAAAACGCACGTCCAAACCACCCCCCCCCCCCCCCCCCGAAACTAATAGCGCCCGCAACATGCAAATGCATGTTGATGGCCCTATTAGTTATTCCTGCGCGATTCAGTAAGTAAAATGTGCAGCCAAGCCACACATTTTACTTTCAGAAATTAGCACCTACCCAAAGGTAGGCGTTAATTTCTGCCGGCACTGGGAAAATGCATAGAAAAGCAGTAAACACTGCTTTTCTGTACACCCTCCAACTTAATATCATGCGATATTAAGTTGGAGGTCCCAAAAGTTAAAAATAATTAAAAAAAAAAAAGTTAAATTGGCCCGCGGCTCAAAAACCGGCGTCCGGTTTCCGAACCCATGGCTGCCAGCAGGTTTGAAAACAGACGTCGGCAAAATTGAGCGTCGGCTGTCAAACTCGCTGACAGCTGCCGCTCCTGTCAAAAAAGAGGCGCTAGGGACGCGCTAGTGTCCCAAGCGCCTCTTTTTATCGCAGGCCCTAATTTGAATATTTTTATTTAGTGAATCGCGCGCAAATTTTACTGTATCAGCCTGTAAGTGAACACATGGTACTGACTGCAAAGTGTTTGCTTCAACCTTTAGGAACAACAAGAAATTCACTTGGCAACATTCTGTATGTTAAAAATGGGAACATAACAGTCACCACTTAGAAGAGTGGAAAAGTTTGAGAAGATCAATAGATATGGCCAGGAAGGATCCAATGAAAGGATGAGGATTTCAGTGAATATTATTATTATTATTATTTAAAGTTTTTTTATACCGATTTTCCTGCATAAAATGCATATCAAACCGGTTTACAATGAAACAGAATGAGCAGGAAGTAAAATTCCTTAGTCTAATACATTTAAACGTCAATAATGAAATAATTTTAAACAAAGCAAAAAGCTAAATAACATTAATAAAAGTTAAATTATTAACATAAACATAAATATAATTATATTAGAAGGAGCACAAAGGTTAGCATGAAGGGAAGCACAAAGGGGAAAACCCCTTTGTCACGCCCGGCACGTGACGCCTGGTGTAATTGCGCCGTTAATCGGGTCGCCGCTGGCTGGTCGTCATGACGTCGGGGGGGGGGGGGGGGGGGTGAGTCTTCACATCGCTGATTTTCTCTTTTAACATCTCAGTTCATTTTTACTATTTTTTTGTGTCTTTTTCTCACAAGATGTAGTTTTCTTTAAGTGCCCGATGGTAGTATGTATGAGATATACATACGAGGCAGGTGGCACACAAATCTATCATATCTTTGCCTCATCCAAGGAAATCTCAACTGTTTGCAAGTGGATTTTTGAAACTCTGTAAAAATAAACTATAAAGAAGCAAAATAAAACCTGTTAATCTTTTATGTACTAAACAGCTTGATTTAAATGTGAAAAAAAAGAAGCCTGAAACTAGTAAACAACTAGATTCAGGGCCCAAGTGACTTGACCAAATAGAGTACAACACTAAACCAGTGATGGCAAACTCCAGTCCTCGAATGGCACAAAACAGGACAGGTTTGAGAATATCCACAATGAATAAGCATGAGAAAGATGGAATAAGCATACAATGGAGGCAGTGCATACAAATCTCTCATACATATTCATTGCAGATATCCTGAAAACCTGGCCTGTTTGTACACTCGAGGACTGGAGTTCACCATCACTGCACTAAACTAACAGTCAATTGAGAAACTGTGTTTGCCTTTCATAAACAAAATGCAACTACTTAAAAGTTTTAGATGGCATCCTATTATAAAATGATTTTCTGTAATTCACAACTAGCTGAATTCAAGGCTAAGTGGGTTGCTGGCTGGCAGGAGTCCATGCTGTGCTGTGAATATAAACTTTACAGCATGGTGAGCTTGGGAAAGAATGCAAATAAAAGTCAGTTTGCCCTGCCCTCATCTTTTAGGGAAGGCTGCCCAAGGGACTGTTCCGACTCCCCTCTGGGCAGTTTCCTAAGGGGCAGGGGCAGCAAAGAAAAGCAGCTTTTATTACTATACAGATTGTCTTTATAAAGCTCATCTTGATATAAAAATATTCACAGCATGCCTTTACCTTTGGATGGTTATAAATAGGAAGAAACAGAGCCAAACATGGGACTACTAGCTGTGGCTCGAGAGGTCTTTTGGTGGCACCTCATTTTCAGGAAATGCAAGGCAGGCCTTCCTACACCCCCTATATATTTGTACATCAAGAGGTTTTAAACAAACAAAAGTATTTTAAGACCATAAGATCAAATAACCACTGAGCCCAGCATTTTGCCTCCAACAGGGACCAGTCCCAGTCACTTGAATCACCTAGCAAATCTCAATATGGAAGTCTGTTTCATGTTGCTCTCGCAAGAATTAAAAGACTGAGAAATCAAAGTCTATTTGGCTATTATGGGCACTCTTGTGGATCATTTAGCCCAGAGGTACTCAAACTGGTCCTCCCCCCCCCCCAAAGTCAGGTTTTCAAGATATCCCTAATGCATCTGGCATGAGATTTGCATGCACTACTTCTTGTGTATACAAATATTTTTCCTGCATATGCATTAGAGATACCCTGAAAACCTGACTGGCTAGGGTGGGGGCCCGTAGGTCCGGTTTGAGCACCCGATTTAACCCATGTGATCAGATATTTCTGCTAGCACTCTATACAAATGCACGATTTTAACTCTACAGCTATCCCAGGAACTATGTTCTCTTAAGGCTACCAAATTTATTTCAAAATAATTCTTCCCCCGCCCAGTTTATCACCAAAATAGAGAGACCCAAGTTGCCTCATGGTTAGGCTCACATTATAAAGAACACAACTGGCACCTCATTTAAGTAACACGTGACAATATTAAAACAAAAAGCCACACATTTCTTTACTCTTCCCCAAACCTGAAATACCAGGGCACATATCCCCCATAACATAACTGTTGATCCAAAACATTATAACCTGTCAATGTTAAGGTGAGATTTTTATTTTGATAAATTTCAAAGAGACTAAACGAAACCTGCAAAGTGAATAATTCGGTAAATCAAAAGACAACATCCTATTTTCTGTTCCACATTACTAGACACAGGGCAATCGTCCTTTGTAACACAAGGAGCCCTAATTTTTATGGTGTGTGTGTGTCATGTGGGAGATTACCTATGATATTTAGAGGGAAACACAAATAGGCATTCATAAGAAGGCAACTTTGTGCCTCGAGTAAAGGGCCTGGTGCAGTTCTGCTGTATGTTATACTTAGAGGCAAGCTCATGAAGACTTTACATATGCTGAAAAACTAAAAAAGATTTACATTCTGCAAATATACCTGAATATTACAGGGCTCTCATTGGCAATTGCCTCCATAAGCAGCCAGTAAATCAAAGGTGGTATTATAGGCAAAGGCAAATTATACAGTGTTTAGCCAATGGCAGAGTTATAGATATGCTAAACCTCCAAATAAGTTATGTTTTTTCTTTAGGAAAAATCAGTGGCTGCCTGCTTTGAAGTGCCTGGAAGGAAGAACATAAATTAAATAAATAAAAGAGCTAAAGGTCTAAGGAAAAGGATAATTTTAGAGTCATAGTATATTCTAGCCTTCTCCCGGATTACCACAATGTGCCCACGTCAAATTAAAAATGCATATGTACTATGTTAATAGGTTCTGTGCAAAACATGAATAGGGTCTAAGTACACAACAGAGCAAACATTGGCAGATAAAGATCACAAGGTGACTCATCTAATCTACTCATTTTTGATACCTGTGGCAATACGGCAGACATTGCCTGAAGCTGGACCAAAGCCAGAGATCTGATGAGGTGTATAGTGTTGCAGCAGATAAGGGAAGCAAGCAGGGAAAATGGGCCTTGTGGCTAAATCTAAATCAAGTTTTATTCATAGGCTACCAAAGGCAGTGCACAAACATTATTTGTACATCTAAACCATACAAAGTGTAGCTTGGATGTTTCTCATCCTAATGATATTAAGGCTGCTAATGTCACAACAATTTCCCAGAAACGGCCACAAACTTCCTGTAAAGTATGCTTGGTTTTAGCAATAATGCACACATTTTTCATACAATACTCGATCATCTACCTAAGCAAAGACAAAATTTGTCTCTTTCGTTTGCAAGACATATTGCTATTCCATAGCATGATTGCACAAGAATGTGAAATAGAAGAATATGCCAGCATTGTGTGCAGAACTGCAAATAACCTTGCAGAGTCCCTTTATTAGATAACCTGACAAATTGACAAAGTTCATCTGACACATCGAGGCACATGGTATTTCAATCACACAAAAACACTATCTAGCTCCCAGCAGGGGCTTTGGGAGGAAAAGCCCTACTAAAGAATATCACTTCACTGTAGGCAGGGCTGCAGAACAGGTACTGGATGACATTTTCTTCTTATGGGATACTTTTCACAAATGTCTGCAAGAAAGGTTGGGCAATAAAAATCCATATTCCAAAGAAAGGTAACCTTCCTGACTACTTAACTCAGAAGGCCAAAGTGAACGAAGAGGAAAAAAGAAATACATGAGGAAGACTATTTTAGTCACGAGTATTAAAGCAGCAGCACTAGCTATACTGTTCAAAATATCAACCTGACTTGTTTCATGCTATTCTGTGCATATTCCTTGTTCTCCATTTTTATTCCACTATATTTCTTATATTTAGTTTTATTCAATTATGGTCTCATCCTGAGTATTAACTTATTTCCCAAAATTCAATCTTTAGTTGGCTACGCTATATTCAGACAGTGTGACACCTCTGGGGCAAGAGAAAAGCTATGTTGGATGAGCTTTCAAAAAAAAAAAAAAAAGGTAATACACTTAATTTTCCCCTGAGCACAGACAAACATCAGAAAATACGAGGGAACTTTAATGATTTTGCCAAGTGAATTTAATTTTTAAAAGTTGAAAAAGTTCTTAGACCTTCTTTAAACAACTGATCATACAGGTTAATACCGTAACCTAATAGTTAAGGCAGCTGCAAACCTTCATTCACATTTCACCCCACCTCCATGGAGAAGTCCATGTGGTAAAAAGAACATTGCAAGCTTAATAATCATACAGCACTGTGCAAATTAGCAGAATATAAATATTGCTATTAACCTTTATCTAAACATTGATTTCATTGCTGGCAATTAAAGAAATTAATAAATTATAATTGAAAAAGGTAGACCTGATAAGGTTTATAATTTAACCTGTGGAAAGATTTATCTACTAGAAGAGATCAGAATTTAAAATTTTCCTGCCATGACTGTGAGACTAATTAGAAACAGAACATGAGCAGGAGTAGGAGTAGAAAATAAAGAATGTAAAGAAAAAAAAAATAGGTCTCAAAAATTACATCATTAAATCATACATTAAATAGCAAAAGTACTAATTTCTAGTGACTCATTTCACCACACACTTAGCTGAAGATCCGAAATTAAATCATAGGTCTTCTTTTTTTTCCCCTTTTTCCCCCCCAAGCAGGCTAACAAACAGGCCGATTCAGAAAAACACGCGTGATTCAGGAGGGTGGCCTATGTAAATTAGGACCCGCGGTAAAAGGAGGGGCTGGGGACACTAGCACGTCCCTAGCGCCTCCTTTTTGACAGGAGTGGCGGCTGTCAGCAGGCTGTCAGCGGGTTTGACAGTAGACGCTCAATTTTGCCGGCGGTTCTCAAACCCGCTGACAGCCACGGGTTCGGAAACCAGACGCCGTGGGCCGATTTTAAATTTATTTTTTTTTTTTTTTACTTTTGGGGCCTCCGATTTAATATCGCCATGATATTAAGTCGGAGGATGTACAGAAAAGCAGTTTTTTATGCTTTTCCTGTGCACTTCCTCGGCGCCGGCAGAAATTAATGCCAGTCTTTGGGCAGGCATTAATTTCTGAAAGTAAAATGTGCAGCTTGGCTGCACATTTTACTTTCTGTATCGTGCGGGAATAACTAATAGGGCCATCAACATGCATTTTACGGGCGCTATTAGTTTCGGGGGGGGGGGGGGGGGGGGGAGTTGGACGTGTGTTTTCGACGCACTATTTCCTCTTACTGAATAAGGGGTAAAGCTAGCTCGTCGAAAATGCATGTCCAAACCTGGACTAACAGTGCACTCCACCGGAGCGGCCTGTATAATGTTCAGCACCTGCTAACAGCCCTGTGACAGAAAAGGCTTGAGGAAAGAACGTAAAGGAAGGTGAATTCAGGAGATGTTATAAAGCAAACTAAACAATGCCCCCCCCCCCCCCCCCCCCCCCAGTTCCCCACTAACAAACAAGAAAAAAGTCTCCTGGCATCCACGTTTTCTAAATGTTTTGCCATCTGTAATATGAGATGGCACCAATTCATTTCACTGATCTATGCAGGCACTGACTTCTTCAAACGTTTGCCAGCTGAAAATATCAAAAGTCAGGAAACAGAAATTCTTTCAAACTGCAAAGTCAACAACGTTTTGCATCTACTCAGTTTCAATGGTACTTCATAAAAACAGTACTCAATCTGTTTCCCACAACACTCCCTGTTGTGCATCACAGAAGAAAATACAAAAGAGTTTGGATCTCATTCGTTTTTAGTACATTTTTCCTCAGACACAAAATGAAACCTTTATTAACATCTGGCCTTTGATCCGCCCCCTCAGGCAGGAGAAAGGGGGAAAAAAGTTTATTTGGATCTTTTAGATAAAGATATACAAGTAGGAGTGAAGTCACAGAAATGTTAACTATTAATTCCTTGCGTGAACAAGTAAGCCCTTTTTTTTATTAATTTCGAAGTTGCAATCGAGAGGACCTTAATATATGAAAAACACTGCAGCCTAAATGCAATAGTATTCCTAGAAAAATACAAAGAAAAGTTACAAGGAAGCCCTTGTATCAGGATAAGACGATCTCTTACTCTGGTTTAGTACACTACTTTCAAGGGTGTAATCAGAACTTCAAGCCATCCCCGAAGAAATCAGCAACCACCCTGCTCAAAGCCACAAGAGAAGGGACCGTCCAAGAAGCAGCTAATATAAATGATGGTGCAGTGTAAAACTATGTGGATGGGAAGGGGGTGAAAAGTAGCAGCTTCTCTCAATGTGCCACATACTGTCTGGAGTAATTCCCCGCGAGAACCGTAGACACGAACATCATCAATTTCTGGCACACAAGTTAACGACAGAGGCTTGAGAAAGCCACCTAGCAAAGAGATACCCTGTCAAGGTCGTCTGCAGCCAGGCAGTTACTAAGCTTTTGCAACAAAGAATTCCTTCCGTCAACTAATTCGGAGCACCAGCACGGCATTTCACATGAGTGACAGAAGATTATTCGTTAATATCTCTTGGACATACGTTAAGCATCCGGCGTCTGCCAATTTTACTTTAAGAAATTGGTTCAGGTTTGCTACCGAAGACTGCCTTATAAGGTAGAAAAGCTCCAAAGCAGGAAGAGGCTTTGAGAAAAACTAGGAAGTTGCTCTGCGCTTGCTCACAAAGGGCACATTTTTAGAGAAGTATTTCACCCACACACATATGATCATGCATAATCAACCGAACCACCACACAAATTTAGTTACTTGGGGGATTTTTTTTTTTTTTTTTGCAAAAAGCTTTAACTTCAGGGCCATTTGGGGACGAAAAAGTACCTAAATGGGAACTGGAAGTTTAGAGAAAACATGCAGAGTAAGCATGCAGGAACCTTTCTAAGGAGAACAGGGTGGACCCTTTCATTACAGAGTAATATTTTTTTTTCCTCCTGTTACACTGCCGTCACCGAGAGCACCCGCAAATGCCGCCGAGTTCCGATCTACCCCTACCCATAGGCCAAAGCGGGAGCTTTTCCCGACCAACAGAAGGTGGGCTAAATACTATAACACCTCCCCGCGGCCGAACGGCCGGCTGCGAGCTGTCAGAAAGCCGCCCTTACCCCGTGCCGCAGTCCACCACGCAAGCCGGCAGCCTCCCCGCCATCGTCTTCTTCCTGCTGCTGCTGCGGTCAGCCGATCACGACGTACACGACCGGAACGTGAAAGGCGTTCCCTCCGTCCCAGCTACGGTACTATCTGACCATCCAAAGGCGGAACCCCCCCAGCACCGGACCTCTCCCGGCCTGCCAACTTTCCACTTCCGCGCCGCCGACACAAGCAAGGCGTGAGGAGGTGGGGGGGTGGGAGGGAAGGAAGGAGAGGCGGGGGAATAAAAACCAAAATGGCCGACCTCTAGCTCCCCGCCCAGCGCGGGCCGCGGCCTCCATCTGTCCATCAAGATGCTGTGTCAGCAGACTCCACCCCCTCACCGCCTAGCGGCTTGGACGTAGGTGGGTGCGGCTGGCCTGGGCTGAGCTGAAACGGGCCTCGGCGCGTGCCCGCATGAGTCACCAACCTGATCCTGCGGGTTCATTCAGTTTTACGTCGTGGAAGTTCTAAAACGATATCTATGCGCGCTTTTAATATAAGTGCTCGTTTTTGAAAGTCAGCCCAGGAGAGCCAGGAAGGGGTAGAACAAAATTAAGAATCACTTTATCTTGTATTCTTATATATTTTTTAAAGGTTGATGCAATTTCTACCAAAACTATTTACCCTTATGTCTAGAGTGAAACTGGATTTTACTTTCCTATTTTTTTAAATTTATATTTCAATACTTCAAAGGGGATTACATTCAGCTACTGTAGGTATGAGAGGTCAGGTAGGCTTCATGCCTGCCCAGCCAGCATAATATGGCACCAGGCTTACTGATGCAAGCCTGGCTGGCGCGGTGAAGGGGGAGGGGAGCCTCTAGGTGGCCGGTTGGCCACCCAGGTTCCGTGTGTGTCCTGCTGTGCTGGGATTGGGTGGTTCTTTGAACCACATCGTGGCAGGAGCTGATTGGCTCGCGAGAGGATTAGTCGGGGGGGGGGGGGGGAGCTGGAACAGGGATTACCTGACGTCTCCGGGTCAGTCCTTCTCGGCCGGGCATCTGGTGCTGGATCGTGGCTTGCTAGATGCAGGGGGATCCTTCTTTGGTTTAGCAGTTTTTTCGGCGGTTTTTCTTGCAAGCTCGGAGTCGATGGTTCTGGGTGCTGGTCATGCGGTGACATACGGGGGTGGAGCGATGGCGTCCGAAGAATCCACAATGGCATCAGGAGAGGCCAAGGGCATGGTGCCCGACGAGCGCGTTGGCAATGTGGGAGTGGAATCGGTCAGGCAGTGAGTTCAGGGGCAGGCGCTCAAAGGGGCCGTGTTTCCCGTTCTCGGGTGCGGGGAGGCAAAGCGGTGTCGGTTGGGAGGAGGGCGGCCTCCGCAGTGGCCTTCCTACCTGATGAGGCTCGATCGGATCCCGCCCCTTCCCCCTTCTCTCGCAATGGCTCACAGGGAGCTGTCCTGTACTGTAATGACTACTCGGACCCGCGGGAGCACCGGCTGGCGTGAGTGGTCCGGCCAGTGGACAGAGGGCATCAGGTTTTATGGCTCCAGCTCCTGTTGAATCCGGCGGTACTAGCAGTCTCATTTGTGAGTTACCAGCATCTGGTAGGGGTGTCATTGTGCCAGTTGTTAGCACAAGTGATTTGTCCACTGCTTCTCCGGCTGGAGTTTTGGAACCCGCAGATGCTGTTGCTCTCAAGAAACGTGCTCGGTCCCAGCACAAGAAGAAGCGCTCCCATTCCAGCTCATCCGCCTCTTGTTCGTCCTCATTGGAATTGTCCGAGGCTTCGGTGCGGGGCATTGGTCCTTAAGAGGGGGTGGCCGGAAAGGTCCCAGAAAGGGGGGGGCTCCTGCTCTCATCAGCTTATTGGAGCTGTGGGAGGATGTTCCAAGATCCCTCCATCGGAAGATCAGGCAGCGGAGCCCACCTCAGTTGCTGAGGCTGGGCTGCCTCCCCCGATACCTAGGCCCAGCGGTGGGCCTGCTACTGGGTTGGTAGGTGCCAGGGACAGGTAGGTAGGGGATTGTGGTGGCGCCAGTGGTCAGGTCCCTGTTGTTGGGCCTCTTGTGTGGGCCCCCTCTGGTTCCTCCCGGGGTGGGTCCTCCTGGGGCTCTGGGGCATAATCCAGCTTCTGGTCCAGCTGCTGAATAGTGGACTGCTAGCAGGGGTGCAGGACAGGATTGGGGTCCCGGGGATGGCTGGGGTCCATATTTCCCTGGTGGTCTGGGATCCTTTGCCATCTTGGTGCAGTGATCTGTTGGGATGGTTCCTTGCTCCGTCCGTCCCCCCTTGGGGCACAGGTGGTGGTCCCCGGGGTTGGCCTTACTTCTTTGAGGGGCCACGGGTAAGTCTGGGCGGTTTAGGGTCGGCTGGGCCCGTAGCTGCTGCTGCTTCTCTGTATCCGCAGATTCCTACAGAGGACGAGCTGGATGACGGTCCGGGACCTTCGTGCCGAGAGGAGTGGTGTAATGATCCCATCTCTGCAGCTACCAACATACCCGGACCCGCGAGAGCACCGGCTGGCGTGAGTGGTCCGGCCAGTGGACAGAGTGCATCAGGTTTTATGGCTCCAGCTCCTGTTGAATCCGGCGGTACCAGCAGTCTCATTTGTGAGTTACCAGCATCTGGTAGGGGTGTCATTGTGCCAGTTGTTAGCACAAGTGATTTGTCCACTGCTTCTCCGGCTGGAGTTTTGGAACCCGCAGATGCTGTGGCTCTCAAGAAACGTGCTCGGTCCCAGCACAAGAAGAAGCGCTCCCATTCCAGCTCTTCCGCCTCTTCTTGTTCGTCCTCATTGGAATTGTCCGAGGCTTCGGTGCGGGGCGTTGGTCCTTAAGAGGGGGTGGCCGGAAAGGTCCCGGAAAGGGGGGGCTCCTGCTCTCGTCAGCTTATCGGAGCTGTGGGAGGATGTTCCAAGATCCCTCCATCGGAAGATCAGGCAGCGGAAGTACATGGATATCTTCACGCTACTCAAGGGCTGCTGGGGAATGAGGAAGGCAAAGAAAAGTCAGGGTGGGGATGATAGGCCTCAGGGTGGGGATCACCAGATGGCACCTAATATGCTGAATTGGATCCGCTCCTTCCTTCAGCTGGCTAGTGTGGTGGGTCATCGTGATCCTGCCCAGTACAGGCCGTTACTTGCTGATGCTATTTTGGATGCCAGTCGGGTATACGAGGGATGGTTGTGGCTCAATTATGATGAGCGCTTCTGCGACTTAATGGAAGAAAATAAGCACATGGCTTGGGGAACCAGGGATGTTGGGTTGTGGTTGACCCAGATGGATTCCAAAGTAGGGTCTACTACATCCTTGGATACGGGAAGGTCCGCTAGTGTCTCCGGTGTACGGTCCTTTCGGGCCGAGGTGGGCTCCGCGGGCGGCAATCAAGGGCGGGTTGCCTTCCCTGATGTGTGTTGGAAGTACAATCGCTCAGCATGCAATTTTCCCGATTGCAAGTTTAAGCACGCATGTTCCTGTTGTGGACAGGGCCACCCTGTCACCAAGTGTCCAAGGTGAGTGGGTGGTGGGACCGGGGGCGGGGTCATCCTTAAGAACCCTCCCAAGTGAGGTTTTGGGTGTAGCTCTTACCCCTGTCCGCTTGGACGCCATGCTGTCATGGCTGGGTAGGTATCCAAAAGTGGCATTTGCTAATTTGTTGTGGGATGGTTTTGAACAAGATTTTCGTATCCCCTTTGAGGGTCCTGTGGGGGTGGGCGGGGGGGCAAAATTGTCCGTCTGTTCGTAAATTGGCTCGCGTGGTCCTGGGCAGATTGCAATGCGAGATTGCTTTGGGGCGGATTGGAGGTCCTTTCCCGGTCCCTCCGATGGATGACATGGTTTTCTCCCCTTTGGCGGTGTTACAGAAGAAGGAACAGGGTAAGTTCCGGTTGATTCACAACCCCGGAGGGTAAGTCAGTTAATGATCACATCCCGAAGGATCTCTGTTCCGTACAGTACGTGTCCTTCGAGACGGCGGTAGCAATGGTTCATCGTGGCGTGGGGGCTTTGATGGCCAAGGTGGATATTGAGTCTGCCTTCAGGCTTCTCCCGATCCACCCTGAATGTTTTCCATTGCTGGGTTTTCGATTTCAGGAGGAATTCTACTATGTTAAGTGTCTGCCTATGGGATGTTCTATCCCGTGTGCCTATTTCGAAGCCTTTAGCTCTTTTGTTCATTTGGTGGTAGCGGAATAAGCCGGGATTGCTACCCTTGTTCATTACCTCGACGACTTCCTGTTCGTGGGGGAGGCATCTTCGGCAATGTGTTCGCAGTTATTGCAGTGTTTCCAGAGTACGGCGGCAGAATTTGGGATTCCCGTAGCTGCAGGCAAGACAGAGGGCCCTTGCACTTGTCTGGCCTTCCTGGGCATCGAGTTGGACTCGGTTGAAATGACCTCGTGACTGCCTGCTACCACGGTAGCAGTGTTACGGGATCTGGTATTCAAGGCAGTGTGGGCCAAGAAGATGACACTGCGTCAGATGCAGTTGTTGGTGGGGAGTATTAACTTTGCGGGGCAAGTGATCCCTATGGCTAAGGTGTTTATCCGTAGGTTGAATCATAGTATGTCCGGCCTGCGGAAAAGTGGACATTGGATTCACATTACTCGGCGGTTGCTTGAAAACGTGTTGATCTAGGACCGCTTCTTGGCTGATTTCAATGGCTGCTCGCTGTGGCAAGGTAAGGCGGTATCTAACCACGAAGTAGAGCTCTACACCAATGCAGCTGGTTTGGTGGGTTTTGGGGCCTATTTCCGGGGCTCCTGTTGTGCGGACATATGGCCAGAGGATTGGCGAGAGACAGGTGTTACCAGGAACATTACCTTGAAACTGTTTCTGATTGTGGTGTCCATTGTTCTTTGGGGTTTGAGATTGTGGGACAGAAAGGTGGACTTTTGATGCGATAACCTGGGGGTGGTAGAGGTAATCAACAGACGGGCTGCTAAGTGTATCTTGGTTTCGGAATTGCTGCGCGAGTTTGTTTTGCGTTGCATGGGGTTGAACATCACGGTATGGGCCAGGTATGTCCCAGGTGTGGCTAACTATCACTGATTCTCTTTCTCGTTGCAAGTGGACCTTGTTTCGGGAGCTCGCACCAAAAGCGGATCCGCATGGAGCATTGGTGCCATCTTTCCTCTGGAGCTTCAGCACCCGGAAGCATGGATGCTGCTCCGGGCATCGCTAGCTCCGTCCACATGGAAACTGCTATGTGAAGTCTGCACACAAGGTGGTGTCCTTCTTGGCAAGTCAGGGTTGGCATTGGGATCCAGTCTCTGATGAGTTACTGGTGAGGTTTGTAGAGAAGGCTAGAGGGTTGGGTGATTCTAGGTTGGCGGTTTACAGGCAGCTAGCTGGATTTTCCTTCTTTATGAGGGCCCATGGTTGGGGGTTCCCGGTGGGGAGATTTCTGATCCGGCGGCTGCTGGCGGGTTGGGCGCTCAGTTCTCCCCCGGTGGGTGACAAACGCCTGCCTATTACTCAGGATATTCTGTGTCAATTGTGGGATGTGTTGTCCAGAATTTGTGACAACGAGTTTGAGTGTTGTCTGTTCCGGCTGGCCTTCATCTGGGCATTTTTCAGTGCTTTTCGAGTGAGCAAGTTGGTGGCGTGGGCAACCAAGGGGTCTGATGCATCCGGGCTTTAAGCACATGCGAATCCGTGCAGTCAGTTTTGTTTATTTACAAATCAAAGACGGATCAGCTAGGCAGAGGGTCTTCTGTGGTGCTTCATCCCGTGCTGGGTCTGTGTACTTGTCCCGTAGCGAATGGCCCTGCCTACGGGCATATTCGTCCTGTGGGGGGTGTTCATTTTCTGGTGCACCGGGATTTGAAGCCGTTGACGAAGTAACAGTTCAAGGCAGTGTTGCGGGCTTGCTTGGCCGCGCTGGGGTTGGACTGTACGAGATTTGGGACTCACTCGTTTCGGATTGGGGCTGCCACCTCTGTGGCACTCTCCGGTCTTTCAGGCGGTGTGATTCTGCGAATCGGCAGGTGGAAGTCGAATGCTTTAACTAGGTATGTGCGCAAGGGGTCGCCTTAATTGCACAGGATATTAACATTTTTCTCTCTTTGCAGATGCAGTTCCCCGTGAGCTTATCGTATGGATCGTGGGACACTCCTACGTGGCCTGAGCCTTTTCACATGCTCAAGAACGTCCTTACGGGACAAATCTGGACTTTGGGGGGCGTGGAGTGTCCTTTTGTTGGTTGGGGCAGAGGGGGATATGTTGGGGGGAATTGTTAAGGTGTTTGCGGCGGGGGCTGACTTGTCTCAGTCCTCCAGATATTTTAGTATTCACCTTGGGAGGAAGATGTCTGGCTGATGGTTCGTTGGCATGGTGCGTAGAGATCTGATGTGTGTTTCTTTTCTGCTGACATCGTTCTGCGTCCTGCAGTGATCAAGCGAAAGATTTGACATCGTTGTCTCGCTAAGGCCAATCAACAGATTGGTTCTTGGCTGACTACGATTGGGGGTTTCCATATACAGCACGATTGGTCCTGGGAATTGGTGACAGGTTTCTTCCGGGGGGATGGGGTGCATCTTTCTTTTATTGGCATGGATTTGTTTTTGAATTCGCTGCAGGAGGTCATGGAATGTATTCTCCGTGAGAGTCCTGGCCGCATCTTTGAGGGTCGCAGGTAATTTTACCTGCGCCTGTGGTGGGTAGCCCGAGACGATTAGTGGGGGGTTATGCTGTGGTAACTGGTGGCTGACCTGACGGGGGGTGGGGACAGGTTAGTGATCCCAAGCCAAAAAACTGGGTGCAGTTGTGGCTGGTATGGCTCCTTGCTGGATGGTGGCGAGAGTCGTGGGGACATGATAAAGGTGAGCACTTCATACAGGCTGGGATAGCCTGGGGAGCATCCCTGACAGGCTAGGACAGCCTGGGTTTACACATTTTGCAGGCTGGGATAGCCTGAGTTGCCCATCTTGCTGGCTTGTGGCGGATGGGTGAAAATGGGGGAATTCATGGCTCGGGCTCCGGGGTTTTAATAAAGCTGCGGCCTGTTGACTCCAAAATCTGTGTTTGTGTATTATTTGGTTGTAAAGGGGCAGGCTTGGGCAGAAGCATCAGTCCTGGCTGCCCATATTATGAGAGGTCGGGTAGGCTTCATGCCTGCCCGGCCAGGATAATATGGCACCAGGCTCGCTGATGCAAGCCTGGCTGGCGCCGTGCAGGGGGGGAGGGGACCCTCTAGGTGGCCGGCTGGCCACCTGGGCTCCTCGTGTGTCCTGCTGTGCTGGGATTAGGTGGTTCTTGAACCAAATCGTGGCAGGAGCTGATTGGCTCCCGAGGGGATTAGTCCGGGGGGGGGGGGGGATGGAGGAGCTGGAAGAGGCATTACCTGATGTCTCCGGGTCAGTCCCTCTTCTCGGCCGGGCATCTGGTGCTGCATCCCACCCTCCCGTCCTTGTTGATATTGTTTGTTGTATGGGTGGCTTTATCGTTGTCAAAGCTTCAATGTGAGGTGATGGGTAGCCCGAGCCGATTGGTGTGGGATTATGCTGTGGTAACTGATGGCTGACCTGACGGGGGCAGGTTAGTGGTCCCTAGCCAAACAACTGGGTGCAGTTGTGGCTGGTACGGCTCCTTGCTGGACGGTGGCAGGGGTCGAATTATTCGGCTCCTTGCTGGATGGTGGCGGGGGTCATGGGGACGTGATAAAGGTGAGCGCTTCATACAGGCTGGGATAGCCTGGGGAGCGTCCGTGACAGGCTGGGACAGCCTGGGTTTACACGTTTTGCAGGCTGGGATTGCCTGGATTGCCCATCTTGCTGGCTTGTGGCGGATGAGCGAAAATGGGGGAATTCAAGGTTATATTTGTATGGCTCGTGCTCCGAGGTGTTTAATAAAGCTGCGTCCTGTTGACTCCAAAATCTGTGTTTGTGTATTATTTGGTTGTAAAGGGGCAGGCTTGGGCAGAAGCATCAGTCCTGGCTGCCCATATTATTTCCCTTTTCCCAAGGGACTTGCATTCTTAAGTTTGTACCTGAGGCAAGAGAAGGTAGAGTGTCTTGCCCAAGCTCACAAGGAATGTGAGCTTGGGCAAGACACTCGTGGAACCCACGAGAGAAGGAGCTATACTCGACTTAGTGCTCACTAATGGAGATAATGTCTCAGACGTCCAGGTGGGTGCCCACCTCAGCACCAGTGATCATCAAACGGTATGGTTTAATATCACAAAAAGGACACGGAAAAGAAGCACAAAAACCCAAGTTTTGATGTTCAAAAACACAGACTTTGATGAAATGGGGAAGTACCTGGAGGAAGAACTAAAAGGCTGGGAAAACGAGAGAGATGTGGATCAACAGTGGACCAACCTAAAAGGAGCAATTACCAAGGCAACTTATCTATATGTTAGAAAAGTAAAGAAAAGCAAAAGAAAAATGAAACCTATCTGGTTCTCAAAGGAGGTGGCTGACAAAATAAAGGCTAAAAGAACAGCGTTCAAGAAATATAAAAGATCCCAAAAGGAGGAACACAAAGAAGAATATCTGGTAGAACTGAGGGAGACGAAGAAATTAATCAAGATGGCAAAAAGTCAAGCGGAAGAGAGGATTGCCAAAGAGGTAAAGAGTGGTAACAAAACATTTTTCAGATACATCAGTGAAAAGAGAAAAGTTCAAAGTGGTATAGTGAAATTGAAAGGTGGAAAGGATCAATGTGTGGAGAGAGACGAAGAAATGGCAGAAATATTAAATGAATACTTCAGTTCTGTGTTCACTAAAGAGGACCCTGGAGAAGGACCGTCACTAGTTAACAAGAAACTGGAGGGGAATGGAGTAGATGTAACTCCATTTACAGTAGAAAATGTATGGGAAGAGCTGGTGAAACTGAAAGTGGACAAAGCCATGGGGCCTGATGAAGTTCATCCCAGAATACTGAGGGAGCTCAGAGATGTGCTGGCGGGTCCGCTGTGTGACCTGTTCAATAGATCCCTAGAAACGGGAGTGGTGCCGAATGATTGGAGGAGAGCGGTGGTGGTCCCACTTCACAAGAGTGGGAACAGAGAAGAGGCTGGTAACTACAGATCGGTTAGCCTCACTTCGGTGGTGGGAAAAGTAATGGAGTCAGTGTTGAAAGAGAGAATAGTGAACTATCTACAGTCGGGAGAATTGCTGGACCAGAGGCAGCATGGATTCACCATTGGAAGATCCTGTCAGACAAATCTGATTGACTTTTTTGACTGGGTAACCAAGGAATTGGATCGAGGAAGAGCACTTGATGTCATCTACTTGGATTTCAGCAAAGCTTTTGACACTGTCCCGCACAGGAGACTGGTGAATAAAATGAGAAGCTTAGGAGTGAGTGCCGAGGTGGTGGCCTGGATTGCAAACTGGTTGACGGACAGAAGACAATGTGTGATGGTAAATGGAACTCTCTCTGAAGAGAGAGCGGTTTTAAGCGGTGTACCGCAGGGATCGGTGTTGGGACCGGTCCTTTTCAATATCTTTGTGAGCGACATTGCGGAAGGGATAGAAGGTAAGGTATGTCTTTTTGCGGATGACACTAAGATCTGCAACAGAGTGGACACGCCGGAAGGAGTGGAGAGAATGAGACGGGATTTAAGGAAGATGGAAGAGTGGTCGAAGATATGGCAGCTGACATTCAATGCCAAGAAGTGCAAAGTCATGCATATGGGGAGTGGAAATCCGAATGAACTGTATTCGATGGGGGGGAGAAAGGCTGATGTGCACGGAGCAGAAGAGAGACCTTGGGGTGATGGTGTCTAATGATCTGAAGTCGGCGAAACAATGTGATAAGGCGATAGCTAAAGCCAGAAGAATGCTGGGCTGCATAGAGAGAGGAATATCGAGTAAGAATAGGGAAGTGATTATCCCCTTGTACAGGTCCTTGGTGAGACCTCACCTGGAGTATTGTGTTCAGTTCTGGAGACCGTATCTCCGAAGAGACAGAGACAAGATGGAGGCGGTCCAGAGAAGGGTGACCAAAAAGGTGGAAGGTCTTCATCAAATGACTTATGAGGAGAGATTGAAGAATCTAAATATGTACACCCTGGAGGAAAGGAGGAGCAGAGGTGATATGATACAGACTTTCAGATATTTGAAAGGTTTTAATGATCCAAAGACAACGACAAACCTTTTCCGTAGGAAAAAAATCAGCAGAACCAGGGGTCACGATTTGAAGCTCCAGGGAGGAAGATTCAGAACCAATGTCAGGAAGTATTTCTTCACGGAGAGGGTGGTGGATGCCTGGAATGCCCTTCCGAAGGAAGTGGTGAAGACCAGAACTGTGAAGGACTTCAAAGGGGCATGGGATAAACACTGTGGATCCATAAAATCAAGAGGCCGTCAATAAAGAGTGGGTGGCTCGCCAGAATTAAGGCTACTGCCTGGAGATAATACCCTTATTCAATAAACATACACATGGTTACTGTGACTCCAACATCGCTCTAAGCTACAACAGCAAGAGGAAATGTGGAAAAAAGGATTCGCACTCACAAAGTGGGGAGTAGCTGGCTTGTTACGGCGGTTACTACCCCAAACCAAATAAGCCTGATACTTCACTTTCAATGCATATCCAGCATAGCTCTCTGCTTCAACGGCAGGGGAGAAGAAAAACTGATACTTCACGCATATCCAGCATAGCTCTCTGCTTCAACGGCAGGGGAGAAGAAAAACTGATACTTCACACATATCCAGCATAGCTCTCTGCTTCAACGGCAGGGGAGAAGAAAAAAGGATTTGCACTTACAAAGCGGGGAGTAGCTGGCTTGTTACGGCGGTTACTACCCCAAACCAAATAAGCCTGATACTTCACTTTCAATGCATATCCTGCTTCAACGCCAGGGGAGAAAAAAAACTGATACTTCACGCATATCCAGCATGGCTCTCTGCTTCAACGGCAGGGGAGAAGAAAAACTGATACTACACGCATATCCAGCATAGCTCCCTGCTTCAACAGCAGGGGAGAAGAAAAACAACCAATAAGGGCTGAATAACACAGTCTGGGTAAAACAAATAAGCATGGGTGTAGCTTGCTTATTGCGGCGGTTACTTCCCCTACTACCCGTAACTAATCAAGCTTGATATTTCACTTGGTTGCAGCTCCATCACTGCTCTCTACATTAATGGTGGGGGTGGAAGGGAAATAGAACCAAAGAGCTAAGAGAAACAGATAAGTATGAGAAAAAAAATGTGTGAAGCTTGCTGGGCAGACTGGATGGGCCGTTTGGTCTTCTTCTGCCGTCATTTCTATGTTTCTATGAATGGCGGTGGAATTTGAACCCTGGTTCCTAGCCTGCTGCTATAACTACTAGGCTACCCTTCCACTCCTTGCAATCATTTGTCTAACAGTGGACCCCAGTCTTTCATGACTTGTCTTCCTTACCCCTTACAAATGTCTTATGGGCCCCCAAGTTCACACCATTTCAAAATTCACAACAGTTGGAAATAAGTCAAACAAAAAAGTTTATTCCTGGGGGAATTGTACCTCAGTTGAAAATTTTGTGCAATTTTTTTCTAGCCATGTATTTTAAAATTGCATATTTTGTCCAAATAAATTCACTGAGTAATAATTTAAACTGCAGTACAGAAAAATAAATTATTCATTCATGGTAATGACAGCAGGAAAAGACCAAATGGTCCATCCAGTCTGCCCAGCAGGTTTCATAGCATAGTAACCACTGCTCCGTGCAGGTTACCCCTATGTCTCTAGGCTTGTAACTGCCGCTCTGTGCTGGTTACCCTTAAACCTTATGTTAAGGGTAGTAATATTTACAATCAGACATGCGCTGCTTGAAATGCTTTGCTTTTGGTCTTGGCTATAGAAGGAGTCCTGTACCTTTTTCCCTGATGTCTGAATATCAGTACCCTGGACCCTAAAAGTCAGGTCCAAGCATTGACTGTCATCTGAATCCAATTCCTCCCCCTTGATGCAGATAGTAATGTTGCAGTTGCACCAAAAGCATCAAGGCTAATCAGTTAATGGTAATAATCCCATTCCTTCTGATTAAGAGTAATAACAGCTGCTCTATACAGGTTACCCTCTCATGCATCCTTTTCTTCATTCTTTAACCTCTAACCTTTAGGGATCCACAGTGTTTATCCCATGCCCTCTTGAATTCAATTACTGTTTTCATCCTCACCACCTTCTCTGGAAGTCAACACAGGAGAGCATTTAAAATTATTTTGGTGCAGAATTCTACCAAAAGTACTGTTAATAGTACATTAAAATACACTGGACTCCAACTTTTCCTCTCCCTTTTACTCTCTCTTGTCCCACCCCTCAGGCCTATCTCCACCGCAGTATCTTCCACCAGACCTGACCCCACCATTCTCATGCCACTTCTCCCCCTCTACCCAGGTCCAATCCCCTCTCTCTCTCTTCCCCCTATCTCTCTCAGACCTGACCCCACCATTCTTTTGCTCCCCCCCCCCACACACACACACACACTTAGGCCTAACCTCTTCACTTTCTAACCTCCTAATTATCAGGTCCGACCCTACCCCTCTTTTCCCTCCTCTCCCTTATCCAACCATTCCAGTTTCTAATTATATCTCTCCAGTTGAGGCTACTGTAGGCTCTGGCCTTGTTTGTGCAGGTGGATTCACCCATTACCTCTCTCTTCACACCCACAGAGCCAATGCTTCCTTCCGGCCCATGCAACTGATGCTACCTTCTTATTTTGACCCAATTCAGCTACCGATTCCTTGTCAGTGGTAGGTCCAGAAATGTTTGTATGGGGAGTGGCATAGTTGGGTTGTAGGTAATGTTAGCACCACAGATATAGAGTAATTATATTGGAACCTCCAAATGTATAATACACAATATTTATTAATTTATTAATTACTCAGACTAGGGTCGATCAGAGTTTGTTTTAAGCAGAACAAGGACTCATTCAATTCATTTAACAGAGGTTCCATTGAGAGTTTTATCAATTGATAAAATTATCGTTAAGGTGACTTAGAAAGTAAGAGGCAGTTTCATAGTTTCTAAAGTAGCACTACAGCTTCTTGAACACCAATTTGTACAGATTTAATTCACAGCAATCACAGTTTATCTATTCTAAATTAAAGGTAACTTCAGTCATCTTAATTAAAAGTTGAAGTTCTCTCATCATGCTGGCAAACTGCAACTGAAGGAGATAGGTAACCTCTCTGTGAAGGCATCAGTGTCTGTGTTCATCTTTTTGCAGATCAGACAACTTTAGAAGCTGGGTACAGGTATCTCGGGTTAGTGTCTCTTTGTCCCAGAGATCAGATAGATGCAAACAGTCTGGCAGACTTCTGGTCCCAAGGGTGTGGTTTGTTGATATTAGTGAGAGCTCTTGGATGGTATGCGCTCTCGGATGCAGGAACCTTGGTGGGAATCTCATTTCTTTTGTTTCACACATTTATAGCAGTGAATTCACATAATGCATATGCAGATGGAAGTAGCAAAACTAAATAATACTGAGAAGCTTGCCAATAAGTCCTCCTCGGTGATTTCCTATCCTAAATGTTTTTCTTTTCTCTACCACAGCGCCATGGATTAAAGCTGAAAAATGCCTCATACTAAACGTAAGGCTAGACTCAGGGAAACCATTTCTAGCACTTCTTTACCTGGATCAACACAGCGGAGAATCGAGGAGTGCTTTGGCGTGTCCCCAGTTCTAGCTCCCGACGTGATGGCCGCAGTGAATCTCCCCTAGCCCGGGAGCGCCGGCGACACCTTCTTCTCCAGCTGTGATCCTTGATGGTTCCCGAGAGAGCCTTCTGGAGCAGGGAGTGCAGCGAGAAGTGGAGGGGAGACATTTTTTCACTGGTAATATCGGATGGAGTACAGGAGTGGCGAAGGCTCCTGATATTAGGAGCCTTGGAATATTCTCTTCCACGCCTGTGGACGTCTTATGACCGGTCGCAGATAGCTGCGACCGTGTCTACTCACATCTTGTGTTACTCTTCTCCCCTCTCCGGGCCTGCTCGTGGCGGGGGCTAACTTCTACTGCCGCGTACCAAGGTTCCTCGTGGCGGCCGGGACGCCACAGTCATCCACACAGACTCTGGGGCTTCCTAGGCGTGCGCGCGCGCCACTGGGCCCTCTTTTGGAGACGCTACGGCGGGAACCTCCGGGTGTCCCCGACTGATGACATTACTTGGTCAGGGTTCTAAAGCACCGCCTTCGCCCCTTGCTAGCTGACTTGGCAACGAGTTCCATCGCTACTCTGCTTGCTCCTGTCTCCCCGGACCTGTGGTTGTCTCAGACCTTCGTTGGACCCTGGCTCAGATACCCGCTCCTTGGGGGCCTGCTTGCGCTCTTTCTGGAGACCTGGTCTCCTGGCTTCCCCCGCTCCTCGGGCTAGCCATGTGCCTTCCAGGAGTCCTACCCCTCCGGCTTCCCCGCTTCTCGGGGTTGCCTCTGGGAACTACCTCACCACTTGGGAGACTCATCTCTGTGGTTCCCTGTTCCTCAGGGCAGTGCCTACATTCTACACCAGAGACTCTGTGTTTCCCCGATCCTCGGGGCAAGCGCCTACGTTCCACACCGGTGATTGCCTATGCTTCCCCGCTCCTCGGGGTTGTGCCTTCATTGCATCAGTGACTGTACTCTCACCTCCCCCGCTTCTCAGGGTTGCTTACGTCATTACCTGGAGACCCAACTCGGGCTTCCCCGCTCTGCGGGTTAGCCTACGTCATAGCATCAGTACCTTCCTTGCTAGGCAGCTCCACCCCTCGGGGCTGTCTCAGCAGTATACCTACTGCACTTCCAGCCTCGTGCTTCCCACTCCTTGGGGCTGCCTAGCGCCACTCTCTCGGAGGTCTCTGCCCAGGTACTGCTTTCCAGCCTAACCTGTATACTGTGGGGTTCCTCAGTACTGTCTATATCACCACACTCCTCGGGACCTCCCCACATACTCTCTCCTCAAGCTCCTGCTGCACCTGACCTCGCCTTCTGACGGTGTGACCTGTGGGGCTCCTCCCCACAGGTGGTAACAACTCTCACCTTGGGCCAAAGGTCCATGAAACCCACAAATCATAACAGGATTCGAGCACACCGCTCTCCCCTGGACTCTGTATGGCTTGCTCCCGGGGTGTTGGAGATGACTTAAACGCCCAGGTTGGTAAAGTTGAAATTACTAAACCCACCATTATTACCTTAGATGCGCTGTAGAACACATTAGTTAGTTTGGAAACATCAATCTCTACGTTAATTGTAACAACGCTCTCAAATTGAATTCTACTACTTTGACTAATCAGGAAGGGAAAATTTCAGACTTAGACTCTCGACTAAATACGGTGGAAAAAATACAGCAGCATTTAACTCAGTCTGAGGTGTTACATTCTAAAAAGTTTGAGAACATTGAGAATACTCTACATTCTTTAAATTTGAGGGTACTCAACTTTCCCATTATTAAACAGTTGGCTCCAGTTGAATTGTTTAAGTACTATGCCTCACAGATCTTAAAAATTCCGGATACTTGCATGCCAGTTATTACCAAGGCCTATTTCTTGCCTCAAGCCCAACCTGAAGAAATACATGGTGATAATTCTCCTCCTGGAACAATGTTGAATTTGACTGATTTTCTTCAAAATTCTCAAGAGATGGAAATTACATATAGAGGGACGCTGTTAGTAACATTTGCTTTTTCATCGGACAGAGATAATGTTTTACGGTTATTTTTCATCAATATCGTTCCTCATTGTTTTATGGGCAAAAGATTTGGGTTTACCCAGATCTTACTAAGATCACTTAGATGAGTTGGAAAAATTTTCTTTCATTGCGTTCTGAGGTACAATCTAAGGGGGGTATTTCATGTTACGGTATCCTTGCAAACGTTTGGTAAGGTATAAAAATGCTAATTATATTTTTCTTGAACTGGATCAACTTGGGGCACGTTTGGATGCTCCATCGTAATTCCGGCATATATAGATTGTAACTGGGGATTGTTTCAGTGTTTTCCTATTTTATTATCACTGTGTTCCACGCGATTTTATGTTGCCCCCCCCCCCCCCCACACACACACACACACACACACTTTTTCTGAAATATACGGGGTTGTATATTCATTTCTAGGGTGATCTGAAAGATCCTTTCTTAGTTTTTGCCTTTTGCTATTTCTGTAAACCCCAATTTCTAATGCAAGATGCTTCTTGTAATTTTTGTGAAATTGCATTAAAAAAAAAAAAAAAAGAATACCTGGAAATTGGAAAAGGCCCAGAGCTGATGGATACAGTGGCTGGAGACAGAGTAAAGCTGCTCCAATGTTGAAGGGAAAATTCTGTGGTCACGGCACGGTGGGGCTGTGGGAGTGAGAGGAGCCATGGTGAAGGAAGCTGCCTGGGAGATTGTTAGTGTGACTGAAGAAGAGGCCAGAGGTGGTTTCTGTAGGTTGCGAAGTACAGGAACTATGGGAGCTTAAAGTAAAATTCCTGAGAGGTAGGGACAGCAGAGTGGAGGAGCTGAAGCAGCAACAGGGAGCTGTGATTGAGTAGAGCTGTGAAAGTGAGTGTGAAGCTCCTGATGGCTTAAGGCCGATGTGGAGAAGGCCTGAAGCAGCCAAGAACCTGCTGGAGCCAGTGTTAGGCTTCCCATGGCTGATCATCGCATTAAGAGGAGAGGAGGGCGGCCCGAGGCTCAGCAAGTAGAAGGTCTTTGTGGCAGTGAAGAGTGGTAGCGTGTCCCTGAGGGGAGAGGCTGCTGCGAGCGGAGTGGCATCCCTCCCAATTAGAACCTAGCCGTGGTGCTGAGAGGGGCAGGAGTAGGGAACCTTCAAGAACGGGAGCCACCCAATTTAATTAAAATAAAGCAAATAAAGATAAAAATAAAGCATGAAGATTGGGAGCAGGTAAGCAGGACCTGGAGACATCGGGGACACCAGCACCCTGCCTCCAAAGTACCCTTTAAAGGTGAAAAATGCCCGATTGCAGCCCTGTTGATTTTGAGGTCTAAAACCCATAAAAAAAACCACAGAAAACTTGAGGGATTTTGATTGTGGTGGTTGTGGTCACCAAGCTGAAGCATAGGGACCCTGACCCAGGTGTTATTTGGGGTATGAAAGTAATTTTGAAATGGTGGATGACAATGCCCTCGAATGACCTGGGAGTTATTTGTGTTCTGTGGTAGATAAAATGTGCAGGTTCTGGAGACATTTTTATTTTCTGGGAGAAACACTTTTTGGAAGGTTTTAGATACAAAAATGGATATTGTTAAACCATAGTAGCTTCCTTTTCCTCCTATTTTAAAGGTTTAGTCCAGCCCCTACCTAATAAAACTAGGACCACCATAGCAACCAGATAAGATTCTGAACCCATAAACCCAAGTTACATAGTCAAGGCTTTCTTAGTTATGGGAATAGGGCCAGCATAATAACAAAAATTACAGTCAAAGCACTAAAATTAGAAAGAGAGTCTTGAGAAATTCTGAAGTTATCAAAAATTATCTAACACAGGTAACACTAATACCAAACAAGGAAAGTACACATAGGAGATCATTTAATAGGTATACCATCTAACCCTAGGGACTATTTTAGATCATTACATCAGCAAGAGCAACAATTTTAAACTCTGAGAGGTGGCAGTTCAGAATCTGTGTCAGTGATCCAGAGAAGTTTAATCAGAGTGGGAGTGCTTTGCTGCAGCTCCCCTGTGAGTCAAAACAAAGTTTAGAAAAAAACTTTGACTGACAAGGACTGTATTGGGCTAGAGTGTGAATGAGAGTGTGAGTGTGGTAGGATAAATTGGAATTAGGTATCCAGTCAAGGTAAGGTGAAGAATAGGAAAAGGGAATTGATAAATTCATCTGACTCACAGGAGCCTAGTGTTAGCATTTGACAGGCGTGAGTGGAATCTGTGGCTATACCATAGTTGTCGCAAAGTTATGAAAGTGAGGGTGGTAACATTAAAAAAAAAAAAAAAAAAATAGAAACCTACTCTTGACACAGTGTCCCATGAATGCACTACTTTTAAAAGAAAATTGCCTTAACAGATTTTATTTATAAAAAAAAAAATCTCGAGTGTGATGATACTAAAGTAAATAGTGAAAACTTCTTGTAAGGGAGAGAGAGCCTTAGATCTATCCTAATTCTATGTGGGAAAAATTGCAAGGCTCCAACTAAGCTATAAGAAGTGATACACAGTAGTAGAAGCACTACAGAGCACACCATTACCAAGCAGTTGTCCTTTTATGAGCAACTCTTCTAACAAGGGAAAATATGTAAACCCTTAAGGTTACCCTGAACAGATTAGGACAAGAAAGGGACTGAGAGGGTAGGACTAGAATAGCAACCCTCTGTCCTTGTCTTAGGATAGGGGAATATAATTTAGGGATGTGAATCGTTTTAGGACGATTAAAATTATCGTCCGATAATTTTAATATCGTCTTAAACCGTTATGGAACACAATACAATAGAGATTCTAACGATTTATCGTTATAAATCGTTAGAATCGTGAGCCGGCACACTAAAACCCCCTAAAACCCACCCCCGACCCTTTAAATTAAATCCCCCACCCTCCCGAACCCCCCCCAAATGAGTTAAATAACCTGCGGGTCCAGCGGCGGTCCGGAACGGCAGCGGTCCGGAACGGGCTCCTGCTCCTCAATCTTGTTGTCTTCAGCCAGCGCCATTTTCCAAAATGGCGGCGAAAAATGGCGGCGGCCATAGACGAACACGATTGGACGGCAGGAGGTCCTTCCGGACCCCCGCTGGACTTTTGGCAAGTCTCGTGGGGGTCAGGAGGCCCCCCACAAGCTGGCCAAAAGTTCCTGGAGGTCCAGCGGGGGTCAGGGAGCGATTTCCCGCCGCGAATCGTTTTCGTACGGAAAATGGCGCCGGCAGGAGATCGACTGCAGGAGGTCGTTCAGCGAGGGTTCCGGCGCCTCGCTGAACGACCTCCTGCAGTCGATCTCCTGCCGGCGCCATTTTCCGTACGAAAACGATTCGCGGCGGGAAATCGCTCCCTGACCCCCGCTGGACCTCCAGGAACTTTTGGCCAGCTTGTGGGGGGCCTCCTGACCCCCACGAGACTTGCCAAAAGTCCAGCGGGGGTCCGGAAGGACCTCCTGCCGTCCAATCGTGTTCGTCTATGGCCGCCGCCATTTTTCGCCGCCATTTTGGAAAATGGCGCCGGCTGAAGACAACAAGATTGAGGAGCAGGAGCCCGTTCCGGACCGCTGCCGTTCCGGACCGCCGCTGGACCCGCAGGTTATTTAAGTCATTTGGGGGGGGTTCGGGAGGGTGGGGGATTTAATTTAAAGGGTCGGGGGTGGGTTTTAGGGGGTTTTAATGTGCCGGTTTTGCGATTTTTAGATTTTTCACGATTTTTCACGATATTTTACCCCCCCAAACGGCAACAATACGATTCCCTCCCCCTCCCAGCCGAAATCGATCGTTAAGACGATCGAGGACACGATTCACATCCCTAATATAATTATCATTTGTTTTCCTGTTAGCTAGACTCACAATATCACCAATCCATTGAGGACTTTCACACTAGGTAATACTCCTATTAGCTGGTGAAAGATTATCAGAATAGGGAGGTAGATTTTTTTTGTTGGTTTTTTTTAAAGCATAAGTACTAGGGAGAAGAGAAACAAAGGCACCATTAAGTCAAGAGCTCCTGCCAGCGCTCATCAGCTTTGTAGCCTAGCAGTGCCAGCTAGCTCTGGAACATTCTAGACATAAGTGTGTGCACACACACCATTGCAATAACCACCAATACAATAGATTGAATAAAGGAGAATGCACTCAAAGGGGACAATACTTTAAACAACAAAAGCAAGACAGGAAATAGAGATAAAGGTTAGCATACACATAAAAAAAACAACAAAGAGAAAAAGGAGGAGAAACAGGAAGCAAGAAAGAATACAGACACAACATAAACAAAAATAGACACAAAAATGTAAGGAAAAGCGTAATAAAGACTACTTACCATAGTAGAGGAACGGCTAGAGCATCCACACTTCTTGAGCAGAAACTCCTCTATAAGACAAAAGCATAGCACAAAGCCTCACTTTCTAAAGAAAGTGGATATATAGTAAAATAAACTGTACTTAAGAAAAATTAAAAGATAGAATATTACTTACCTGAATATTGTTCTTTAAGTTCTTTAACCAGTTATTCTTAGATGTTAAGCTGAAAAAAAAAGTACATTGTTGATAAATGTTTACCTTAAGAAATTAAATAAAATTGTTATAATTAATACTTAAAAAGGATAGTATATTCCTTTATCATATCCTTGCCTCCCCTCCATTTGTTGTGTACCCCTGTCTTCTTTGGGAGACCTACTTGGGAGGAGGGCATTGAACTGAGGACCCCATGAAATTACATTAAAGGACTTGACTACAACTGCTGATCACACCAACATCCTCATCCATGATGGAGATCCTCCCATGGAGGTAGCAGTTTACACATGCACAGTCAATGCATATGAATGAGGGCCAAGCACAGCTCTCTGAGAGTTTCATACTTTTCTTTATAAAAGTGAAGAGCTTATGCTACATACAGGACTGCATAGTCTCAAAATGTCTATTAGAGATAAGCATCCTTCAGTTAGTATTTTAGATCTTTGTTCCAAGGTAGACTGTGTGGCAGCAGTATCAAGGATTATACTTTACAAACTAGGCATTCTTTCCTGTGGGTCTATGTTTCTCAATCCCAGCATAGATACAAGAATGTCCATAATGCTATGCTGTTCTGCTTTCATTTTATTTAGTTCAGAGAGAATGAGCTCCTTTAAGATATATGCAAAAAAATGTTAGTCTAAATTATCCCTACAGGGACACAGTGAATTTCAGTGAAAGCACCAAGTACCTTTCCCTCCAACCAATCAAAGAGGTCCAGCCAGACTGGAGGAAAAGCAGGGAGTTGGGAACTGGGGAGGGAAGGGGAAGCTCCTCTGCCCTGCTCCATAGCTGATCCCTGCGTCTCTAACATAATATTGTTACATAATAGATGATGAAAAATTGCCATATAAGAAATTGCCATGCTGGGTCAGACCAAGGGTCCATCAAGCCCAGCATCCTGTTTCGAACAGAGGCCAAACCAGGCCACAAGAACCTGGCAATTACCCAAACATTACGAAGATCCCATGCTACTGATGCAATTAATAGCAGTGGCTATTCCCTAAGTAAACTTGATTAATAGCCGATAATGGACTTCTCCAAGAACTTATCCAAACCTTTTTTGAACCCAGCTACACTAATTGCACTAACCACATCCTCTGGCAACAAATTCCAGAGCTTTATTGTGTATTGAGTGAAAAAGAATTTTCTCCGATTAGTCTTAAATGTGCTACTTGCTAACTTCATGGAATGCCCCCTAGTCCTTCTATTATTTGAAAGTGTAAATAACCGATTCACATCTACTCGTTCAAGACCTCTCATGATCTTAAAGACCTCTATCATATCCCCCCTCAGCCGTCTCTTCTCCAAGCTGTACAGCCCTAACCTCTTCAGCCTTTCCTCATAGGGGAGCTGTTCCATCCCCTTTATCATTTTGGTTGCCCTTCTCTGTACCTTCTCCATCGCAACTTTATCTTTTTTTGAGATGCGGCGACCAGAATTGTTCACAGTATTCCAGGTGTGGTCTCACCATGGAGCAATATAGAGGCATTATGACATTTTCCATTTTATTAATCATTCCCTTACTAATAATTCCTAACATTCTGTTCGCTTTTTTGACTGCTGCAGCACACTGAGCTGACGATTTTAAAGTATTATCTTCTATGATGCCTAGATCTTTTCCTGGGTGGTAGCTCCTAATATGCAACCTAACATCGTGTAACTACAGCAAGGGTTGTTTTTCCCTATATGCAACACCTTGCACTTGTCCACATTAAATTTCATCTGCCGTTTGGATGCCCAATCTTCCAGTCTCGCAAGGTCCTCCTGTAATGTATCACAGTCTGCTTGTGATTTAACTACTCTGAATAATTTTGTATCATCCACAAATTTGATAACCTCACTCGTTGTATTCCTTTCCAGATCATTTATATATATATTGAAAAGCACCAGTCCAAGTACAGATCCCTGAGGCACTCCACTGTTTACCCTTTTCCACTGAGAAAATTGACCATTTAATCCTACTCTCCGTTTCCTATCTTTTAACCAGTTTGTAATCCACGAACGGACATTGCCTCCTATCCCATGACTTTTTAGTTTTCGTAGAAGCCTCTCATGAGGGACTTTGTCAAATGCCTTCTGAAAATCCAAATACACTACATCTACTGACTCACCTTTATCCACATGTTTATTAACCCCTTCAAAAAAAATGAAGCAGGTTTGTTAGGCAAGACTTTCCTTGGGTAAATCCATGTTGACTGTGTTCTATTAAATCATGTCTTTCTATATGCTCTACGATTTTGATCTTGAGAATAGTTTCCACTATTTTTCCAGGCACTGAAGTCAAGCTCACTGGTCTATAATTACCCGGATTGCCCCTGGAGCCTTTTTTAAATATTGGGGTTATATTAGCCACCCTCCAGTCTTCAGTTACAATGGATGATTTTAATGATAGGTTACAAATTTTAACTAATAGATCAGAAATTTCATTTTTGAGTTCCTTCAGAACATCCTAACCATCCAGTCTGCTCAATTATTCCTCTCTTCACTTTCTGCAAGAATATATATATATTCCAGTTGTCAACCATAGAGGGTGACCACTTTTAAGATGTTTCCTCTTACCTGGGACAGTTTTTGTCATATAACCCATATCTTGGATAGATAGGCATACAAATTCCCCACTTAGTTCACATCCAGCTTCCCTCCTTTGTAATGATCTAAACAGCTTCAAAGACTAGCGTGGCCATCGTTGAAACATCCAGCCTCTTAAATTCCCTCCTGCATAGCCTGCCAGACATACCTAGTTATATAAACCCTGCATTTTAGCTAGGACTTCTGGTTATTATGATGACCTTTCACTTTGCATTTGCTTCTTTCAGTATTTTTTTTAACCATTTCCCTCATTTTAACATAGTCACCTTTTTGAAAGTTATATGCTGTTGTAGTAGATTACATTTTTGTGCTTCCTCCAGTTATTAAGTCAAATTTGTGCTTATACATCATGAGAAAAGTCATAAACAAAAATAGGGAGCATGAGTAACTGGAGACAGACTTTCCTTAGACCTGGTCAAAAGTCACTTACCTTCTCCTAGGACAAGCAGGATAATAGTCCTCACACATGGGTGACATCATCAGATGGAACCCGGCATGGAAAACTTCTGTCAAACTTTCTAGAACTTTGTAGGCACACTAAGCATGCTCCACGCGTCCATGTGGGGTCCCCTCTTCAGTCTCTTCTTTTCCGTGGAGCTATCGTCTTGCTGATGTGGAGCTCGTGCTGATTTTTTCTTTGGAAAACTGTCATGGTCGAGTTTCTCTCATTTTTCTCCATACCGGGTACCTTGATCCCTCCCAGCCTTAATTAGTGGGAGCTGCGGTAAGTCCCCGTTTTTTGTGGTCAATTCCCGACAGTGCCATCTCCTGGTGGCCGCCAGCCATAAAATACTCGGCTGTTTTTTTGCCATGGCATCATCAGACTTTTGTCGATGCCCCCAGACTATGTCCATCACAGACTCCTATGAGATCTGCATCTTGTCCCTAGGGCATCCTCTGACATCATGGGGTGTTTGTTCTGTGCCGAGATAACCCCAAGGGTCACCGCGGTGCCTGGACAAGATGAAGAAACTGTTTGGCCCCAGGAAGTTTGATCTCTCAACCTCGGCATCAGGGGCATTGACACCTCGGATTAAGGAGGACCCAATAGCCACTGGTCCCATACTGTCTTCTCCACCACCTGTTCCCCAAGTCGAATTGGGGGCTGGAGACCAGCCTCTCTCTATTCCCATTCTAGGGCTGGGCTGTCTCTGTCTCCCTTGGTGCCGGGGAAAGATCGGGCCAAGCACCGTGGGAAGTCGAGAAAACACAGTCATTGGTTGCCATCTTCATATGAGTCCAAGCTCAGAAAGGCACCTGAGATGCCCCGAAGCAGCCCCGTGCTGAGGAGGCATTGCCCTCCATCAAGGCTGAGGGCCCAAGGTGGTCTCCACCGATTTTGGTACTGGGCAACGGTCTCCCTTGGGGCTCCGAGGGAGATCTGGTCACACCTCCTCCTCCTCAAGCTGTCCTGTCCTTGGCAGTACTCAAGAAGGAGTTGGAGCAGATTGTGGTTGGTAGTCGGCTGAGCCCTATCAAGTATCGAGTTGACGGCCCCATTGGGACCATCATTGCCAGGTGCCATTGATGTCCCAGGGGGCACTCGTACTGCCTCAACCGGAGGCCATTCCCATTGCCGATTGCTCGGATGAGGGAGGGCCATCGGGCTGATGGCCTCTCTTCTGTGGCGAACCCCGCAGCCAGCATTGCCCGATCCCCTGCCAGGTCCATCAGTGCCCCGTGTCAAGGGCACAGTTAGGGCTCCCCCACAGGTGTCTCCAGGCAGTCTGAGTGATGACGCCCCTTATGACCCTTGGGGAGACGAGGCTTCCGTGTCCTCTTTGAATGCTTCTGAGGACCTGCCCTCTGAACCATTTCCTCCAGAGGAGAGACGTCTATCTCCTCCTGAGGATTTGACATTTGCTGGCTTCGTACAAGCCATGCCGGAGTCTGTCCCCTTCCAGCTCTTGATGGTAGAGGACTCCAGGCACAAGATGCTGGAGATCCTCCAGTTCATGGATGCACCTTAGGAAGTGGTTGCTGTCCTGGTCCATGACATATTTAAAGAATTGTTTGTCCAGCTCTGGGAGCACCCTATTTCGGTATGCCCCGGTGAACCAGAAGACCAATTTGTGGTGGTGGAATCTGACCTCAAGAAGGCAAAGAGGTCTCGTACCCATGCTTCAGCTCCTCCAGGCAGCAAACACAGGGCCCTGGATGCCCTGGGGAGAAAAGTCTTCCAAGGGTCCATGTTGGTGGCCCGTTTTGCCTGTTACCAATTGTATATGAGCCAGTATTCCAGGAATCTCTGGAAGCAGGTCTAGGATCTGGTAGAGCACCTCCCTCAACAACTACAGGAGGACCTCCTGAAAGTTGTTCAGCAGGGGTTGGAATGCAATAAGCATGAGATTCGGTCCGCATATGATGTTTTTGAGACAGGGACAAGAATGGTCACAGTAGGCATCGGTGCTTAGCCACGTGTCTCTGACCTCCACCCAGAAGTGCAAGAGCGCATAGTGGACTTGCTTGTACCATGGAAATCTCTTCAGGGATAAGATTAAGGAGGCAGTGGCACAGCTGAAGGATCATCATCATGAGACCCTCCAGCACCTTTTGGCCAGCACCTCAGACCAGCTGTCCTTTGGCAAGAAGTCCTCATGGCAGGGCCCAGACTCTCATTTTACTGCCTGAGAAAGTACTACTCTCCGGTGAGTAGGGTGACGTCTCAGTAGGCTGGCCCTAGGGCTCGCCCTAGACAGCCACGTGCCCTGAGGACTCAGCCAGCATCCCAGCAGAGCCCTGCCATGGGGTTTTGACTGGCTGTGAGGGAGTGTAAGCCATCCACCTGTGCCCTCAACGATGGACCCTAAAGTCGGAGGTTGGCTGTGGTTCTTTGCGGACCGTTGACTGGCTGTCACCTCAGTATGGTGGGTCCTGTCCATTATTCGTCGGGGATACAGGTTGAATTTCCAAGTCACCCCAGATTCTCCCTCGTGCCCCTCTTGGGGGGTTTTGGCAGATCAAGAAATACTGTTGACAGAGCTCTCCACCCTTGAAATGGCCAGGGCAGTCAAACCCATTCCACCAAGTCAGCGGGGAAGCGTCTTCTACTCTAGATGTTTCCCGATTCCAAAGAAAACAGGGGGGCCTTCATCCGGTTCTGGACTTGAGAGCCTTGAACAAATTCCTCAAATGAGAAAAGTTCAAGATGGTCTCGCTGGGTGCCCTGATTCCTCTCCTGCAGAGGGAAGACTGCCTTTGCTCCCTCAATCTAAAAGATGCCTACACCCTCATTGGAATTTCCCGCATCCACCGGATATACCTCAGGTTTGTAGTGGGCAAGAACCACTTTCAGTAGCAGGTACTGCCCTTTGGACTGGCTTCTGTGCCCTGTGTCTTCACAAAGTGCCTGGTGGTCGTGGGGGCCTAGCTGAGGAGGCTTCGAGTGCAGGTTTTTCCTTACCTGGACATCTGGCTCATCAGGACTGCTACCCAGCAGGGAGCACTGCAGTCCCTACACTCCCACCATTCAGATCTTGGAAACCTTAGGCTTTCTGGTCAACTACCCGAAGTCACAGCTGGTCCCATCACCGCAGCTGGACTTCATTGGTGCAGGTTCTACATGGTTCAGTCTCGGGAGTACTTGCCTCGGGATCGAGCGCTCACCTTGGTGTCCCTAGCAGGAGCAATCTCTCAGAGTCGCCAGGTCTCCGCACACTGCATGCTGCACCTGTTAGGACACATGGCTGTGACTGTTCTTGTCACTTTCTTTGCTCATTTGCACATGCGCAGGGCACAGTGGACCCTGCGGTCCCAGTGGCGTCAGACCACCCAGGACCTTTGGGTGCATATCAGGTGATATAATTCATAACTCTGGTTCAGAACTGTGGCTCATTCAGCCATTCCCAGAATCCTCAGAGGGCTGATTCACACTGACACTGCTGAAATATAGTGAATTTCTAACCATCTCAGACTCAAAGGATGTAGAAGAGTTGGGAAACTTGTAGGCTCTGCAAAGCCTATAATTAAAGGCCAGGAAGGCATCAGTGATAATATTTGCACCACAATACAGGGAAGCTTGTTTCGCATGAAGCCAGGATGCAAGCTTTTATCTTGCAGATACCTATCTCAACGACAGGAGCCAGGTGAAAAGATTCTTCTTTAAGGTTACAAAGTCCTGGCGCCAGTAAACGGAATTCAGGCCGAGTTTCTATTCAGGCCACAGACTTGATATCTGTTTACACAACACAGCGGATCAAGAGAAGATCAGCAGAAACAAAGGGCATCAAAGCCATGTTGATAAAGGAACTTTTATGGTGGGAGGATGGACAGGTTTAGCTGGTGAAGAATTCTCAGTTGGGGGGAGTGATCCTCACAAGCATTTCCTATACATGATAGATTGTCATGACAACAGCATAATGTATCTTTGTAAATGAGTCTTTGGGCAGTCACGCCATTCTGGAAGTTTCGGCAATACTGTATGTTTAACTATAAAAGAAGGTTCTCTTCCTGTATTAGAGGAGATGCTGGTTATTTTGAAAGACGAAAGGGCACCTAGCATACAGCATCTCCCAGGAACACTTTTTAAAAAAGCCAAATAAAATTTAATTTATACCTTTTACTGAGTCTAAGTGTTCTTGTGTGCCTGGCCCTGAGTACAGAAATTATGTACACAGGGTTACTCTGCCACTCCGGGACTCCTTGTTGTAGTGGGAGACCCTATCCAACTTGGAGATAGGGGTACCTTTTCAGGTTTCCCCTGCTTAGGTTGTGCTTACCATGGATGCTTCCCATCTGGGCTGGGGTGCCCATGTTACAGGGCTCCGCACCCAGGATCAGTGGTCTGCACAGGAAGAGTAGAGTCAGATAAACTTCCTAGAACTCTGGGTGATCCGATACGAGCTTTGGGCTTTTTGGGATCGCCTGTCCGAGCCATGGCAGCTTTGGTAGCCCACTTGCGAGCGGTCCCAGTGGAAGAGATCTATAAGGCTGCAATATGGACTGTCTTCCATTCATTCACCTCGCATTACTTTCTGGACAGGAACGGCTGTCACGACAGCAACTTCGGCCAGTCTGTCCTCCGGAATCTTTTTCAGCTGTGAAACCCAACTCAGACCCTTTGTTCTCTTTCAGGCTGTCTGCCTGTAAGCAACAGAACTAGTTCTTGTGCCTGTTGGCACCTGGTTAAGTCCTTTTATTCTAGGGAGCAGCCAGTAGCTAGGGATTCACCCATGTGTGAGGACTACCATCTTGCTTGTGCTAGTAGAAAGCAGAATTGGTTACCTGTGAGGTTACCCTATGAGGAAAGACTAAAGAGGTTAGGCCTTTTCAGCTTGGAGAAGAGACGGCTGAGGGGGGATATGATAGAGGTGTTTAAAATCATGAGAGGTCTAGAACGGGTAGATGTGAATCGGTTATTTACACTTTCGGATAATAGAAAGACTAGGGGACACTCTATGAAGTTAGCATGTGGCACATTTAAAACTAATCAGAGAAAGTTCTTTTTCACTCAACGCACAATTGAACTCTGGCATTTGTTGCCAGAGGATGTGGTTAGTGCAGTTAGCATAGCTGTGTTTAAAAAAGGATTGGATAAGTTCTTAGAGGAGAAGTCCATTACCTGCTATTAGGTTGAATTAGAAATTAGCCACTGCTATTACTAGCAACAGTAACATGGGATAGACTTGGTTTTTGGGTACTGGCCAGATTCTTGTGGCCTGAATTGGCCACTGTTGGAAACATGATGCTGGGCTTGATGGATCCTTGGTCTGACCCAGTATGGCATGTTCTTATGTTCTGTAACAGGTGCTCTCCTAGGACAGCAGGATGTTAGTCCTCACAAAACCCACCCACCACCCCACCAAGTTGGGTTTCTCCTATTTTATTTTTTCGTAATTCTGTGTTAAGAGACTGAAGAGGGACCCCACGTAGACGCGTGGATAGTGGCATGCTGGGCATGCTCAGGGTGCCTAGTCAAAGTTCTAGAAACTTTGACAGAAGTTTTCCATGCTGGACTCCATCTGATGTGAGAGGACTAACATCCTGTTTGTCCTAGGAGAACACCTGTTACAGGTAAGCAACTCTGCTTTACCATATGCACACAAGCATTCAAAAGCAATCTGGAATCCATACTGGTTGCAATATTGTGGGAACTAGATAATTCTGTGTGTGGTGTATCTCAATGAAAGTACTGTAGATCTGAATGTCTGATAGCGATCCTCTGGTGTAATCTCCTCTCCTGTACTGCAGTGCTGAACTTCTGTGCCTGAACAATAAAAGAGAGCATCAATTAAAATCATAAATTGATGCTATCTAATTTAGAGCAATATATTCTAAGCATTTTCCCAATAGACCACAAAATGGGAAAAAACACTCAGCACACCAGGCCTTTAGTGTTTTCTTAATTCATACATTTGAAGTAGACTGTTAAAAAAAGTATTTAATTAAAATGCTTGGTTTTTTAACTTCAAACAGCACTGACCCGGATGGATCTGTATGTCTGGGTACTTGACTTTTCAGGCATTACTTTGCAGCCAAAGCAATATGCACAGGTTCAGATGTAACCAGGGGTTTGCTTAAAATATTTTCCATATTAGATGTGGTGTTTACAGTGTTTTTATCCTACCTCACTTTATGCAGATCTAATCTGGGAAACAATGTGAAAAGAAAGAGCTGTTGGAAACAGGTAGATGAATCCAAAATCACTGTTTTCCAACCAAGGTACTTTATAACATAAGAAATTGCCATGCTGGGTCAGACCAAGGGTCCATCAAGCCCAGTATCCTGTTTCCAACAGAGGCCAAACCAGGCCACAAGGACCTAGCAAGTACCCAAACACTAAGAAGATCCCATGCTACTGATGCAATTAATTCTCCAACATCTATTGATTCAAGGGAAACCTTGTTTGGTGGTATATTTTGTACGGTGGCTCTGTTCGAGGATAACCAATTTGTAGTTATCCTTCTCATTCGCCCCGTGAATTACTCTTTATCATTCATACTTTAATATTTCTTATTTTTTCTTTTTATTTTCTCCTTTGGCTTTTGCTTATAAAATCCCTTCTCCCTAGCTGTTTATCCGACCCACTTGTTTTATTCTTGTCATGAGATACTTATCAAGGCTGTCGCCTCTGTTTCTTCTCATGGGTTCGGATCTGCCTGCCCTTCGGATCTGCCTGCCTGACATTGGCCATGTTTCGGCACCATGTGCCTGCTTCAGGGGCTGCGGGGAAGAAATCTACTGTGTCCAAAACAGGGTTCACAGTGTCGACATTTTTTATGCTGTACATGTGGACGACGCCTTCCATCTGCTTCTCAGTGTAAATAACCGATTCACATCTACTCGTTCAAGACCTCTCATGATCTTAAAGACCTCTATCATATCCCCTCTCAGCTGTCTCTTCTCCAAGCTGAACAGCCCTAACCTCTTCAGCCTTTCCTCATAGGGAATTTGTTCCATCCCCTTTATCATTTTGGATGCCCTTCTCTGTATCTTTTCCATCGCAACTATATCTTTTTTGAGATGCGGCAACCAGAATTGTACACAGTATTCAAGGTGCGGTCTTACCATGGAGCGATACAGAGGCATTATGACATTTTCCATTTTATTAACCATTCCCTTCTTAATAATTCCTAACATTCTATTTGCTTTTTTGACTGCTGCAGCACACTGAGCTGAAGATTTCAAAGTATTATCCACTATGATACCTAGATCTTTTTCCTGGGTGGTAGATCCTAATATGGGACCTAACATCGTGTAACTAAAGCATGGGTCATTTTTCCGCATGTGCAAAACCTTACAATTGTTCAAGACCTCTCATGATCTTAAAGACCTCTATCATATCCCCCCTCACCTGTCTCTTCTTCAAGCTGAACAGCCCTAACCTCTTCAGCCTTTCCTCATAGGGGAACTGTTCCATCCCCTTTATCACTTTGGTTGCCTTTCTCTGTACCTTCTCCATCGCACTTTTCTTAAAGTGTGGAATACATCCGGGCTGTGCTTCTAAGATTGTATTTATTTATTTATTATTTATTTTTAATTTTTATATACCGAAGTTCTTGTAGGGACTACAAATCACTCCGGTTTACATAAAACGAAGAACTGCTCAACAGAGAGCGGAGCTTTACATGGAACCGTAGAACATATGGAACAGTATAACTGGTTGACAATTTAACATAGTGCTGAATAAAGTAATAATAGTTTAACTGGTAATAAATAAAGAAATATAATATTTTATATAAGAAGTTTAACTATTTAACGTAGCAATAAATATAAATATAACAATGTCCACACCTGTTGTACACTTTTAACCTTTGCAGCTGCACCTTTCAGTTTTTTTCTATTTTCCTCATTTTATCAAATTTTCCCTTTTGAAAATTTAGTGTTAGAGCTGTAAATTTACTTATTGTCCCTTTTCCAGTTATTAGTTCAAATTTGATCATGTTATGATCATTATTCTCAAGTGGCCAAACCATCATTACCTCTCTCACCAAATACTGCATTCCACTAAGTATTAAATCTAAAATAGCTCCCTCTCTCTTTGGTTCCTGAACCAATTGCTCAATGAAGCAGTCGTTTATTTCATTTACCCAGTCAATATTGGGGTAATTGAAATCTTCCATTATTACTGCACTGCCAAAATGGTTAGCCTACCTGATTTCTCTTAGCATTTCATTATCTGTCTGGCCATTTTAGCCAACACAAATGGGATTTCTACCCATATAGATTCTACTGAGTATTTAGTCTCTTGTATAATCTTTATCCTGTTGGACTCTATACCTTCCTGGACATAGTGCCATACCCTCACCAAGTTGATCCTCCCCTATCATTGCGATATAATTTGTACCCTGATATAGCACTGTCCCATTGGTTATCCTCCTTTCATCAAGTCTCTGAGATGGCAATTATGTCTATCTCATCATTCATTGCTATACTCTCCAACTCTCCCATCTTACTACTTAGACTTCTGGCATTGGCATACAGACATTTCAAAGTGCATTTTTTGTTTGTATTAACAACCTGCTTTTCAGTTGATAAGGATAATATTGAATTCTTTAACTCAGGTTATTTTTTACATGGACTACGTTTGCTTTTATTGGAACCTCTCTGTTGGGATGCTCTAACTCTCCTGTTTCATTAGTATCCTTCAAAGATACATTCCTCCGAACTATGCAGTGGTTGACAATGAGTAACTGTCTGCTTTCCCCTTTGTTCTAGTTTAAAAGCTGCACTATCTCCTTTTTAAAAGTTAGAGCCAGCATTCTGGTTCCCCTGCAGTTAAGATGGAGCCTGTCTTTTTGGAAAAATCTCCCCCTTCCTCACAAGGTTGTCTGGTTCCTTACAAAACTGAATCCCTCCTTCCCTGCACCATCGTCTTATCCACACATTGAGTCTCCGGAGCGCTGCCTGCCTCTGTGGACCTGCATGTGGAACAGGGAGCATTTCTTAAGCTCTTATGGAAACAAAAATTTCCCCAAAATGAAAAAAAATCAAAGAAATGAATGGGGAAAGTTTAAACAAATATGCAAAGTTTAACGAATATTTTCTGGTTGCACACCCCAAGTAATCATGCATAACTCTTCTTCCTAGCTCCATGTCCTCTGGTGTATGTCAGTTAATGGGTAGCATGCAGGTCATGAAGAGCTGGGCCCTGCTTTGTATAGCTCACACATTGCACAAAGCTCTCAACCTCCCCTTCCTACTCTCATGTAAGGGTGCTTTGCTTAGGTTCTCTATGAAGTCAGACTAGTTTGGTGGCAGTGAAGAAATAAAGAATACAGCACAAAGAGGTTGCACTTATCAGGCTTGTAAGAATAGAGATAGCACTGATCAGACTTGTAGAAATAACAAGGCTGCTGATATGCTATAAGGTAAGGATTGTAGGGCCACTTAGCAATAGTGATCATAACACGATCGATTTTGAATTAATGACTTGTTGGGGGACAATAAGTAAATCTACAGCTCTAGCACTAAAGTTTCAAAAAGGAGACTTTGATAAATGAGGAAGACAGAAAAAAACTGAAAGTTGTAGCTACAAAGGTTAGTAGTGTACAACAAGCATAGACATTGTTTAAAAATACCATCTTAGAAACACAGTCCAGATGTATTACATGCATTAAGAAAGGTAGAAGGAAGGCCAAATGACTGCCACCCTGGTTAAAAAGCGAAGTAAAAGAGGCTTTCAAAAAGAGAGTCAAAAAAACTTCCTTCAAAAACTGTAAGAAGGCTCCATCTGAAGAAAACAGGAAAAAAGTATAAGCATTGGCAAGTTAAATGTAAAACTTTGAAAAGACAGGCAAAGAAAGACTTTGAAAAGAAGCTGGCTGTAGATACAAAAACTCATAATAAAATGTTTTTTAAATATACCCAAATCAGAAAGCCTGCAAGGGAGTCAGTTGGACTGTTAAGAGGATTGAGAATTTAAAGGGGCACTTTAGGAAGATAAGGGCCATTGTGGAAAGATTAAATTAATTCTTTTCTTCAGTGTTTATAAATGAAGATGTTGAGGAGATACCCGTTCCAGAGATGGTTTTCAAGGGTGATGATTCAGATGAACTGAATCAAATGACAGATAACCTCAAAGATGTAGTAGGCCAGAATGAGAAAGTGATGAGTAGAAAATTACCCGGGCCAAATGATATACACCCCAGAGTTTCGAAAAAAACTAAAAAATGAAATTTCAGATGTATTACTAGTAATTTGTAAGCTATCATTAAAATCATCCATTGAAGGTGGCCAGTATAACCCCAATATTTAAAAAGGACTTCAAGGTTTGTCCGGGAAACTATAGACTGGTGAGCTTGACTTCAGTGCCGGGAAAAAATTGTGGAAACTATTCTAAAGAACAAAATCACAGAAGAAAGACATAGTTTAATGGGACACAGCCAGCATGGATTACCAAAAGGAAGACTTGCCTCACAAATCTGCTACACTTTTTTGAAGGGGTTAATAAACATGTGGAGAAAGATGAGCCGGTAGATGTAGTGTATTTGGATTTTCAGAAGGCATTTGACAAAGTTCCCCATGAGAGGCTTCTAAGAAAATTAAAAAGTCATGGGATAGGAAGCAGTGTACTTTTGTGGATTGCAATCTGGTTAAAAGTCAGGACAGAGAGTAGAATGGTCAGTTTTCTCAGTGGAGAGAGGTAAACACTGGAGTGCTTCAGGGATGTATACTTGAACTGGTGCATTTTAGTATATTTATAAATGATCTGGAAAGGGGAATGAGTGAGGTGATCAAATTAACAGATGACACAAAATTATTCAGAGTAGTTAAAACACAAATGGATAGTGATAGAGACTGAAAGATTGGGCATCCAAATGGCAGATGAAATTTAATGTGGACAAGTGCAAAGTGATGCATATAGGGAAAAATAACCCGTGCTATGGTTACACGATGTTAAATTCATGTTAGGAATTATCACCCAGGAAAAAGATCTAAGCATCATAGTGAACAACACATTGAAATCATTGGCTCATTGTGCTGCTGCAGTCAAAAAAGCAAACAGAATGTTAGAAATGTTTAGGAAGGGAATGGTGAATAAAACTGAGAATGTCATAATGCCTCTGTATCACACCTTGCATACTGTGTGCAACTCTGGTCACTGCATTTAAAAAAAAAAAAAGATATAGTTGCACTGGACAACATACAGATAAGGGCAACCAAAATGAAATAGGGGATAGAATGGTTCCCCTATGAGGAAAAGCTAAAGAGTTTATGTCTGTTCAACTTGGAGAACAGACGGCTGAGAGGTTTATGATGGAAATCTATAAAATCCTGAGAGGACTAGAATGGGTAAATGTGAGTCTTTTGTTTACTCTTTCAGATAAGAGAAGGACTAGGAGGCACTCCATGAAGTTAGTAAGTAGCACATTTAAAATAGATTGGAGAAAATTATTTTCACTCAAACACACAGTTAAGCTCTAGCATTTGTTGCCAGAGGATGTGGTTAAGGCAGTTAGCTTAGCTGGATTTAAAAAAATATTTGGACAAGATCCTGGAGGAGAAGTCCATAAATTGCTGTTAGTCAAGCTGACTTATGTCTAATTTTTTCTGGACTTAAAGCTTAGGGCACAAGAACACTGCGATTCAGCAAGAGGTTTTAAAATTTAGTTTATTTGGCTTTTTAAAGAAGAGGCAAAGACAAGTGTTCTTGTGAGATGCAATATGCCCTCTATCTGTAATAAGTAGCATCTCCTCCAACACAGGAAGAGAGCCTTCTTTTATAATTAAAACATACAGTATTGCCGAAACTTCCAGAAAGGTGTAACCGCCCACAAACACATGATACTGTTGTCATGACAATCTATCCTGTATAGGAAATGCTTGTGATGACACCCCCCATTCAATTGTAAAAATCATTCCATACTAGTCTTTCCTGAACCCTCCTCCCATGATAAAAGTTCCTGTATCATTCTGGCTTTGATGCAATGTATTCTCTTCTGTTCTTCTTTTGTTCTTCTTTGTTTGTGTAAACAATTCGCAGTCTGGGTCTTGAATAGAGCTAGGCTTGGATTCCATTTCTTGGCACCAGGGTTTAATTAAAAACTGTCACCTCACAGGATCTCCTTTTCAAATTGGTTTCTGTTCATTGAAATCATACATCTGCAAGATAAAAGCTTGCATCCTGGTTTTCCTGCAAAACAAGTATCCCTGCATTGTGAAGTAAATGTGCCATTAAATAGGCCTTTCTCCTGTTGTTGCCAGCAAATCTGTCTCAGAGATTTTCTGCAAGTCATGCTCAGAAAAGCACTCAAAGTTCATTCACCTCTTGACAAGCCAAAGTACAGCAGAGGTGTCTGGGAATTATTGGTTGTCTGCTCAGCCTATTCTTCACTTAGGGAATAGCCACTGATTATTATCAGCATTAGTAGCATAGGATCTTTTTAATGTTTGGGTACTTGCCAGGTACTTATATCCTGGATTGGCCACTGTTGGAAATAGGATGTTTGGTTTGATGGGCCCTCGGTGTGACCCAGTATGACAAATACTTATGTTCTTAAGGTATGTTAAAGGTCAAAAAGTTTGCTAAACATCAGCAATAAGTATCTTTTATTCTTTCTGGGCTCAATTTATAACAAATCATATGACTTATAAGAATCTAGTCTTATTAGCATTTATGAGATAAAATAATGCCAATCATTTAGGAAAATGTGATGTATTTAACTGAGTGTAGAAGAGCTGAGCTGAAGGTTTACTATGCATTATTTGGTAAACACTGCTCCTATTATATCTTATAATAAAATCCTAAAGATCTTTCTCTTACAGGCTATTATTATTCAGTGTTTACTAGCACCCACAACACTCCTCCTGAGAGTTCTTCCAGACCCTGTCTTATCCCTAGGCTGAATGAGTAAGGGAAAGCATGCTTGAGACCTGGATATGACTCACTCTGAGTGGTAGGAGCAGCACAGTGGAGGAGATCTGGTAGTCATGTATAGTAGTTAAGGTAACTAACCAAGCCAGCTGCCCACACCACACCACATCAACCTCTCCCTTTGTGATGGGTTCATGTGTGTGTCTATTCTCTCTTGCTCTTCCTTTGTTTAAAAATGTGGAAGAGAGAGAGACTGGAGAGGCTTTTACTGCTTCACTAGCTTTTCTTTTAACCATATGAGTCGTGTTTATATCCGCACTGCCTGTTCCGTGGAGACTGGTATGCCATGCAACATTTTTGTTAATGTAGGTGTGCCTTGGGCATGAAAAGGTTGGGAAACTGTCCTAAATTGTGAAATAAGACTTCCCAGGCATTATGCATTTGAAGAACGTGCACGACAGCCATTAAAAATAAGCATGCATAATCCTAGGTCATTTAGTAGAAAAGTTCCAGCACTAATACGTTTCCACAATCAGGAAACTAGAAGCAATTTAAAAGTAATAACTACTGTGTGCCTAAAATCATTCTATTGCAAAGTGCTGTTCATATATTCATTTATATTTATAATCCACTTCCCAATAGCATCAAATAGCTTCTAGCTCAGCATTTCCCAACCTTTTCAAGCCCAAGGCACATCTACATTAACAAAAATGTGTGGCACATCAGCCTCCACGGAGCAGGCAGTATAGATACAGAGAAAACTCATGTGGTCAAAAGAAGAGCTAGGGAAGCACTAAAAGCCCCAGCGGTCATTATTTCAAATTTTAAAACAAAGGGCATGAGGGGACGATGACATATATGGACCCAAATCAACCAGCTCCCTCTATATACAAGTGGAAGAAAAGAGAGAAGTTGATCTGGTGCAGGCAGCTGGTTCAGTGAGTTACCTTGGCTGGTGCTTGTGACTGCCAGAGCTCGTCCACCAATACTGAACGAGTCACACATTCAGTGCATGCTCTCTCTGGGGGTAAGACAGAGGCTGCAAGGATTCAAAGGAGGCGGCTCAAGAGGGAGAAGAAAAGGAGGTGCGGTGTGCAACGCGTGTGCTGCATACAGGAGGACCCAACTATCCATGCCCTGCATGCCGACTATTAATTCCCACACGGTGAGGCTCGTGCTGTCGCCAGGAAGAAGAGGCTTGCATGACTACACGTTCTCAGAAAGGAGATCCCACACATTTACGAGCCGCTACTGGTGTCTCTTGTTGCTGTGAAGTGCTGGTCTGGATCTGAGCATTAGGCAGTGGTGACTTTTCCATAATCACATCTCATCAGGTGTGATGGCATATTGGTTTGGAAACACATCAGCAATTACTACCCTTAACAGAAGGCAGGGGGATTACTACCTGTAACCAATTAGTCTTGATGCTTTTGATGCAACATCGCTCTCCATTTCGGCAGGGGGGAAAAAAAGGGGGACCTGGACCCCGATGTTTACAGTTCAAGGTATTGATATGCGGACATTAGGGAAAAAGCGCAGGACTGATTCTCGGTAAAGTCCAAAAGCAAAGCACGTTCAAGCAGCATTGTCTGAATTATCAAGGCTGCGCACCCCATAAAAATGTTACTAGCAGTAATTTTGTTATGGTTTACAGTTGCTTTGTTTTGATTGTAAATATTACTATCCTTAACATAAGGCTTGGAGGTAAATCTGCGTGGAGTGGCAGTTACTGCTCTTAACAGAAACACGGGGTTACTATCATAAGAAACTTACGGGGCACTGGATGGACTGTTTGGGCTTTTTCTGCCATTATTACTATGTAGCTGTCGTTTCATTCCCAACTATGGAAAATGTCAACAATGCTGATGCATTAAAAATGTTTGCCTCTTTCTGTGAGCAATGTCTCCATCTGTAATGTCTTTTGGCTCCACCAGGCCCCCAAAATTCCTGCACCCAAGACCATTGTTGCATAAGATAAGTGAAATTAGATCTCAGCAGACCATGATATATATATATATATTTTTTATTATTTTTTTTTAACGATTAAACAACTTCTGACCTTCTTTTGTTTGAAAGAATTATTACAGAATACTTTATCACTGATATAACATACATCGTTCAAATCTTATAAAAGTTCTGCATGCATGTGTTGTAATTAGAATTTAATTGACAGTCGTGTAAATGTTACAGTTGTTTTTAAACCAGTTTGTTCTTTGGACTTAATAACCCATCTTCAGTAATTCAATAAATAATTTAAAAATATATTTATTTATTTATTATTTTTATATACAGACATTCGATCTCAATTGAGATATCACACCGGTTTACATTCAGGTACTGTAGGTATTTCTCTATCCCCAGAGGGTTTACAATCTAAGTTTTTGTACCTGAGGCAATGGAGGGTAAAGTGACTTGCCCAAGATCACAAGGAGTGACATATGTAAATACATATAAACACATATGTACCGTATTTACATAAATTAGGTTCCTAGAGTTCTCTCTAGTTTTTATAAATCAATTAGTTTAGCTAAAATAATTTTCTTTCTAACTTTGTGGAAAGCTATTGTGTTCTTAGTTATTACTTGTTATATGACTAATACATACATCTCCATTCTCAGTGTGTATATATATATAATCACCACCAAACAGAACCCTTATTCTTTCCACATATATCAATTAAGAAGCAACATTTTTTTTTTGAGTGGACTGTTTTACCAGTTTTAGGCATGGCTCTTGGGACTTCTAACTGAGAGACTGCAGACACTCCTTTCTTCCTCTTTGACTCCTGACAGAACCTAGTTCCTCTTTCATGCTGACAAAGTGGTTCAAAGGAAATGTCATTCAATATGCAACAAGCAAAAAGAGAAAGTTAACACAAAGTGGTATCAAATTCATACCTAGAGTTTGGGACATACCATTTGTACTATTCTTGCAGATACGAACTAATTGTATTCAGTGCTGAAGGGATCATTCTTTTGCCATACACTTGGCAACACAGCCAATCCTAGCAGGGTTTCTGCTGCTTAACAATTCTGAAAACTAATAACAGATGTATGGAGAGGCAAACTTGCTCAGTTTAAATTGAAGCCTTTTCTGCATTATGGAATTCTAAAGCAGGTCAGATTACTAGAATAGTATCTGTCTCCGTCCCACTGCAGTAGAATAGTATCTGTCTCTGTCCCACTGCAGTTTATATGTAATTGGACCCTCCCTACCATAACTTGAAAAACCAGCTCAACCTGCATTCCACTCTAATTTCCATATTTTATCTGACCTGATGAGCCAGGATAATAAGGATTTCATTATTGGAGATTTCATGGTAGGGAAGTTCCATACATGGCATCACTTAAGAACATAAGAAATTGCCATGCTGGGTCAGACCAAGGGTCCATCAAGCCCAGCATCCTGTTTCCAACAGAGGCCAAAACCAGGCCACAAGAACCTGGCAATTACCCAAACACTAAGAAGATCCCATGCTACTGATGCAATTAATAGCAGTGGCTATTCCCTAAATAAAATTGATTAATAGCCATTAATGGACTTCTCCTCCAAGAACTTATCCAAACCTTTTTTGAACCCAGCTACACTAACCACATCCTCTGGCAACAAATTCCAGAGCTTTATTGCGCGTTGAGTGAAAAAGAATTTTCTCCGATTAGTCTTAAATGTGTTACTTGCTAACTTCATGGAATGCCCCCTAGTCCTTCTATTATTCGAAAGTGTAGGATGCAGGTTAACTGATCAGTTCTTACATGCTTTATATATCTTATAATCACTCAAGATTGGAAGATGACCCTGATTTATGGGTCAGTAAAGTTGCTGAAATTGCAGCCCTAAAACATACTGTCAGGTACTTGTGACCTGGATTGGCCACAGTTGGAAACAGGATTTTGGGCTTGATGGACCTTTAGTCTGACACAGTACGGCAAGTCTTATGTTCTTATATGACATATATGCTCAAGCAAAATCTGGATGCATATGATCGCATATGGGAACAATATTGGAGATGGTGAGAACATAAGAACATGCCATATTGGGTCAGACCAAGGGTCCATCAAGCCCAGCATCCTGTCTCCAACAATGGCCAATCCAGGCCATAAGAACCTGGCAAGTTCCCAAAAACTAAGTCTATCCCATGTTACTGTTGCTAGAAATAGCAGTGGCTATTTTCTAAGTCAACTTAATTAATAGCAGGTAATGGACTTCTCCTCCAAGAACTTATCCAATCCTTTTTTAAACACAGCTACACTAATTGCACTAACCATATCCCCTGGCAACAAATTCCAGAGTTTGTGTGTTGAGTGAAAAAGAACTTTCTCTGATTAGTTTTAAATGTGCCACATGCTAACTTCATAGAGTGCTCCCTAGTCCTTCTATTATCCCTAAAGAGTAAATAACCAATTCACATTTACCCATTCCAGACCTCTCATGATTTTAATCACCTCTATCATATTCCCCCTCAGCCATCTCTTCTCTAAGCTGACAGTCCTAACCTCTTTAGTCTTTCTTCATAGGGGAGCTGTTCCATTCCCTTTATCATTTTGGTCGCCCTTCTCTGTACCTTCTCCATCACAACTATAGCTTTTTTGAGATGACAGTTTTGATGGGAACTAAAATGAGCTTAAATCTGATGTGTCTAATGTTTTCTGTGACAATTATCATTAGAACTGTATGGCAAAATTAACCAGATATATACTGAGTTTGATTTGTATAATTGTTGCAAAGTGCCTTTAAATTCAATAAAGTGTTAAAAAAAATATGGATTTTATGTGTTGAATCCTTGATTTTAAGCTGTTATTGCTGAAGACAAGTCAATTTCTGACTTTAGATTGGTTCTGGCTTTTCTGAGGCCAGTTTGGTACATGTGATACTAATGTAACATGGAAGAACTGGAACTACAAATACCAGAATGTACTAGGAGGATATACTTTCTATAAACAGAAATGGCCAAAACTCTTTTGCCATAAAATGGATCACACTGCAGCTTTGTATAAATAAAGTAGCTCCTGCTGATCTTTTGAGGTCATGCAGATATGTGAGGACGAAAGAGGCAAGATTAGGTGTAATCTCAACTATAAGATTACTTGTGCAAGATATCTCTATAGACATTTGTATATCCCTGTCTTATCTATCTCATTTTTTTAGGTCCTTCAGTATTTATGTATCACCACGTGCCATAAAGTTAGCAAGTAGCACATTTAAAACAAATCAGAGAAAATTCTTTTTCACTCAACACACAATTAAGCTCTGGAATTCATTTCCTGAGGATGTGGTTAAAGAAGCTAGTGTAGCTGGGTTTAAAACAGATTTGGATAAGTTCCTGAATGAGAAGTCCATAAACCATGTTAATGAATAGGGAATAACCACTGCTTGTTGCCGGCATTAATAACATGGGATCTGTTTAATGTTTGGGTACTTACCAGTTACTTGTGACTTAGATTGGCCACTGTTGGAGACAGGATATTGGGCTTAATGGACCCTTGATCTGACCCAGTATGGCATATCTTATGTTCTTATATGTTGGGGGCTTTTTTTGTAATCCGTCTTTTGACTAAATTGCGAAAGGCAGTATATAAAAGATTCATAAATAAATAATATAGAAATACAATGAGCATAATTTGAAAGCACCTAATATGATTCAAATGCGAAGAAGCTCTTAACAAGTGATGCACACTTTTTTTTTTCTTTTTTACTGCACCTGCTATAATGTGGCTTCTATAGCTCAGGCACTATTAGCATGCATGCTAACCCAAAAATGGTGTAGCATTAGGGTTGTCAACTGACTTCAGATTTTCAGAACAGATTGATCCAGTCCTGGTTTTCCCTCATTGCATGCTGGGATTTATTCTGATTTCCCTATTCCATTCCCCAAGAAAAGCAAGTTTATAAGAACCTGCAAGCAGAGGAGTAAAACCAGGACTGGATCAACCTATCCTGAAAACCTGGAACCAGTTGGCAACCCTATGTAGAATGCACAAGGAAAAATTACTACTTGCCTGATAACTTCTTTTTCTTTAATAAGGACAGGTGAATTCAAAGCCAGTGGGTTATGCATCTCTACCAGCAGATGGAGACGGAGCAAAGCTGACATCATGGTATATATATCCCTGCAGTGACAACAGTATGCCAGTATTCTCTGCAAAAGCCAACTGTAGACAAACTAACAAAACTTGATTATCAACAGTAATCATTCCAGCACTCATCCAACAGGAAACATACCAAGCTCAGACAAAGAGTGTAATAACAGTAGTCTAGGGACTAGAGTAACACTTACCATTTACCCCTGGAACACGCAGCCATGCAGGAGGACAATAGCATAACCAGCCGGCAGCCAAGGGTGCGAAGGTGGATCCACCTGTCCTTATTAAAGAAAAGGAAATTATCAGATATGTAATAATTTCTCCTTTCTTAGCATATGGACAGATGGATCCAAAACCAGTGGAATGTACCAAAGCTACTCCTGAACAGGGTGCGAGGCTGCCCACAGTCAGATCAACACCACACGTGCAAAGGTTGTGTCCTCCCAGGCCTGCACATCTAGGCGGTAATGCCTGGAAAAGGTGTGTAAGGAGGACCACGTCATAGCTCGACGGGAGACAACAATCTAACTTCCGTCCATGACACTGCCTGAGCCCTAGTGGAATGAGCCCTAACCTGCCTAGGCAATGGCTGTTCAGCATTCATGTACGCAGCCATGACTATCTCTTTAATCCAACAGCTATTGTAGCCTGTGATGCTGGCTTGACCTGTGTACGCCCCCCATGGAGAACAAACAGACAATCTGTCTTCCTGAGTGGTTTAGAAACCTCCAAATACCTCAAGACAGTGGTTCTCAACCTTTTTTTGGCTGGGACACACTTGACAGATGGTTCTCACATGTGACCATCACGGGGCTAACTGTAAACCTGCACTCTGCATCCACAGGAATCCCCTCAACCCCCAGCAATGAGTGCAGAGCAGATCTAGGGCATTACCCTGTACAACTCGCCATACAAAAAAAGATATTCTGGTTCTGATGACATCCCAGTAAAAGCAAAACAAACTCCTTTTACTACCAGGCAAAATAGCCTTCCTTATGAAAAGACAGTAATTTACCACTAATGCATATCCTATTGAGAAAACACAACAAATAAGATTGACACAAATGCTTACATTCTAGTTAAATACCTCACCTCGGTCACACACCCAGAACTGACCTTCATCAAGTACAGAAAAACCACAAATTATAAATATGGAGACAGAAACTGGAATGGAAAACCAAAAAAGCCACTCTGCATGCAGTGCGAACCTGGAGAAATGGAAAGAGAAATATAGCACCTAACAGACTCTCAGGATTTGCAATAATGCACACAAACTAACCCGCACAAAGTTACACCTGAATTATGGACACACTAAAACAAATGTAACTACAAATGTCTGTTTGCGAGTTGAGGTGGACCCTTGGGCCGGCCTGGTGGAACCGGGGGGTTCCGTAGTAGACAGGCCGGGAGGCGGAACCAAAGCTGAAGCACTGGAGAAGCCTTCACCCTGGAAGTCCTAGATCCCCCCAGGAGGAGCCCGTAGGGATCTGGACCGCTGGGACTTAGGAGACTACAGCGAGACAAGTGGAGGAAGCGAAGGTTTCACCCTGGAAGTCCTAGATCCCCTCAGGAGGAGCCCGTAGGGATCTGGACCGCTGGGACTTAGGAGACAACAGCGAGACGAGACGAGAAGAGGATCCAAGGGTCGAGGCAGGTGGCAGGCAAGGCACGTCAGAAGCAGACCGGGGTCAAGAACCAAGAATTCACCAAGAGAGAGGGTCAGCCAGAACTGGAGCTGGGACAGGAACACGGAAGAGGAGGGCAGGAACAGCAGGATCAGCAGGAACGGATGGCAGGATCGGCAGGAACAAGGATGGCAACTAGACACTCCAAGGAGAGACCTCGGTGCAAGGCAATGTTCAGCAGTCAGACACCGGCTTAAGTACTCTGCTGGCGTCTGATGTCATCCAGGGGGCTGTCCAGCACTTCCGGGTGCTGGACCTTTAAAAGCTCTTCCTTCGCGCGCACACGCATAGCAGCGTGGGGGTGGAGCCAGCATCGGGCCTCGGCGGCGTCTCCCTCGTGGAGACGCTGCGGCCATGCGGCCTAGCAGGCCTGGAACCCGGCGATTTCTGGCACGGACTGGAGCGGAGGTAAGTGGCTACAGACCCGGTTGCGAGGGAGGCGACAGGGGCCACAACATGTCGGTAAAAAAACCCCCCATTAAATAAATAAATAAATAAATAAATAAAGTAACAATCCTATCTAAGAAATACAACTATTAAACCAGGCCCTAAACACTAATACATTTCCTATTGGGAAAACAGAATAAGCCAAGCTGCTATAGAGCCCCAGACAGAACTAATTGAAAAGCTATACTAAAAATGTTACAAAACAGCTGCTGAACAGAATAATATCAAACAATTAAAAACTCATAAAAATTATTAAAACATGTCCAAATATCAATAAAATATTTCAAAACAGCAGACATCGCATAATACCCAATAATTAAAATGGCAGTCAATCAAGAAAAATAAATTTAAAAAGCCACCTTTACTTACCCTCTCCAGCAACTCTCCTACTCCTTTCCTTTCCAGGCCAATAGCACTTACCAGAAGCAGCAAGGGCTGCTGAAGCTCTGTCCTCACAGTCCTCTTCCTTAGCACCCACAACCAGTCACTCACACACACACCCCCAATTAGACCCACGACCAGTCTCGGTCTCTCTCACACCAGTCATCTTCCTGACCAGTCTCTCTCTCACATAGCATTTCCGGACCCTTAAAGATTCACTACCATCAAATGTAGAATTACTGAACATTTCCTATTAAACTGAAACAGTCACTATCTACCAATCATTACAATGTTTTACTTCTTGTTAAACTTTTTATCTTTCCTCTAACTCTAATCCCAGTTAGAATGACCCACGTTTTATTGTAACTTTTTCTTCCATGCACTTGTTTTACTTTTTAATGTATACTCTTATGTTATTAGTTATTTACGTTATAATGTATTTCTCACCCCTTGTTTTATGTAAACCGACATGATACGAACTCCGTGAATGCCGGTATAGAAAAATACAAATAAATAAAAATAAATAAAAAAAACATACGCACACTAGTCATCTTCCTGACCAGTCTCTCTCTCAATCACACTCATGGTCCTTATATACAAGCTCTCGATCACACACAAATGCTCTCACACCCATTCACACCAGCTCTTACCCACGCTTCCATTCATACCCACACACACAAGCTCTCACCCAAGCACCCATTCACACCCACAGACACAAGCTTTCACCCAGGCATCCATTCACACTCACAGACACAAGCTCTCACCCAGGCATCCATTCACACCCACACACACAAGCTCTCACCCAAGCACCCATTCACACCAGCTCTCACCCTGGCACACACACACATACAAGCTCTCACCCATGTATCCATTCACACCCACAGACACAAGCTCTCACCCAGGCTTCCATTCACACCCACACACATAAGAACTCACCCAAGCACCCATTCACACCAGCTCTCACCCAGGCTTCCATTCAAGCTCTCACCAGGCTTCCATTCACACCCACAGGCACAAGCTCTCACCCAAGCACCCATTCACACCCACAGACACACCAGCTCTCACCCAGGCACTCCTGCACACCCTCAGACACACCAGCTCTCACCTAGGCACTCATTCACACACAGACACACACGCTCTCACTAAAAACATATTCTTTCTTCACTGTAGAGATGGGCTCCAGTTCTGCCATGGCTTTACTCCGGCGGGCCTTCTTTTTGCGCCACCACAGGAATGGGCTCCCGTGGTGGCCTCGCTTCATCGGCATCAGGATTCCTCTTCGCCTCCCGTGGTAGCCTCGTCGGGTTGCCTCTTCGCCGCCACAGGCTGTGGCGGCCTTGCTTCGTTGGAGTTTGAAACTATTTCTCCCATCCCACCCCTGGGCTAGGCGATACCTGCCCCACCGGCCAAAGGCTTTCTCCCTTCTTCCTACTCCCACTGGTAGGTAGAAGGGAGGAGGTTTCTGTTTGGTCTGCGGGGGCAGGAAAAAGGGAGAAGAGAAGTGCAATGGGCAGTGGGACACCCAGAGACGTAACACACCTGCCGGTGTTTGGCGACACACTAGTGTGTCGCGACACACCGGTTGAGAAGCACTGCCTCAAGATATGCCTCTTGACATCCAAGGGCCATAACAGACGATATTCCTCCGCATCTCTCTCCCTGCCCAGAGATGGCAGGGAAATTGACTGATTCAAGTGAAAATCCGAGACCATTTTTGGCAAAAATGAAGGAACACTACACAGCTGTATTGCCCCAAGAGACACTCAAAAGAACGGCTCCCTGCAAGACAAGCTCTGCAGCTCAGAAATTCAATGCACAGAACAAATTGCCACAAGAAACACCATTTTCAAGGTCAGTAACCTCAAGGAAAGGCTACGCATTGGTTGAAAAGCGGGGCCCACCAAAAAATCCAAAACTAGATTAAGACTCCACAAAAGCACTAGTATCTGCAAGGGAGGACGAAGATGCTTCACTCCTTTTAAGAAACGGGCCACATTTGGATGAGCCGACAAGGGTCCACCATTCACCTGACCCCTGAAACAGACAAGAGCCGCCACCTGCACCATTAATGAATTAAGGGCCAACCCTTTACTCAATCCATCTTACAAAAATTCCAAAATGAGCGGGATCTTAACCGAGTGAGGAAGAACCCCCTCGATCTTCACACCAAGCCTCAAACACATAGGCTAAGGAAGTGGAGAACTTTCTCACTTATAGCAAGGTGGCAATCACTGCAGCAGAATATCCATGCTTCAGCAACCGAGCCCTCTCAAGAGCCATACTGTAAGACAAAATCGGAAAACAGAGAGGGGAGTCCACCAGGAGCCTTTGCAGATCCAGATACCATGGTCTTCTGGGCCAATCTGGTGCCACCAGAAGCACCATCCCTCTGTGACTCTTGACCCTCCAAACCATTCTGCTCAACATAGGCCACAGGGGAAAAGCATACAGAGCTTATCCTCTGGCTATTCTTGCACAAGGGCTTCAATGCCCAAGGACTTTTGATCTCTCCTGTGACTGAAGAAGCGAGGAACCTTCGCATTGCGAGAAGTCACCAGCAGGTCTAGAAATGAAAGACTTTAGTGATCCACTATCAGCTGAAACACCTTGTCTGACAATACCCATTCTCCTGGGTCCAGACTCTATCTGCTGAGAAAGTCGGCTTTTCTCAATGTGCGAGGCTGAGATCTCCTGAAGATGCACTTCCGCCCATTCCATAAGTTGGGCTATTTCCTATGACACTTACTGGTTCTTGGTTCCTCCCTGCCAACTGATGTAAGCCGCTGTTGTTGCATTGTCCGACATTATCCAGACCGCTCGACTCTTCACTTGGTCGTCGAATCGCAAGCATGCCAATCGGATGCACAGTCGATTGATGCTCCAGAGAGACTCTTCTGTAATCCAGAGCCCTTGCGCTGTCAGTTCCTGTCAGTGAACACTCCAACCCTGGAGGCTCGCATCTGTCATGAGTACTAACTAGTCCGGTGAATTTAGGGAAAACCCCTTTCTTAGATGATTAGCTTGCAACCACCACTGCAGGTGTATGCAGATCTCCATCAGTAGGTGGAGCGAAATCAAATATTCTTGACACTGTGGGTTCCAACGAGACAGTAGAGTGCACTGAAGAGGAAGCATATGCACCATCACCCATGGCACCACCTCCAGGGTTGCTGCCATCATTCTGAGTACTTGTAGATAAGACCACACTGTCAGACGTATTGTGTTCGTCAATAGGCTACCAGAGCCATCAACTTCTGAATACAACCTTATGGCAGGAAAACCCGCCCTACTTCATGTCAAACAGAACCCTGAGATACTCTAGCGACTGAGATGGCTGAAGACTGCTCATGGCCAGGTTCACCAACCAATCGAGCTCCTGCAACAGGGAGATCACCTTGCATGAGACCCAAAGATTCTCTTCCAGACTCTTGGCCCAAATCAGGCAGTCGTCTAAGTACAGGTGTACTAGAATCCATCCTCTCTCAGCTCTGCCGCCACCACCACTTTAACCTTGGAAAAACATTTGGGGGTGGTGGCCAAACCAAAAGGTAGTGCTTGAAACTGATGATGACACCCCAAAATCGCAAAACACAAACATTTTTGGTTTTCTAGTCGGATAGGAATATGAAGGTATGTTTCGGACAAGTGCAGAGACATCAGAATCTCCCTTCCACTGAGAAAATTGTCCATTTAATCCTACTCTCTGTTTCCTGTCTTTTAGCCAATTTGTAATCCACGAAAGGACATCACCCTCCTCTTCATTCCTTGTTTCATTGGATTAGACTTCTAGCTTGACCCCGGATTAGAGCTCGACGCTGCTTTTCTCTGCTTGCCGCTAACCACTGCCTATTTACCATTACTGACTGAATGCTGCTGAATCACGACACTGAGTGAACTCTGCCTGCCACTGACCTGATCCTGACCCTGCTTTGTCTTCTGCCTGCCTTGACCACTGCTTGTCCTGACTCTGCTGTCTTATCCATGCTGGTCTGCAACATCTTCTATGCATTGGATCTTTACCTCCACAGAGTCTCACACTGTCCAGCTGGCCCCATCACCCAAGGGCTCAACCTAAAGTGAACGAGGGCTGGTATTGGTGAAGCTCCATTTGGGCCTCTGCTTCATCCAGCTCTGCCTGCCAATGGTGGGGACCTTCAGGGCTCCTCCCTGAAGGTTGCGCTAACTCTACCTCAGACCAAGGGTCTACTCCCACAACAAAGTGTATACCATATGGTTTGGGCAATTTGCTACTCTTCAGTTTATCCATCTTTGGTTTGATTCAGTTAATCTGAATCATCACCCTTGAAAAACACCAAAGCAAAGAATTCATTTAGTCTTTCTGCAATGACATTATCTTCCCTAAGTGCCTCTTTAACCCCTTGATCATCTAATGATCTAACCATCTCCCTTGCAGGGTTCCTGCTTTGGATTTATTTTTTTTAAGTTTCTATTATGAGTTTTTGCCTCTGCAGCCACCTTCTTTTCAAATTCTCTCTTAGCCTATCTTGTCAATGTTTTACATTTAAATTACTAATCCTAGGCTTTTCCTTATTTTGTTCAAATGGATCCATTTGGCTAAAACAGCCTCTCTTACCTTGTCTTTTAACCATGCTGGCAGTTGTTTGGCCTTCCTTCCACTTTTTTAAATACCGTATTTTTCGGACTATAAGGCACACATAAAAACCTACGATTTTCTCAGAAATCGGATGTGCGCCTTATAATCCGGTGCGCCTTATATATGAATTTTTCTCAAGCACAGGCTCGCACTCACCTCTAGGCCTCCTCTTTGCGGGTCGCCGCAGGATGGGCTCTGCAGTGGCCCTGCTACCGGGCCTCTTCTTCTTCTCGGGCCGCTGCGACTTGAGATTCGCGGCGGTCTGTAAACGCAAGTGCTGCTCCACTTCTGCACGCGCTGATGCTTCCCCTCCTTCCTGCCCACGCGGCTCCGGCAACGTTTACTTCCGGGGACGCACAGGCAGGAAGTAGGAGGAGCATCAACGCGTTTAAACGCAATCTTTTTCTTGGCCTTGCCAATCTGCCTGTCGGTTGCGCCAACCCTTTAAAACTAGTTTTTTATTATCCCCCCAATGCCCCCGGGCGCAGCGACAAGAAAAAGATTGCGTTTAAACGCGCTGATGCTCCTCCTCCTTCCTGCCTGTGCATCCCCAGAAGTAAACGTTGCCGAGCCACGTGGGCAGGAAGCATCAGCGCGTGCAGAAGTGGAGCAGCACTTGCATTTACGGGCTGCCGCGAATCTCAAGTCGCAGCGGCCCGAGAAGAAGAGGCCCGGTAGCAGGGCCACCGCAGAGCCCATCCTGCGGCGACCCGCGAAGAGGAGGCCCAGAGGTGAGAGAGAGGCTGAGGGTCTGTAGAGGGGGTGTGTGTGTGTGTGTGTGTGTGTGTGCGTGTATGAGATGAGTTGAGAGATTGTGTGTGAGAGTGAGGACCTGAATGTTTGCAGAGACAGCATGTGAGAGCCTGTGTGTGTGTGAGAGAGACAGCATGTGACAGTGAGAGCCTGTGCTTGAGCAAGACAGCATGTGGGAGTGAGAGAGAGCCTGTGTGTGTGAGAGTCAGACAGCATGTGCCAGTGAGAGACTGTGTGTATGAATGATTGAATGAGAGACAGCATGTGACAGTGAGAGCCTGTGTGTGTGTGAGAGAGACAGCATGTGACAGTGAGAGCCTGTGCTTGAGCAAGACAGCATGTGGGAGTGAGAGACTGAGTGTATGAATGATTGTATGAGACACAGCATGTGACAGTGAGAGACTGTGTGTATGAATGATTTTATATGAGCGCATGTGACAGCGAGAGCCTGTGTGTGAGAGAGAGAGAAATGCATGTGAGAATGAGAACCTGTGTGTTTGAGGGAAGAAGATGGAGAGAAAAGAAACAGAAAAAAAGACAATATAAAAGGAATTGGCAAAAAAAATAAGAAAGGGAAGGTGGGAAAAAAAGCCTGTGACCAACCAATTAGAAAACGAAGATCAGACAGCAAAGGTAAAAAACAAAATAAATTACTTTTTAGTGATTGGCACATGTAATCTTTGGGAATGTGCAAGAATAGCACTTTCTCTACGGATCTCACAATGTATGTGATCAGCATGGAGAAAATGGAAGCCCACGGGGCCTGCACAGAGGAGGCAACAGAATGGGCTTCAGTGTCAGTAGCAGCAATCGGCACCTCCCCAATAGCCGTGCGGCATCAGTGACAGTGGCAGCAGAGGAATGAGAGAGGTTCTGAGGTTGCTGGCAAAAGAGAGGGGGGTCTGCCTTTAGTGTGTGCATGTGAATGAATGGGACTCTACCTGGGGGTGTATGTGTGTGAATGCATAGGTGCCTGACTGGGTGTGTGTGTGTGTGTGTGAGAATGAATTGGTGCCTGCCTGGAGGATGGAGCGGGAGTGGTGTGAGAATGACTGGGAGCCTGCCTGGGTGTGTGTATGTGAGGGAGCCAGTGAGTGTGAGAGCATGAGTGTGTATGAGAAAATCCAGGGGAGTAAGAGTTTGTGTTGGGGGGGTGGGGGGTGGAGGGGGAGAGAGTGTTTTAATTGAATATTTAGCCAATGAAATTCAGCAACAAAAAAGTCACTAAGCATGTAAGGTAAAGAATTATTTGTTTTTGCTTTATTAATAAATACAGAACTTATATTAAAATTATAACTTTTTGTTAGTAATATTAGAGCTACAAATATCACAAAATTATGGATTTTTCTAGAAGTGACACACCACCCGAGTTATGCTCGGTTTTTTTATGAATTTTGACACACTGAGCGCAAAAGGTTGGCCATCACTGCCCTAGAGTGACTTACTGGGTTAGAAATTGGATGAATGGGAGGCAACAAAGTATAGTGGTAAAAGGAATTTACTCTGAGGAGGGGACATTACCAGTGATGTGCCTCAGGTATCGGTTCTTGGATTGATTCTTTTCAAAACTTTCATGAGCATCGTAGCCGAAGGAATGTCAGGAAAAGTTTGTCTTTTTTGCCGATGACACCATAATCTGCTACAGGGTAGACAGAAAGATGTGAAAAACATGAAGAGGGATCTAGTGAAGCTTGAGGAATGGTCTAAGGATTGACAGCTAAGATTTAATGCTAAACAAATGCATAGTAATGCATTTAGGATGCAAACCTCCCCCCCCCCCCCCCCAAAAAAAAAAAAAAAAGGTATAGTATTACAGGTAAAATTCTTCTAAGCACAAAAGAAAAATGGGATCTGGAAGTGACTGTATTTAATGATCATAAGGTGGCAAAACTGTTGGATAAAGTGACGGCAAAAGCCAGAAATATGCTTGGCTGCCCAGGGAGAGGAATGCTCAGTAGAAAAAGAGAGACAATATTGCCTCTGTATAGGTCCCTGGTGAAACCTCATTTGAAATAGTGTACAGTGCTGGAGACTGCACCTTAGTAAGGATATAAACTGGTTAAGAATTTGTCCAGATGATGGCTTCTAAATTGGTCAGTGGTATTCATTCTAAAGCACATGGTGTGACATAGTGGTGTCCCGCTCTCAACCCATAATATAGCAATACATTCAGAGACATGGGGCCAGACTCAAGAAAGGAAACTCAGGGCGGAGCCCAACACAAGAGGCCAATGGAGTCTAAGGCACTGAGGCTGTATCTAGTTCAGGAGCAGGCTGAGGGTGGAGGACCTGATCATCTAGGCAACCCACCTGCAGCAGCAGGCAGGGAATTAGGGCCCAACCAATCCGGGGATAAGCCCTTTCCCAAAACAGAGGTTTATACACCCCCTCCAGCAGCAGGTCGAGTTCTCCATGGAGATGAACCAGACACCATTACAGACCCACACAGAGGAAAACTGTGAGATGGACATCGGCTAAGTGGGGCCAGAGCTGCCATGCTTTATACAAGCGACCCTGTGTGCTACCAACACCAGGGCATTCGATTCAGACGAGCTGAGACACTACTGGGCCCGAGAGCCCTCGTATCTGCTGACGGATACCCCGGAGTCCTTCTGACAATGGGGATAGACAAAGACCTAAACATGTATGCTCTATAGGAAAGGAGAGATAGGGGAGATATGATAGAGCAGAGGAGGTGAGCTTCTCTCAAGAGAAAGGAGAATCTAGACAGAGGGATCATGGGATGAGGGTGAAGGGGGGGTAAACTGACTCAGGAGTAATCTTAGGAAATATTTTTGAACAGAGTGGTGGGTGCTTGGAAGTGGTGGAGACAAAAAACAGCATCTGAATTCAAGAAAGCATGGGATAAATACAGGGGGATCTCTGAGAGAATGATGGGAATTGTAAAACTAAATTAGTAAGGTGGATGTGCAGACTAGATAGGCCACACAGCCTTTTTCTGTCATCATGTTTCTATGGTTCTGTTTTGTGATAAAAAAAATTATTATACTAAGTGCTATTGAGAAAACTGAATGGCAATTAATATACAGGCAGACCTTTAACATTACTTTAAAGGTAAACACCATTACTCTTTTAAAAATAAGATTTAAAGATTTAATAGTGATTTTTCAATATTGTTCTGCTTAACACTTTTATTCCATGCAATGAAACCTGCAAAGCCGGCAACCCTGTTAATACCCAATGTTACTTTTCCTAGGCTTATTTTATGTTCCTTGCTCTGAGGAATTATCTGCTACCCTGAGCTGTTCCTTTTCTTTAGCCTCACTGGTGTGGAAACTATAGTGAATGGATATATACAGAGTACAGTGTTGCATTACTTAGTTATCTGAGAGAAGACTGGTGGTTAAATAAGAAAACATTGATTTTTTTCCCCCAAACTGCTTCATGGCTGTTCAAGCTATAAATGTAGATTTGGTAAAGTCACAGGACCCTATGGGAAAAATCTTTATCAAACATGGTTCTACAGAGGTCCTGTTTTAAGGGTCATAGGCAGCATTACATTTCTTTGAACAATTGGCTTGTGCGTAGATTTTTACATTTGTATTCTACTAAAACAAGCCTGTGTTCTGCAAAATGACCAAGCCATGTAAACTGACAAATACCTGAAAGATATTTGACTAACACTATATATATATTTTTTTTTTCATGATACAAAAAAAAAAAAAAAAATTCAGTTTAGGTCAGCTTAGGGGATATTCACTTGAGGCTGGTGAAGATTAATCCATGAATATTCATGTGCACCATCAAATTTTGAAGAATAGAGTTTACAGAAGTGGGCTTAAAAAAACAAACCAATGAGCACCCATACATTCTCATTATGCATATAAGAACCCATCTCAAGGTATAGAATTAATAGAATCTGTGGCTGTTTCATTTCCCATTTAAACCACATTGTGGTTTAAGGAAATTATTAACTACAATGTAATCCTCTGTATTCCTCCCAAACAACATTGCAGTGTCTTAAGTTAAATCGCGCTGCTGGTTTTTGAGACAGCATACCAGCTGACACAGAAGCAAAATGAAACTGTTGGATGGATTCTTTTCGTGCAACAGTCAAGCTATACACGTGGGTTCCCCCCTTCCCCCACCACCCAATGTAGGAGATCCATAACATTCTTGGCAGCACCTGCACAAATTTAGAACAATCTTCTGGGCTACTTTCCATAATATAGGGGACTGGAGTGCCTGCATTTGATAGCTTGTAAATTGCCATTCCCAGTTTCCATTATTTCAAGTGCAAATAATAGCTTCTGGTTTCCATGCACTTACTTAGCAATGGAGGACAGTGCATACCAGGTGGTGCTAGAAGTGGGAAGGACAGAAATGTAACCGCATTCTGCATCGAGCGATTACTTTTATATTGGATCCACATGTGATGGAGCTTACTAGTATGCACTTATTCGTTGGTCTCAGGAGCAAAACACACTATGGAAATGAATCATGCTGTTGGCGGAGGTACACTTTAAATGTATTATATAGACTCAGGGGCGGGCAAGTCCGGTCCTCGAGGGCTGCACACCAGTCGGGTTTTCAGGATATCCCCTAATGAATATGCATGAAATAGGATTTGCATGCGACTGAAGCAGAGTGCATGCAAATCCCTCTCATTAATATTCATTAGGGGTATTGTGAAAACCAGACTGGTTTGAGGCCCTTGAGGATAGGAATTGCCCACCCCTGATAGAGATGGTACATGCATAAACCGTAGCCAAATAAACGGAACAGCTACACTCATATATGTAAGGCCTGTGGACTCGTATGTGAATACATAGCTCTCATGCATTATTTGGTATTCTTGTTGTGTCGCTATCAGTTACTAATTCTCTTTTTTATAGTATAAAAAACTGAAGTGTAACCATAACAGAACATTGAAAATCTAAATTTATTTTCTTTGTATGTTTTTTTTTTCCCCCCCCCACTGGAGACAATATGTGTATACAGAAACAGAAGTTCCTTCTAGCTTAAGGCTCTGGTTTATTTTAGTTCTCCTTTGTTCTCAGCAGACTGTTTGATGTGCGGAGGGTTCTATAATTAGAGCCATCAATGTATCATCTCTCTTCGGCTTTCTTCAGCAGAAATAGGCAACCAGCTTCTCTTTACCACAGAATGTTGTGACTTGAGCTCTGCTGCTGGCTGACTTACTCAGCAGTAACGCTGGCACTCCTCTGAACGGCTAATCAGAATGGCATCGCAGTGAGTGACTGGTCTGAAAGGGCTAAAAAAAGGGAAAACTCCAGCTGGATTTTTGGAAAAAAAAAAAAAAAAAGTACATTTATACCTTCAGGATTTAGAGGATAATTTTCAAAGGGTTTAAGAGCCTACATGGGGGCCGTTTGATAAAGCAAGGTTGCTTACCATAAACTGTATTCTCTGTAGACAACCGGGTGAATTAGCTATGATACGTGGGCGATGTCATCCATTGGCACCAAAAAGACCCTGGTCTCTGAGCTCATAGTGGTTTGGCTCTACTGAGCACATGTGGGAATTCCCATGCGGGCTTTGCCTCTGGAGTCCAGCTAAGTAGTCAAATTATCCAGGGAGGCGGGAGGGTATGTAGCATGGCTAATTTATCCTGCTATCTACGGAGAATGCAGTTTACAGTAAGCAAACTTGCTTTCCCAGTTGACAGGCAGGGCTGCATTAGCCATGATACATGGGGAATCCCAAGCTGAGGGTTGCAGTGGAGCAATTACTGAATAAACAACCCGGACCCCACTGTGGAGAGTGGATTACTGGGTGAAGAGACTACGCAAAACTGTTTGTCCAAATTTCCTGTCACTTTCTGATGAATTGCCAAGAAAGCAATGGAATATGAAAGTTTATTCTGATGGCCAAGTTGCAGCTTTGCAGGTGTCTTTCTTTAAATGGCACTGCTTTCAGACAAGCCACTGATAAAGCCATAGCCCTCACTTGATGAGCCTTGATCGAGTCTGTGATCTGGATGCCTGCTAGGACATAATGTTCAATACAGTCTGCTAGCCAAATGGACAGTGTTCATGCCCAGACGGTTAGGATAGTAAGATTCAAAAAGCTGAGAGGCCTGATGATGTAGCCGAGTCAATTTCCTCTAGTAAGGCAAGGCTCTTTTACAGTCTAAGGAATGATGGTCCCTTTCACTTTCATGTTCATGTGGTCTCAGAAAGAATTTAAGTAAGACAATGGCTTGATTAATATGAAAAGGCGATACCATCTTTGGTAGAAACTTTGGGTGCGTGTGGAACACTACCCTATTGTGAAAGAACTGCATACAAGGAGGTTAATGAAGTAAAACCTGGAGCTGACTCTTCTGGTTGATTTGATTGTGACTAGCAACAATGCTTTTCATGTGAGAAATTTTAAGAGAAGCCGACTTCAGTGGCTCAACAGTGGCTTCATTATTTGTGCTAGAATCACATTCAGGACCCATGGAATAGGTGGTTTGATAACTGGAGATTTAGTATGTTATATGCCTTTCATGAACTTGGATACCGATGAATGAGTGGAGATTGGCCTGCCCTCAATTTGAAAATGGTATGCTACTGTGGCATTGAGATGTACTCTCACTGATGAGGTTCTGAGACCTGAGGAAGACAGAAAGCAAGTACTTAAGCAGATCTTTGGGTTTGCATGCGAATGGGTCTAAGGAAGTCTGTAGACACCAAGATGAGAACTGTCATTTTACTGTATAGACGCTAATACAGTATCCTGGGTGCGCTGGAACCTGTCATTTCAAATGTCATTTGAAATGACAGGCACCAGGAAGTGGATGGTTCCCACCCCCCTCCCGAAGCAAGGCGCAGGGCGAAAATTAAAACGGGAATAAAGTGTAAAAAATGGGGGTAAAACCAAAGGGAGTAAAGTGTAAAAAACCATGGACGACCTCCATATTAACACTGCAGCGTAAGTTGTTTATATATATGTATAAATACCTGTCACTTTCCGAATCCCCCAGGCGTGTGGTCATCGAGGCGGCGGCGGTGGGAGCCGGCGGGCGGGTGGGCGCGTGTTCGATCCAGGCCGCGGCCGGGTGGGCGTGCATTCATCCAGGCAGAGGGAGCCGCCGGCTCCCTCTGCCTGGATGAATGCACGGCCCCCGCCGGCAGTGAACGAATGCCCGTGCGATTTCGGCGCTCAAGGCAGTCACATGGCGTGACGTCAAGCGTCTTGACGTCACGCCTTGAGCGCTGAAATCGCACGGGCATTCGTTCACTGCCGGCGGGGGCCGTGCATTCATCCAGGCAGAGGGAGCCGGCGGCGAAAGCGGCCTCCGGAGGCCGCTTTCGCCGCCGGCTCCCTCTGCCTGGATGAATGCACGCCCACCCGGCCGCGGCCTGGATCGAACACGCACCCACCCGCCCGCCGGCTCCCACCGCCGCCGCCTCGATGACCGCACGCCTGGGGGATTAGGAACGTGACAGGTATTTATACATATATATATAAACAACTTACGCTGCAGTGTTAATATGGAGGTCGTCCATGGTTTTTTACACTTTACTCCCTTTGGTTTTACCCCCATTTTTTACACTTTATTCCCGTTTTAATTTTCGAACACCACACTAACACCAAGTAGAGGGTAGCGGTAAACTAACAGGTTAAGGACACGGCAAAATAGCGGGTTACAAAGGAGATAATCTGAGTGCGCGTCACAATATCGGAGGGGAATAGCTAATTCCTTCATTATACAGCTAATTCATTCATTTACATATCATATACATGCTGGGTGCAGAAAGGGTTATGCAGCTGTTTTAAGAAGCGCTAAGGACGCGTGAAACTGGAGACTGTATCACTGGATCGCCTTACGCGTCCGAATTGTGCGCTCACAGCACGTTACAGACGGGAAATCTTCAACCGCACGTTACAGTATCGATCTGATAAAGAGGTTCCCCCTACACCCCCCTCCCCCCCAGCCAGTTGCTCACGCACACACACACAAACCACAGCCACACCCACACATACCCCACACACACCAAATACATCCACACCCAGAACTTCTTGCTCCTCAAGAGGCACAAAGTACGCAGCAGCCCTGGAAGGTTCACTGGCTTTCCTCTGCCCCCCCCCCCCCCCCCCCAGCATCTCTCCCATCCACCCCCCCCCCTCCCCCCCCGACACTGATCTTATAACGTCAGGTATTTAGAACAAATTAAAGAGAACATGGGAGGTGAAACTACCAACAGAACCATAAGACAACAGCCCATTCCTTTGTATAGGACCAGAAACAGTCAATTATGTAATCCATTGGAGGAACAGAAGAAAGACTGTGGCACTGGCATAGCAAAGCCAGTATAACTCTGTCCTTCAAGTAACATTGCCTGGCTCTAGCGAAGAGATAAATGAATTGGCATCTTCTTTTTTGCTGAAAAAAAAGAGGACAGTTCCATTGTGTTGAACTCGTAACTTAACAGGAAAAAGTAGGGCAAACGGTATCCCCCCGTTATGTAACTCTGTGCAGGCAGGAGACACGGCTTTCCATTGTGCAGATACTGCAGCGGAGAAATCATGGAAAAGCAGAACCTTGTGCCCCTGATACTCCACTCCAGAGTGCTGCCGAAAGGCTCGCATAAGCTGAATTTTGTGAGACCAGTTAAGATTTCTGGCCATCACTGGCCGTGGTTTACCAGCATCGGTTCTGGGCGGCCCCATTCTATGCACTCTTTCACAGCACAAGCAACCAGTATTCAAAGTCAGGCCCAGCTGACTGGGCAGCAAGGTTTCAATAAGATCATACAGTTCCTGGTCTGGCACAGATTCAGGAAGTCCTATTATTTTAAGATTATTACGGCGATTCCTATTTTCTTGATCCTCTAGCCGGTCTGGCAATGAAGAATGCTGTGCAGTAAGCGTTTGTACTTGCCTTTCTGCCGCATACAGCCTGTCTTCCTGATCAATCTGTGCTCCACTTCATCCAGCCTTTAGCCTGCCCCTCAACAGCATTTACAACATCTTCGATGGAGGTCTGAATTTTAAGGAGCCTGGCATCCACCGCTTCAGCCACCTTTGCAGATATCTTGCACAGGGCTTCCTCAGATACTTCAGCAACCGGAGTTGTGTGGTCTCCCACGTTTGTGGCAGCCATCGTGGCCACACTATGATGGTGCTGAGAGGATCTCGCCGATCTATGGCGCATTATGGGCCCAGGAGCGCTCAATTCCGTCCCAAATCGTGGCAATTCCGAAGCCCCAGGCGTCCTCTGTAACCACCACAAATCCAGAAGCTAGATGCTAACAGGTCGATTCAGTAAAGCCCGCTCTCCCGGCGCGCGCGCACCGGCCACTCACCGGTGCGTGCAATTCAGTATTTAAATTAGGTGGTGCGGTAGAAACAGGCAAAAAGAGGCGCTAGGGACACTAGAGTGTCCCTAGCGCCACCTTTTAGCCCGGAGCGGCGGCTGTCAGCGGATTTGACAGCCGACGCTCAATTTTGCCGGCGTCTGTTCTCGAGCCCGCTGACAGCCACGGGCTCGGAAACTGGACGCCGGCAAAATTGAGCGTCCGGTTTTCGGCCCGACAGCCACCGGCCCATTTTAAATTTTTTTTCTTCTTTTTTTACCCGTTGGGACCTCCGACTTAATATCGCATGATATTAAGTCGGAGGGTGCACAGAAAAGCAGTTTTTACTGTGCACTTTCCCGGTGCCGGCAGAAACTAGCGCCTACCTTTGAGACTACACCTTGACTACGGTGTACAATTCTAGTTACCGCATCTTAAAAAAAAAAAAAGATATAGTTGCAGTAGAGAAGGTACAGAGAAGGGTAACAAAAATGATAAAGGGGATGGAACAGCTCCCCTATAACGAAAGGCTAAAGAGATTAGGGCTGTTCAGCTTGGAGAAGAGATGGCTGAGGGGGATATGATAGAGATCTTTAAAATCATGAGTGGTCTAGAACGGGTTACTTACTCTTTCAAATAATAGAAGGACTAGGGGGCATTCCATGCAGTTAGCAAGTAGCACACTTACAACTAATCAGAGAAAATTCTTTCACTCTCAATGTACAATTAAGCTCTGGAATTTGTTGCTGGAGGAAGTGGTTAGTGCAGCTGGATTTAAAAAAGGTTTGTATAAGTTCTTGGAGGAGAAGTCCATTAACTGTTGATTAGTCAAGTTGACTTAGGGAATAGTCACTGTTATTACTGGCATCAGTAGCATGAGATTTACTTAGTGTTTGGGTACTTGCAGCTTGGATTGGCCACGGTTGGAAACAGGATACTAGAGTTGATGGACCTTTGGTCTGACCCAATATGGCACTCTATTTTGTTCTTAACACTACCAGTGAGGGGGTTACATATCCTGGACTATCTTGTACATAAGCACAAGGACCTCTTTAAAGCTAATTATAGCCTGGTCATTGGTAAGATTAGAATAGAAAAAGCACAAATACGAACTAGAATATACAGTAACTAGTATAACTGCCTTATGATTCTGAACAAGAACCTGTGTACAATGTGGTGTCGAACTAGAAAGTGTATGCTAACACACAGTATGTGATCATTGACCATGAATATGTATGCAGATATTGTAAATCATTGTGATCTACATTTGGAACGATGGTATATAAGACGCTAAAATAAATAAATAAGATTAAGACAGACTTGGTACAGTGGGAAGATCTGAGTATATATCCTAGGCTGGTAGGATTGGTCTACTCAAGATGAATATACTCTCTCGGTTGCTATACTTATTTCAGTATCTACCCTGTAATGTTCCAGTGGCAGTATTAGATAACATGCATCAATCTATGGCTAGATTTATTTGGCAACCCAGAATATAAGTGCCATGGAAGGACGGCTCTCCCAAATCTTCACCTTTACTACTGGGATTCCTGGCTAATTTGTCTCAAATCATAGTTCAATACTAAAGTAGACATTTTATGGATATCTTTGGAATGTCATGCTGTGAGAAAAGTAGGTTTGCACCTTATTTTGTTTACACCTTCAAACTTCTCGCCTGGGCAGGGTAGTGATACGACACAGTACCATACTGATGCCTAGTCTAGGGGTGTGGCGGGCAGTGGCCAGGTTTTTGAATCTGCTGGATGAATCATCACTTTCCCCCCCATCTTTCAAAATTTAAGGATATCTGGTCTCACTTTTTCAAAGGGATACAGGGAGTGGGCAAGAAGGGGGACTGGTCTTTATTGCTTAATTATGGGATAAGGAGGGTTTCAAATCCTTTATCAATCTGAAAGAGGAATTTGACCTGGAGGATGGGTCAAGGGCATTATATCTTCAGTTGTGTAGGTTGGTCAAGCCATCCAGACACCTATCAGGAACCTCTCTGGGCATTAACAGGAGTGGAATAGTTCTTGGCTGATCTAGAATTTACATCACGCAGTGCATCTGCTTTATACAGTGAGATTATGCTAACTAAATATGGGTCAGATACGAAACCGCAGTTAACTGCTAAGTGGAATGCTGATTTGAATTTAGAACTTACAGTCTGGGACTGAAAAAATATTTGGGAGGCTACACACAAAGACGTTAACTTTAAAACAGCTGCGCAGGCGTACCTGAATGCACATATGCCGGCTTGCGCCCATGAACGCGGCCATTTTATAACATGCATGCAACTTATAAAATCAGCTAGATGCGTGCACCATTTTATATGGATGCGCGCTTGTGCTGTGTAAGTGGGGCGGGGGGAATTTTAATATACACGTGCACCAATGCAATTACCAGTTAAACCAGTTCATTCCCACTTTGCCAAGTTACAGGATAGGACTTCCTAATCCCTAGCTAATTAACTTCTTTTTTACCCTACCTGCCCCGACCCTTAAAACCCCACTGACTAGCCTAGTTTTTTTTTGTTTTGTTTTATAACTTACACACCATCTACAGCAGAAGTAAAGTTACGCAGTAGGGGACCCCGGCATGCGCTTGTGTGCGTAAATACTTGTGCGCTGGTTTCCATTTAAATTCCCAGAATGCCCATGGCCAGACCGTGCCCACACCCTTTTTTGGACTCTCTCTTTTGTGTGTAGCGGAAGATATGTGCATCCATGGACGCTGCTTAAATATGTGCACCGGCTCGAGAGATGCACATATCTCCCAGACTTGGTTTGCTTAGGGCTTTTAAAATCTACCCCAAAGTCTCTATCTGTGGTAGGAGAGTTGAACTGATGGTCAAATTACTTCAAAGGACTTATCGTACTACCTATTTTGTTGAGATAGATGTGGGCGCTGATCCATCCTGTTGGAGAGGGGGTGGGGAGCTGGGTACATAACTCCATATTGGTCAGACTCCCCCGGGGGTTAGCCATTTCTGGCAATTAGTCATGCAAGAAATTTCCAATATTAGATTGTCCTTTTCATCTGTCTCGAGCTCTTGGGGAAGTGGGTTGGCTCAGGAATTGCAGGGCTTTGGTTTCCCAATTGTTGCTGGCTTCATGCTTTACAATTGCCGGCATATGGAAATTCAATCCAAACTTGGAATATGGGAGAGATAAGAGACATTGTGGACATTGAAAAATTGTTATATCCTGATGGGGCAGGTGGCCAAATATATGATATGATTTGGGGATGTTTCTAGCAATATTATAATCTACCTCAGCTTCAGTTACACTAAATGTATCACCATATACTGTTCTCGGGATGGGCATTGATTGTTATGCAAAAATTTGGAGGATTGGCAGGAGGATTCTCTCAAACGTATGGATATATTGAGAGTTATTTTTGTTTTGAGTTAAATAAAAAGTTAAAAAAAACCCCCTCTCAGCCATCATTCTTGGTGGAAAATATAAAAGTTATGGGGGCAAAGTCTGCAGTACTTTTAACCTGCAGACTTAGGTACTGTTTCCATGAAAAATAATACACATAAACTTGATAATGAACTACCCTCAGTTTCTTCCCTTCAGCTGCTCTCTTTCCTGCAACAGCATTTCTCCTTAAGACGCAGGCCCAGCTCCAGTGCTGCTTCCCGCACCCGGCCCGGGCCCAACCGGACCACAGTCTTCCATGCCGGGGCCCCGACCACAGCATTGGCTTTTCTGTCTGGACAAAACACCAGCCTATAAATTTCAGGCACCCAGGTAACCAGGGGCTTTTCTAGCTCTATGTATTCATATACACATTAAGGGGGCAATTCGCAAAGCTATTTCTCTGGGTAAAACAGTGCTTTATTGTAGACGTCACTTTTATGAAAATTGTTCGAAATGTATTGTAACATAGTAAATGGTGGCAAATAAAGACCAAGATGTTCCATCTTAAGGTGTTCAGGGTTTTAATTGTTGCTCTACATAGTTACAACCTATAAAAAAAAAAAAAAGGAAAACCTGTCACTCCATGATTACCTGTTTGCCTTCTGTTTAGGATTATAACTGCTGCTCCATGCAGGTTAACTACATACAGTAAAGTTACTACAGGTTACACCAGTGCTGTATTTCCATCTTGTTGCCAGTAGGGATCATCTTCTGCATTTATCTCACCACCTTTTTGAATTCCATCCCTCATCACCTCCTCTGGGAGGGCATTCCAGTCACCAACCACCCTTTTCCACAAAAACCTATTTCCTTACGTTGTTCCTTCGTGTACCCCCTTGAGCTTCATATCACAACCCCTAGATCTACAGCTTCTTTTCCATCAGAAAAGGTTCCTTTCTTGTGCATTTTTAATACCCATCAGGTATTATTCACTTGCCCTGCCCTTCCTCTCCTCTAGGTTATACATATCTAGGTGAAGTCTCATCTCGTTTGGTACAGACCCTGCAACATATTGATTGCCCTTTTCTGGACCATTTCTATCCCATTGCTGGTTTTTTTTTTTTTTTAGATATAGCTTCCAGAACTGAACACAGCTCTGACAAGTGTCAATGAAAAGGACCAGTCTGGAACTGCGCTGCCAGGGGGTGGGGAGGGAGCTCTGGCCAGGCTGTTGTGGATGCACAGCCACTCTCCTGGGCACCCGATGCAGCAGGCTAGGGGGCGCACAAATTATCCACTGCATGTCCCTTTAGCGTGCCAGCTGATTTGCCTATTGCATCGAGCACCCAGGAGAGGTAGATTATGTCCGTCCCAAAAACATGCGCCCAGTTTGGATGCACATTTTTTACACGATCATATTGCATTGGCCTGTTGGATTGTAAACCCCCTGGGGATAGGGCAATACCCACAGTTCCTGCCTGGAAGTGCCAAAAAAATAACATGCAATGACTTCCATCTTGAATAAAGCAGTGTGGTTGCAATATTAGTACACGTGGATATATAAAAATAAAGGTCAACAAGCAAGTTACAGGCGATGCCTTTTTGTTCAGTTAATCCAATGAAAAGGTATTACCTACCATTTATTTATTGATCTTTATCTCTTCTTGTCCATGTTAACTATATTACTTTAGCTATGTGGGAAACTAAGTAGCATTTCCACTGGATATTCTTAGGAACATATTGAGGCTTTTGTGCAAATAAAAATACTTGTTTAAACAAGAACATTAGCATTGTTACACAAATATATTGCAGTTGGTAGACATCTGTTGGTTAAAAGGCAGTACTACACTACTGCATGTTAGCCAAGCTGCAGTCACTTTACTATGTTTATATGAAAGATCCCAAAGGACTGCAAATAAAGACCAAAATGGCCCATCCAATCTGCCCAGAAAGTTTAGTTTGTAACTGCCCCTCCATCCAGGTTACTCTGCTAAGTCACATTTGTTTGTTTTGTGGCTCTTTTTCTCTTGCCCAGTCTGTACTATTCTCTTCCGTCTCTGTTCCAATAAGAAATGTATTCCTGTATTTAAAAAATTGCATAAAAAAATGTTCTCTTAATATATTTGGGATCACATCTGTGTGTACAGCTATCCTTTAGGCAAGTTCTATATTTTAAATTAAAAATTAGACAACAGGATTCATGTTGTTGTGGGCCAATGACACATCTCAGGTATATCCATGGTGGGGGGAAAGAGGCCAAGTGCCTTGAATTATGCAATAAAACCCCACCTGCCTGGATGATACCAAATCCCTTGCCGACCAATGGCTAGGAGGGAAGTCTCATCCAAGACTACTCCTCAGCGCTGTTTTTGCTCCAGCAGGAGTCACTGCTTTAAAATTTCAACAGCACTATCTTCCTTCCCAGAACAGTGTGTGTGTGTCAGATCTCCACTGGCTCCATCTCATGATACATATTCCATGATTGTATATAATCAAGCATGTGTTTTCCAGTATAAAGGCCCTTCCTCAAACAGTGCAACCTCGGGGTCACTTTCCCTCCCAAGTATCAGAAAAGGGAAAACCTAGACCTGTCGATGCCCAAGGTATAAGGGAATCACAGTCACATTTTAAATGGTTTCAATTGCTTGCACAGCTGTGTGCAGGAATAGAGTTGCAATTGCAGCCTCTTTGTTGCTCACAGACTTGATTTTGAGCTGCTATACAAGAGGCACATGCGTGAGTTCAAATAACTTTTCAGTTCTCTCCACTGGCTGTTCTTCATTTTCCCATCCAAACTGCATGCTGTCGTGGTAGACTCTGTTTGATGTGTGCATATTCTCTCTCGTTTGGGGCTATGGGCAGTGTTGATTGTGCCAGTGAGTGTTACACATGCTCGATTAAAAGATGCGCTTTCCTTTCCCTGTTCTCTGCACAATCTGATGGGACCAGTTACACTCTTGCTTTCACAAGTTTTCTGATTCTCCTTCTTTTCTTTTTTTCCATTACTATTTCCTACCTTTGTCATTTGTTTCATCTGCTTTCCTTCCTTCTCCAAAAATGTTCTATTTATAACCTCACGATGCTATTCTGTTCCTTTAGTTTGAGGAATGGTTTTTGACAGTTGCATTTGTGATTTTGGCTGCATTTGTCCTCTAGAAACTCTAAACGTTTTCATTGTGCATATCTATATACATACAGTCAGACCTGGTTCATTCACACTTGATTTACTCAGGTACTGATATTGGTGGTCCGGATATTTTGTATATCTATTTACAGCAGGCTTTTTTTTTTTTTTTTTTTACAGAAAGTTCTTAATCCATACAAGAAGTTCCATCCAGAACTAAAGTGGCTGTGGATTTCTCTTCCCCACGAGGCCAGACTTGCCAGTAACATAAATATTCTGGCTAACAGTAAATAACTGGCTCCTTTGCTAGGCCTACATTTCAAAGCTTTCTTACTCCCAACTCTGGGAGTAAGAAAGGCCTCTTCCTTTTTTTGGCCACCAGTGGGATGGGGTACACCAGCTCCTCACAGGACTCTTCCTTTCTTTACCGCCAGTGCTCTGGGTCACCCAGTGGCCTCATCCTTTCTATTTTCTTCCTATATATTCATTGAGGAGAGACAGACAGACTCTTTATAAGGCTCTCCTATTAGTCAACTCTTTATACTACTATAGGAGGGGCATCTAGTAACTCGAGGTGAGGTTTTGGTGGTCCAGGGTTCGAGGGGCAGTTTTACATGCACACAGTCAGACGTACGAGGAAGACCCAGGGCTGTTGTTGGATCCCAACTAAAGATGCCTAGGTGTGTGAGACAGAGGAAGCATGTGTCTAAATACATACCTACAGTACCTGAATATAATCCACTCTGAGGTGCCAAAAAGCATAATATAAATTATTAAAATATATATCTACACACACAAGCCTATAAGAAAGGAGAAAGTTTATGTAGCTCTATCCCACTAATCCACAACAATCTTAGGGCAATTAAAAATCAAACATTCCAAGGCATGGAGAGCAGATTCTTTTTTTTATCCATACTTTTATTTTTCAGGTATTACTGTCTGCGATTCTAATTATTCTATCTTCTATTCATCTGTTTTTTTTACATTTTTTTAAATGTTTTTATTATGATTATATATTATATTTCTTTATTTTGTTTGATGTTTGAGGAAGGATGATGGTTCTGCTTTGCCACTGTTGCACTGCATAGAATCTGGCTTGTTGTAGTTTCTAGTTCAGTTTTTGCCTGAATGTTTCTATTTATATCTTATGATTGTTTATTCTGCATTTGGTGAGGGTCTGTTTACATTCCTCATGTGCAACTGGGGTTAGGTAGTCTCCTAATAGGAAGTGTATTGGGGTTTTAGGGTGTGGAATAATATTTGCAGTGTTACCTTTTCATAGGTAGTTTTGATACTATTTGAGAATTGGCATTTAGTATTGTTTTGGTATGGGAGATTTATTATATTGTAACTGCAATTCAGTTTACTCATGACCTTTTGAGGGTCAAGCACACACCCAAGTGTTACAATAGGCCTAATACCATATTGGTTCCAAATGTCTTGTTTCAGGGATTTCTGGTTGACACCACAGCAGTGCATGTAAATATAATTTAAGTGATATTTTTACCTTAAAATACTATACACTTTGCCCTTTTTCATGTAAAACTTATTATAAATGATCATTCTTAACTGTGTGCGTGAAGGGGGAGGCTAGGGCACCTAATACCCTTGCACAGGCCAGGGGGTCTCAGGGAGGGGCTAAAGGCCCAAGGTTTGGGGAAATGTTAGTATCACTGAGAGGAGCTGGGCTTTTTTTTTTTTGATGGGCCAGGGACAAATGGCCCATTCACCCAGGGAATGAATGGGGGGGGGGGGGGGGGGGGGGGGGGAGGAGGAGGCGGCAGCATACTAATTGTTGTACCAGGCCGTAAAAAAAACTAGCATCGCCCTGTGTCTACAAAGCGAATAACCCAAAACTACGTACCTCACAGATTTTTAAATACATTTTGTAGTCTGAAAGAACAAGACATAAGACATTTCATACTTCCAAGCATCAAGTAAGCAAGCGAACGGGACTACAAGGTGAAATTACTACTTATCTACTGATTTCCTTTCGTCTAGGACAGATAGGCCAGTCCACACAAGAGGATTATGCACGCCAACCAGCAGATAGACACTGAGATCGACTGACTCGCTGACATCACACTCTTAGTACTGCACTGGGTGCTTGCCAGGTGCTTGTGGCCTGGTTTGGCCTCTGTTGGAAACAGGATGCTGGGCTTGATGGACCCTTGGTCTGACCCAGCATGGCAATGTTCTTATGCACTGACATCAGCCTGCCAGTATTCCTGTAAAAGGCAACTGTGGACAACTAAATACTAGTAATACTTTAACTTCAACACCATATAACTAGACAATTCCTCCCCCAACCATTCACTTTTCCCCCCCCCCCCCACTTCCAGTGAGGAAAAAACAAAACACTAGACTCAAAGAAGGAAATGTAGCAAATACAACAGGTAAGAGAGGCACACTCTTACCAGGTCCTTCAGCGACCTAGACATTTGCATCGACCTTCAAGTTCTGTTTCTGAAAATATCCCTATACAGGTCAAAGAAAATGCTATAGAGCACATTATAGTCCAGTATAGGCAGCCCAGAGCAGGAGTGTGGACTGGCCTGCGGGCTGCTTCCACGGACCGCTGCTCTTACCTCCATCCCAGCCCGACACAGATAACTGGAACATGTGGCAGGATGCTGCTGATAGGTCTGTACGCAGCACGTCCTCCTTTCTTTATTTAAAGAGACTGCAGCAGGAAAGCCCCATGGCCCCTCTTGATGTCAGTGATGCTGCCCTATAAAAGGACATCTCTCCAGCAGCAAGATGCCTTGGCAACAGGTCTCCCTACATCTAAGTAGCATGAGTTCTCGCTCCAGCGTCCTTAATTCAGCTCCAGTTGCAGCATCCTTTGTCCTTGTCTCCAACTTCTGTGATCCTTCATCAATTCTTCAGAGTGCCTTGCTTCCTGCACTGCCTACCTGTCCGTCCTTCCCTACAGACAGATACTCACTACTTAACCTTGGCCTGACTCCTAGACCCTTCCTGACCGTCACCTTATCTATCTAGCATCAGAGCATGCTAGAAATAGAAAGTTCCTGGATGGAATGACAGTTTTATGGAGCAATTGGTTCAGGAACACACGAGAGGGATCAATTTTAGATCTAATTCTCAGTGAAGCACAGGATTTGGTGAGAGAGGTAACAGTGGTGGGGCCGGTTGGTAATAGTGATCATAATATGATCAAATTTGAATTAATGACTAGAAGAGGGACAGTAAGTAAATCCACAGCTCTAGCACAAAACTTTCAAAAGGGAAACTGAGAAAATGAGAAATAGCTAGAAAAAAAAACAGAAAAGTGCAGCTACAAAAGGTAAAAAGTGTGCAACAGGCATAGACATTGTTAAAAAAAAAATACCATCCTAGAAGCACAGTCCAGATGTAGTCCATGCATTAAGAAAGGTGGAAGGAAGGCAAAATGATTACCAGCATGTTTGAAAGGTGAGGTGAAAGAGGCTATTTTAGCCAAAAGGTCTTCATTCAAAAATTGGAAAAAGGATTCATCAAAAGAAAATAGGATAGAGCATAAGCATTGGCAAGTTAAATATTGATAAGAAAGGCTAAGAGAGAATTTGAAAAGAAGTTGGCCAGAGGCAATAACTCACAATAAAAAAAAACTTTAAAAAATATATCTGAAGCAGAAACCCTGTGAAGGAGTTGGTTGGATAGTTGGATGATCAAGGAGTTAAAGGGGCACTTAGGGAAGATAAGGCCATCGTGGAAAGATTAAACGATTTCTTTGCTTCAGTGTTTGCTAAAGAGGATGTTGGAGAGATGCCAGTGTCAGAGAAGGTTTTCATGGGTGATGATTCAGATCAACTGAACCAAATCATGGTGAACGTGGAAGAATGTGGTAGGCCCGACTGACAAACTGAAGAGTAGTAAATCACCTGGACTGGATGGTATACATCCCAGGGTTCTGAAAGAACTGAAAAATGAAATTTCAGACCTATTTCCGTTAATTTGTTTCCTATCATTAAAATCATCCGATGTACCTGAAGATTGGAAGATGGCCAATGTAAACCCTTTATTTAAAAAAAAGGATCCAGGGGTTTCCCGGGAAACTATAGACTGGTGAGCCTAACTTCAGTGCAGAGAAAAATCGTGGAGACTATTATAAAGAATAAAAATCACAAAACATTTAGACAAACATGGTTTGATAGGACACAGCCAACATGGATTTACCCAAGGGAAGTCTTGCCTCACAAATCTACATTTTTATTTTGAAGGAATGAATAAACATGAGAACAAAGGTGAACCGGTAGATGTGGTGTATTCGGATTTTCAGAAGGCATTCGACAAAGTCCCGCTTGAGAGGCTTCTAAGAAAACTAAAAAGTCATGGGATAGGAGGCGATGTCCTTTTGTGGATTGCAAGCTGGGTAAAAGACAGGAAACAGAAGGGTTAAATAGTTTTCACAGTGGAAAAATGTAAACAGTGGAGTGCCTCAGGGATCTGTACTTGGACCGGTGCTTTCAGAGAAAGAAAAAAAAACAAAACAGTTGTGTGTGTCAGAGAAAAAGGAATTGTTTGAAAAAAATCTCTTAACAGAGATAAGGCCATTGGTTGGGTTTTAATCCAATGGTTCAGCTATAATAGAAAAATAAAAAAGGTAAGAAAAGGAGAAATTTGTGCAAAAAAGTAAATTTGGTTAAAGTTAAATTTACCAGCAGAACTGCATGGAAATATAGAAATCTGCTGTAGTTAAATTCTTGAATGGAAAAATTGAATTAGACCTGATTGCGGTTGAATTTTGATGCTGTACAGTGGGAACTGTCAGACAGAAGCTGTTTAAAAAAAAAAACAAAAAAAAAAAAAAACACAAAAAAAAACCCCTGTGATAACTGACAAGCCTTTAATGCTTAAATACTGAATCTATGCATATCCTTGGCAGAATGAACTGCTGTTATAAAGAACAGCTTAGAAACTGAGGTTTTGTTTGGAAGTAAATCTCCAAATTAATCCTTTGGGAGATAAACAAAAATCAAGGAAAATCTCTCTTAAATAAAACTGTCCCTTCTAGTGTTATCAGTGATGGGGCTTAAGGAAACACTTGGGAGCTGAAAGAAAATTAACCACATTCCTCACTGATTGAAACAGGGATAAGTATCTCAGTTATGCTCACAAACTCTGTTCAAGTTAGAAGAGTCATTTATTTAAGAATTTATATACAACCTATATACAATAAGCAGGTTACAATCTACATACATAATAAATCCCTTAAAAAAAGGCATAAAACGCACAGTTAAATCATGACAGACAAGTACAAAAATAAAACAAGGGGCATAAAACATTTATATATTGTTTATTACTAACTAGTTTACTGTAATATGTAGGAAAATTGGTGATTATTTTGTCATAGATTACACAACACACTTCTTTATAAGTATAGAAGTTTACTTATAAGTCTGAGAATAAGCAATAAAGGCATATAAGAATACGTACACAAAATGCTTTCCTCACATTTCCCCGATGTGAGATATTTTGGAAAATCTGGAAACACAATGTGTTGGGAAATCAGAACAGCTCATCGGTCATTTCATTAGCCACTGGCAATGTTCCAAAGCTTTTCCTCTGAGCTGTTTTCCTATGATTTCAAACAGTTTGTCTCATGTTGCTCTTTTTAACTTGATCTGCTGCCCTCTGCTCCAGTTTCTTCTCTGGGCCACTCCCAAGTGCTCTTTGAGGCCCCAACTGTCCCTTATCACATCAGCAAAGCAGTTAGGTGTGGCCAAGAAGCTACTGTCCTGTTTTCCTCAGATATCTGCAGAGTTAGCCTTTTTGAGTAACTATTCTTTCAATATATCCGATTTCAGGACTTTTTTTTTTTGTTACAAGCAGGCCAAGAAAAATGGCATATTTATTCTTAGAACCTATAGGCCTTATAGAAACATAGAAATGACGGCAGAAGAAGACCAAAACGGCCCATCCAGTCTGCCCAGCAAGCTATGCACTTTTTCTTTTTTTTTTATTTCTCTCATACTTCTGTTACTCTTGGCTCTTAGTAACCCTTTGGTTCCATTTCCCCTCCACCCGCACCATTAATGTAGACAACAGTGTTGGAACTGCATCCAAGTGAATATCTACCATAGTTAGGGGTAGTAACCGCCACAATAAGCAAGCTACACCCATGCCTTTGTTTACCCAGACTATGTAACTCAGTCCTTGTTGGTTATTGTCTGTATATAGATCCGCCTTTCTATGTTCCCCCTGCCGGAGAAGCAGAGAGATATGCTGGATTTTCTTGAAGTATCAGACTTCCTCCCCTGCCGTTGAAGCAGAGAGAGCTATGCTGGATTTGCTTGAAGTATCCTGCCGTTGAAGCAGAGAGAGCTATGCTGGATATGCATTGAAATTAAAAGTATCTGGCCTATTTAGTTTGGGGCAGCAACTGCCGTGACAAGCAAGCCACTCCCCGCTTTTCGTGAATGCAGATCCTTTTTTTTTTTCCCACCCCTCCTCCTGCCGCTGAATCCCAGAGCAACACTAGAGTCGCACCAACCGTGTGCATGTTCATTGAATAAAGGCATAATCTCCAGGCAGTAGCCGTCACTCCCGTGGGCCACCCACTCTTCATTCACGTCCTCTAGACTTGATGGATCCACAGTGTTTATCCCACGCCCCTTTGAAGTCCCCCACAGTTCTGGTCTTCACCACTTCCTCCGGAAGGGCATTCCAGGCATCCACCACCCTCTCCGTGAAGAAATACTTCCTGACATTGGTTCTGAGTCTTCCTCCTTGGAGCTTCAACTCGTGACCCCTGGTTCTGCTGATTTTTTTCCCAACAGAAAAGGTTTGTCGTTGTCTTTGGATCGTTAAAACCTTTCAAGTATCTGAAAGTTTGAATCGTATCACCCCTGCGCCTCCTTTCTTCCAGGGTGTACATATTTAAATTCTTCAATCTCTCCTCACAAGTCATTCGATGAAGACCCTTCACCTTTCTGGTCGCCTTTCTCTGGACCGCTTCCATCTTGTCTCTGTCTCTTTGGAGATACGGTCTCCAGAACTGAACACAGTATTCCAGGTGAAGCCTCACCAAGGACCTGTACAAGGGGATAATCACTTCCCTTTTCTTACTCGATATTCCTCTCTCAATGCAGCCCAGCATACTTCTGGCTTTTGCTATCGCCTTGTCACATTGTTTCGCAGACTTCATATCATTAGACACTATAACCCCAAGGTCTCTCTCCTGCTCCGTGCACATCAGCCTTTCCACCCCCCCCCCCCCCCTTGGAATACAGTTCACTCGGATTTCCTCTTCCCATATGCATGACTTTGCACTTCTTGGCATTGAATCTCAGCTGCCATATCTTAGACCATTCTTCCAGCTTCCTTAAATCCAGTCTCATTCTCTCCACTCCTTCTGGCATGTCCACTCTGTTGCAGATCTTAGTGTCATCCGCAAAAAGACAAACCTTACCTTCTATCCCATCCTCAATGTCGCTCACAAAGATATTGAACAGGACCGGTCCCAACACAGATCCTTGCGGTACACCGCTTAAAACCGATCTCTCTTCAGAGTTCCATTTACCATCACACTTTGTCTTCTGTCCACTTTCAGATTCTTCAGCTCTTCCCATACCTTTTCTACTGTAAATGGAGTTTCATCTACTCCACTCCCCTCCAGTTTCTTGTTAAGTAGAGATGGTCCTTCTCCAGGATCTTCTTTATTAACACCAAACTGAAGTAATTGTTTAATATTTCTGCCATTTCCTCATCTTTCTCCACACATTGATGCTTTCCACCTTTCAGTTTCACTATACCACTTTGAACTTTTCTCTGATGTATCTGAAAAATGTTTTGTCACCATTCTTTATCTCCTTGGCAATCCTCTCTTCCGCTTGACTTTTTGCCATCTTGATTAATTTCTTAGTCTTCCTCAGTTCTACCAAATATTCTTCTTTGTGCTCCTCCCTTTGGGATCTTTTATATTTCTTGAATGCTGTTCTTTTAGCCTTTATTTTATCAGCCACCTCCTTTGATAACCAGATAAGTTTCATTTTTCTTTTGCTTTTCTTTACTTTTCTAACATATAGATTAGTTGCCTTGGTAATTGCTCCTTTTAGATTGGTCCACTGCTGATCTACATCTCTCTCGTTCTCCCAGCCTTTTAGTTCTTCCTCCAGGTATTTCCCCATTTCATCACAGTCCGTGTTTTTGAACTGCAAAACTCGGGTCTTTGTGTTTCTTTTCTGTATCCTTTTTGTGATATTAAACCATACTGTTTGATGATCACTGGTGCTGAGGTGGGCACCCACCTGGACATCAGAGACATTATCTCCATTAGTGAGCACTAAATCGAGTATAGCTCCTTCTCTCGTGGATTCTATTACCATTTGTTTGAATAAAGCTACTTGCATGGCATCCACTATCTCGCTACTATTATTAGATTCTGCAGATGGGATTCTCCAGTCTACATCTGGCATATTAAAGTCTCCAACGATCACCACTTCTCCCTTCTTTCCTATCTTTTGGATGTCTTCAACCAGATCTCTGTCCAGCTCTTCTCTGCTTCATTCCTTTCTATAGCAGTACAATACTCTTCTGCAAGCTAAATAACTCCTTAAAATTTCCTGCATTCATAAAAACAGTGTAATGTTGCACTGATTAAGGCATATTCATATCAATGTCAGATTGTGGATTGGAAACTGGTTAAAAGATAGAAAACAGAAAGTAGGGCTAAATGGTAAATTTTCTTAATGATGGAGAAAGGTGAATAGTGAAGTGCCTGAAGGAACTGTTCTGGGACCATTGCTTTTTAATGTATTTATGAACGACCTCGAAATGTTAACGAGTTAGGTGATCATATCTGCTGATGATACAAAATTATTCAAAGATGTTAAATCACAAGAGGCTTGAGAGAAATTGCAAAATTGGGAGACTGGGCACACAAATGGCAATGAAATTTAAAAGTAGACAAGGTTCCACATTAGGAGTCTCCATTCAGGAAAGTGATCTAATAATAATCATTGATAATACACTGAAATCTTCTGCTCAGTTTGCAGCTGCAGCCAAGAAAGCAAATAGAATCCTATGAATTATTATGAAAGGAATGGAGAATAAAATAGAATATCATGTCTCTGTATCGTTCCATGGTGCGACCTCTTAGAGTATTGTGTGCAGTTCTGGTCACCGCATCTCAAAAATGATATAATTAGAATAGGTATAAAGAAGGGCAATCAAAATGTAAAGGGGATGAGGCAAGGCTAAAGAGGTTAGGACTTTTCAGCTTGGAGAATAAATGGCTGAGGGGAGATATGACCGAGGTCTATAAAATAATGAGTGGAGTGAGACAAGTAAACATGAATCGATTGTTTAATCTTTCAAAATGTATAAAGACTAAGGGGTCACACAATGAAGTTACTAAGTTGTACATTTAAAATGAATAAGAGAACATTTTTTTTTACTCAATGCATAATTAAATTCTGGAATTCATTGCCAGATGATCTGGTGAAAGCAGTTAGTGTAGTTGCATTTAAAGAAAGGTTTGGACAGAAGTTGCAGAAATAAATACATTGCTTATCCCTGGGATAAACAGCATGGAACCTATCTACCTTTTGGGATCCTGCATGGCACTTGTGACTTGGATTGGCCACTGTTGGAGACACTATACTGGGCTTGACGGACCTTTGATCGGATTCAGCATGGCAAATCATATGTTTTTAGAACTTGTAGAAGATAATTCACAAAAGAATAGACAGTTCCTCTTATTTTGTAAAGTTAGCATAGCAGGTGCTATGCAGAGGACAGACAAGAATCCAAGTACCATAGGGCCACAGATTCAAGAAGAAAGCACACCAATGTACTGCAGCATCACCTGCAAATATTATTCAGAACTGTGAGCTGTATTTGCATATGCGCTACTAAGTCATTGAACACTCAGGCCAGAAATACACAGAAATTGGTTTACATGGTGAGCCAGAAAATAAGACGGGCAAAATATATTGTTTTCATAAAGACAGCAATTTTAAAACAAGAACGTATCGGCACGTGTGCAGACATAAGCTGTAATTTTAAATCATATGCACAACTGCGTGCTTATGATTTAAAATACGCCTACCGCAAGTAAGTGTGCTCCTAATTTTAAGCTGTTACTCGAGCAAACATACTTCACATATCTTCCTTAGAACTTTGTTGGCTTTAACACGTGCAAATAAGCAAATTTTAAAACATGCTCGCATGAAGTACATTCCCAGTTTTAACAAGCAGTCCACCAGTTTGCCCAGTCTATCTAGAGGTTATCAAAACCCCTCTGGTTTTTCAGCCTGCACTCGCTAATTGACCCGGACCCCCTCACCCTGGTGTGCTAGGCTTAAAATGCAATTTCTGCAGACTTGCACCACATCAGCTGAAGCAGTAAATATACCCGGCTAACAAGCCACCACGTGCCGTGGCCTCCGGTTTTAAAATACGGATTTACACATGTCACTGTTAGCACTGCCCATTTCCCACGCTTTTTTTTTTTTTTTAGGTCATGCACATACATGCGTAATTAGCGGCTTTTAAAATCCATGTAGATGAGAGACTTAGTGCAAGCAATGCTTTTAAAATTTGCCCCATAATGAGCAATATAATTTATACTTAACTTGGTAACTCCTGGGAAAGAAGTCAAATCTGGAAGATACAAAAGTGAAAATATTTTGAGAAAAAGAACCATATATTCTTGGTTTAAGGTAAATTGTGATAAGATTGTGCTTATTAGTGAACTGAAACTTATCTGATATCTTGTGCTGGTGAATTATTGTAACTGCAAGACAAGAGAGAGAAAAGTTAATATTTAACTTTTTTTGAATTTGAAAAACTTGAAAAAGGAAAAATGTGGTTAACAGTGAAAGTAAATATACTTCTGTACTGAAGATTCAGTTGAAAGTATTTTTAAAGGGGTTCTTGGAAAGCATAAAAAGGAATACTGCTCGTTAATGAAAGAATTTGATGCAATTTATGTTCCTTTAAAAATAAACATTTCAGAATTTAAGTTAATGTAATTATTAGTGCGAGTTAACATACTTGCTAAAACCAGATTTTATTCTTAATACCTACAACCAAATCATAGGGCACCTACCTTTCTCCCTACCTCCGGAAACTTTGTACTGTTAGTTACAATACAGAGACGAGGTGTTCTTATGTGAGACTTCCACTGGAAGAAAGGTAAGGGAGATACCATCCAATCTTTGCCCTACGACAATACTGCCAGTGGGGTTTACAGCTGCATGGAGCTCCAGGTTTTGAAGATCTTGCTGTAGGTCTCTCTCTAAAAAAAATAAAATTTGTTTTTAAGTTTTACTATGTCTCATCCTTAACAATAATAGTGTTGGACCGAGAAAGCTTGAGATTTTTCACACTGACAGATTTACTGAGGTTTTTTATTTCATGTCTAGTGGGGGAAATCCTTTGTAAATCTGATTCTCTCTCTGTAAGGTTCTAAATAAAGTCTGTTCAATTTAAACCTTGTTGAGATCAGATTAAGTTTAGTGCTGTGTCGTGGAGAACAGCAATAAAGTTAATATAAAAAAGAGTACGCCGATTTCACTAGAGACATGAGGCCAGCACTATTCCATGGCAGCAAATGAGCTGCACAACAGGAAGGGGGGAGAAGAGAGGAGATTTAAAAAAAAAAAAAAAAAGGGCTCGAAAAAGGTCCATTATTATAAATTAGTTGGTTTTTTTTGACAATTTTTATTAAGATAAAATATCATAAACAATACATTGTCAAAGCATAATATTAACACATGCATATAGGCAAACTTCAGGCAACTTTCAAAAAGATTTGCCAGTAAAGTATGACTCAATTTAAAAAACTGGAAAAAATGCGACTGGATAATAATATTCAAAAAAAGAAGTCACATGTATCTCATGGTTATATTGGTAAGGAATACCCTCATACCAGGGCTAATGCACACTTCCGCCTAACGGCGTCTTTTTTACTTTTATGTACAAACACCAATTTGGCTGCCCATTTAAAAATGCAATCATAGGGTAACCTTTGTTTATAAAAACCATGGTTGACATACTGCCGCTGATTTTTAAGTAGATTTTATAATTGGATTTAACCACTATTTTTTGTTTTTTAACCTTTTTTGTTTTTTTCAAAATTATCTTCTCAATTGTGTTTTTTTCTTTTTTTCTATTTTTCAATGAAGCAAATGTCCGAAAAGCTCATTTGCTCGTTGTCTTCTCTTTGTCTCTTCTCAATAAAATAAGAGTCTCAAAACACTCATTTACTCATTTGTTTTTGTTCATGAATGAAGTAGTTCATTCTTTAAACGCTCATTCAGCCCCTGACGAAGAAATAACTTCGAAACACCAGCGGTGTCGGGCTTTTCCGCAGAGTGCTGTGACTCCTACTTTATTGAATAAGATAAGTGCATTCAAAAAGATTGTTGCATTTTTTGAGCAAATGAACTGTTGGGACTTTCACCTTTCGGCATTCATGAACAAAAACAAATGAGTAAATGAGTGTTTTGAGACTCTTATTTTATTGAGAAGAGACAAAGAGAAGACAACGAGCAAATGAGCTTTTCGGACTTTTGCTTCATTGAAAAATAGAAAAAAAGAAAAAAAACACAATTGAGAAGATAATTTTGAAAAAAACAAAAAAGGTTAAAAAACAAAAAATAGTGGTTAAATCCAATTATAAAATCTACTTAAAAATCAGCGGCAGTATGTCAACCATGGTTTTTATAAACAAAGGTTACCCTATGATTGCATTTTTAAATGGGCAGCCAAATTGGTGTTTGTACATAAAAGTAAAAAGACGCCGTTAGGCGGAAGTGTGCATTAGCCCTGGTATGAGGGTATTCCTTACCAATATAACCATGAGATACATGTGACTTCTTTTTTTGAATAGTAAGTATGACTGACTATAGAGTCTAAACATCTAAAATTTGTCCCATCCCCCCCCCCCCCCTTCCCCTGGACAAATTCCAACTTTGCCCAATCACAGCCCAGAGGTGGGAATCTATTGATGGCCCATGAACCACATTATTCCGGAAGATAATACTTTATACGAGACCATATCCTATAAACCTAAGTATGGAATCCAGTCTAATAGCGTCAGGTGTTCCAGCTTATACAATTGTCTTAATTTGACTAATAACTGTGTGCGGTTCGGTATAATATTTGACTTCCATTGAGCTGCCACCAGCATACGCGCTGCGGTGGTCACATATCTGTGTACCCCTCATATGGTAAACGCAAGAGCCAAAATTCCGCAACCAATGGACCCGAACTTCCAGGACGCTCTCCATCAAGTCCTGACAAACCCTCCAAAAACCTTGTATGCGAGGACAGCTCCACCACGTATGTAGGAAGGTGCCTACTTGGGAACAATTCCGCCAACATAAAGAGGAGCGACCCAGAGACCACCGGGCTAATCTAGCTGGTGAATAATGCCAGTGATATAAATGTTTATATCTGTTTTCCATCAGGGCTGCCGACATTGACACTTGCCCCAGATTGCGAAAAAACATTTCTCCCATAGGACACCCAGATCTGACTCCCACGCTGCTATGTGCATCCCCTTAATACATTCCTGCCTATCATAATTATATATCTTAGATATGTGTTCCGGATCATGCCTGCCAAGATACAATACCCCTCAAAGAGGGGTCGGCCCTGCTGAAGATCCCATCACTTCTTTGAGGTTAAGAAAGTGTTTCAACTGGGCATAGGCTTAAAAAAAAAAAAAAAAAATCAGTCTTAGGCAGGCTATATAGACATTGTAATTGTGCAAATGATAGTACCCCATTTTCCCAGACAAGTAAGTCCCAGCCTTTCCCATCTATGAAAAACCGGATTCAGCCTCCCCGTAGCAAAGGATCGCAGATAATGGATAGGCGAGAGGGTTTAATATTGTTTGCCCGGACCCAATTTGATTTCCAGCATCGCCATATATTGTATGTACAGTTAAGGAGGAGGAGGAAGGGCCTTAAGGTCCTGATTAGTAAGTCCCTCCAACCAAAACATGTTGTATAAAGGAGGACCTTCTATCCCTACCCACTGTTTGGGCAACGTGGAATCACGACCATCACTGATTTAAGTTGGGACGCCACATAGTAGTGTACCAAGGAGTGCAGTCCCACCCCACCATCTCGTCTGTGCCGGTATAACACCAGCCGAGCTACCCTCGGTGGTCTCCGACACCAAATAAAATGGAACATCTTCCACTGTAATGGTTTCAACATATGCATTGAAAGGAGGCAAGGTAAGGCCTGGAAAAGGTATCCCAGTCTGGGTTAAATGTTCATTTTAACTGTATTTATTTATTTTACTTATTTTTATATACCAACATTTGATCTGAGATATCACATTGGTTTACATTCAGGTACTGTAGGTATTTCCCTATCCCCAGAGGGTTTACAATCTAAGTTTTGTACCTGAGACAATGGCGGGTAAAGTGACTTGCTCAAGGTCACAAGGAGTGACAGCGGGACTCTAACCCTGGTCTCCTGGTTCGTAGCCCACTGCTCTAACCACTAGGCTATTCCTCCTCCCTATCCTGCCAAACCATGAAAGCGGTAATCTGTCCCATTTATCCAAATCACCCAGGATACTTCGCACTAGGGGTTGAAAATTGTTCAGAGCTAGCTCCTCTAAATCCATCCCTAGATTATTCCCAAGTAGCGAATTGGGCCTTTTGTCCAGCAAAAAGGAAACAACCATTTTCCTTCCCTTTTTAATCCGATATCACAATGAGCCGGTAAAATTTCTGACTTATCAGAATTCACTCGAAACCCAGAAAAGCGTCCATAGTTATCTAAGTGACGCTGAACTCTGTGTAATGAGGAGAGAGGATTCATTAGAGAAAAAATATCAGCAGCATAAAGCGATATTTTGTACTGTTGTAAACCCACCGGAATACCACGCACCTCCGGGTCCATCCTTATTGCCGCTGCGAAAGGTTCCAAGCTGAGATCAAATAGCAGTGGTGACAGCGGGCATCCCTGCCTAGACCCTCTCTGTACCTTAAAGTTCTGCGTATAGCTATGGTTCATTTTCAGACATGCTAGAGCAGAGGTGGGCAATTCCGGTCCTCGAGGGCTGCAAACCAGTCGGGTTTTCAGAATATCCTTAATGAATATGCATGAGAGAGACCTGCATACACACCTCCTCAGTTGTATGCAAATCTATTTCATGCATATTCAATAGGGGTATCCTGAAAAACCGACTGGTTTTCAGTCCTCGAGGATCGGACTTGCCCACCCCTGCGCTAGAGGGTCTCAATATAACTCCCTAACCCACATGGAAAAATGACCCCCCAGGCCAACCTTATCCATTACCGCAAATAAAAAGGGCCAGAAGACTCTAATCAAAGGCCTTTTCTGCATCGATAGTGAGAAAAACCGCCGGCTGGCCCGCACTTAGCGCTATGAAGTAGGTCTATGAGTTTCCTAATATTATCTGCCATAGTACATCCTGGCATGAAACCCGCTTGGTCAGTATGTATTACCCCTCAATTCTGCCCCTTAGGCGGTAAGCCAATATTTTGGCCAAGATTTTCAGATCAATATTGATTAATGAAATGGGCCTAAAAGATGCACAATTGGTGGGATCTTTTCCCGGCTTAGGAAGCAGTGTTATTCCTGCATCATCATATGGTAACAGTTTCCCCCCATCTCTAATATAGTTAAACATTCGTGCCAATGGGCCACTTAATATATATATATATATATATATATATTTTTTTTTTTTATTTTTTTTTTTTTTTTAAATAGACGAGGAGGGTAAACCCATCTAAACCTGGGGCCTTCCCGGCCTTGAGATCTTTAATGGCCCAATCGACCTCAAACTCTGAGATGGGCTTCCCCAAGATACACTGATCCTAGGCGGATAGAGTGGGCAACTCTATCCCCTCCAAATATGTATGGATGTTCTCCATTGTCACCTGGACCTCCAGGGTATATAACTTTCCATAAAATATTTGAAACAGAGTCCTTATGGCCTCAGCGTCCATGAGCATTTCACCAGAGCTGGCTTTGATACGATAGATCATACCTTTAAGGCGTCTAGTACATAGCTGGTGTGATAAAAAAAGTCTACTGTTTTTATCCCCAAACTCATATTTTTGATGGAAGAGATCCAGGCTGTGGGCAAATGCTGCTGGGTCTAAGGAAGCTATCTCTTCACATTTCCTACTCAAAAGTCCTGCTCTTATAGACCCTGGGTTTTGTTTTATGCCTGCTTTCAAGCCTAGCTAGCTCCAATAATGGGGTCTCTCGTTATCATAAAAAACAAATGAATAGACAAGTTCCCATACCTATTACATGACCCCTGATGACAGCCTTCATACCTTCCCAAACGGACGTGGGGGGTACCTCCTCCCCTCCACTCAACCCAAAATAATCTTCTAACACCTTCCCCAAACGTTCCTGATAAGGAAGGAATTTCAGTAAGTAATCATTTAATTTCCAAAATTTGTGCCCCTCCTCCCTGGAATATCCTAATAAAGTCCATAGGACTGGGGCATGATCGGACCATGTAATACATTCAATGTCAATGACCCCAGTTCTGACTATAAGATCTTTAGGTATTAAAACTGATCTATTTGGGTATAGGAATTATGGGGGGTGAGTAGTAAGTATAACTCCGGCTATGAGGATAACATAGCTGCCATGTCTATTAATTGTTTTTCCGCCATCAACTGCTTTATTATTTTCCCGGGTTCCCTTTTTTCTCCTACATTCTGTGTAGATGTATCCTTCACTGGGTCTAAGGAAACATTAAAATCCCTAGCAATAACTAAATTGTCCAGTGTAGCCCTCCAGCCGTTTACCCAGCTCTTGCAATGTCTCCAATAGTGTTTACTGTCCCCCATCCGCACAAACAGCAAGGGTGAGTTATGCAGCAAGACCTGCAAAATCAGAAATCGGTCCTCCAGGTCCCGGTACTGATCCTGTATTTGTACTACTAAATGCTGAGAAAAAAAAGAATCCCTACCCCCCAGTATTTTTTTTATTCTGAGTAGCAGGGGTAAAATATTGAAAGAGGTATTTTTGGGAGTGTAGTAGTCGCTCATCCCTACTCCGGAGATGCGTCTCCTGAAGGAATGCTATGGAGGCTTGTAATCTCTGAAGTTCTTTAAACAACATTTGATGCTTATAGGGGGATTTAGGCCTTCAACATTCAATGAAATACATTTAAACTCAGCCATTTATCTCAGACCATCCCTCTCTTTCGCTACTGCAAATAGAGCATACTCCCCTACCATCCCACTCTTGGATGTACCAAGCAGCTCCCCCTCTCTCCTCTTCCATCCAGAGGCCCCCATCCCTGTTTGCCCAGTCAACCCCCCTCCCTACCACCCCCTCCCCCTTTTACTCCCTTCCCCAACTCCATCCGTCTCATTGCCTCCTCCTCTCCCCAACTCCCCGTGTCCCCCACACCAACATAAAGGTAGACTACTAGCTCAGGGAGGGTAGCCCTTCTTGTCCCTCCCACATTTAACAAATGAGTTCCAAAAACTTCTGAACCAGAAAAGCCTATAAACTGTAACTCAGCAACCTCAAATTTACAAGAGGATCCCCCTCTGCAGATTCCTCCCTTTTCTCCAACGTATCAGGCCTTGTTCCCGTCTGCCTCATCTCCTCTGTTATTTTATGTCTCGTCAACCCCAGATGCAGATGGATAGTGGGGCACTTCCTCGCCTTTTCCCCTACAGGAATGAGAAAAAAGGAGTCCGTACTTCACGCAGGCTCATCCAAGGGTGGACTGCCATTGCTTGCAGACTGTCTTGTGAGGCGGCGTCCTCCCTTCCCTACCCGCTGCCACTTTGGCGCTGCTTGCAAATTAGATTTTGTCACTTGGGTTTCCCCTCGTGTCAGTGCTATTCCCGCTGCTTGCAGAATAGGGATGGCTTCTTCTACTGTTTTAACTTGTTAAGTGACTCCTTGGATAATGAAAGCTAACCCTCCCGAGGATAAAGCCACCTGTATCTAATTTGCTCAGATCCAAGAAGCTTGTGTGAGGGGATGTAAGGCCCTCCGCCTTCGCAATGTGGCTGATGTCAAATCCTGGAAGATCTGCAAATCATGCCCTTCCCAACTAAAAGGGCTAACTCTGCGAGCACAGTGCGTTATGTCTTTTATAAGAAAACTGTGCAGGCAGCTATAATGTCCTTTGGTGTATTTCGCGGAGAGTTTCCCCAAAGCTCGATGTGCTCTTTCAATCATGATATCTGGGTGAGCCTGCACCTCTGCGCTCATCCCCAGGGCCGCAGCTAACAGTGCAGTGCAAGTTTTCCTAACCACCGTCATGGCGTCCGCAAATTCGAGGGTTTCTGGGAGGCCCCAATTCGGATGTTCACCCTCTGAGAATGATTTTCCAAGTCCTCCATTTTAAGGACAGTGTCTTCATGCCGTGATTCTAATTCTGCTAGTTCTTCAGTGAGCGCTGTTAATTGTGCTTCGTGTGTGTCCAAATACTCCCTCAGTCTCTTCTACCCTGTGGCCGAGCTCCCGCAGGTCAGAACATCCTCTTTAAGCGAGCGAATTTCAGTCCTGATCTCTTCAAACCAGACGATAAAATTTTTTAGTCAGCGGCTCGATTGGGGGGAGGAGGGGGCCCTCTCACCTGAAGCGCTTACTACCGGTGGAAGCACATGGCCCACAGCTTGAGAGTCCTTTGACAGCGCCGCAAATCGGGATCCACCCGCATCAAGAGAATTGTGCCAGATCCACTGCTTTTTTCTTCCCAGTCATACTCCTGGACGTTCGCGGTGCCTGGTGCAGTGCTTTTGGTAAGTTTTTGTATGGAACGATAGGTTAGATTATTTTAACACAATGTGAGGAGAGAGGAGAGTAGAGCTTAGATGTCCATCTTGGATGATGACGTCTCTTCCTCCCATAAATTAGGTTTTTTTTGTGTTTTTTTTTTACACAATTTCATGCAGGAAGCTCAAAAATAAACTTGAGTAGTCCAGAGTGGTCCTAAGGTACTACATTGGATTAGAAACTGGTTGAGTGATAGAAGGGTTGTGGAAAATAACATTCATTCTTTGAAAGGAGGAATAATCAGTGGAATGCCCCAGGGATTTGTCCTAGGTCCATTGTGTTCAATATTTTTATAAATGCGATTAAAGAGGGATTGTAAGCAGGTTCCCTCTAAGGAGTGACTAGGTATGTGCAGATTTTCATGTGCAACAATTTTTTTTAAACCAACAATTTTTGAGCACCAGTATTAGTGTTTCATTTCTGGATATAGCACGAAATAAATAAGCATGCAATTGCTCACAGAACATAAGAAATTGCCATGCTGGGTCAGACCAAGGGTCCATCAAACCCAGCATCCTGTTTCCAACAGAGGCCAAATGAGGCCACAAGAACCTGGCAATTACCCAAACACTAAGAAGATCCCATGCTCAGTGGAAGGGAGTGGGCAGTGGAGTGCCTCAGGGATCTGTTTTGGGACCCTTACTTTTCAATATATTTATGAATGATCTGGAAAGAAATACGATGAGTGAGATAATCAAATTTGAAGATGATACAAAATTGTTCAGGGTAGTTAAATCACAAGCAGATTGTGATAAATTGCAGGAAAAACCTTGGAGACTGGAAAATTGGGCATCCAAATGGCAGATGAAATTCAATGTGGATAAGTGCAAGGTGATGCATATAGGGAAAAATAACCCATGCTATAATTACACAATGTTAGGTTCCATATTAGGTGCTACAACCCAAGAAAGAGATCTAGGCATCATAGTGGATAACACATTGAAATCGTCGGTTCAGTGTGCTGCGGCAGTCAAAAAAGCAAACAATGTTGGGAATTAGAAAGGGAATGGTGAATAAAACGGAAAATGTCATAATGCCTCTGTATCGCTCCATGGTGAGACCGCACCTTGAATACTGTGTACAATTCTGGTCGCCGCATCTCAAAAAAGATATAATTGCGATGGAGAAGGTGCAGAGAAGGGCTACCAAAATGACAAGGGGAATGGAACAGCTCCCCTATGAGGAAAGACTAAAGAGGTTAGGACTTTTCTGCTTGAAGAGACAGCTGAGGAGGTATGATAGAGGTGTTTAAAATCATGAGAGGTCTAGGTCTAGAATGGGTAAAATGTGAATCGGTTATTTACTCTTTCGGATAATAGAAAGACTAGGGGGCACTCCATGAAGTTAGCATGTGGCACATTGTGTAATTATAGCATGGGTTATTTTTCCCTATGTTGGGTTCCATATTAGGTGCTACAACCCAAGAAAGAGATCTAGGTGTCATAGTGGATAACACATTGAAATCGGTTTTTTGTTGTTTGTGTTGTGTTTGTAGTTTTGTAGTTTGTAGTGTGCTGCGGCAGTCAAAAAAGCAAACAGAATGTTGGGAATTATTAGAAAAGGAATGATGAATAAAACGGAAAATGTCATAATGCCTCTGTATCGCTCCATGGTGAGACCGCACCTTGAATACTGTGTACAATTCTGGTCGCCGCATCTCAAAAAAGATATAATTGCGATGGAGAAGGTACAGAGAAGGGCTACCAAAATGATAAAGGGAATGGAACAACTCCCCTATGAGGAAAGACTAACGAGGTTAGGACTTTTCAGCTGGAGAAGAGACGACTGAGGGGGGATATGATAGAGGTGTTTAAAATCATGAGAGGTCTAGAACGGGTAGATGTGAATCGGTTATTTACTCTTTCGGATAGTAGAAAGACTAGGGGGCACTCCATGAAGTTAGCATGGGGCACATTTAAAACTAATCGAGGAGAAAGTTCTTTTTTACTCAACGCACAATTAAACTCTGGAATTTGTTGCCAGAGAATGTGGTTCGTGCAGTTAGTAGTATAGCTGTGTTTAAAAAAGGATTGGATAAGTTCTTGGAGGAGAAGTCCATTACCTGCTATTAAGTTCACTTAGAGAATAGCCACTGACATTAGCAATGGTAACATGGAATAGACTTAGTTTTTGGGTACTGGCCAGGTTCTTGTGGCCTGGTTATGGCCTCTGTTGGAAACAGGATGCTGGGCTTGATGGACCCTTGGTCTGACCCAGTATGGCATGTTCTTATGTTCTTACTGATGCAATTAAAAGCAGTGGCTATTCCCTACATAAACTTGATTAATAGCAGCTAATGGACTTCTCCTCCAAGAACTTATCAAAACCTTTTTTAAACCCAGCTACACTAACTGCACTAACCGCATCCTCTGGCAACAAATTCCAGAGCTTAACTGTGCGTTGAGTGAAAACATTTATCAATTAGTCTTAAATGTGCTACTTGCTAACATCATGGAGGGCCCCCTAGTCCTATTATTCAAAAGTGTAAATAACCAAATCACATTACTCGTATGAAAGGTTTGTCTCTTTGCAGATAATACAAAAATCTGAAATAGGGGGGATATTCTAGAAGGAAGCAGAAAAAAAATGGAGTGATCTAAGTGTAAGGCTGTTTAAGCCTTCACTATAGGTTAAAAAAAGAGTAAGGAACATTTCAGCAAAGGGAGGTTCCAGAGGTGTGGAGTGTTTGATTTTTCTGGTCCATACCAAATAGGGTGAGTCTCTGTGTCAAATTTAGATAAGTGTGTCTCCACGAGACACCAGGCGTTATCTGCAGACAAGCAATGGAGTACTGCACTCTCTAGTCTCCTCAAGAAGACATGTGTGGGGTCTCTATCTGTAGTGTTTCAAAGATGGAGTGGCTGCAAGGAGGGACAGAGCTGTAGTTTTCTGGATGGCAACTTTCCCAGAGTCCACTGGGAAGAGAGACTCGTCCGTGAGGCCAAGTGCAAACGACAAGGTACAGAAATACCATCTGCTTTGGGGGATGAAAGGGAGTTCTGTGTTCAGATCCAGTCCTGGAGAGAAAAGGAGCCTGCAGAACCATCAGAAATAAAAATTCCAACCTGTTTTACTCAACACTATGAGAAATTAAACTTATCTTTCTCTTCTGACTACTCAGAACTGTGTGAAGGCCTTTTTTCCCTGTACTGCTTTCCTGGATTATTTTACTGAAGTATTATTTTGTTTTGGAACACAATACGATATTTTGAACTGTTTACTGTAAGGCTGAATATGATCCTCTTGGGCTTTACAGCTTTGCTGTCCCCCATCGAAGAATCCTGATCTGGAGCTGCAGCCAACCCCTGTAGCACCTGAAGGTGGCCCCTTGCCTATTTCTGAAAGAGTCTAGAAAAAAGGTTATATAAAAGGAAGCTTAAAAAAATGGTCTAACATTTGGTAACTAAGACTTAATGCAAGAGTGCAGAGATAGAGAGATAAACAGATATTTCCAAGAGAGAATGCATCAAGCCAGATAAAGATCTTAGGGTGATCTGATAATCTCAAGTCAGCAGTATGAACCTGAAAAATACTCAAATGCAGAGAGGAAGGTATTACCAATAGAGGAAGAGAGGTATCGGAGACATGTAATGTAGAGTAGTATTGTATCTAGTTTTGGAGGCTATTCCTCCTAAAGCAGATTAGCAGCAGTCCAGAGAAAGGCTACCAAAACAGAACACGTTGCACTATAAAGTTCTATGAAATTAGAATAGGGACCTAAGTATGAATATTCTAGAAAAGAGTAGAAATGATTAAGACATTCAAATACCTCAAAAGCATAAATGTGCAAGAAGCATTTTCCCAGAGTTAATGAAATTTGAGAACAAAAGGTCTTGATATGCGGCTCAAACAGTGTAAGACTCAGGAGTAATAAATAAAGCTTCTCATTTTAGGTTTGGATAACCCCCCTCATGCAACTAAAATAAGATAGGGGTTTATTAGATAAACACTGAAAAATCACCACTTCCCCCAATATTCTTTCACCTCTCCTTTGTCTACCTGGATCCTCTGCTTTGTTTTTGTGCCTTTTCCATGCCAATACACCTCAGCTGCACATAACGCAAATAAGAGACCGAATGTTTTCCATAGCAGGCCCCATGTTGTGGAGCTCTCTTCCAGAGTCTGTGCGTCAAACAACGGAAAGAAAGTTTCAAACAAGAACTGAAAACATGGCTTTTTAGAAAAGCATACGATTTCCGGAGCCACCGTCCTTCAGGTCCTGGCGGAATCACCTTCACAGTTTGATGCAAATGGAAAATCTCTTCGCTCGTAGTTCACCCAGACGGAAACTTTTTCTTGGTACTTGTGATTCATACTTACAAACGTTGCCTCATAGAGCTCGGAGTTTAGCCCTGAATGGCTGAACTTATACCTACATGGAGAGTATCTGGACTGCGTTTAATCTTCTCATTTGGTCTCTGGGGGGGGTGGGGGAGGGAAGTGGGGTGGGACGGGATTCCGGGCCTTCTTGGGCCTGATTGTTTGTTTGTTTGAAAGAGTGATATTTATCAGTTTACCTTGGCACTTTGTACTGTTCTGTTGAATTAGGCATCTTTATGTCATATGTGTATCATATTGTATTCACTCAATAAAAATACATTTCACATAAAACCCTGAAAAAAAAAAAAAAAAGAAAAGCATACGATTTAATGTAAAATACCAATATGCTGATAATTTCAACGTCAGTACCAGAAATAAATGTCAGTGGAGAGTGCAATAAGTAATGAACGTTGTAAAGTGTATTGTTAGTAGAATTAGAACCTGTATTCACCATTAGGTTGACCAAAAATGGATGACTATGAACTAGATTAACCCCTTACGATCGTGATGTACTAGAATATGTATGAATATGAATCAGAACATGTATTTATTACGGTGTTAACCAAGAATGTGAATGGTAACGCACCAGTATGTGATTACCGACCAAGAACATGAATGGTACTGTAAACCGTTGTGATCTTCATTTGGAATGCTATATATATAAAAAAAAATGCCTAAATATGTATTTGATTCAACCTGAATAGGTGCCCAATACAGACACCTAATATCAGAAGCCCTATATAAGGAATTATGTCTTCACAGAATGGATGGTGGATACATGAAACAACCTCCCTGTGGAGGCCAAAACAAGAACTGAATTCTAGAAGACACGGAATAAGCACAGAAAATCTAATAAGGAGGAAAGTTGCCCTGGGCCTGCATCACCGGTATGCAAATTGAACTCTGTCCCTCTCTCTCCCGGTCCACCCTCCCTCTCTGTATGGAAATTGAGCTCCGTCCCTCTATATTGTTCAATTCACTCTTTGCTACCACATACAGAAATTGAACTCTGCCCCTCTTGTTGTAGTCTCCAGCTTCTCCCCTCTCTCTACTACCACACTATAAACCCGAGCTCATGTGCATTCTCTTCTACCTCACTTCTCAAATAATCACTTCATACACTTCACAATATCTCCCCATCTTTGGATGGGCTTTGATTACTAGTCATTATATAGGAGCATAAAGCCAGAGACTGGGTAAACTCTGCAGTATGGCATCAGAAATGGGCCGACTAGATAGAAAATGACAGCAGATAGAGACTATGATTCTATGTTACTTATTAATATCCCCATGCTAAAATGAAGGAGCTTGAATAGTCTACGAAGAATCAATCACAACTCATGCTCTCTCTACAGCTCTCAAACTGAGAATATATGGCTCTGATCTACACATGTAACTCAAGGACTTAAAAGTATTTGATGTAGATTTGTTTCTGCAGCAAAAGTAAAAGGTAACAAAAGCAGTTAGAAGTCAAAATTGTGGCTTCCTTTGCTCAATAAAAGCTTACTTAAAAGGCAAAAAGGACAGTTGACAGCTCTTTGCAATTGCTTTTGAAAATCAGAAATACCAAATGGAGGTAAACAAATGTTTTTAACAAAAGAAATTGTAATTACCTATGTTTATAGTAAATATTCAATGGCTGTTTGTCTCCAGGGAAGACTGCCAGAACAAGTTTGCTAGCTTACAGTGACATTTAGTGGATTCTACTGGACAGGGGGAGATGTGTTTTCATAGGTTAGTTATAAATTCTAATTTTGATTCAAACAGCCCAATTTTTAGCTCTTGAAATCATAACTCTGGTGAATGCCTGCTTGGAGCCAATGAGGACTGGGAATGATGGCTCATGGAACCTTTTACTTAGGTAAAAGAAAACCGATGCCTTTGTTTAGGGTCAGAGAGACAGAGGCTAGAGGCTGGGAGAGAGATACAGAGATGTAGCTTTCAGGGTTTAATTCCAGCTTCTTTGCTGAAATTAAAGAGCAATTTTTGATAGCTGGATGTTTCCTTACCATTATCTGATGAACAGTACTTATACAGCAGCACTCAGCTGTTTGTTAATTTGTAGTGAGGGAAAGGAAAGTGATGTTCAGATATTTCCCAATTTTGGCTTCTATTTCACATTTTATTTATTTATTTATTTTTAATTTTATATACCGAAGTTCTTTGTAGGGGCTACAAATCATCCGGTTTACATAAAACGAAGAAGAACTGCTCAACAGAGAGCAGAGCTTTACATGGAAACCGTTATAACATATGGAACAGTATAACTGGTTGACAAAACAAGTGCAATTAAAGTAATAATATTTTAACTGGTAATTAAAATAAAGAAATATAATATTATATATAAGAAGTATAACTATTTAAAGTAGCAATAAATATAAATATAAGCAATGCCAAATATATATAAGAAATAAAGTGAATTTTTGAGCTCAAAGATAATTGTCCAGATTCAGATTCTTAAAAGAAGTACTTGATACAGTGTCCATAGTTAAGGGATGCCTGGTAATTAGGAAGTCTGTCAGTCACGGTAAGATTAAGTGTCTGGGTAAGCTTGTTGGAAGAGAAAAGTCTTCAGTCTTTTTTTGAATTCTTGATGACTGGGTTCTAGTCTAAGATCTGGGGGAAGCGTGTTCCACTGGTGTGGGCCTGCTGAAGATAACGCTCGTTTGCTCAATGATGATTTTATTTGCGGAGCATGCAGTGTTCCTCTGTATGCGCTTCTGATTGGTCTGGAGAAGTGTGCGGTTGGAGTTGAGAACTTAATGTAATGGGGGCTAGATTGTTTGTCGCTTTGTGGATGATAGTGAGTACTTTATAGAGTATCCTTTGTTTGATGGGGAGCCAATGTAAGTTCTGAAGGATTGGGGTGATATGATCTTTTTTGTTAGTGCTAGTTAGAATTCTTGCTGCTGAATTCTGAACCATCTGCAATGGTTTGATAGTGTTTGCGGGAATACCTAGTAGCAGGGAGTTGCAGTAGTCGAGCTTGGAAAGAATGATGGATTGTAGTACTAGCCTGAAGTCGGAGAAGTGAAGGAGAGGTTTAAGTTTTTTGAGGACTTGCAGTTTATAAAAGCAGTCCTTTGTGGTATTGTTTACGAACTTTTTTAGGTTTAGATGATTATCAAGCCATGCTCCAAGGTCTCTGACGTCGGAGGAGAACGAGTTGTTTGTGTTAGGTAGAGAAAGGCTGGAAGAGATTGTGCGTGGATCCTGGGAGACAATGAGCATTTCGGTTTTATTAGCATTCAATACTAAGTTGAGGCTTGAGAGTAGGTTTTTGATGGGCTGTAGGCATTCGTTCCAGTACGTGATAGTTTTTTGAAGGGATTCTGTGATCGGAAGGAGGATTTGTATGTCGTCTGCATAGAGGTAATGGGTAAGCTTTAGGTTTGAGAGTAGATGGCAGAGAGGGAGGAGGTAGATATTGAAGAGGGTGGGTGAAAGTGATGATCCTTGTGGGACTCCTTGCTCTGTCAGGATTGGATGCGATTCTTTGTTGTTTATCCTTACTTTGTAGAATCTGTTACTTAAGAAGGAATGGAACCATCTAAGGGCTGTGCCTTTGATACCTATGTTGGCTAGTTGGTCTATTACAGTAGAGTGTTTTACCGTATCAAATGCAGCAGAAAGATCCAGGAGAATGAGCAGGTAAGATTGTTTATTCTCCAGGTTAACGAGGATTGTGTCAGTGAGAGATAGTAAGAGCGATTCGGTGTTTAGGCGTTTTCGGAATCCATATTGAGCTGGGGATAGAATGTTATGATCTTCCAAATAATCTGACAGTTGTTTGTTGACAATTTTTTCCATCAATTTGGCGATAAGAGGTAAGTTAGCGATGGGTCTAAAATTGGCTGGGTCTGATGGGCAAGCGTTTGGTTTCTTTAGTAATGGTTTCAGTATTGCCAATTTTAACTGGTTAGGAACTAAACCTTGAGAGAGGGATGTGTTGATAATTTCTGCAATTGGTTTTGAGATGGTGTTTGGTATGGCGATGAGGAGATTTGTTGGTATTGGGTCAGATGGGTGGGAGGAAGGTTTGAATTTTTTAAGTGTGATTTCAATCTCCAGTGAAGAAGTGAGCTCGAATGAATCCAGGCTTGTGGTTTGTTGCGGCAGGAATGTGAGCTGGTGTGTTAGGGTAAGGTTGTTGGATGTGATTGATTGGGTAAGGTTAGTGATTTTTGTTTTGAAGTAGTTTGCTAGTTCGTTTGCTTTGTTGAGAGCTTGGTGGTCTGGGATAGAAGGAGGAGATGGTTTGGTTAAAGAGAAGACGTAGGAGAAAAGAGCCTTTGAAGTCGAATATAAAGTGGTGTATATAATATATATTATAAAGCGGGCGAGTGCCCGCATAATAATATACATATATATACATATTATAAAGCGGGCGAGTGCCCGCTCTCCCAGCACGCGCACAGGCCACTCTCCTGTGCACGCAATTCAATATTTAATTTATTAAAATTAGGCCCAGCGGTAAAAAGAGGCGCTAGGGACACTACCGCGTCCCTAGCGCCTCTTTTTGACGGAAGTGGCAGCTGTCAGCGGGTTTGACAGCTGACGCTCAATTTTGCTGGCATCGGTTCGAGCCCACTGACAGCCACGGTTTTGGAAACTGGATGCCGGCAAAATTGAGCATCCAGTTTTTGACCCGCCAGCCGCAGGCCCATTTAAAATTTTTTTTTTTATTTTTTAAACTTTCGGGACCTCTGACTTAATACGCCATGAGGGTACTGCTTTTCTGTGCACTTTCCCGGTGCCGGCAGAAATTAATGCTAGCGCGTCCAAAAGCCGGCTAACAGTGCGCTCCGGAGCGCACTGTACTGTATCAGCCTGATATAGAGTGGAGGTTTACACACATACTACTTAAATTTGAAAGGAACTGTGTTCTGATCATGAGCAGGAAATGAGGTAGTGCCCTCATCATACTGCCAGACTTTGGAAAAAGCACAGAATAAAGAAATTAAAAACAAACACTTAAGGAAGAGATGTAATTTAAGCCTTTGTAACAAAAAAAATTGTCATTGCCTAATTTGTTACCTCTCCTTCTGGAAAATAATTCAAAGCATGGCTGTTTAGCAAGGCCACAGCATACACTCATGCTCTAGAACTACACATTAGAAGTCTCCCTGACTGAATCTCACAAGATTTGACCGCTTCCAAGCTCCATCTATTCCAGTGTTTCCCCAATCAGTGTGCCTTTAGACCTGATCACTACTACCTAATGCTCAGATGGGTGGTGACTCTTAAATGTGTAGGAGATCTGAGATCATATATACCTACAGTACCTGAATGTAATCCACTTTGAAGCACTGAAAAAAAAAAAAGTGTGAAAAGCAGAATATAAAACCTAAATAAGTATATGCATGCTTCCTCTTCCTAGTTTTAGCATGAGCCCTGGAGTGTGCCAATTCTGTGCCTTGGATGCTGCCAGTTAGAATTGGCCCCCACATTACATACAGCACCTCCTTATTTTCTCCCTCCTGAGCATCCTCCTTTGAGTCCTTCAATGGTAGTCTTATCCCCAGGCTGAGTGAGACAGGAAGAGCATGCACAGAGCATGAAATGTGATGTGCTGAGTGTTGGTAGCAGTTCACTTTTGCTTCCAGAGCTCATTTAACTAAATGAGCTGGCTGCCTCACTGTAGTGGGTAGGAAAATTGATGGTTATTTTGTCACAATACACTTATTTATAAGTATAGAAGTTTTACTTATATGTCTATATAAGTAATAAAAGCATAAAGATTAGAGTTTGCATTAAAGAATATATACAAAGATATTTCCCCCTCACAGTTTCCAACATGAGTCATATCTTTGGAAAGACGGAAACAATGCTGAAAAACCAGTAACAGTTCACCAGGCACTTCATTAACCACTGTAATGTTCAACAAGTTCTGATCTGTTCTCTCTCTGGATTTCAGTTAGCTTGAAGTAGGTCATTTTGTGTTGATTCTGCTGACCTTTGTCCTAGTTTCAGTTTCTCTCTGGGCTACACCCATGTGTTCTTGAGGCCCCAAGGTTCTGTCCCTATCACATCAGCAAACAATTAGGTGTGGCCAAGTGGCTACTGTCCTGTTTTCCTCTGATATCTGCACAGTTAGCCTCCTGAGTAACTACTCTTTAATATATCTGATCTCATGACTTGTTTCAAGCAGGCATTTATTTTCAGAACTTATACGCCTTATAATCAAATAATTAAATTAGTAATATTTGTAGTGGAGCAGAGAATCATTAAGTTCTTCATGTAAACTAAATAACTGCTTAAAATAGTTTCCCCACATTCACCACACTGATGTCTCCTGCACTTATATACAGAGGGAGCTGTTCTACTGTAAGGAGTCCATGTGTTCTCTACTCACTTAGTATTTGTTTTAAAGTTTGGAAGAGAGACTGGTGAGGCTTTCAGTACTTCCTTAGCTCTTACCTTTTGGCCACATAAATTCTCTTCATTTCTGTATTGCCTGATCAGTGGAGTTTGGTGTACCACATAACATTTTGGTTAGTGTAGGTGTACTTTGGGCTTGAAAAAGATGGGAAATACTGATCTAGCCAACTAGTATTTAACTTACTTCTTGACTAAATATATGGAATTTATATCCAATGCACCTATTTCCTTAATGCTACTTAATGTATCCCACTTATCTATATTTAGAGACTATCACATCTTTATATATCCATTGTTTATGTACTCAATGACTTATTTTATATAATCCACCTTGGCCCTAAGCTTTAGGTAAAGGCAGACCCTGAAATACTTATAAATAAATCTAACACATGCAGAAATCTCATTTTGCTCAAGTTCAAATTCAACCATTTTTTCAGTACATTTCACATATCAATATGTACACGTACTCATTCCATAAAATACAAACTTTCAACATGTATTCATCTCTGTTTTATACGGCAAACGTAGGTAAGTAACTGCATCTTCATTGGCCCGAAGGGAGGATAAATCTTGAAACCTGGTCACAGATATATTAAATTAATCCAACAAAAATATATTTACCTGTCCTACAACTTGTTTGTTGACCCTTGTTTCTAAGTAATTAGAGGAATATATTAATGCATGATTTACACAAGTCACTTGCCACAGTGAAGTGGTTTCCTGTCCCAGAATGCATAAGCCAAAAGATCTTCCCCCATTTTGTGTTGTTGGAAAAAATGCTTGGTATATCTGGCAACTGTGAATAAAGCAGAGACACAGGAGGAAGAGAAAAGTTACAGGAGGGGTGTGCTTAACTGGATTTGGTGGAAATTGAAGCAGTCCAGCACAGTGCAAGGGGGAGAACTCCAGACAGCAAGGACTTCACAGGGGAGGAAAGGCTTGGAGGCCACCGCAAGCTTCTTCTTCAACAATGGGTGTGTCCCATGCATGTGAGGTCTGCCATAAAAAAGGGCTGCAAGGATGGGTGTAAAAATGCAGGAGGGCTAAGAAATATAAGGCATGCAGGACTGGGCAGGGACAAATCAGCTTGCAAAATAAGCAAGGAAGGCAGAGAGGAACGACTACAGTAAAGACAAGAGAAGACCTGAACTGCAAACAGAAAATACGTTACAAAAAAAAAAAAAAGAAAAAAAGGATTCGAAAAGCTGGCAAGTTGACAGCAGCAAAAATCGCAGTTCAGACACAATCTGGTTCTACTTCGAGGGAATAAATTTCAAGACCAACACTCAGAAATAATCCCATTTTTAAACCTGAATGTCACTAGGACATTCAGAACAGAACCCGGCTGCCTTTCACAAACACCGTGTTCCTAACCCCCTCCCCAATCCCGTTGATTGCACAGCTCTCTAACCGCACCTGGGCACGCCGATATTTTAGTTGAAACAAGTGCCAGATTTTAAATGGGGTTTGTAGCCCAAAGTAAGACACATAGCCCAAAACTAGCCCAGTTAACTAGGGAAAACTGAAGTCTCAAACCCATAAGTAATCCAATCTTCAGGGGACCAAAAAAGCTAACATAAATGGTATTTTCAATAATTATTTTCTGAAGTATTAAAACATAAAAACTTGTGCATTTATACTATGTCAACAGGTGCATACATACAATAAATATTGAAACCCATTCCTCACTACATTATACACAGGACATTCCAGCATTGCTCTTAGTCCAGTCAGGAATAGCTCTAACTTTGAAAAGTTTATTGTGATGCCCGATAGAGTAAGATAGCTCCTCAGCAACTAAATTCTTTACCAAAGTTTTGAACGAGGCCAGGGGCAAGAGAGCCAGGGAAGGAGGGTTAGAGAAAGCAATAAAAAAAAAGCAACAATAGGAACTATACATCCCTGACATCACACCTCTACCAATTTCCTTTTCTCCCACACAATGTGCCCAACAGACTCTGCATCTCACCCCCTACTCCCCTTCAGGCCCTGCACTATCAGGTATGCATTCCATGCAATTGCATGGGATGGCACTGCTTGGAGGGGGAAGGCAACAGCAGAAGCACACTGCAGAGTCAGCATCGGCCCAGTGTAGAGCCTTCAGGCAATGGTCTGTACCTTTAGTCCAGTGGGTCCAACTGCATTCATGGGCCAGCACAGCAAGATCAAAAGGGTGCTTGGATGTTGCACCTGGAGCTGATGTCTTTTGAAGAGGAGCACAGAGTGATAAGCAATGAGCATGCGGTCCAACAGATTTAAGATGCTTCTGCATAAGCAGCAAACGCGGCCCCTGGCAGCATTACTTTTTTCCTGGTTCGGTGTGCCTGCTACTGACTCGCCGCCCCTGCACAGCCAATAGCGAGACTAAAAGCAGCAAAGACAGTGTTGCTTTTTCAATGAGATGACTTGAGTTTCTCCAATGCCAAGAGAAAGGGGGGGGGGGGGGGGGGGGGGGGGGGGGGAACAGCCTAGGCAAAGTATGGCTACTTGGTACTGGTGGTGTTTTTTTTTTTTTTCTGCTAGTGTAAGGCTCTTGTGGTGCCCAGCAGATTACAGGTTGTTCTCACAGGACCTTTAGGTGGATCAGACTTCTCACTGCAATGGGAATCCTGCTGCAGAACCAGGAGGAGGGGCAGCATCCAAATTAAGAACAAAGAGGTAGTGTACTAGGAGAGCCTATCCTGTAGTGCGCACTTGTGTGAAGAAGAGAGCGCACAGGGAGAGAGAATGGGTGAGCATGTGTATGAGATTTGTTAAGAAGGGTGTGTGAGTGACAATATGAATGACAGAATGAATGTTAGAGGTGTATATATGAGAAAGAGGAGAAAGTTTGTGCATCTCCATTCTCTCCAACTGCAGGTGGCAAATGTCAGGCTTTTAAAGTTTATTTATAAAGAAGTTTTTTATAATACCATTACAAATGCAATATATAAAAATATACATACACGTATATATATAAATTATTCTGACACAAGGCTCCTAAAGGGGGGGGGGGGGATCTAGTTGGCACAGCAATACAAGGAAGACAGTACAATAAAGACAATCAATACTTATCCACTTATTTTATTTATTTAGATTTTTATATTCCACTTTTTGGCACTTCAACGTGTACATCAAAGCAGATTACATTCAGGTGATGTGGGTATTTCCCTGTCCCCATAGGGCTTCCAATCTAATACATACCCATTTCAATTTTTATAGTTTAGATCACTACAGGGACCTGGTCTTTTCTGTGCAGGCCCAGGACAGACAACAAATGGGGGGGGGGGGGGGGGGAAGAGAGCGCTCCAGTAATTGTTTATGCAGGGCAGCAAAAATGCTAGCCCTGGCTCTGCTTCCCTCTTTGCTCCTCATATTCCCTCTCTGCCTCCCCCCACCCCAACATTCTCTTGTCCGCCACACTCCTCTCTGCCCAGTTCTTCTTTGCTCCTCCCTCCTTTCCTCTTTGTCCCACACGCCTCTTACCCCTCACCCTTCTTCCCTTCCTGTCTCCACCTTTCTCTGCTTATTCTATTTTTGATACTAAACCAGTATCCCCACCATCTTTGCCCTCTTTTGCAGTCAACATCCTCGTTTTTTCCTCCCAAACTCCATTTCTACCACTTTCTTGTCTTCCACCCATTCCTCCGTGTTACTCTTTTTCCTCAATTAAGCAACCCCCCCCCCCCCCAAAAAAAAAAACAAACCCCTTCTCGCCTCTTACCTTTATCTTCAGTTCCCAAGCTTCAGCAGGATAAAGCGAGGAAGTAAACAGCTTTAGGTTTAGTACTGAGATTACGAGCTGCTGCTGCAGCAGCAGCAATAGTAGATTCGGCGATAAAAGCAAACAGTTCTATTTTCGCAAAAACTGCCAGCAGCAAGTCGAAGATAAAAGCAGGGTGCACGCCCCTTCCTCTTCCTTCCGCGTTCTGCAGCAACCCCGCCTTCTACATCCACCCTGCTGTTTCTGTCACCTCTGATTGGCTGCTGCCAATGAGTCATCACTCTGTGACTGCTGGCTACTCGAGGCAAAGAAAGAAAGCTGACGAAACAGCACAGAGAGCCGCTGACAGTCAGCTGCCCAGTCCAAAACTAGCCCGACTCGCACAACCGGGAAAAATGGAGCCCAACCTGGCAACACGATAGGTCACAGAAGCAGGACGAGCCAGGCCGACGGATGCCGAAGCTCCGCCCCTTGCGTCTGACATCAGGCGTAAACCAGTTCTGGTAGGAGAGGAGGGAGGAGTGCGAATGCGACGTTTCCGGGGAAAAAAAAAAAAATCAAAACACGGAACTAGCTGGGGAAGGGCTGGCCCTCCCCTCCGTCCCGGATTCTGTGTACAGGGCGACTCTCGTATCCAGGCCCTTCCCGCCGCGCTCGCAGGGCAGGATCGGGCACTCTCCTGAAGCCCTCACCCTCGCCCCAGAGGCTGATGGGGCCGGTCGCGAGCTTTGGACTCCGTTCTGGGAGCTGACATCCTATCGTCTGGCCCAGGCTTCTTCTGCAGCTTCCCCGGCGGCAAGTTAGTCACGGACATTTGGCAAAGTCCAGTTTCTATGAGGTGGTGCAAATCGTGCACTGTGAGTCCATGCGATGGAGTAAGTGTAACTGAATGCCTATGTGCGTGTGACTATGCTGTAAGGGAAGTGTATGGCTCTGACTCCTGTGTGACTGTGCCTCAGTTTGTGAATGTGAGCTTGTGCTGTAAATGCATATCTATGACGTGTGTGTGTGTGTATTTCTGACTCATTTTGCAGGTAATTTTAAATGTAATGTAAATTAATATACTATTCTAGCAATTTTCCAAAACTATTTACACCCATATAGTGCCCTTACATGGGAATATCCTATGGACAATTCAATGGCATGTATTGTAGCAATTTTCAAAAGCCTATTTACATGTGTAAACTCCAATTTTAAGTGTGTAAATGCTTTTTAAAATCAGGCTCTAAGTGATGGGTGTGTGTGTGTGTGCCTGTGCTGTAAGTGCATGGCTGTGACTCACTATGTTTGTATGTAATTGAGTGTGACCGCGACTCCAAATGTCTCTCTGTCCGAGCTGATCTCTCCTAATTAATCTCACCCCAAAGCCAAGATATGCTATTTCAATCTCTCAAATTTACAGCTTTTGCTCTTAATGCTTGCATTGTGCAAGTCTGACAGTGTCTGTAGATGTCAGAGAATGAAGTTGGACACTCAAATTACTACTACTCTTGAGCTGCTTATATAAATATAAATTTGTTTTCATTTCTTTAAGTGATGTGCTATGCAGTATAGTTAAATTTTTTTATAGGGAAGGATACAAATATGTGTCTTTATTATTTTTCCTTATAATCCACGCATCTTTTTTTTTTTCTCCTCTAGATACTGGTAATTTATGTACAGCCCTTTAGATGCCATGGAAGCTGTTTTATCAGGCAAGAGAGCTTTATGTGCAGTTGAAACAGTTTTAAGTAGTCAGAAAGCATGGAATTTTAAAACTTCAATGTGTAATTTTCTCTGCTGGAAGCTAGATTCCCATCTTAGGACTTTTAGTCTTTATCTTGTAAAATAATTATCTGTGTTCCAGAATAATTTGTTTATAGTGGGAGTGTGGTCTGCATTCTCTTTCAGTTTTTAAAAATCAGATTTCTTCTTTTTAGTTTACTGTGCAGGCCCCTATCCTTAAGATTCCAGTGTAGTCAAACTTCTTTAGCTATGTATTCCACTTTTATTGACCTAAACATTACACTTTTTCTGTTCATGCAGTCCCTGATTTCTTACCTGACCCCCCCCCCCCCCCCCCCCCCCCGATTTCTCCCATCCATCCAACCCTAAATTCAATCTACTTTATTTTCTAAGCTACATTTTACTGTTCTCGGTCTCCTTAGCAAAGTCTATTGAATCAGATTCTTACAGGGGAATTTTCAAAGGAATTAAACATGCAAATGTAATATACTATCCTAGCAATTTTCAAAAGACATTTACCCATGTTAAGTGCACATAATACTGGTAAAAACCTATTGATAATTCAATGGCATGTATATGTAACAATTTTCAAACACCCACTTAAACAGGTAAAATGCATTTACACATGTAAAACCAGTTTAAATGTGTACATGCTTTTGAAAATCAGGCCTTTAATGTTATAAGGCAGATGACAAAACAAGCTATCATACGCAGTTTATTGCATTTTATGAAAGGCTGAAGTATTTGCTTTCTTGCATATTGATATTCCAGTCCCCAAGTGATAGCCCTTTTTTTTCCATTTGTACTGAGGTGTACTGTGGAAATGTCTGGCAAATAAAGCTTATGTATACATTGTTTGTTTTCCTTTCCTAACAACAATTGTTTGCCTAAGCCTTTTTTGACTGCTGAATCTCTCTGTAGTACATATTGGTGCTAAATGCTCAACTGTGACAGCTGGAATGTAGTTCAGCAGCATTATAGAAAGTGTTCACAAGCCTCTGAAGAACAACGGAGGGAGGAGAAATGAAATGAATTTAAAGCCCTTTGATTGCTATGTACCAGCATTCCTTCTGGTATGAAAGCATGGGGAAAAGTATTTGGTACATCCGTTCTTGTATGTCTACTTGCTTAGCTGTTGTAAGAGTCACAATCTCTAGTTTGCAACCTTCAGAAGTCTATCATTAGTCATAGAGTGGGCGAAGAGGTATTGAAAATGTTATCAGCTTCTTTATACATTTATCTTGGCAGGACACTTATCTCTTGTAGCTACAATCTAATCTCATTTTGACTTTTAATATCCTGCCCTTTCAGATTTATAGGACTGCCTATAAACGGGCTTAAAACATATAAAGAAATACATTTTTTTTGCATGAAATTAAATGCAGCATATCCTGATACAGTTCATATATACATATTAATACTAGTCATAAAAATATAAAACAGCATATTTCAATACATAATTCAGACGGAATAATAACAAAAAACCCTAACCCCTGACAAATTCTCACTTCCTACTCTCACTAGGAATGAAACAGCTTAAGGTGAATTTTAAAAACCTGACACGTACCGAAATTAGGGGATGTGTGAATATATCGGGCTGGTGCATGCCGAGTGAATTTTAAAAGTCGCCCGGATACGCACGCACTTGCTGTGCGCACAAATGAAAAGGTCCAGAAATGGGCAGGGCGTGGATGGAGCATGGGCGTTCCGGCATTTTAACTTGAAGTTTGCCCGTAAATACTTGGCGCACAACTGTGCGCCAGGGATCCCCAGTCATGTAACTTTTCTTCTGCTATGGATGACATGTAAATTGTAACACAAAAAATTCTAAGCAGATCAGTAGGGTTTTAAAAGTCGAGGCTAACAGTGGGGAAGGTAGGCGGAGGGGGGGGGGGTGGGGTTGGAATTCCTATCCCTTAAGTTGGTGAACTGGGAATGAATTGGAGAAAATGGCCAATTACATTAGCACACGTGGCTTTTAAAATTCCCCCGCTTACGTGGTAGAAGCGGCATTTACGCTCACAGACACGCGTCCACTTAAAATTGCACACACGTGCGCATGGTCAGGCTATTTTAAAATGGCCACGTCCCTGGGTGTGGGCTGGTGAACAAGCGCACATGAGCACCTGCGCGCCAGTTTGAAAGCTACTGTCTTTATGAGCATAATGCAAAACTTCAATTATAAAACCAAAATACTAAACCTTAATGGCCAGGGCAATCGAACACTATGCAAAAGTCCTTGCCAAACCTCAAAACACCCCACGGACAATGCAGTCTTCCTAAAAGGATAGCATAGATGGCCCAAACTGTCCCTGAGGAGTGACCCTCCCCCCCCCCCCCATTCAGGACAGCCCACACTGATGATAGTAGGAGGGGTGGGACCTCAACAATATCAACATTGTCAGCAACTGGACACAAAGGGAATCACAGCAGGATGAAGGCAGATGGAAGGAGCCTCAAAGGGCACCTCAGACCACTGGGTGCCACCTCTTCAGGATGGCTTGCGCTGTTGTTAGCAGGAGGGGCGGAGCATCGTGTCCTCAAAGTTTACCAGTTAAACAAAAGCCTTACATTTTGAAAGCCATAAGAAAATGACTGTTCAAATGATAATAAAGCAGGCTGAGCAAGGTAACAGAAGTAGTATATGGATGGAGGCAATTTTCAAGTCTTCCCTTGAAAGTAACCAGAGGACCTGCAAAAGCTCATTTTCTAAGGAGAACTCCCTCTAGAATTCCCTTTGGGAAAATCTGCCGGTGAGCCCCAAAAGTGTATCCATGGACTTTGCACCTGCTTTGGAAAGTCCCTCCCTTGACATAACCCCCATTCCCTCTTCCCCTGCAGGTAAAAAAGCACGTGTGTTGTGAAACAGCAGGCACACTTCCTATCCTGCAGTGATGGGACGGGAGGCAGATTTAACCTTGGGAATGCCTTTGGAGATTGCCCTCTTGGTGTTATGATTGACCATAAGTTAATGATTTAAAAAAAAGAAATCTGTATTATGCAAGGTAAATATAGTGAGAAAGCTAGTGCGGTGTTTACTTAGCCCCCCGCCTTTTCAGTGGCAGCGCAGGGCGGGTTGCATTCAGGTACCGTAGGTATTTCTCTGTCCCCAGAGGCAGTGGAGGGGGAAGTGGCTTTGCTCAAGGTCACAAGGCCTGGCAGCAGGATTTGAACTTAGTCCGCTGCTCTAGCCTACGCCTCCACACCTGCAGCACAGGGTTATTTTCTGTGATGATTATTCAGCAAAAGTTCTGTTGCATACTATACATTTGCATGTGCTACTCAAAAATGTTTTTTCCCTTAATAAAACTTGTATGTCGTCTCTCTCGTTTTTAATGTTTTCATTTTTTTTTCTTTGTCCAAGTCTCATGTTTCCTCTTTTTTTTTTCTTTTTCATTCTTCTTGTTCTCCGTCTCTGCATGCGTCACACTCTTAGTACAACTTCTTTCCCTCTCCTAAAGATAGCTCTTCTCTCAACTACCTCCACTTCTCTTGGAGTCTCTCCTTCCCTCCGTGTCTTTGATCGCTCTCTTCCCTCCCGTCCATTATCTTCTCCCCCCCCCCCCCCCATTCAGGTCTCTCTTCTCCTTTCCTCATTGCCACCTGACTGCTGCCACCCTTCCATGTCAGCCTCTTGACCACGCAGGGTCACACAGCTCAGTGGTGGAAAGAGGGCTACTTGAGGCATTCTGTGTGGGAACACTAGGGGTGCGAGCCGGAGGCAGCCGTGATGAGAATAACAGCAGGGCAGAAAGGTTTGGAGGTAGTGGCAGGAATGGGAGGAGTAGCACTGATGGAAGAGGAAACAGTGGCAGGCCATATATATATAAATGATCTGGAAAGGAATACGATGAGTGAGGTTATCAAATTTGCGGATGATACAAAATTATTCAGAGTAGTTAAATCACAAGCAGACTGTGATACATTACAGGAGGACCTTGCAAGACTGGAAAATTGGGCATCCAAATGGCAGATGAAATTTAATGTGGACAAGTGCAAGGTGTTGCATATAGGGAAAAATAACCCTTGCTGTAGTTACACGATGTTAGGTTCCATATTAGGAGCTACCACCCAGGAAAAAGATCTAGGCATCATAGTGGATAATACTTTAAAATCATCGGCTCAGTGTGCTGCAGCAGTCAAAAAAGCAAACAGAATGTTAGGAATTATTAGGAAGGGAATGGTTAATAGAACGGAAAATGTCATAATGCCTCTGTATCACTCCATGGTGAGACCACACCTTGAATACTGTGTACAATTCTGGTCGCCGCATCTCAAAAAAGATATAGTTGCGATGGAGAAGGTACAGAGAAGGGCAACCAAAATGATAAAGGGGATGGAACAGCTTCCCTATGAGGAAAGGCTGAAAAGGTTAGGGCTGTTCAGCTTGGAGAAGAGATGGCTGAGGGGAGATATGATAGAGGTCTTTAAGATCATGAGAGGTCTTGAACGAGTAGATGTGACTCTGTTATTTTCACTTTCGAATAATAGAAAATAAAGCTCTGGAATTTGTTGCCAGAGGATGTGGTTAGTGCAGTTAGTGTAGCTGGGTTCAAAAAAGGTTTGGATAAGTTCTTGGAGGAGAAGTCCATTAATGGTTATTAATCAATTTTACTTAGGGAATAGGCACTGCTATTAATTGCATCAGTAGCATGGGATCTTCTTAGTGTTTGGGTAATTGCCAGGTTCTTGTGGCCTGGTTTTGGCCTCTGTTGGAAATAGGATGCTGGGCTTGATGGACCCTTGATCTGACCCAGCATGGCAAGTTCTTATGTTCTTAAGTGGCTGAAGGGATTGGTAGTGGGCAGAGGAGGGCAGATTGTAGATTGTGTAGTTCTGTAGCAATGGAATAGTGAAGAAGCCCCAGTGTGTAGCTCTACTACTAGAGTCCGTTGAAATGGTAGAAGCAGATTCTACAAAATGTTTCTCACTTTTAATGAACGGTGAAAACACAAGTGCACAATTACAGAACTAGATTTTTGACTGGAGAAAAATCTGATGTATTTAAAGCTAGCTGTCTGCTGCATTTTAAGACTGTAAAACCAATAAAAAAAACTGATTTATTTTTTAAAATAAGATTTATCATTGCATTGCTGCTATCCAGAATTCATACTTTGTTTTACATATTCTTAAGAAAATAGTGTTTGTTTTTTTCTACTTTCTCGGCTATTTCGCATAAACTATTGAACCTTGAAGCAAAATACTTATAAACATTTTTTTCTGCAAAATGTATTTCTCTCCAGCACCTCTTCTTCTTAAGGAAACGACAAAGGAGATCTAAAAGAGTGCCAGAAAGGGCTGTTTACAAGAAAGTATTTCATTTTCTGTTTTAGCTCTTGCACTGCCCTGGACCTTTGCATTTGCTTGTGTATAACCTAATGTAGGGGCCATGATGCATTTTGGCACTACTTTTTCCTCTTCTCTAAGGCCCTGCAGAATCTAAAGGTCTGTGTTCTGTAAGATTAACACACAATTCATAGGCTTTTATATTTTGTTTTTTAGAATTCCACCATCCTGAAATTGCACCCGTCTGAAGCCCATCATCTCATTTTAAAGACTGCAGTCTTTTTATTTTATTTTAATTTTTAATTTTCCAGGATTACTGTGAAAGGTATGTATACAACCACAGAAAACACAGTTCCTACACCAGATTTGCATTGAGTCTAGCATGCAGTTAAAAAGGAATATTAACAAAATACATTTTTGTGTACATTAAAAGCCACAGGCTTAGATCCAGCAAATCCTGTATTGAATGTCTAATGGGATGCTACAGAAGGGCTGAATATCAGCGGGGAAATGTGAAAGATAGATCCATAGACAAAGCCCATTTCTTAGTGTCCAGTCAGATGAATCCAGAACAAGTGGGTTAAGCACCTCAACCAACAGATGGAGACGGAGCAACCTGATGTCACAGTATATGTACCCCTACAGTGACATCAGTCTGCCAGTATTCTCCGTCTCCAGCAGATGGGGTTTCCGTTCCAGTTTTTGTCTCACATTTGTAATTTGTGGTCTTTTATTCTGTATTTGGTGAAGATCTGTTCTATGCGTCTGCACTGCATAGATAGGATTTTGACAGTGGAGGGGAGGAACCAACTGCTGTGGTCTGTGTGGGTAACGGTGACATAGGAAGGTGCTAGAAGATAAACTAAGCTATTAAGTAGGAACTAAAAATCCAGAATGTCCAGGATAGCATTGTATGAAGTGCTCCAGGTTCCACATGCAGGACCCAGAAAGCAATGTGAGCTCCAGGGAACTCAGTACATGGATGTGACAACAGTGCAGGGAAGAAGACTTAAGATTCATTAGGAACTGGGGAACCCTTTAGGAGGCAGGAAGCCTGTTTCAGCGGGATGGACTCCATCTTAACAAAAATGGAACCTGGCTGCTGGTGCTAACAAGTCAAAAGGGAGAGAGCAGCTTTTAGACTAGATCTTGGGAGGAGGGAGAAGCAGACAGTTGCTCAGAAGCACATGGTTAGAAACAGAATATCCACAAAGGATACCCTTAGAAAAGGAAATTCTGACATTACTCAGGGGGGCGGATCTAAGATGGCCGCTTGGTAGAGCAGTGCGCTGTTGAGCTCCTGAGTTGTATACAATATGTCCTGCTGGGTTTTTTTTGATTACCTTAATGGGGAGACTGCACAAACTGCGAGGGGAACCTTTCCCTGCAGTACCCTCGTCGTCAACGCCAATCTCGGGACCCATGGACGCTCACATCGTGCGCAGAGACGGAAATACGGGGAACCTGCAGCCGCTGGAGATGCGGGGAGGAGAAGAGGAGCCCCCCCCTCTCTCCCAGGCTCGATGTCACCTCTAAGTCTCGTTGATATGATGCCACCGGGGAATCCAGCGGGTGAGAGAGAGACCCCAGAGCAGACGGGAATGCCAGCCGACCGAAGCATCGAAGGGCGTGACCCGGCAGGGATCGGAGGGGGTAATGGCTCTTCCTGGAAGCCCAAGCAACATCGAGGGACAGACCGGCGTGGGAGCAGAAATTCCTCTGTTGGAACAAGATGGAGAGCCCACAGAGAATTCTGTATCGAATATCTCAGAGGTGGTAAGACCTTCTAACTTCACATTAGAGACTATATGGGAAACCATCATCGAAATGCGATCCTCTATTTTACAGCTTGTTCATCCATTAACTGTTAAAATGAATCAGCTTGAAGAGAAAGTCAAAGTGCTGAACCATACTACAGTGGAGTTGGAAAGCCAAATAGTGACTAACAGACAGCAGGTAAATGTAATAAAAACAACTCAAGAAATGCTGATTAAAGATAATAGTACTGCTAGAAAAATAGAAAACCTGGAGAATCTGAGTAAGAATAGAAATTTAAGGTTCATAAATTTCCCCCAGGTCCCTCTGACTCCTCCAAGAGATTTGTTTAAACGCTATTTATTGGATATATTAAAAATTGAAGAGGTGGCTTTACCCCCGATTACAAAGATCTTTTATGTATCCAAACCAAGAAGAACAGAAGCGCAAACACAAGAATGAATAATGGGCAAAATCAGCTGGGCAAAATCAGCTTGTGGACATTTCTAATTTTTTGGAGAGCTCAGTTGCTGAATTGGCGACACTAATCGTATCTTTAGCACTGGACCATGACAAAGACTGGCTCTTGCGGCTGTGTTTGCGTCATATAAATGAAGTTTTTCTTGGATGTAATATTAGAGTTTTCCCAGATGTCTCTCGCGAGACACAAAAGAGAAGGAAAGCCTTTTTGCTATTAAAATCACAAGTTTTGCATATTGGGGGGGGGGGGCATTTTTCTTGGAATTTCCGTGCAAATGCACAGTTATGTACAGTAATAATACGTATATATTTTATGATCCCCCCCACAATTGACCCAGTTTTTGATAGGGAAGGCTGTGGTAACTCCAGTAAGAACTAACATTGATGTTGCTAGTCCTATATAGTCATAAGGTCTCTGTATCTATTAAGCCTGAATTGGTTATATTTAGGATGGTTCCTTAAAATTTCTTGAAGTTGTGTAAATTTCTACCCCCCACTTTGTGGACTTTATTACAGAGACGTTGAAAAATGCCTTTTTATTTCTTTAATCTATGAAGTTTTGTTTAGAGTATAAGAATTAACTTCTCTGTATTTCATGTTCAAGAAGAATTTTTGTTATAATTTGTAAAATGCATAAAGAGAAAATAAAAAAAGAAAAGGAAATTCAGCATGTTATTTATTTAACGAGATTTATATACAGTCATTCGGGATCGTTAAAATAACGCCATCATAATGGTTTACAAAATACAAGGTTACAGGGATAAGGGGGGTTAAACAGGGTTTCAAAGGTTTTCTTTTTCAAAGTTACAAACTGTTATTAATTATAGGGGGTATCATATGCAAGGTTATAGTTCAGTTTTATGTTTCACTTCTTATTTATAAACATAGTTGTGATGAATTTCATTTATTCTTAAGGATGGATTGGAGGGTGATGATGTATTGTTCATTGGGTGAGTTGGTATGCTTTGTTGAACAACCATGTTTTTAGATCCTTTTTGAAGGTTTTTAGGTTTTCTTGAGTTCTGAGCTCAGTTGCTGGTGAGTTCCAGAGTTTTGGGCTACCAAGGGAGATTGCTCTTTTTTGGATTGAGGTGAGTTGATTTGAGTGCGTTGGTGGTGATTTTAGGAGTATTCAATCCTGTATCTTATTGGTAGCCAGTGAAGTGAAATAAGTGTTGGAGTGATGTGGTCATGCTTTTTTGATCTGGCGAGGATTCTTGCAGCTGCGTTCTGCAGGATCTGGAGTGGGCTAATGGTATTTAGAGGTAAGTTGAAAAGAGAGTTGCAGTAATCTATGTTGGAGAAAATTAGTAATTGAAGGACTGATCTGAAGTCATTGTTGGAAAGAAAAGGTTTTAGATGCTGGAGTGTAAGTAGCTTTTGATATCCGTCTTTAATTTTTTTGAGATATGGTTTTTGAAAGAAAGTTCTCTGTCAATTATTACTCAGAGGTTGCGGGCATGATTGATTGGAGATATTATCGTATTTTGGTTCATGAGGTTGAGTGGTGGTATTTGAGGAGAGTTGTTCTTTCTGTCTAATAGTATTAATTCAGTCTTGTCGAAGTTGAGGATGAGTTTTAGGTTGGCTAGTTTTTCCTTTATACTGTTTAGGTAAGTGGCTGTTAATTTCTATGTTTCTTCAAGTGATTTTTTTTTATTGGGATTAATATTTGAATATCATCAGCATAGATGAAGTGGGTCAGATTCAGGTTTGAAAGGAAGTAGCATAATGGGAGCAGATAGATGTTAAAGAGCGTCACTGATAGAGTAGATCCTTGGGGAACTCCAGTGTTTAGGTTGATTTTCTTTGAGAGGGAATCATTAAGTAGCACTTGGTAGGATCTTTGTGACAGGTACGAGGAGAACCATTGTAGGGTTGTTTTATTAGCTCCGATTTCAGATAGATGGTTAATCAAGATAGAGTGGTTTACTGTATCAAAGGCTGCTGATAGGTCGAGTAGGATTAGAAGGTAACTTTAGCCTTTTTCAAACCTTTGAGTACAAAGTCGTTCATTGCAAGTAGTAGGGTTTCAGTTTTCAGTTGCTTTCTGAAGCCAAATTGAGCGGGTAGGAGGATGTTGTTTTCATTTAGATGGTCAGTGAGCCGAGTGTGGACAACTTTCTCAATGATTTTGGCAATGGGGTAGATTTTCAAATAGCGCGCATAGGTGTACTTTTGTTGGCGCTCCAGGCGCCAACAAAAGTACGCTGGATTTTAGTAGATACGCGCGGAGCCGTGCGTATCCACTAAAATCCTGGATCGGCGCGCGCAAGGCTATGAATTCTGTATAGCCGGCGCGCGCCGAGCCACGCAGCCTACCCCCGTTCCCTCCAAGGCCGCTCCGAAATTGGAGCGGCCTTGGAGGGAATCCTCTAACGCCCTCCCCTCACCTTCCCCTCCCTTCCTCTACCTAACCCACCCGCCCGGCCCTGTCTACACCCCCCCTTACCTTTCTCCGGGGATTTACGCCTCCCGGAGGGAGAAGTAAATCCCCGCGCGCCAGCGGGCCTGTTGCGCGCCGGGACGCGACCTGGGGGCGGGTACGGAGGGCGCGGCCACGCCCCCGGACCGCCCCGGGCCGTAGCCACGCCCCGTAGCCACGCCCCGTACCCGCCCCCAAAACGCTGCCGACACGCCCCCTAAACGCCGTGACGACCGGGCCCGCCCCCGACACGCCCCCCTCGGAGAACCCCGGGACTTACGCGAGTCCCGGGGCTCTGCGCGCGCCGGTGAGCCTATGTAAAATAGGCTCACCGGCGCGCAGGGCCCTGCTCGCCTAAATCCGCCCGGTTTTGGGCGGATTTAGGCGAGCAGGGCTCTGAAAATCCGCCCCAATGAATGGGGAGGTTTGATATGGGTCAGTAGTTCAGTGGGTTTTCTGGATCTAGATTATTCTTTTAATATGGGTTTGATGATTGCCGATTTTAGACATTCTGGGTAGTTTCCTTCCATGAGGGAAAGGTTTACAATTTTAGTTAACATCTTGGTTATTGATGGTTCGAGATTTTTTATCGTTGTAATGGGTATGGTGTCAATAGGGTGTTTAGCTGGGTTCATTTTTTTAATGATCATTTGGATTTCTAAGGAAGATGCTGTCTCAAAGTTGGACCAGGTTTTTGTTTGAATGTTCGGTAATTTCTGGTCTTGTGAGTCATTTTTTAGGTTGTTCTTTATGAGGATTTTCTTTTTTTCATTAAAGAAGTCTGTGAAGTCGTTGCGATTGATCTTTGGTGTTGAATGTGATTGATCGTCGTACGATGATTTTGTTAGGCTTTTTACTATGTTGAAGAGCATCTTAGGGTTTTGTTGGTATTTGGTTATTTTTTTGGTGTAGAAGTCTTTTTGTTTTATGGATGAGCTTTTTGTATTCTGCTAGTTGTGTTCTGTATGCGTTAAGTAGTGTGGTGGTTTGGTTTTTTTCTCCATAATTTCTCAGTTTTTCTGAGTTTCCGTTTGGCTGCTCTGATGTTTTTGTTGTACCAGAGATTCTGATTTTTTGGTTCTTTTATACTTTTCATTATTATGGGATTTATCTTATCTGCTATGGTTTTCGTTATGGTGATCCAGGAAGATGTTGCGTTTTCTGTGTTTGATAGGTCTATATTTGTTCAGTTTGAAGATTTGCTTGAAGAGTTTCAGTGCAGAAAGGTGGATGGTAAGAGAAGGATTTGGTTGTGTTTTTTCTTCTAGTGAGTTTATAATTTGAATATAGATTTGTGTGGATGATAGAGTGGTCTGACCATGGTATTTTTGTTATCTCCGTTTGGTGTTGATGAAGATTAGGTCTAGTGTGTGACCTGCTTTGTGCGTAGGGCCATTGATAATTTGATTGAGACTCAGTGATGATAGTGCATCAATGATTGAGGAGCAGCCAGGCAAGTAGGGGGCAGTGTCTATGTGTAAGTTGAAGTCACCAAGAATAATTATGGGTTTGTTAATTGATAATTTGGTCAGGAAAAATTTAATAAGTGGTGAGCAGTTTTTTTCGAGAGTATTAGGGGGGCAGTGTACTAGGCAAATTTGTAAGTGTAGAGAATCAAATAGTGCAATTTCCAGTGGAGAGCAATTGCTTGTTGAAATTAGTTATAACAACAAGTTGTGGAAAAATCTGATTCTTGAATCATCTGATAGTAAGGAGATTATGAAAAAGAATACATTTGTGTCCATAGGAAAATGCCAACAGTCTTAAAAACTAAGATGGGAGAGTTAGAATATATGGCACTAGATGAAAATATTGATCCAATAAGCATGTCAGAGACCTGGTGGGGAAAGGACAATCTATGGGACATTGTGATACTAGGGTAAAAACAATATATTGAAATGATAAAACAGATAGGAGTGATTGTGACCGCATAGCCTTTATATGATAAGGGTTCAATAGAATTGAATAGCATACAAATTCTGCAAAAAATCATATTGCTCCCTGGAATCTCTATGGATAGAAATTGTGTTTGGGGGGTTCTATAGTTATCAGGGTTCACTACAGTCTCCCTGACCAGGATTGTGAAACAGAATGTGAAATACTAATGGAGATTACATAAACTAACAAATGAGGAAATTTAATAATAATGTATGATTTCAGTATTGATGGATGAATGTCTCTTCAGGACATGTCGGGGAGGTTAAGTTCCTAGATGCTATAAATGATTTATTTATGGAGAAATTGGTCCTAGAATAGATGATAGGGGATGTAACTTTAGATCTAGTTCTCAGTGGAATGTAGGGCAAAGGGGGGAGCCAGTTGGAAATAGTGATCAGACTAGAGTCAAATTTGAGATAATCACTGGAGGGAAAATAATAAATAAAAGTAGCACATGGCATAGAATGGTGATTGTGATTAAATAAGATTAGAAAGAAAATAAAAGGAGTAATTACAAAGGTTAAGTCTGCTTACCATTCGATGATTCAGGATTCAGATTTTTTTACATCTTGCTGTCATAACATGCTGAATAGAGACTGTTTAAAAGTACTATCTTGGAAGCCCAGACAAAATGTATTCCACAAATTTTAAAAAAGGTTGAAAGAAAAATAAGTGATTCCCACAATGGCTAAATGTTACTGTGATAGAAGCTACTGATGCCAAAAAAAAAAAAACCTTTTAAAAATGGAAAGCAAGACCTAATGCTGAAAATAGGAAGGCACATGAGCACTGGCACATTAAATGTAAAACACTAAAAGGCGAATTTTCAAAAGGTTGCAGGTGTAAAATTAGGGCTTACATGTCTAAAATGGCATGTATGTGAATGTATGCTATGTTAGAAACTTGTACATATGCGTAAGGGTTTTGTGAGCAAAAATACATGTCTAAAAACGGAGGCAGTCCAGGGGTATTCCCAGGTAGGCCATCATTTACACCTATAAATTGCTATTTTACAGTCTGCCAGAGTGATGCGCCTAAATCTCTTATTTACAGATATTTACACCTGGTCATTATCTGGCATAAGTGACAGTACAAGTCCTCATTGCCATATACTGACTGGGTGAGCGGTGTGGGTAAACTGGGGAGATAGGCTGTGCATGTAAATGTTTTAAGGTTATCCTCCATATAAAGGCTTTGGTCTTTAGTGTGGAGGCTGTTAGGGGACATTCCCACACTGGAACCGTTCTTTGTAGGTGATGATTCAATTGAAGTGAATGGAATCGATATAAATCTTGAAGAGATGCTAGAACAAATTGACAATCTAAATAGTAACAAATCATCAGGATCTGATGGTATTCACTCCAGGTTCTAAAGGAATTCATATATGAAACTGCAGACCTGCTGCTGGTAATCTGTAACTTATCATTGTAATTTGCTCCTGTACCTGAGGACTGTAACACCAATTTTCAGAAGACGCTCCAAGTAACTACAGACCTATGAGTCTAACATCTGTGTCAAGGAAAATAGTGGAAGCCATTAATAAGAACAAAATGATTAATCGTGTGGAGAAACATGGTTTAATGGGGAAGAGCCAGCATGGATTTAGCAAAGGGAAATCATGCTTTACTAATTTGAAGGTGTGAATAAGCATGTAGACTATGGTGAACCAGTCAACATAGTGTATTTGGATTTGCAGAAAGTGCTTGATAAAGTCCCCCATAAGAGACTCCTCGAGAAACTAAAAAGTCGTGGAATAGGAGGCAAGGTCTTACTGTGGATAGGTAACTGGTTAAAAGATTGGAAACCAAGAGTAGGACTAAATGGTCAGTTTCCCAATGGAAAGTGGTAAATAGTGGAGTGCCTCAGGGACCTGTACTGAGATCGGTGGAGTTTATGACCTGGAAAAGGGAGCAATAGGTGAGGTGATCACATTTTGCTGGTGATACAAAAATATTCAAAGTAGTTAAAACACAAGCAGACTGTGAAGAACTGCAGAGGACCTTCCAGGACTTGAGAACTGTGCATCTAAATGGCAGATGAAATTTAATGCAAGCAAGTGCAAAGTGATGCACGTAGGGAAATAAATCATTCCAACTGTAAGTACTCCATGCTGGTATCCGTATCAGGAATTATCACCATCCAGGTAAAGGATCTTGATATCGTGGACATAACATTGAAATTCTCGGTTCACTGTATGACAGTGGTCAAAAAAGGAAATAGAACAAAACTGAGAATATCATAATGCCTCTGTGTAGACCGATCATGTGACTGCACCTTGAGAAGTGCATTCACTTCTGCTTGCTACATCTCTAACGAGATATAGCAGTACCAGAAAAGGGACAGATACGAGCAACAATATCGATTAAAAGGGATGGAGTGCCTCCCTTATGAAGAAAGGCAAGCAAACTAAGGCTCTTCAGCTAAGAGAAAAGGTTTAACGTATAAAAATTACAGGTTATTTAAGTAAAATGCTGTATATTTAGGGGAAAAAAAAGTTTGTGTTGAAAAATAAATGCAATAGAGTACAGTCAGAAAATGGCAAAATAACCTAGGAGCCGAGCATTATTTAAATGAATTATTTCATTACTCTCATAAATAATGCAGATTCATTTTTTATGTTTCATTAGGGATAAGGAAAAACTGTTAATTCTCCCTTCTTTTTAGAAAAGTAAAAAAAAAAAAAAGCTGGTGAATGCGTATGTCAGAGTCTTAAGCTTGACGCTCCCCTGCCTACGCAGTTCTTGCATTTGTCTAGAATGAAGCAGACCCGAGGCTATTGTCCTAGACTTCAGTCAAGCAAAAACTCATTACACGCCTTCATCTAAAACCAGAACATTGAGGAGCTTGTCTAATTACATATTTGTCAATATAAGATACGTATGATTTACCAAATTCCTACCATTGTGGTTTTTTTTTTTTTTTTTTTAATATTTTACGCTTCATGCAAAATGTCATACACTTCAGTATAGGAGGTTTTTTTTTTTCTGCTGCAGAGTTATTGCACAAGAAAATAGTCTTCTGTAGTAATTCAAGCAATGCAGGAAATCCATAGACGTCCTTCTGAGTGAAAAAAAAACCCCCCTTCAGCAAACCTATTTTTTTAAAATAAAAAAATGTTTTATTTATCAGTGGTCTTGCATCACTCAAATGTCTTTCAACCAATTTATATGGGATTAAACAATAAGCATTTTGCAAGCTGTGCAGTTTTACACATTTCCCATGGATTTCCTGCTTGCTCTCATTGACTGTGCTTTTCATAATCTGCACAGGCCCGTAAACATTGTAACGCAGCTCTCTTATATAAGGGCAACCGAAGAGGAAAAGGAGGCGGGCCCAACCAGATTTGTTGTGGGCGGTCCTTTAAAACGAATGACGTCTCAATTTTAACAATTGACGAAAAAAGGAAAAAGTTCTCACGTGTCCCATAGAGGTAACTCCAGATGATCTGGATCCAATTGGGTCACATGAGAACTATATATCCTTTCCCTTATCATAAAACACAAGGTGAGCTATGCATATATGCATTAGTGCTTTTCATCCTGATAACTTCCCAGTCTTGGATTTCTTGAAATTCGCAGACCTTGTAAGGGTTACGTTTTAGTAAGATTCTCTAATTTCTCTAAAACTAAGGGCCTGCGGGACAGTAACTTTAAAGTGAATACACACGTGCCCATATACACACACATGTGAGTGAGCGTCCACATGCGCATGTGGACAGATTTTAAAAGGGTTACGCGTGTAACCCTTTTAAACCCCTCCTATGCACATCGAGCCTAAGCCCTGGGACGTGTGTATGTCCCGGGGCTCGAAAAAAGGAGTGGGGTGTGGGCGGTCCGGGGCGGGGGTGTGGCCAGAGGCCTCTGAGGGCCCGCTAGACCAGGGCAGGCGCAACTTAAATAATAAAGGTGGGGGAGGGATTTAGGTAGGGCTGGGGGGCGGGTTAGATAGGGGAAGGTGGGGGGGGGGGGGGGGGGCAAAAGGAAAGTTCCCTCCGAGGCCGCTCCGAAATCGGAGCGGCCTCGGAGGGAACGGGGAAAGCCATCGGGGCTCCCCTAGGGCTCAGCACATGCAAGGTGCACAAGTGTGCACCCCCTTGCGCCCGCCAACCCTGGATTTTATAACATGCGCGCCGGGTTACGCGCACAAATCTATGCCCGCGCGTAGGTTCGAAAACCTGGCCCATATTTTGTATCATCCGTGCAAGTGCGCGCGCATTATATAAAATATACCTAGTGCATGCTTGTGTGCTCCTAATTTATAAGCAGCTACGCTAGGAACAGTTATTCGCGTATTTTCCTTAAGACTAGTTGGCTTTTACATGCGCAAGTGAGCACATTTTATAGAATTCCCATGTGAAGGAAATGACCAGTTTTACCAATTAGTCCACTAGTTTACCCATTCTGTCTCTAGGTCATTAAGACCCCTGTCTCTTCAGCCTGCACTCCCCCCCCCCCCCCCCCCCCCCCCACCAGACTCCTCACCCTGTCAGTATTTGGCTATAGTTTGTTTTTTCTGACTTACATCTGATAAATAGCAGAAGTAAAATCACAACTTGGGCGTGTAAATGTCTGCCCCACTCCAGAAAACCCCTTATCTGCCCCCCCTTTTTTTTTTTTTTCAACGAGCAAAGTTATTTGTGCATCAGTACTTGCGCGCGTAGGTACAACGCTTTATAAATTAGTTCCAGTGCAAATAAGCGCTACTTGTGCACGCGTCTCTTAAAATTCACGTTTGAGGGGTTTTGTTTTGTTTTTTTTCTGATTATGCAAAATGGGAGGAAAGTTTTTGTAAACAGGTCCTAAGGGGGCCCAAAAAATCATGGGGCCCAATATTCAAAATGCATTCAACGCTGTTTAGCCGGATAAGTGGGACTTAGGTGGCTAAGTAGCATTCCCGGAATATGCACCTACGTATAGTGACTGCCTTTGAGCCCTTTATAGGGATAAAAGTTACACGCACAAAACGTAGGCGTACTGGGCAGATCAGGGCAGAGCAAATTAGCCGTGTAACTTACCGATATTCACAGTTAGCAGCATAAGTATACGTGTAAGTTTAGACGCCCCATAGAGCAGGTCTAAACTTAGCCGGGAAGACTTATCCAGCTAAGAGCGTATGTACATGCGTATATTCAGTGGCTTCACTGTGCCAAATGAATATAATCTTACCTTAGCCAGATCAGTTCTAAGCAGCTAAGGGGGTTATTTATCAAATTGCGTTAGGGCCTTATCGCGGGTGTTAGGGCCCGCGATAAGGCCCTATGCAAGTTTAAAATTAGTATTCGAGAGGGAGGAGTAAATGGAAATGAAGGTGTAAACAGATGTGATATGTCAGATTGAATGTCGGTATATAAAAATAAATAAATAAATGAAGGTCGGTTAAACTGCTCCTGTTTTCTTTGTTATGAGAGAGGGAGAGAGAGAGCGCGTCTCTGTGGAGGCTCACTTCTAAATCAACTTTTTATACCACTGTAAGAGGGGGCATTATGAACTCAGGGTGAGGTTTGGGAGGTGGGGTAGGTTCTGGGGGATAGAGAGAATATTGTACAAATCAACTCTTCTTTTACCTTTCATCACTCCAAATCACATACAATCTTCACTGATGACAACTGTGCTGTTCATACCCCTACTGAGCATGTGAAACAGCCCCCCAAAACCTGCCAAACCTCACCCTGACTTAGTAGTTCTCTCTCTCTCTCTCTCTCTCTCTCTCTCTGGTAATGCAGCATGTCATGGATGTCTTAGTTTACGATGTGAAAATAACGCGGGTGCAATAAATGTAACATGCGTTGCGGAAATATACCTATGCAACACGGTACTAGGAAAATTACCCTAATCACGCCCCCTTTTTTTATCATGGGTACTATTTCCGCGATATTTATAGCCTTTTGATGAATCTAGGTCTAAGTTACATACAAAGCCATCTTTAAATATCTACCCCATGGTATTTAGGATTTAATTGCCTTGTGTTTTTTGCGAGTATTGTTACTTTTTTAGAAGTAACATTTCTTCTGTTTTATACTGTTACAGATACAGATGGTGTGGGTATTTATCATGAACCGAATGAGTTCCCAGAACAGCTCCTTCACTCAGCGGCGGCGCATGGCTCTTGGGATTGTCATTCTGCTGCTTGTTGATGTGATATGGGTTGCCTCCTCTGAGCTTACATCAGTAAGTACTTTTCGGTGCTATCTTTTTTTTTTTAAATGTAATAGTGATAATGATTCTCAAATATTAACCATAGCAGCCTAGAATCTGATGGTAGATAAGAGGACCATTAGGCCCACTTACTCTTCTCAGTTTCTCATTCCTGCTGGAATACCATAGACCTTCGTTGACTCCAGCTTTCCCTTCACTTCTTCGCAGCTGGGGATTTTCTTTTGTTTATCCCGTGCCTTCTTGAATTCCATTCCCGTTTTTGTTTCCATTGTCTTCACATTAATTCCCAAGGACCACATTTCAAAAAGCTGTATTGCCCTGTTTGCTCTGAGGTGCCTGTAGGTGCAGCCATACTACGTGCTACCCAGGGCTGCACACCGCAGACCAGGTCACGTGGGACCGGACAGGAGGAGCAGCCTGAAACCCCTCCTGCCGCTGCTGACAGACCACTCGGCATCATCTGTTCCCACACAGTGAGCGTGATCAGAAACTTGCAGGCCGGTACTTCTTGGCTGCTGCTCTCATTCGTTGTCATGCTGGCCAAGAGGATGGAGAGTGACGGGCAGCAGTCGGAGTTATTATCTGCTGCTCAGATTAGCTGACAGGCAGGGCAGGATGCTGGAAGGACAAAGGAGACGGATGTTGGAGAAGGTCTAGGGTGGGAGAGGTGGGGTGGGTGAGGAAGAGGAGGAGCAGAAGATGTTGGGGAAGGAGGAAGAGGTGCAGATGCTGGGGGAAAAGGAGAAGGGAGCAGGCAGATGGGCAGAGGGATTGAGAAATGTGGTGGTATGGGAAAAGGCATCACAGGGCTAAGGGATGATGATACAGTGGAAGAATAGGAGAAGGAGGTGACGCATGAAATACAAGGTAAATGAATGGAAGGGTAGGAGAGAGGAAATTGGAAAGGAGCAGTAGGGGGGAGAACTGAAAGGTGTGAAAATTGCTACAAAGTTATGAGAAGATTTGTCAATGAAGGGAAGAGAGATAGAAACTGCCCTTCTCCTCTACCTGCAATTCCTGACTCTGCGCTTTCCTCCTGGCTGCGCCGTGTGCTGGGAATAGATTTCCTGAACTGTGCGCCATGCTCCCTCTCTCACTGTTTTTAAATCCCATCTAGAGACCCACCTTTTTTGAGGCTGCTTTTAAATCTTAGGCGTGATTGTCTGCTTTTACCCTCATTAACTAACTTTCTTTTTCTTTTCTTTTTTAACCACCATCTTACTTTATGAAATGCCACAAGTCTCTTGTCCTGTATGTTAGTCTTATTAGATTGTAAGCTCTATTGAGCAGAGACTGTCTTTTTTTTGTATGTTTGTACAGCACTGCGTATGTCATGTAGCGCTATAGAAATGTTAAGTAGTAGTAAAAGAAAGGGGAAGAGAATAAGGGATAAAATAAAAGAAAGATGTCCCTCAGATCCCTAGTGGCAGCAGAGCTATGGTACAAACAGCACACAGAGAGAAAATAGGGGGTAATAGCCCATGATAGGAAGCACCTCCCCCTTACCTTTATGTATGCTTGCAAGGTTATGTGCAAAACAGTCGTGCACACTCCTCCAAAAAAGTAGAGGGAACATTGTATTGTGTTGTAAAATTTCAAACCTGTTCAGGATTTCATTTTAACTCTTACCTATTCTATGACCCTGGCAGGATACAATGAGAGAAATGTTCCCTAAAGCTGGGGAGGGGTGGGCTGAATCTCCTTTACTGAATGGTGAGAGTGAAATCAGGGCATATACTGAATTGATTTTTGTGAATGAATGTTTATTAGGGTTGTGTACACTAATATTTTTCATCTTCATTTTTTCAGTTTTTGGATATTTTTTGTTTTCAGGGTTTAACTTTTTTTTTCTGTTTCAGTTGTGTTTTTAATTTCGGGGTATAGTGTGCACTGTTAGTGCACCCTTTTTGCAGATAGGGCACACTATTTCCTGAAAATGAAAAACCGACACAATTTTTCATTTTAAAAGATTTTTCATATCATTTGAAATGAAACAAAAATGAGTTCATTTGTCACGTTTTACACTTCTTTTTCAAATGAATGCACATCCCTAATGTTTACTTTGCTAGTTTCCCATGGATAAATTGCTACACAAGACCACAAAGTATGCAAACTTTAACCCAAATTTTCAAAGCGGACTTATGCCCATACGTCCATTTTTGAAAATTAGGGGGTGTGCATGGAACGTGCACACATTTATTACTGCTTCTAAGCGTGCGCGTAATTGGTTTCCCTGCCCCAGCTCTGTCCCCAGAATGTCGCTTTAGAGCCTGTAAAAGTAAGCACTAAATCGCTTCTGGGCATATTTTACACGCACAATCCCCTCGGGCAATTTTCATAAAACCATAGTTTTATTCCTGTAAGTCCTTTTGAAAATCAGTCCCAAAATATTTAACCTCAAACCTCTTTTATTTATTTATTTATTTTATTTATTTATTTAGAGTTTTTATATACCGGCAATCATGAAAACATATCTTGCTGGTTTACATCGAACAGGAGTGCATTATAAACAAAAACTAGAACTGTGGTGTGTATCTGTTTTGTTTCCCTCTTCCTTCTGTCATTCTTTCTCATACATAGACCCACTAATCCTTCTTTACCATTGGAAAGCGAGAGTCTGATCAGTCACCTTACTTATAACTGGTAGCGTCCTGGAAGACTTTTTGGTTGTAGAATGAAAACAGTTTCACAGAGATCTGACATTTTGCGATTTATGAAGCATGATGAGCTCATAGCTCTGCTGAAATTAGTGTAGCAATTCATTTTTATGGAAATGGAAAGCTGCAACCCCATAAAAACATGCTAGCATTCATGTATAATGTAAGAAGAGAAATGTTCATTACCGTATTTTTCGCTCCATAAGACGCACTTTTTCCCCCCAAAAGTGGGGGGAAAATGTATGTGCGTCTTATGGAGTGAATATAAAAAAAAACAACTAAAAATCTAACAAAACCCCCCTACCCTCCAGACTTCCCCAAGACCTGCCAACTTAATTTACTACAACCCCCCCCCCCCCCCTTCTGACTCCCCAAGACCTGCCAAAAGTCCCTGGTGGTCCAGCGGGGGTCCAGGAGCGGTCCGGGAGCGATCTCCTGGGCTTGGGCTGTCGGCTGCCAGTAATCAAAATGGTGCCGACAGCCCTTTGCCCTTACTATGTCACTGGGGCTACCACTGCCATTGGTCGGCCCCAGTGACATAGTAAGGGCAAAGGGCTGTCGGCGCCTTTTTGATTACTGGCAGCCGACAGCCCAAGCCTAGGAGATCGCTCCTGGACCCCCGCTGGACCACCAGGGACTTTTGGCAGGACTTGGGGGGGTGGGGTGTCAGGAGGGTGGGAGGTTGTAGTAAATTAAGTTGGCAGGTCTTGGGGGGTGTTAATTAATTTAAAGAGTTGGGGATGGTTTTTTTTTTTTTTTGGGGGGGTGTTCCCAGAGAAAGATAAAAGTTTTCTGATCTGGGGAGTGGACTGAAATGGCCCTCCCCAGACCTGAAAACAAAATGGGAGAAAAAAAATTGTTATGCACTCCCCTAATTTGCTCCATAAGACACACAGACGCCAGGGGACAGAACCGGTTTAGCACAAAATTTTTTTTTTTTTTTTTTCATTTTCCCCCTCTGAATCCTAGGTGCGTCTTATGGAGTGAAAAATACGGTATATAGGTGCACATTAACATGACTGACTTTTCCGCTGTGTTCAATCTGTAAATGTAATAGTGGCCTCCAGAACAGGCTGAGAGCCACCAAATTTGCATTACAGACACTGTTATAGCTGTGCTGGGGCACATAATGTATATGAATTAATTTGGAGAAGAAGACTTTTTTTTTTTTTTGTAAGAAATGTTCTAAGCAGTAAACACTGTGGGGCGGATTTTAAAACGAGCGCGAATAGCCTACTTTTGTTTGCGCTCCAGGCGCAAACAAAAGTACGCTGGATTTTAGTAGATACGCGCGGAGCCGCGCGTATCCGCTAAAATCCTGGATCGGCGCGCGCAAGGCTATCGATTTTGTATAGCCGGCGCGCGCCGAGCCGCGCAGCCTACCCCCGTTCCCTCCAAGGCCGCTCCGAAATCGGAGCGGCCTCGGAGGGAACTTTCCTTTGCCCTCCCCTCACCTTCCCCTCCCTTCCCCTACCTAACCCACCCGCCCGGCCCTGTCTAAACCCCCCCTTACCTTTGTCGGGGGATTTACGCCTCCCTCTGGGAGGCGTAAATCCCCGCGCGTCAGCGGGCCTCCTGCGCGCCGGGATGCGACCTGGGGGCGGGTCCGGAGGGCGCGGTCACGCCCCCGGGCCGTAGCCACGCCCCCGGAACGCTCCCGACACGCCCCGAAAACGCCACGCGGTTCGGGCCCGCCCCCCGACACGCCCCCTCCGAAAACCCCGGGACTTACGCGAGTCCCGGGGCTCTGCGCGCGCCGGTAGGCCTATGTAAAATAGGCTTCCCGGCGCGCAGGGCCCTGCTCGCGTAAATCCGCCCGGTTTTGGGCGGATTTACGCGAGCAGGGCTCTGAAAATCCGCCCCTGTGGGCGTACTTTTTCAAAAGGAATCATATGCGTAAAATGGGATTTTACATGCGAAGATGGCCTTTTGAAAATTGCTATTTTTACACGCATGAATTTTCAAAAGGCTTTACGTGCATAAATGGAAAATTGCTCCGATATATGCTACCTTTTATGCACATAACTCCTTTGAAAATTCACTCTTGTAAATATATGTATTTTTATGTTAACTTAAGTACAGTAATTGGCACTATTCCTGATCGGCTTTTCACCATTGATCAGGGTAGATGTGACATGATGTTTTCTTTGTTATTGAGCATGTCTAGATATAATTAGATTGTGAAAGCCTGTAATTTTTGTTCTTATTCTGTTTCTTTCAGTATATATTTCACGAGTATAAGAAACCATTTTTCAGTACCTTTGCAAAAACATCCATGTTTGTACTGTATCTTTTGGGATTCATTGTTTGGAAACCATGGAGGCAACAGTGCACACGAGGGCTTCGTGGGAAACCAGCTTTTGTGAGTGTTTTCAGTTTAACGATGATACAAACACTTGAACGTGTTGATATGTGTTCGATACAGATGAAGTGATTTAAAATGTATAGCATGTAACAAAAACTAATCATTGAATGAAATATTACCTTTATAGTACAGCATTGTAAACATTCATTGGCAGAATCTAGTGCTGTAAATGTAAACTGTGTATAGTTTACACTTCTAGCGCAGTTTATGACAGAGGCTACCCTGGAGATGGTTGGAAGCAGGGAAACTCATATTCCACTCCTAGCAGGGATTTTTAGGGTTCAGGAAAATGGGGGGAAGGCTCGGGAGGGAGGTGCAGCGCCAAACCTATTTAGACTGCTGATGGGGTGGGGTAGCAGGGCCTGGCGGCAGCGGTACCTTACATTAGTGAGAGAATCGGGGAAGGGCTTTATGGGGTACCCAACGGATCCTGGCACCTTTTTTGTACATTTTAAAAGAGGTTTGGGGGTAGGAGGTGCATGATGCCACAGGGCCTATCTTAAAGTCTGTGGGCAAGGCTGACAATAGGGCTGTAGGCCCTACATTTTCTTTTCTTTTCTTTTCTTTTTTTCTTTTGTTGGCAGTGCTACTTAACCAGATACCTTTTGAGGATATCCAGTTAAATAGGAAGTTATCTAACCGGTTCTATTCAAACATAGCTGGTTAGGAAATTTTAGCTACATTTAGCCTGATAACTTTAGGAAAGTATATTCAGCGGGACGTTTATACCACTGAATATACGGGACAAATTATCTGACTAACTTTAGCTGGATAACTTGTCGATCGATATTGGCCTGTGGAGCATAACTTTCAAATCTATCCACTGTGCAGCAATTACATGTGTAGAGTGGATGAGCAGGTTTATGCTAGCATTTTATGAACTGTGTGACAGGAGCTGCATAACTTGTAAAATACCGCTTAGTTCTGCTCCAAAGGTATACGGGTATGTTTTAATACACAGATATAAACATATATGTGCATATATTTCAGGTGTGAAAAAAGCACAATACACATGCGTAATAACCCCGATTTAATTGCAGAGGCAGGGATAAGTACGCGTGCTTACTGTTTTTGAAAATACCTACTTGCTTGTGTACTTTAAATCACCAGTTTGCTGATACCTCCTCCAGTTCACCTAGACCCTTTAGCATTTCACCCTGATCCGCCCCCACCCACCCAAAAACTGCAGACCAAGTCTGATTTCACTTGCGCCGGTCAAGTAGGAGGTGTAAAAGTGTATGAATAAGTTTTATTAATTATACGTGTAGATCTCTTACAAAACAGCGGCTGCCGCGGGGACTTCTGAGCCCCGCCTTGGAACAACCCTAGCTCACCCCTCTTTCCCACAGGTCACGTACTGGAAGTACAAAATGGAAAATGCGTGCTTACTGTCGACATGTATAGAATAGCATGTACATGTTAGGGAAGTGCGTATATGGTATTTTTACTCCAGTATTTGCAGTTTGATCATGAAAGTGCATGTGAGAGAGAGCAATATAAACAGTGGGATGGTGCATACCTGGGCCATTATTCAGAATGACACACAGTTACATACTGCTTGCTTGCCACTGTATTGTCATTTAAGGTTTTATGTGGGATAGCACAGAGAGAAACAGAACATCATCTCTGTCTTCCTCTGTCTAACATTATCACATCTTGAGAAGAACCGTCATGGAAAGCAAATAAGTTGTTTTGGGTTTTTTTTAGGTTAGGATACACCACTACTTAGTGAGTCCAAATATGAAACAAGGGTTGGCCATCCCCAACATTCTTGTTTGGGGTTTCTATATAGATCAGAGTACTAGTCGTTTTTGTTTTTTTTTCAGAATGTCATTCTTTTACGTAGTTAAAAGAGGAGACGTACTGTACAGTACATTTGACAAGAAGTACCGCATACTTTATATCAATTAACAGTGTTGCTGCTCTGCCTTCACTTTAGGCTGAAATATTATGGATGATTTTGGGAATGCTGTACCATGGTAAATGTTTTGCATTGCCTTAACGAGATTATGGGATTTGCTATTTCAGAATTTAGAACTCTTACTTTATATACAAAGGGCTTTTGTATTAAGGGGCAGGTTTTAAAAGACTTACGCGCGCCGGGCCTATTTTCAAAAGGCCCGGCAGCATGCGTTAGGTCCCGGGACGTGTGTAAGGGCCGGGGCTTGAAACAAATGGGCGGGGGCGGGGCCAGAGGTCTCTGCTGGGCTGGGGGATCGTGCACCGGCAGTTGGACAGCGCGCGCAGGAGACAGGCGTAATTTCTACAACAAAGGTACGGGGGGGGGGGGGGGTTCTTTAGGGCTGGGGGGTGGGACAGGGAGGGGAAGGTGGGGGAACGGGGAAAGCCAGCTGGTCTCCCTGAGGGCTCGGCGCGCGCCATTTGCACTAGTGTGCACCCCCTTGCGCGCGCCAACCCGATTTTGTAACATGCGCGCGCATGCTATAAAATCGGGTGTACATTGTGCGCGCGGGCGTAGGTTTTAAAATCTGCCCCTAAGAGCATAAGAAGTGCCATGCTGGGTCACACCAAGGGTCCATCAAGCTCAGTATCCTGTTTCCAACAATGGCCAAGCCAGGTTACAAGCACCTGGCAGGGTTCCAGGTACTTGTGACCTGGTATCCTGCCAGGATATATCTGGGGATAATAATTATACAAAATTGTTGCTGTTCTCTTTTTGAATCTAAGAAGCAGCTCTCTGCATTTCTTCTGAACCATAGGAGAGCTCATGTTTGGTACAGTGCCACAAATTATCTTGTATAGAAAGGCATCTGGTTAATTGGCTCATGTCCTGTTTGTGATGTTATTTGTGACATCATTTGCCAATGAGATTAAAAGTCATTAGTATGAAGTAATTTATGGCTCTTATGAATATGGCACCTCCCAGAAAGTCAAAGACATTAGGAGTACAGCTTAAAAACTTTCAAAAACAGCTGGAGGTGGGGGTGGGAATCGGAGAACTTACTGTTGGATTGATGTATGACAGGTTTACTGTCTGAGGAACAAGCCAGAAACCAGTAAATCCTACAAGTAAAATGATCTCTCCCGAATACATATCCTTAAAGAGAACTATCATGGCTAGGAATAAATCAGTAGAATTAGAATATGCTTTCATGGTGTTGCATGGAGTAAAACTATCCAAACGACCCATCAGAGGATGTGGCTTTTGGTACCTTCCTTACCATGATCTTGAAGGAGCTGCAGTACATAAAGTTACGAATGAGAGAGAATCATAATTCAACTAAAGAAATTAAATTGGAAGTGGCTTCCCTCATAGCACAACTCTCTTTTTATTTTAAAAGAGTAGATGAATTGTAATGTGTCACCAACTCCCACATCTTGCACTGTAGCCAGCTCTCTTTGCCTCTCTGTCCTGGTCCTGGCCTGGGCTCTTGCGCTGCCCTGTGGCCTCCAGCATGCTAGCTCTGTTCTGCACCATGCAACTGACTAGGGACACACCCGGAAAGCATGGAGCTTTATAGGGCTGAAGATGAGAAGTCCTGTGACACAGTACTGTCCAAGTATTTAAGGAAACCCAATTCAATTCACACTTGCCTGAGCAACAGGTCCTGTTGCCCTGAACTGGAGTGTTTGCCTCCTTCCTTTCCTGTTTTTGCTTTGACCCAGACTCTTCTGGCCTCTTTCTGCTTGTCACCTGCCCCATCGTGGGCTTGATCCTTTTCTCTGCGAATGGAGTCTGCCTTATCCCGACCCTTTGTTGCTTAACTTCACCACTTCCTTGATTCTACACACCATCGTCTTCGTCAGCTGCTACCTGTGGGAGCCAGATCTGCTCACAGGTCAGGCAGTACCAATCCGAAAGGTGGTTCAAAGGATTCACACCCCATTTCAGAAAAAACTTTTATCTTAGAATGTTACAATCATGGCAGAACTGAAAATGAAAATATGAGTCCGAGAAACAATTCAAAAACTTTTAGGAGTGCCAGAGGGAATGGAAGGTGATGATCCACTGAAATTTGTGGAGACATTTGTGCCAAATCTATTGGAAATTCAGTTTGTGAAGGACAATAAGATTGAAAGAGTGCATAGATTGCCTTCCCGTAACATCAGCAATAAAAAAAAAAAAAAAAAATACCCAAGTCCATTAGTAATTTATATATTGAGATATCCTTCTTTATTGGAAATCCTGAAAAAAGACAAAAGCATGGGCACCTATAGTGTGGAAATATGAGAGAATTTTGTTTCTCACTAATCTAAATAAAGTAACAGTACAGATAAGGAAGAAGTTTTTTCAATACAAGAGCAATGAAGAAATTAGAAATCAAGATTTGGATTGTTTTATCCAGCAAGGATGAAAGTTACTGCAAATATGTTAGACCAGAACTTTTGAAGATCCTGGAGAACTACAAAGTCATACTCATTCTCTTTTAGAAAACTGACAAGTAGTAGGTGATACCATTTTTTTTAGACTAAGTTTAATACATCTGTGAATAGAGGCGTATGCTATTTAAAATGACCAGATAAAAAGAGCCAGAAAGTGGGACAAGATGGCTGCGAGTCCCTGGACTCTGTGCTGCTGAGCCCTTCTCCTCTTTCTTCAGATCTCTGTTTTCTTCCTCTGTTCTATGCCACCGAAGAGGAAGGGGAAAGTTGCGGGTCTTTTCCACCGACCCACCCTTACCCTCAGGCCAGCAGACTATCCTCACCTTCGTGTCTACCGTGGCCCCCCCCGGATCGGCTCCAGAGGTGTGTTCCCTGATGCGGCACTCGGTGAGGGAGCATTGGTGTTGCTTGGGGACGAGGTTTCCCTCAGCCCCCCGAGAGCAGGTTCTTCCACCGGCTGTGCAAATCATGTGTTCTGATGGTGCTGCCGATGCATCGGTTGATGCTCCATCGCTGGAATTGGTGCGAGTGGGAGCTGAAGACACCGCTCTGTCTGCTTTAACATCTTTAATGGTTCCTTAGAGCACTGCAGCTTTTGGAGCTTCACTTTCTTTGCCTTCTTCAGACCAAGTCGGTTCATCTGGAAGCCAGGTATTTTCTCCATCTATACCTGCTGCTTCGGCTGCTTCTCTTCTGCAGCATTCTCTTCAGTCTGCGGTAATAACTTTTGGATTCATTTTGGGAATTAATGGCGAACTCTGCTAAAATCTTATCATTTTCTGTTTCTAAAGTGGATTTAGTTATCTCTAAATTGGATCCTTTGGTTGTGCAGCATGAGAGTGTACAATTCAAGATCATTCTAGACAACTTGCTGATATTCAACAAGTTATCGGTAAAATTCAGGCAGTTCAATCCACCACAATTCGAGATATGAGGGTTCTCTCACGTCAGCTTGAACTGATGGGAAATTTTCCCGTCATCAATCTTAGAATTTTTAATTTTTCCAAGGTTCTGGGTGAATTTCCATTGCTGCTTACTTTAAGAAGATATTTCACTTTAGTCTTGGGTATTCGCCCAAGAAGAACGACCCTCTATAAATAAATTAACTTTCTTGCCGTCCTCCATCTGGGAATCAGTTTCCTCCTTTAAATCTTACTGAATTTCTTGAGTCATCTGATCAGGAAGTATTAGACCGAGCCACTTTGCTTGTTTCATTTGTATCTGAATCTGATCTTTAAAGTTGTCCTTATATTTTAGAAATTTAAATTCTTCTTTTCATGGGCAAAATTTGCGTATTTTTCCCGATATTTCCAGGTCCACTCAGCTTAGGAGGAAAGGCTTTATATCTCTTAGGAAAGATACTTTGGATTTAGGAACTTCCTTTATATTACAATATCCCTGTAAATGCATTGTAAAGTTTCGGTCTGATCCTTTTGTTTTCTTTGCTCCTGAACAGTTATTCTTTCCTTAATGCTAGGAAAATGATGACCTCTTCTCCAGTCCCACTTGATCCTTAGTTTAGTTATTTGAGTCTTTAGTTATTTATATCGGGGGTCCTTACTCCCTATTAGCCTTTCCTTAATCCTATTTTCTCCCTTGTATTACATCCCCTCTTCTTCTTACGTTTCTTTTTCCCAGAGGAAGATATTATTGATGTGATTGTTACTCATTTTTATTTTTGTTTGCCTTGAATGATTTAAGGTCTTTAAAATATTTGCCATATTGTCATTTATGATAATTTTTCTTTCTAATGTAATTGCCTTCCCTAATTTTGACTGTACAAAGATAGTTGATGCTTTGTATATTTAAACTGCATAAATAAAAGGTTAACGTGACCAAAGCTCTTTTGTTTCCTGTGGTTTGTATCTGCCACAAACCAATGAAATCTTTCTTGTGTTTCCACATGCTCTCCTCCTCTCAGTACCTACTTTTGAATGGGGAGCATTAAGCCCCATTGAGGACTTCCCATCCTCCTCCATTGTATTCTGCCCCTCTCCTCCTTCTAAAGGATCGTGATGACACGTGCATGTGCTGGGTGCTTGGAGCCCCTCAGGGCTCATCCCCCTGGCTCACTGGGTAAGTTAAAAAAAAAAAAAAAGAGTAGTGATATTTCATCAGCGGGGCAAAGGCCTCCCATTTATCCTACACTTCACGTCTCTTCACAGTGCCACACTAGAGTCAAATTTAATAGTGCTATCTTTCCCTGCTGATTCTGTCAAGCCCATTCCCTTGATTGTGGTTTCGCTGGATAGTAAGTAGGGATGACGAGACATTTGTTTAACTTAAGAGAGTCATAGGTGCTCCCACTATTAACCTGTGCCTCATTGAATTTCTTCACTTTGGCATTCAGAACACTGGGCTGGAATCACGGGCCTTCACGATGGTTTGTTTTCCCCTGGTCCACAATAGCCTTAAGTTAGCTTCTGGGTGTTGGCTGAGGCAGAATGCCAGCATGCCCCCCCCCCCCCCAGCAGGGAGGGAATGGGGAGAGATGCCTGCCCCAGCTGGGTTGATCCACAGGAAGGACCTACCTCATAGTCAGTCTCTACTGATCCAGTCGTGGTGCATGCCGTGTCCTGCTTTATGCCCCAGCCAATCTAGTCCTTAGAACTAATCCTTAGGGATGTGCATTTGTTCCAAACAAAATAGACAATGTCAACAATATTGTCTATTTAATTTTGTTTCATTTCAATGGAAGCACAAAGTGAAATTTAAAAATGTCAAAATTTTATGTTTTGAGTTTTTGTGTTAGTGCGCACTAACTGGACTTTCTGCCCATTAACCACAAAATTTTAGGGGAAAATATCCTAGCAAACCATTTAAAAAAATGAAATCAAGCAAAAAACATGAAATTAAAAAAATCACTTCACGCCCCAAATAATCTTTATTCCTATCCCGAAGTTATGCCGACTTCCCTTGCCTACATTGTAATAACATGTTAGAGGCTGTTAACCTTGGAGACCTGCTATGGATACGGGTACAGCCCAGTGTGAGATTTACACTCTTCTCTCCCGTGATTTTAAAGGACCAGTGAGAACGTACTGGATACTGCCAGAACTGTGATACTTTCCAAGACTCAAACCCCTCTCTCAGGTTGAACTCATTCCACGGCAGCCTTCCCTTCACAAAGCAAAGAGAACTTTCCCCAGGGCTCCTTCCAGCTTCTCCAGGATTGATTTCCTACTGTACTGGATACCTCGCAGCACACATCTGTGCTACTCCAGGTTCAAGGATCTGACCCAGACTCCCTTTTGATTGACAAACGGCAATGGAAGCCATCAGCTGTCCCTTCCAAATGGCGCTTACTTATGCCTTAGGTCTGACTGATCCATGTTAATCTGCTTTTCACATGGAGCCCTTCTCCACTTCAGCCTTCAAAGTTCATGTTTGAATATTTGCTTCTACCACCAAGATCTGCATTTTTGGCAGTCCTCTTACTCATTGCTGCTTAGCATCCATGGCTCTCATGGCTGGTGATGAACAGGTATGGGTCCAATGTTTCAGCATATCCATTTTCAGGACTAATGGATTCATCAGGTGAGTTGTTACTTCTAAGCATATTCTGACTTCCATGGTGGCTGAACTGCTATCTATATCAACCAACAACTTTTATGGAGTCTGATGAGTATTGGAATCAAACACCTTAACCCAGCATAAGGTTCATTCCTCAGCACCTGTTCTGCTTACAAAACATGGCCCACTAGGAGCTCATTCCATGCCTGCCTCCACTCCAGCAGGCCGGGCATGTTAGCCATTTAAAGTTTGATAATAGCTTGAGATTGTTTCTGGCACAAGACCTCTAATCATTTGCTTTTATCAGTGGGTGGCCAAAGCACCAGCTGCCTTGAGGGAAACTTCAGAGGGAACTAGCTACTAGTTGGTTCGATTAGTCTTTCACCTCTATACCAGGTGGCACGACTGATTTGCACATCAGGATTACCAGAGCTTTCTCTGGCTATGCCCTGCCCAGGCATACTTGACCATCTTTTGGGTTCTATAAACACCGACACACAGTACTTATGACAATACAGTAGAGTAGTCTATGAACCCCACATCACAACTAGCATATGTATAATAAATTTACCCGTAAAAGTACTTTCAGTACACTCGGTCATGACCCACTTCTCTAAAAAGTATTTTGTCTAATGATATATTGTAACCGAACCTTTGACGGCACCTGTTAGAATGTACTATAGTACACTTTTACTTACATTAAATATGTGCCTACATGTAAACCGTTGCGATGGTATATAACTTAGTGACGGTATAGAAAAGATTTTAAATAAATAAATAAATATATGCATGCTCCACTTCCCTGGATACTGTATAGGTGCTGCATACCGCTCTATACAGTAAAATGGATTGCGAATGCCTACCGCTTCATTGACGTGCTTTGGACGCCGCTTGGATTTGCGTCTAATTTGAATACTGAATCGAGCGGCTTGTGAACCAAGATGTGCGCACGGCAAACGAGGATGCGCCCGGCACTGCCGCACTGTTTCTTACGCGTCCTTACTGTATCGGCCCGAATGTAAGGGGGATAGCATTGGAGAGTCTGCAGTTTAATCTAGGAGATTGTTCAAGATACACAAAATACCCTTTTTTGTTAATGGGGTAAATTTAGATATCGAGGTGTGCCATGATACTGGGATCTGGGAAGGGTGGTAAATTCGATATGAAGCTTGTAATACGTTTTTCTGGAGAATGGTATGGAATCAGTTCAGTGATATACTTAGTTGTTGATTGGTTTCCCCTGTTCTAATGTAAACCGGTACGATAAGACCTTGTCTTGAGTATCGGTATAGTAAAAGAATTTAAATAAATAAATAAATTGTTCATGCACATACAAGGGTATAGGGGGATTGCTGAAGTTGGTGAATCAGAAAATTTGCTGCTATCCTGTGACTGAAAAATAAGAATTTTGAGATGTTGCAACAAAATTTTATGTCCAACTTTCTCTCAGACTTGCTGGGAAGGAGGTGTAGGGGAGAATGGGGGTCAGACAGAGGGATGTTGGACAGGGAGGGGGGAAGAGAAGGAAACCTAGGCTGTTGGGATGGTTGTGGCACACAGTCAACTGGGGTGCCAGGCCTGGGAGTGTACCAGTGTGCCTCAGGATACTGGGCGTCAATGCTGCATGGCGCAGCTGTAATGGCACAAGTGCTTCTTAGCTCCTACACAGCTGCTAGCTCGGCTGGCTGGGCTGGTCATGTTATCCAAGGAGGTCCTCCCCCCTCCCCCGACAGCTGGCCATGTCCCTCTGGACACCCTAGCAACAAGCCTGGAGGGAGCAGAGGTATATTAGATAGGGGAGAGAGGGGGTTATGGGGCTACTGAGCAGGAAGGGGGAAGAAAAGGGGGGATGCTGGGCAGGGAGAGGAGCAGACAGGGTATCCAGGGACAGAGGGGGGGGCGGGGTCAGTATAGTAAACTACATTTTTGCTTGTCTATTCTTGCCAAGGTGTCCACTTTTTTTTTTTTTTTTTTTTCATTTCATATTATTCTTTACCTGGCTCTGGCCTAGCTGCAGTAGCCAATTATAAAAGAGGAAACGTTGAGCGCTGCTGCCGCCAATCCATGGCAGGATGGGCATGATGCCTAGTCGAGGCCTGAGGGAGGCAGTGGCAGTAGCGGCCCAACGCAGAGCTGCAGTGGCATCCACAGGCCTGAGATCGGAATGTTGCATGCCGATAGCCCTCAGCTCCCAGACGGAAAAAAAATCAAGCAGGACTGCAGGAGTCACAGTGCCAGATGCAGGCCTCAGCGGCTCGCTCAGCTTTCCCTTCAACAAGGAGTGGGGCCCCCACCAAGTTGAGAGGGAAGGAGGCAAGCAGTGGCGGGAAGATGAGCAGCAGGCCAGGAACGCCCTTTCTTTCAGCTCGCGTGCGCGCTCTCCCCTCTCACTTCTATGGCTGCGTCGGCCACCTAGAGGGAAAAAGTAGGAAGCTGAGTGGTGCAGTGCGGTAGGGGGAACAATTGTGCCTCGGAGAGGAGCCAGGAGCAGGAGGGCAGCCGGGAGAGAATTGCCATGCTAGACTGGCAAGCTGCCTGGCAGTGGCCTCTCAGGTTGGCAGTGCATGGCCCAGCCATCTTGTAGGTTGGTGGTACCATTGTGCACTAAGGATGCTGTGTCCCATAGTACGCTTGTTAAAACGAGTGTATGAGATTACATTAATGGATGGATGTTTACTGGGAAGAGAAGCAACAAATGCAGAATTAGAAGTCTGAAAAAAGTGAATTGGTGAGACTGGAAAGTGAATGATGGAAGAGTAGTAGGAGGATTGGATTTCTTAGGATTAGAGCCAAAGTACAGTGTTAAATCACTATATTTAGATCTATTGGGAGAAAGTAAGGTCGGTCTTGGGAAAGGGAAGGCCAGTTTGGATAGCAGATGCCTCTTACAGATCTTTGAAATGCGCCTCTTTGGGCCACCTATTTGTTCTTCTGGGAGGATTCAGTTGCAGACATGCTGAAAGGTTTGGCATATGTTGTTTACTGGTACTAATAATACCAGTAAACAACAAATAAAATTAGATTTAAATGTGGGTGCCTGGAAATGCAAGAACTGTAAGTTTGTGGAATTGGGGTCTGTGTTTAAATTAAAAAATAGTATCTCTGAATGTAAAGGGGATGAATCCCCAAAGAAAAACCTTTACAATTATGTTAATGACAAGAATCTTGATATACTGCTATAACAAGAAATGCAGCTCTCGTTTAAAGAATCTCTAACGTTGAAAAGGGGTGGGTTAAAGAGCGTGCCTTCTTGCTAGAAGTAGGAAAATAACATGGCATGGCATGTCACTTGCCAATGCTTATGATTTATCCTATTTTCTTCTGATGGATCCTTCTTCCAATTTTTGCATGAAGATTTTTTGGATAAAAGAATCTTTCACCTCACTTTTTAGGCATGCTGACAATCATTTGACCTTCCTTCCAACTTTCTTAATGCATGGAATACATCTGGACTGCGCGTCTAAGATGGTATTTTTTTAACAATGTCCACTCCTGTTGCGCACTCTTTTACCTTTGTAGCTGTATCTTTCAGGTTGGTTTTTTTTTAATTCTTTTTTTCATTTTATCAAAGTTTCCTTTTTAAAATTTAGTGCTAGAGCCATGGTTTTACTTACTGTCCCCCCTTCCTGTCATTAATTCAAAGTTGATCATATTAGGATCACTATTACCAAGCGGCCCCACCACCGTTACTTCTCTTACCAAATCCTGCGCTCCACTGAGAATTAGATCTAAAATAGCTCCCTCTCTTGTCAGATCCTGAACCAATTGCTCCATTAAACTGCCATTTATCCCATCCAGGAATTTTATCTCTCTACCATATCTTTTTTTGATTGAAATGTGTTTATTGAGCGATAGGAAAATTACAGTCTTATAACAACTTTGTGTAAGTGGTAACAGTTATATGTATTAACAGTTATGTACAAACCATTGAGAAAGCAACATCGCCCAAACAGATTTTAACCCCTTTAACTTTACCCTAGGCTTCCCCTTCCAGTCACTTCAGAAGAACTCCAGAATTGAATGGTAAGTATCGTCCAGAAACGTCCCACCAATCAAATTAGTCCACGGTCTTGAGAAGAGAGTCAATTGGATCCCAGATGCGGGTGAAATGAGCTTGTAGTTTTTTTAATCACTAGCCGTTAAGCCCGTAACAACGGGCTCGGTCCGTTTCCTTCCCACTCCCTCCCCCTCATTCTCCCTCCTCCTTCACTCTCACCCCCCTCCTCTCATCCCCCTCCCTCCCTCCCTCACCTCCCTTCCCCTCTCTCTCACCTCCCTCCCTCTCTCCCTCCCTCTCTCTCACACCTCCCTCCCCCTCTCTCACACCTCCCTCTCTCTCACCTTCCCTCCCTCCCTCTCTCTCACCTCCCTCTGTCACCTCCCTCCCTCTCTCTCTCTCTCTCACCTTCCCTCTCACCACCTTCTCCTCCCGCCGGCAGATCTTGGGGGGGGGGGGGGGGGTGGTGTCACTCCCGCGCGCGCGCTGCTTCTCCTGCCGGCAGATCTCGGGGGGGGGGGGGGGTGTCACTCGCGCACGGCGCTGCTGCTTTCCGCGCGCGCACGGCGCTGCCGCTCCTGCCGGCAGATCTCGGGGGGGGGGGGGGGTGTTGCGCGCGCGCGGCGCTGCTTCTCCTGCCGGCAGATCTCGGGGGGGGGGGTCACTCGCGCGCGGTGCCTCTACTCCTCCTCCCGCTCCTGCTTCGCGGCCGCCGCCGCTCCTGCGGCCCCACCGCCATGTTTTTTGTTTCGGGCACGCACGGCTCTGACCAACGTGCTGGCCCGCACATGCGCGGTAGAGCTGCTCTCTACTGCGCATTTGCGGGCCGTCGGTCAGAGCCCATTTATAAGGTAGCTAGGTCCAGTAGTTCACTGTTTGCTCAACAATCAGGAAAATGGTGACAGGTCTGAAGTTGTAAGGGACTTACAAACTTGTTACAAACCAAAAGTTGCCCGTAGCAGCACCCCGTGAAGAGACCGGAGGAGTGTTGGGTAGAGAGAGTCAGCTTAATACGTCCCCTGAGGCAGCGGCTCTCGAAACGCGCGTGTCGGACTGCTGACTCCGACAGGGAAGTAATACCCTTTTGAACGGACTTCTGACTCCGACAGGGAAGTAATACCCTTTTGAACTTTAAAAAAAAAAAAAGATAAAAAGTTAAGAGGAAAAAAAAAATGTGTTTTGTTGAGCAAATAGTGACCTATTGGACCTATGATTAAAGAGGACCCATAAAGGTGTAGTACTCGGCCCTCTAAGTGATCTGTTCAGGGGCCATTTCTCGCAGAGTGATCTGGACCTCGGACAGCTGGCCCAAAATTGTGTCCAGTTTAGTTGAAAGTGCGGCTGCTACCGCTTGAGTCCGTGCTGTTAATGACTCTGCATCTATTCCACCGTGATTCGGTGGCTCGGAGCCAGTGGCCATTTTGGTTGTACTAGGCCTCAGTTTGTCAGTGTCGGGTTTTTTTTGGTTTTTTTTAGCTGGTTCTGCAGGCATTCCAGATGGAGATCTAGTCTTATAAGTGTCTACGCTCACGTGCGGGAGGCTTACCAAAGTTTGTTGTGGTACTCTGCGTTGATAATTGGTATGATTGGGCAGGATTGAGGGCAAAAGACCCAGAGCCGGTCGAGAACATGTCCTCACCGGAGCATCACACCACATGACCCCTGGCATATCTTAATGTTTCACTTACCCAGTCAATATTAGGGTAAACAGTAGCTTTGGTCAGGTCAGTTTGGTGCAGGCTGCAACGCTGTGAGACTTTTTGTCGCTTGAAGAACTTCATTGGAGTAGTGGGTTTTTTTGTTTGACTTTGGCAATATGAGATTCTTTCCCCGCTGAAGTGTGCCCAGTTTTTCCCCTAAAGCAGCCTTGTTTTGGAGGCGAAACTTGGGCCCTGGTCGGGATTCCTTTCTTTCTTAATAAAGGACCACACTTTAGTATGTAAATCTAGGGATGATTTCTCTTATGAAGATCTATGTGGTGAAATGAAAAATTGGTTGCTTCTCCAAGAAGAATTTATGTATTATCTGTATTAGAGAGAACTTCTGAGATCGTTGCTGAGCTGCCTTTGATTAGATTTTATCTTGTACATATGTGGATGTGTGTATGATATTTGGTCATTTTTTTTATGTCTTATATGTGTTTGATATTTTTTATATCTTGTTATGTAAATAGTGGATATATAAATTGCTTTGTATTTGATTGTGAGTATATGGTTGACTGTTGATACAAATTAGTACATAAGTTGTTTAAGTTAATAAAAATTTTTTATGAATGAATGAAATTAGGTGTACTTGAAATTGACCATACACTTACCTTTATTGTGGTGATGAGGTAATGTAAATCTCCCATTATTACTGCACTACCAATTTGGTTAGCTTCCCTAATTTCTGTTAGCATTTCACTGTCCGTCTCACCATCTTGACCAGGTGGATGGTAGTATACTCCTATCACTATACTCTTCCCCAACACAAAGGATTTTTACCCATTGAGATTCGATTGTGCATTTAGTCTCATGCAGGATCTTTATCCTGCTGGACTCTATGCCATCCCGGACATAAAGCGCCACAGTATTACCAAGATGCTCCTCTCTATCATTGCGATATAATTTGCACCCCGGTATAGCACTGTCCTATTGGTTATCCTCTTTCCACCATGTCTCTGAGATGCCAATTAAGTCTGTCATCATTTACTGCTATACATTCTAATTCTCCCATCTTACTTGTTAGACTTCTGGTATTAGCATACAAACATTTCAAAGTGTGGTTTTTATGTGTATTAACATTCTGCTTTTCAGTTGAAAGGGATAAATTGAAATCTTTTAGCTCAGGTGAGTTTTTAATTGTAGGCACTTGGACTTCTTTTCTTATTATTGGACCCTCACTGTCGGGATGCCCTAACTCTAATGCCTTATTAGTATCCTTTGAAGATACCTTCCTCCAAACCATGCGCTACTGAGCGACTGTCGGCTTTCCCCTTTGATTTAGTTTAAAAGACTTCCCCTTCCCCAAAAGGTTCCCCAATTCCTTACAAAACTGAATCCCTCTGCCTTGCACCATCGTCTCATCCACGCATTGAGACTCCGGAGCTCTGCCTGTCTCTGGGATCTGTGCGTGGAACAGGGAGCATTTCAGAGAATGCCACCCTGGAGGTTCTGGATTTCAGCTTTCTACCTAAGAGTCTAAATTTGGCTTTCAGAGCCTCCCTCCCACATTTTCCTGTGTTGCTGTTCTTGGCCTCAAACTTCTTCTTAATAACTGGAAGAATAGTTTATTTATTTATTTAAAAGTATTTCTATACCGCTTTTACAAACAAAGTTTAGTCAAAACAGTTTACATAAATGTAGAAAAACATAAAAGTAAAAAATAATTAACAAATTACACAAATCCTTCCTAAAAACTCATACTTTGTGGAATCTCTCAATATCTAATTTGTTAGATGTGTGAATTGGTCGCTGTGCGTGTCACGCTTGAACAAGAATATTTGCCATCACTTTTTGGGATTTCCTTCTCAGTATCCTACCCAGAATTGGAAGGTTAATTAAGGAAGAAATTAAATTAAAATGATTTTGACATTTTATACGTTTCCCATGTGAAAGTACAGCCAGTGCTATGTAGGAATGTGCAAGGGAGAAAATATTTGGTTTTGGGGCAGGGCTCTATTTGGTTTTGGTGTGCGTAATGTTTAGTTTGGTTCAGTTTGTGTGGCAAACTGAAATAAAGATTTAACATGAGGCCCCGATTTGGCTCTTCTTAGGAGGGGCCCTTCCCCTTTGCCTCTCGTGCCTCAGGCCCTGTGCCTCCTCCCACCTGCCCACCCCACCGACATGTCGGGCCAGCCTATCCCTCAGCTAGGTCGAGCCATGTGCAGCTGGGGCAGGGAACCTCGGGGTGTTGCGTATAGAAAGGAGCAGGAGCGATTCCCAGTCACTACTGTCTCGCCAGCTTCCCTTGAACAAATGACGCCGGCCCCAGTGTTGAAGATAAACAAAATGGTGCCGGCGGGGCAGAAGCAGTTGGGGATTGCACCTTCTCCTTCCTTCACTCAAGACCCCCGCAAAAGGAGTAAGTATAAAAAGGAGTAAGTATACAAAGCAGTACTACTGATTGACCACAGAACTGATGTGTTCTGGGCAAATTGTATTGTCTCGTGTAGAAAATGTTTCATGCTGAATGCATGTAGTCAATAAAAATTAAGTGTGGGGTCAGGAGGCTCTGGCCTGGGTGTATTTACATGGCTGGGCAGAGAGGCCAGGAAGGCCGCAACTGGGCTTGGATCAACTGGGGAGGTGGTGAGATGGTAGGCAGAGGAGCCCGGGGGAGGGGAGGCGTGCAGGAAGGCTCCTTTGTTATTTATATTTTTAATGTTCATTTTTTCTTAAGGAACTGAAAATACCCAAACATTTTTTAGATATTTTTGGGTGTCTATTTACTACAGTTTGTTTCATTTGGAACACACCAAAAATAGACTTGTTTTTGTTATGAAAAGCACATTTGTTAAAAAAAAAAAAAAAATATATTAAGGCACATCCCTAGATTTGTAACTGGTGTGAGAAGTACACACATTCAGGTCGATTTTTTAAAAGCATTGCTCGCGCAAAAATGCTTGCATACACACACGTGTGGCCCGCCCGCGAGCAACATGGATTTTAAAAAGGATGAGGAATAAGGGGGGGGGGGGGTGGAGGAAGGGGCAGGGCATGGGCGTTCCAGGGTGGGGCCAAGACTTACACACGTAACTCTGAATTTTAAAAATGAAATCCGCAGCGCCCATACATTAGATAACCGCATAACTTTATTACTGCTCCTGAGGAGAAGCAATTCTGTAGATTTCCAGTTTTAGGACTTATAGGTGAGGGGTCCAGATCAACTAGGAGGCATGTAGGATGAAGAATTAGTGAGGCCTGAAAGACCTCGCTGTTAACTGGACAAACTGGTGGGCTACTTGCAAAACCGAGACTGTGCCTCGCTAAGCAGATTGTAAACTTTGCCGACACACGCATGTGAAAGCCGACAAGGTCCTATGGAAGATGCGCCCTAGCTGTGCTCGTGTAACCTCTTAAAATTAGGAACATACTTGCACATGGTTGGTGCATTTTAAAACATACGCATGCACAATTAAAAATTCCAGTGAATCCTTGCTTGCGCGCTGTTATGAGCGTGTATGGGGAACACGCGGGCTCATTTTAAAATCAACCTCGGGGTAATTTTCAAAAGGATTTATGTGCATAAATATATTATAGCAATTTTCAAAAGCCCATTGCTTATGGGTAAATATTCAAAAGTTTACACATGTAAAAATTAGCATGTACATGCATACGCAATCTCTAAACGATTTCATATTTTATAAAAGTCGCAAATATATATATTTTCATTTTTGTGGGAACATATAGGCATGGAAAAAAAGGGGTGGTCTAGGGGCATTCCGAGATGGGACTAATATGCACTCAAGTTGCTATTTTAAAAGATAAATGCGTACATTTGCCAACCTACTTGTGTATTTTATCTGGCTTAAGTGATATTAAATGTGTTTATCCTGTAGTATTGGCTGGGTTGGAGGACTGGGTGAACTGGGGGGGGGGGGGGGGGAGCGCAGACTGAAGAACCAGGAAGGTCTCAATGACCTGGAGTAGGACTGAGAGAATTGGTGGATTAAGTGGTAAACTGGATAATTTCCTTAACGTGCACATTTTAAAATTGGCCGATTTGCGCACGTAAATCGTGACTTCCGTTACTTTCACACTTAAAATGTACATGCATATCTTTTTAAAAGAAGGAGGAAAAGTAATTGATATTCATAGCTTCAATGCATTGCATGTATTTGCATGTAAGCATACATACACATGCTATGTTACAGGGTAAAAATGCACCTATTTTATAATACTTGCAGGTTAGAAAATACTGTGATAAAACAACACATGGCCATATACCCATAGTTCTTTGAAAGATATCCTCCCTAAGTGCACTTACACGGGTAAAATCTTTTGACAATTTAGTAGCATACATTGTAGCTATTTTCAAAAGTCCACTTACACGCGTAAAACCCAGTTTTAAGCACTTAAATCCTTTTGAAAATTACCCCCATAGTGTGTCTGGTGGGGAATTTATATGAATGTACGTATAGTGTTACACATGCTATAAGAAGTATGCATGTTATGTCTCAGGCAGGTAAACCATGTGAAAACACAGCATGTGTAACGTGGCGTTACACATGCTGCAAGATGCACGTAGCTTGCGCCTGGCAGTCAGTCAATGTGAAAGTACAATTGCTATTCGCAGAACTTCTGTGTCCGCTGTTAGGAGAGCCTGTCATGTTGGACATACTTTTCCATGGATATTGTATGTTCGACTTACCAATATGAAGTTGTTGCATCTGACAAATGTAATAGAAAATTTCTGGAAACCTGAAAAATGTAGATTTGTCCCAGGTGCCTTAATTGCTGTTTCTTGGTTGGGTGTATCATTAAATAAAATATATTGCCTATTATGATAGTATCCTCCCAAATGAGTTAATATAGGAGCAGATTTTAAAAGGTACGCACACGGGGTACATTTGTGCGCGCTACCTGGCGCGCTACCTGGCGCACACAAATGTACTACAAACAATATACCCATGTATTTCAATGAAATTTATCTTCAATTTTTATTCTTTAACAAACCTTTAAAAACATAACACATATCTGTTTATATCACCCATACACACCACATTCACTCACACAACAATAAACTATTAAAATCTGACAATACAAACTTGTTACACTTTAACAATACTATTGCAACATTCCCTAATTTACAATGTAAACATACTCCTCTTTTATTAAATATCCCAATTTCTACCTCTGTTACATTTAACACAAGTTTCCTTTACTATTGTAAACAATCATTTATAATTAGAATTCCTTATTAGATTACCCTTATTATTTTCATATTTCATAAGTTACATCCTAACATAATGAACATTACAATACTCTTTGCTTATATCCCATCTGAGTTCCTTATTAGATTGCCGTTCTCATTTTCATGAAATTCATAACTTGTATCCCAACACAATCGATATTGCAATTTCTTTAATCTTAAATCTTAAAGAAATTGCAATATCGATTGTGTTGGGATACAAGTTATGAATTTCATGAAAATGAGAACGGCAATCTAATAAGGAACTCAGATGGGATATAAGCAAAGAGTATTGTAATGTTATGTTAGGATGTAACTTATGAAATATGAAAATAATAAGGGTAATCTAATAAGGAATTCTAATTATAAATGATTGTTTACAATAGTAAAGGAAACTTGTGTTAAATGTAACAGAGGTAGAAATTGGGATATTTAATAAAAGAGGAGTATGTTTACATTGTAAATTAGGGAATGTTGCAATAGTATTGTTAAAGTGTAACAAGTTTGTATTGTCAGATTTTAATAGTTTATTGTTGTGTGAGTGAATGTGGTGTGTATGGGTGATATAAACAGATATGTGTTATGTTTTTAAAGGTTTGTTAAAGAATAAAAATTGAAGATAAATTTCATTGAAATACACGGGTATATTGTTTGTAATACTTGTCAGTGTTAATACCTGTGGTAGACCCAGGATAATTCTATTAGCACACAAATGTACGCCTGATTTTATAACATACGCATGCAGCTGTGCGCATGTTATAAAATCCAGGGTCAGCGCGCGCAAGGGGGTGCACACTAGTGCACTTTGCGCGCGCCGAGCCCTAGGGGAGCCCCGATGGCTTTCCCCGTTCCCTCCGAGGCCACTCCGAAATCGGAGTGGCCTCTGAGAGAACTTTCCTTCGTCCCGCCCCCCAGCACAAAAAAAAAATTCCCCATACCTTTATCCCAGAAGTTACACCTGCCAGAGGCAGAGGCAGGCATAACTTGTGTACGCCAGCCAAGTGCCGACGCGCGATCCCCAAGCCCAGAGGCCGAAGAGAGGCCTCTGGCCACGTCCAAGCCCCAGGACTTATGAGCGTCCTGGGGCTTTACGCACACCGCCGGGCCTTTTGAAAATAGGCCCGGCGCTCGTACCCCCCCCCCCTCTCCCATGCCTGTAAATCCACCTGGATTTACGGGCATAGGCTTTTAAAATCTATCCCATAATGTTCAGTTGGAGGGAATTGTATAAAAAGAGTTTTGTGAAAATTAATAAAAATATGGGAACAGAAAGGATAGATCTTCCTATTTCTTATTGAGCTGCCAGCCTCTTACTCTTTTTCTCACTATTTGTGCAGTTGATTTGCCACCTTGTGAGACTTGGAGCCTGGGCATCTAAATGGCAGATGACATTTAATGTGGACAAGTACAAAGTGATGCACATAGGGAATAGCAACCCAAATTATATCTACACAATGCAAGATTCAAAATTGGGACTCAGCACCCTGGACAAGGATCTAGGTGTCATTGTGTATAATATGTTGAAATCCTCTGCTCGGTGTGTGGTGGGTGTCAAAAAAAGCAAATAGAATGCTAGGAATTATTAGGAAAGGAATGGAGCATAAAACCGAGAATATCCTACTAACTTCTGTCTCGCTCGATGTTGTGACTGTACCTTGAGTCCTGTGTGCAATTCTGGTCATCGCATTTCAACAAAGATATAGTGGAATTAGAAATGGTACCGAGAAGGGCAACCAAAATGATAAAGGGGATGGAACGATTCTCTATGAGAATAGGGTTTTTCAGCTTAGAAAAGAGACGGCTGAGGGGAGATGTGATAGAGGTCTGTAAAATAATGAATGGAGTGGAATGGGTAAGTGTGGATCGGTTGTTCACTCTTTTAAAAATTGCAAGGACTAGGGAGGACACAGTGACATTACTAGGTAATACATTTAAGACAAATAGAAAATATTTTTTACTCGATGCACAATTAAATGGTGAAAGATTTCAAAGGGGCATGGGATAAACACTGTGGATCCCTAAAGGTTAGAGGATGGAAATGAGGAAAAGAGTGCATGGGGGTAACTTGCTGGAGTGGCGGTTACTACCCTTAACCAATAAGCCTTATGCTTGTGATGAAACTCCAACATTGCTCTCTGTTTCAACGGCAAGAGATAATGGGGAGTTAGACTCGGGCAGCAACCAACCAGGGCCCTGATTTTAACAGTTTGGGTAACTAAGTATGGGGGTAACTTGCACGGCAGCTGCCACCCCCTGCTGATACCTTTATGGGGGAGACCTGTATGGCGCGGCTGGTGCCTCCATAAGCTTGCTGGGTAGGCTGGCCTGGACCATTTGGTCCTTTCCTGCCATCATTTCTGTGCTTCACGTCTCCTGTGGTCAAGGCTGCTGTTTAATGATTGTGAGTGGAATACTCTTTACAGAGGAGTTCATGGCTCACTCATGATAACTGGTATGAAGTGTAGCAGCGATGATTCCCACACCGTGGAACTGGGTTGTTTTTCTACAGCCTCATAGCAAACGAGAACAAAACTGCGGAACTTGAAGGTTGATAATGGGGTTTTGTTTTATTGCACAGCAGCAACTGTGCCCTTTGATTTATTATAGAAGTAATAGAATTCCTACATCAAAACCTGTTACCCTTCTTCTTTCCGCACCTGCCCGGGGCAAAAATTGCCTCTGGTAATTTCCACTGTTTTAATTGCAATAAATCTGTAGCTGAAAGTGAACGTTATTCATCTGTTTACAGTTCTGGATTAACTGACCTGACTTGCTTTGCATGTTTATATTTCATCCATTATGCAGCATAGATTGCTGTGGAAGTCCATATACAGTGTTTCTACTCTGAAACTTCATTGAGTTCTAAAACAGGTTCTTAAAGCAATACCCAAACTAAGTTTTAGCGTCAAGTATTTCTACACAGTTTTCAATCTTCAGTACTATGAGGCCGATTTTCAAAGGCTTTAGGCTCCTAACTGCGTTGGCCCTTTTAAAAATGTACTAGGGCTGATTCCCTAAATTTAAGCTCCTAATTTCACTAGGCTTCTAAATTTCAGGGCCTGGTTACAGCGGTGGAGTTAGGGCAGGGAAAAAAAAAGAAGTTAGGGGCTTAGCACTGATTTTCAGCATTGGGCACCTAACTTAGGAGCCTAAATGAAATCAGCCCTAAATTTAGAAGCCTAAGTTTTAGGGCTCTAAATGTAAGTACATTTTCAGCCAAAAATGTAGGCTTCTAAGTTTGACTGAAAATTGACATTATATGCCAAACTTTAAGTGCTCATCATTTTTTTTTTTTTAAATATTGGGCTCTCTATTTTTAACAAAACTAATAGACAACATTTCAGCCAATTTTGTTTCACTTGTGTTAAGTATTTGAACTATTTGTGTGAAGTCTTGGTTACACTGCAACTTAAATCCCATTCTGTGCATTTAGTTTGCAGACCCAGAAGGCTACTTTGCTGCTTGTACTACAGACAACACCATAAACAATTCTTTGGTAAGCTAACCTAATCTCAAGTAGGCCTTGCACAGTGTATGGGAACACTGTTCAGTTACCCTTTTGAAAATGATGCATTGAAATTCATCCTAGGAAAGCATGCATACTTATTGATTGGGTTCATAGTTTTAAAGCCTTCTCAAGCTTGAGCAGGAAAAAAGTATGCAATAGGTGGCAGAAGAATTGATCTTCTGTTCATCATGGTCTGTTTTATCAGTGTGAGAACAGAACTGAACTTGAGAAGAAATCTAATATTATATCTGTATGCTATATTTGGCACAGTTGAGTGAGGAAGTGTTTATGCACAGCGCCTACACTGCCTTTTCATTTAGTGTTTTTGTTGCTTAAAATTCAGGTTTTTCATTAGACGTGCAGCTTGCTATGTCTAGCATGTTACTGTCCATCCTGCATAATGTCATGCCTTGCTTCACAGAGTGAACCTCTCTATGTTCCGGTAAAATTTCACGATTTGCCAAGTGAAAAATTTGGTGGTGCTGACAACAACGATACAGAAAAAAGTGAGTGCAAACTGTGTTATCGTGTGATTGATGGAACTTTTAAATTGCAATCTCCTCATGTATGCTTCATGTTTGTTATTAGTTGAATTTCTGTGTGAAATAAATTTAAAACTGAAAATGTTACCAAAGATACAGAGTCTGTGTTTTTAAAAACAAATTTTTCACATCACAAAAATGGAGAAAACCTGTTCAGATATAAATCACAGTTCTTTTTTGAGCTGGACTTGGGGCAGGCCCGATTCTTTGTATTGAAGATGACTATATACATGTCACCGAGAGCCATTCTTCAGTTACCAGTATGTCCAGGAAAGATGATAGCAAGACTAGATTAGTGGATGGGGAGGACCCATTCAAATTCCAGTCCCCCTGGGAGGCTATATAAAGGCTCTCACCTGAGAGTCTGGAGACAGTCATGTATGATTTTTGGAAAGTTAGCAAGTGGTAAGCAATTATTTTTTGTTGTATTTTCAGGCCCAGTCAGAGGGAACAGGCCAACCCAGCCTGGGAGTTCTGACCAGGGTCAGGAGGTTGGTCCTGCCAGTCTACCCTAGCTGATTTGGATACCCTTTGGGTTGTTTTGGGGATTTTGAGCTTTTTGTAGTAGGAGCCTCAATGGACACCTGGGCCTTTCTTCAATTTAGGGCCCAGGGAACCCTTTGTTCGGCATGCCCAGGGATAGGGAAGAACTGCCCTCAGAGGTGGTGACTCATTGCGAGGAGTAACTCTGGTGTTATATTCGGTTAAGGGAAAAGGACATTAAGTTGATACATCCAGGGGGAAGATTTTTTGGTTGTTGCTTCCTTCTTGCATTGGAGCAGGGTAAGTAACCTGGAACCAGGGATCCCTCCCATAAGGGATCCAGAGGAGAGATTAAGTCTGTATAATTCTAAGAAAGTGGAAGAACTGCTAACCGTGAATACAAGAACTGTAAATATCCTGGAGGACACCTATTCAGAGTCTTTGGTCCCTGAAAAGAGAGACAGTTTACTCTCTGTGTATGGACAGGATTTTAGGCCATCGTGCAAGGGGTTTTCCTGGCCAGCTTAAAGGTTACCGTGCCCAACGGCACCTTCTCCTCATCTAATCAGGGAGGGAGGACAGATCCCTTGCCTACTTAAGACTTCTGCACAGACAAAGGAAAAGGATTGTAAAAAGAACCAGAAAGACTGTGGTGCTGGAAACATATTTATTGTGCCATTTGCACCTAAGTTATCAGTAAAGACATTAATTTCGGACACTAACCCAGTGCGTCCAGCGTCTTTATTTGGGCGCACAGTACTTACAGAGAAGAGAGATTCTCCTAGGACAAGCAGGATGGTAGTCCTCGCACATGGGTGACATCATCGGATGGAGCCTGGCACGGAAAACTTATGTCAAAGTTTCTAGAACTTTGACTGGGTACACTGAGCATGCCCAGCATGCCTTATACCATGTGTCCACGAGGGGTCCCTCTTCAGTCTCTTTTCCGTGGAGCTTTTGCATCGCAGTTTTTCTTAGCTCATGGCATTTTGTCTAATAATGCCTTGGAAAACTTTCCACTGATTTTTTTTTTTTTCGGTCCTTTATGTTTTTTCTCGGCACGGGTCCCTCTCCGGTTCCCCTTAGTCTCCAGCCAAGTTTTTCGGCAGTTCGGTAAGTTTTATTTCGCTTCCGTTCCCCTTCCCCCCATGGCGGCAGTGCCTCAGTGCTATTACTAGCAACGATAACATGAAATAGACTTAGTTTTTGGGTACTTGCCAGGTTCTTATGGCCTGGATTGGCCACTGTTGGAAACAGGATGCTGGGCTTGATGGACCCTTGGTCTGACCCAGTATGGCATGTTCTTATGCTGAAGTGCTTTGCATTTAGACTGAAAAAAGTGACATTGTTATCATCTGACTTTGATTTGCAGTATTTACATCTATTTGAATTTTGGAGCTCTCATCAGTTTGGTGGAAAGAAAAGATTTATGATATAATGAAAAAATCACAAAAAATATATATAAAGTAAAATGGACCTGAGACCATAAAGAGAGTCTGGTAAAATACCTTGACCCTATGAGTAGTGGTCCTACAAAATTATATATCTCTCTGTAGTATTTATTTATTTATTTATTTAGCATTTTTATATACCGACGTTCTCGATACAAATATCAAATCAGGTCGGTTTACATAAAACAAAACAATCGCGGTGAGGCGTTACAATAAACGGAGTTTCAGAACATGAGAATAAATATTAAATAAACAACAGTGACTCATCAAATGATGAGAATCTATATAGTAAATAACATGTAATAAAATAGATAATGGTGTAAATAACTAACTTGAAATAAAATAAATAATAAATAGAATAGTATAAAATATATATATAAATATATAAATATATATGACAGCTTGAATAAGGTATTTAATGCAGAAACCAGGTATACCATCATTTTGATATAATGTTCTTATGCCTGCCATCACCACTTGTTTTTTTTGCCCTTTCAGTTCACTTTGATCATGACCGCATCGGGTTTCCATCGATGCCCTCAGTGCCCGAGAACGATGTCCATCAAGGACCCATAGAATGTGTGCATCCTTTGCCTGGGGGCATCGCACAATGTCCAGGGGTGCTGCCTGTGCGACCAAATGATCCTGAAGGAATGTCACGCTCACCTCGACAAGATGGAGAAGCTCTTTGGGGCGAGAAAGTTCGAGACCGATGTCTACAATGGTGGCATCGACACCGATGGACACCAAGCCATCAACATTGGCGGGGCCATCGGCTCCATTGATGCCACTGGCAGATGGGGCACCAGGAACCGACCCCTGTTGGTCTCTTCCAGGTTGAGGACATTGAGGAAAGACTGGGCCGAGCACCAAGGGAACCCAAGGAAGCATAGGCACTGGTCACCTTCGATGGTTTCTGCCATGACGCCCCCAAAGTGACTCCGTGGCGAGGTCACTCAATGCCGGGGGTCTGTGATGGTTTCCACTAGTCCTGGTGTCAGTTGCCGATCCACCTAGGGGATCCAAGGAAGATCTAGCCACTCCTGCCTCCCAGTCCGTTTTGGCATCTGCAACTTTTGAGGAGGAGTTGAAGTGGAGAGTCCAGCTGGTAGTCAGTCATGCCCTGCAGGGCATTGAGCCAGCAGTACCAACGGTATCGATGCCCGTGCTTCCTGCTGGAACTGCGTTGGAACGGCTCAATATGCTCATCGGTGTGTTACCAATCGAGCTGGCATTGGTTCCCAAGAGGCCATCAATGCCTGGCGGGGCACCGATGCTTCCCCTGACTAATATGGTACTTTCTGATTTCAGAGAGGGTTCCTCCAAGGAGGAATCCATCGAGGCCGGAAACGGCACAGAGGCCTTCAGCCCCCATCCAGCTTTGCTAGGGCCAGCACCGGTGCCACCAGTTCCTAGGCTTTCTGGATGAAGGCCGAGCACCCAAGGCCCTAACCCGTTAGAATACAGTGAGAATGAGGCCCCGTATGACCCTTCGAAGGACGACACTACAGAATCCTCCTCAGAGGACTCTGAGGGTCTCCTCTCATAACCATCTCCTC